>NW_026989775.1:0-706052 GCF_036321535.1 Camelus dromedarius
ACAGTCGAGCGCTGCGTAGTACAAACGGAGGGAATAGTGTCCATGATCAGTTTATGGATTCACACCTATTTAAACTTTCTAACATTTCACAGTACACAGAGACCCACTCAAGGAAACTCATGTTTGTGTAATATCCATTCACCCAGATTACATATCCGTCTGTTGCTTTCTGCTGAAAAACCCAGCACTTTCAGAATATGGATCCATTTGTTTCATGGGGGCTGAAATTCCTAGAAATGAAACCCCAATCCCAACGTGCACTTTCCTGTCTGTCTCTTTTGCTCTTAGTTCTGTTTTGCAGAGCTACTTGTCTTTGTTATAGGCTTATGCCATTTCTTCTTTACGTAGGGTAGAATTAGTCATTCGTTCATCCTGTTGGAAGACTTCTAAGTCTATATCCCTTTCTATGACCCACTCTTATTCTAAACCGTCATTTGGTTTGGCTCACGATATGCACTTCTGGATCAGTATCTATGAATAGTAATGCACGCATTTGTTTTCGGTATACAAGTTTGTTGCGAACATGGTAACAGCGATAATAGTTCGTTGCGTGCTGAATTATCCTTGACATCATTTTGAGTATTTTGTCTTGAATAATCATGGTTGTTTGGTATATGTCAGCCAACTGTAACCTTTTGGTGTTTGTTGGTTTGTCTGATTGTTTGTTTTGCAAACACATTAGGCCATGCATCTCTCTTTTTGCTTCAGACAGACAGCCATGTAAGCTGATTCACTTAAGATAGTGCTTAAAATCACCTATGATTACCTGCTGCCCTCTCAAATCTTAAGATTTTGATGTCCTCCTTGCCTTCTTTTTCTTACTTCTTTGCAACTCTGGCTCTTTTTGCATTTGCAATAATGGTTTTGTTATTTTCATTTCATCTTGCTACTTTTCTACTCAGGGTAGGATTCTCAATTTTTGTTTTAGGATCAGTCTCAAACTGCTGAATTCTTTTAAGGTTTGCCTGTCAGTGAAATTCCCTAGACCTGCCGTTGTTATAAATGGCGTTCATTGGGCATAGGCTACAATATATTGCAGCTTTTTCTCATTCAGGGTATGGTCTATGTCCTGGCACTCCTCCCAGTGCTGCAAAACTTCTGCCAATATATCAGCTGAAACCCCTCTGGTGGTTCTGTTGTGACTAAGTTGCTTTCCTCGAGGTGAATTTTACATCACTGGGATGATCATGAAATTTGTTTATTTGAATTCTTCAGCTGCTAGTTGGTCTATTGGTATTCCACCACTTTTGGACGCTATTTACATCCTGAATTCGTATAGATGATACTTTCTTGGCTTTCAGCAAGTTTCATTCTGATTTTTCTACAAATTCCTTTTCAGAATTTATTATTTTATCTCTTGCTTTTCCATTTGGGAATCCTATGATTCCTATTCTTTCCTGCCTTGTCTTCACCCAGGATTCAACTGTGATGTTAGCGTTGGTTTGCACTTGCTATTCTGTGTCTTCTTCTGATGGAGGGATTTCTGTTCCCTGTCCTCACAATCATTCACGTGTCCCTCTGCATAATGTAGTCTGCTTAGGATTGACTTTAGCCCAGTTTTTATCTCATCCATTGAGTTTTCAGATACTATTGGTTTCATGTTTAGAGTTTCTCTTCCCCTTTTCTGGTATTCTGCCTTTTGTGATTCTGAGGCACTGTGGTTCATCAGTGTTTTCCTCACCTCCTTTTTCAGAGCATGCTCTGGTATCGTTTGCCGTCTAATTGTTTGAAAGCTTATTTTCTGGGCCTTCAATCTCTTTGGAACTGAAAATGGTACTTCCTGTTTCTTTTACTATAATTCTTTTTACTCTACAGGTCAGATATTATCATGTATTTAATATAGAATTATAGGGCTTGGTTATGTGTAACTTTAGACTCTTTGGTGTACACAATTCCATGGTATTTCTGTGAGGACAATTTTCCCTAGACCTTGATGCCCCCACGCCCTGTTACTGTGTGTGTTTTCTGGTTATATGTCTAAATCCTGGTGTTGCCTTTTTTGTGATGAACACACCATACTGTTTCAGTTATTAGAACCTCATTTTTATTACACTAATCTCACAATTCTGAAAGGGCACAAGGCACTTCCTCTAGTGGAAATGAAGCTTCTATTTTTTCTGCTCGGCATTCTTCTGTATGTCATTTTGATGTGTCTGCAAACAGCCAACGTAGAGTGCGCTTGTAGTTTCTACTGGCCACGGGAATGTCCCAATGTTATCAGTCTTTCCAGAGCTTCTCTGTCTACAGAAACACCAGTGGAATCATATGTATGGATGTCATAATTAAGGGCCTGCTTGAATGATTCCGCAGACAGACCTATGTGTCCTCGGTGCTGTACCCTGTCAGTGCCGTCCAAAATTTTACATAAGCATTTGGGTGATAATGCTGTAAAAATGCTTCATCTTCTCATGCTGTGTACTTTGACCACTCTTCCTAATTCTCTCATTCTTGAGTGATGGGTTCACGAAGGCAACCACAGAGCTTTTCTTCATCCTCTGCGACATACCAAACTGTAATCCAAATCCAGGTTATGAATTTAGCAGATCCTAAATCTTTTAATATTATTTCAAAACCCAACGCCACCAGTAACCCTCAGTCCCGAAGCATGATACCTCTGATTGAGCCCCACTCGTGCTCTATTGGCAAAATATCAAATTGGTCCCTGCTCCTGCAGATGCAGTGGATGTGGCAATATTAAATATCGATAAAATCAACCTCACGCGCCAGTGCGGTTGCTGTCTCACTGAGGTCACATTTCTCTTTTCTCTCTTGAAAATACCCACCAAAACCCACAACGCACTCTAGATCCCTGAGTTGTGTGAGAGCCATCATCCATAGCCCTATCCCTCTTTTTCCGCTGCCTCTGCTAGCTCAGATTTGGCAGCTCGGATCTTGGTCTCAGATTCAATTGTGGGGATATTTTGAGCTGATTTCTTTGAGTTCTGTCAACCAAGCATCTGCTGTGCACTCTGCTAATACTCAGTGCATCACCTTCAATCCCAAGCCTGCTGCCCACTTGAGAGTGTGCTTCCAAGTAAAACAGAGTTTCACCTTGGATGCTCCATTACAAGAGGTCAGATCCTGCACTGGTTTCCATTCTCTACTTTGCCTTTTCCTACTTCCATTTTTTCTGAGGCCTCATCCTGTCTTTGGAAGTAACAGACTTCTCGTAAGCAGGTGTCTTTTGCCAAGGGCTGGGTGAGTGTGTGTTTACAATGTTTTTTGTATGGTAGCTAGTGAGAGCAGTTTGCACTGGTTCTCTTCCTACTGGGCATTGACAAATCAACAATTTTCACAAATAATTCACAGAAATTGGATATTTGTTTCGCTCCGTTTTTTTACAGCCATCATCGGAGGGTTTTTCCGAAGACTCCAGCTTTGACCTTATGTTGACAAGGCAGTTGCAGTCTTTAAGAAAGTTAACAGTATCAATTTACATGTTTTGGGAATTATATGAAAGTGAATTTAGTTTTTGAAAATTACCAGATCAAACTAGAAACCAGACTTGACAATTTCTGTAAGATTTTGTCTGCTCTAAGGAAAAACAGACAGTCTCAATGTAAAATAGCAGTCCAAATGTTTGAAGGGGACATGCCAACTCTTTACTCTTGAAGCCTCCAACTACAAAAGGAAGAATGAAATACCTATTGGAACCATGAAATAACCCCCATTCTGGGTTTCCATTGTGCAACTGGTGCCCTTTACTCCCAATGACACATTCTAGGCAATGTTGGCATTTCAAGGGGTAACATTCCTCTCTAGGAATATATAAGAAAATCTAAACAGAATATATATATTTTGGCCTGATTACAAAAGCACCTTGAGGCATTTAACTATGAGAAACCTGCTGCAGCTATGCTAGGGTATTGAGAACCAGGTGCTCTTCTATCAGTGCTGAGAAGGCTTAATCATCTAATAATGTTGGGTAAAACAATTTAACACAACCAAGTCTGCACCTCCAAGATATAGTGCACTCGGAGCTTGACGGAAGTGAATGTCCAAATAACCTGTGTCTTTAATGTGTTTGGCGACTTTTACAGTTCAGTTAATTATCTGACTTCTAATAATTTCCTGTACTGTCTTGAGAAACTGAGGCCTAATACATATTCAAGTTCATTCAAAGATTCCCCTCACTTCCCACACACATTTCAGCCCAAAGGATAAATAACCCCAGCATTTCCTGAATCTAGGGTAAGGTCATCATTTCTTTGTGTGAGCTATGTATTCAATTAATATCTATTTTAGTCGAGAGTATTTGACCTTTAAGGAATTCAATGTTGTTCACCGAGTGTGAAGGTGTAGGAACTCTGATTCCAGTAGGGGCTTGCTCTCCTCCTACTGGATTCATTGCAGCTCAGGTTCTGATCGTTTGAAATGCATGCCTGAGTGGAGTGGAGGGAAGAGCATGTGATTGATAGCTAGGCACAAACCTGGGAATAGGCTTACCTGGGCTTGGTGCATTTCAGTCTGAATGATTCGTAAATGCCCATTGTGATGTGTGGATTCTCACGACCTCTTCCAAGAACATGAGCGCTTTTATCATCTCTGCCATCTCTTCTCTTTTAGACGTCAGGAATTCTTGGACCCGTTCTTGGAGCTGAGAATCGAGTTACATTCTCAAGGGCACGTTTACTCTCCTTATGTTTCTGCCAGTATCTGCGAGGTTCATTAGTTCTGATGACTGTCTTTCGAGCCGGTATTCTCTAGAGATGTCTCCATGCCAATAATCTCCACTGTAGCAGAATAACTTTCATCAATGTGTTCGCACATCTCCTCAATCCATGCAGCCAGTGTTTCTGCCAGCTTCTCTTCTTGTCTCCCATAAAGTCGACGTCAACAGGACTGGGCAAATCTGAAAATACCTCGGAGCCTCACCAGTATGCTGATGACAGGCAGATCTTCCACTGTCTGCCCTTTCAGATTCTGGAAACTGACCCGTGAACTCAGGTCTTTGGGCAGCAACAGTATCTCGAACTTACTCAGGTTCCCGATCAAAAGACCTAAGCCAATCTCCACATAGGGAAGCAGACCCACCATCAAACTGATCCACCCACAGAATTCTGCCCAGTTACCTTGGATCCACCAGCCGCAACAAGCCTCGTGGTCCACACCAACATTCCACCTGGAATCCAACCGGTAACTGCCATCCCCATTGGTTGATGCATCAAGTCCGTGTTGGGGGTGATGCTGCATTAGACGAGAGTTTCCTAAGGGAAATGTGATTCTATCCACAAGGGTCCCATTGTCTTTTTCTCTTCCCTCTTTCCTTTTGATCAGATCTGTATACAGTATACAAACGGAGGGAAGTGTGTCCATGATCAGTTTATGGATTCACACCTATTTGATCTTTCTAACAGTTCACAGTACACGGAGACCCACTCAAGGAAACTCATGTTTGTGTAATATCCATTCACCCAGATTACATATCCGTCTGTTGCTTTCTGCTGAAACACCCACACTTTCAGAACATGGATCCATTTGTTTCATTGGGGCTGAAATTCCTAAAAATGGAACCAATCCCAACATGCACTTTCCTGTCTGTCTCTTTTGTTTTTAGTTCAGTTTTGCAGAGCTACTTGTCTTTGTTATAGGCTTATGCCATTTCTTCTCTACGTAGGGTAGGATAAGGCATTCATTCATTCTGTTGGAAGACTTGTAAGCCTATATCCCGTTCTCTGACCCACTCTTATTCAAAACCGTCATTTGGGTTGGCTCACGATATGCACTTCTGGATCAGTATCTATGAATAGTAATGCACGCGTCTGTTTTTGGAATACAAGTGTGTTGAGTACATGCTAACAGCGATAATAGGTCGATGCGTGCTGAAGGATCCTTGACATCACTTTGAGTATTTTGTCTTGAATCATCATGGTTGTTTGGTATATGTCAGCCAACTGTAACCTTTTGGTGTTTGTTGGTTTGTCTGATTGTTTTGCAAACACATTAGGCCATGCATCTCTCGTTTTGCGTCAGTCATGTAAGCTGATTCACTTAAGTTAGTGCTTAAAATCAACTATGATTTCCTGCTACCCTCTACCATCTTTAGGATTTTGATGTCCTCCTTGCATTCTTCTTCTTACTTCTTTGCAACTCAGGCTCTTCTTGCATTTGCAATAATGGTTTTGTTATTTCCATTTCATCTTGCTACTATTCTACTCAGGGTAGGATTCTCAATTTTTGTTTTAGGATCATTCTCAAACTGCTGAATTCTTTTAATATTTGCCTGTCAGTGAATTTCCCTAGATCTGACGTTGTTATAAACGGCGGTCATTTGGCATAGGCTACCCTATATTGCAGATTTTTCTCATTCAGCGTATGGTCTATATCCTGGCACTCCTCCCCGTGCTGCATAATTTCTGCCGAGATATCAGCTGAAACCCCTCTGGAGGTTCTCTTGTGACTAAGTTGCTTTCCTTGAGGTGCAATTTACATCTCTGAGATGATCATGAAATTTGTTTATTTGAATTCAACTGCTGCTTGTTGGTCTATTGGTATTCCACCTCTTTTGGACGCTGTGTACTTCCTGAATTCATATAGATGACACTTTCTTGGCTTTCAGCAATTTTCAATGTGATTTTTCTACAAATTCCTTTTCAGAATTTATTATTTTATCTCTTGCTTTTCCATTTGGGATTCCTATGAGTCCTATTCATACCTGGTTCTCTTCACCCAGGATTCAACATTGATGTTAGCGTTGGTTTGAACTTGCTTTCTGTGTCTTCTTCTGATCGAGGGATTTCTGTTCCCCTGTCCTCACAGTCATTCACGAGTCCCTCTGAATTATGTTGTCTGCTAAGAATTGAATTTAGCCCAGTTTTTATCTCATCCATTGAGTTTTCAGATACTATTGGGTTCATGTTTAGAGTTTCTCTTCCCCTTTTGTGGTATTCTGCCTTTTGTGATTCTGAGGCACTGTGGTTCATCAGTGTTTTCCTCACCTCCATTTTCAGAGCTTGCTCTGGTAACGTTTTGACGTCTAGTTGTTTGAAATCTTATTTTTTGGGCCTTCAATCTCTTTGGAACTGAAAATAGTACTTCCTGTTTCTTTTACTATACATCTTTTACACTACAGGTCAGGTACACTCATGTATTTAATATAGACTTATAGGGCTTGTTTAAGTGCAAACTTTAGACACTTTTGTGTACGCAATTCCATGGTATTCCTGTGAGGACAATTTTCCCTAGACCTTGATGCCATGTCCTATTCCTGTGTGTGTTGTCTGGTATATCTCTAAATCCTGGTGTTGCCTTTGTTGTGATGAACACACCATACTGTTCAGTTAGTAGGACTTCATTTTTATTACACTAATCTCACAATTCTGAATGTGCACAGGGCACTTCCTCTAGTGGAAATGAAGCTTCTATAGGTTTTCAGCTCTGCATTCTTCTCTATGTCATTTTGAAGTGTCTGCAAATCAGCCAACGTAGTGTGCGCTTGTACTTTCTACTGCCACGGGAATGTCCCAATGTTACCAGTTCTTCCCAGAGCTTCTCTGTCTACAGAAACACCAGTGGAAGCATATTTATGGATGTCATACTTCAGGGCCTGCTGGGATGATCACGCCGACCGACCTATGTGTCCTTGGTGTAGTACCATGTAAGTGCCGTCCAAAATGTAGCATCTGCATTTGGGTGATAATGCTGTAAAAATTCTTCATCTTCTCATGCTGTGGACTTTGACCACTCTTCCTAATTCTCTCATTCTTGAGTTATGTGTTCACGAAGGAAACCACAGAGCTGTTCCGCATCCTCTGCCACAAAGCAGACTGTAATCCCTATCCAGTTTATGAATGTAGCAGATCCTAAATCTTTTAATACTAATTTCAAACCCAACGCCCCCAGGAACACTCAGTCCCGATGCATGATACCTCTGATTGAGCCCCACACGTGCTCTATTGGCAAAATGTCAAATTGGGCTATGGTCCTGCAGATGCAGTGAATGTGGCCATAGGACATATCGATAAACTCAACCTCACGCGCCAGTGTTTTTGCTGTCTCAGTGAGGTCACAGTTCTCTTTGCTCTCTTGAAAGTACCCACCAAAACCCACAATGCACTCTAGATCCCTGAGTTGTGCGAGAGCCATCTTCCATAGCCCTACCCCGCATTTTCTGCTGCCTATTCTAGCTCAGATTTGGCTGCTCGGATCTTGGTCTCAGATTCAATTGTGGGGATATTTTGAGCTGATTTCTTTGAGTTCTGTCAGCCAATAATCTGCTGTGCACTTTGCTAATACTCAGTGCATCACCTTCAATCCCATGCCTGCTGCCAACTTGAGAGTGTGCTTCCAAGCAAAACAGAGTTTCACCTTGGATGCTGCATTACAAGAGGTCAGATTCTGCACTGGTTTCCATTCTCTACTTTGCCTTTTCCTGCTTCCGGTTTTTCTGAGGCCTCATCCTGTCTTTGGAAGTAACAGACCACTCTTCGGAAATTGTCCTTGCCAAGGGCAGGGTGAGTGTGGGTTTACAATTTTTTGTGTATGGTAGCTAGTGAGAGCAGTTTGCACTGGTTCTCTTCCTACTGGGCATCGACAAATCAACACTTTTCACAAATAATTCACAGAAATTGGATATTTGTCTCTCTCCGTTTTTTTACAGCCATCGTCGGAGGGATTTTCCGAAGACTCCAGCTTTGACCTTATGTTAACAAGGCAGTTGCAGTCTTTAAGAAAGTTAACAGTATCAATTTACATGTTTTGGGATTTATATGAAAGTGAATTTAGTTTTTGAAAATTACCAAATCCACCTAGAAGCCAGACTTGACAATTTGTGTAAGAATATGTCAGCTCTAAGGAAAAACAGACAGTCTCAATGTAAAATAGCAGTCCAAAATTTGAAGGGGACATGCCAACTCTTTTCTCTTGAAGCCTCCAACAACAAAAGGAAGAATGAAATAAGTATTGGAACCATGAATTAACCCCCATTCTGGGTTTCCCTTGTGCACCTGGTGCCCTTTACTCCCAATGACACATACTAGGCAATGTTGGCATTTCAACGGGTAACATTCCTCTCTAGGAATATACAAGAAAATCTAAACAGAATATATACATTTTGGCTTGATTCCAAAGGCACCTTGAGGCATTTCACTATGAGAAACCTGCTGCAGCTATGCTAGGCTATTGAGAACCAGGTGCTCTTCTATCAGTGCTGAGAAGGCTTAATCATCCAATCATGTTGGGTAAAGCAATTTAACACAACCAAGTCTTCACCTCCAAGATATAGTGCACCCGGGGCTTGACGGAAGTGAATGACAGTCCATATAACCAGTGTCTTTAAAGTTTTTGCCAAATTTTACAGTTCAGTTCACTATCTGACTTCTAATATTTTCCTGTACTGTCTTGAAAAACTGAGGCCTAATACATATAAAAGTTCATTCAAAAATTCCCCTCACTTCCCACACACATTTCAGCCCAAAGAATACATAACCCCAGCATTTCCAGAATCTAGGGGAAGGTCATCATTTCTTTGTTTGAGCTAACTATTCAATTCCTATCTATTTTAGTCGAGTGTATTTGACCTTTAAGGAGTTCACGGTTGTTCACCGAGTGTGAAGTAGGAGGAACTCTGATTTTGGTAGGGGCTTGCTCTCCTCTTACTGGATTCATTTCAGCTCAGGTTCTGATCCTTTGAAGAGGATGCCTGAGTGGAGTGGAGGGAAGAGCATGTGATTGATAGCTAGGCACAAACGTGGGAATAGTCTTACCTGGGCTTGGTGCATTTCGGTCTTAATGATTTGTAAATGCCCCTTGGGATTTGTGGATTCTCACGACTTCTTCCAAGAACATGAGCGCTTTTATCATCTCTGCCATCTCTTCTCTTTTAGACGTCAGGAATCTTGGACCCGTTCTTGGAGCAGAGAATTGAGTAATTTTCTCAAGGGCACGTTGAAAATCCGTATGTTTCTGCCAGTATCACCGAGGTTCAGTAGGTCTCATGAATGTCTTTCGAGCCTGGTATGCTCTAGAGATCTCTCCATGCCGATATTCTCCACTGTAGCAGAACAAATTTCATCAATGTGTTCGCACATCTCCTCAATCCATACAGCCAGTGTTTCTGCCAGCTTCTCTTCGTGTCTCCCATAAAGTCGACGTCAACAGGACTGGGCAAGTCTGAAAATACCTCGGAGCCTCACCAATAAGCTGATGACAGGCAGATCTTCCACTGTCTGCACTTTCAGATTCTGGAAACTGACCCGTGAACTCAGGTATTTGGGCAGCAGCAGTATCTCGAACTTACTCAGCTTCCCGAAAAAAAGACCTAAGCCAATCTCCACATAGGACAGCAGACCCACCATCAAACTGATCCACCCACAGATTTCTGCCCAGTTACCTTGGATCCACCAACCGCAACACGCCTCGTGGTACACACCAACATTTCACCTGGAATCCAACCGGTAACTGCCATCCCCTGTGGTTGATGCATCAAGTCAGTGTTGGGGGTGATGCTGCATTAGACGAGAGTTTCCTAAGGGAAATGTGATTCTATCCACAAGGGTCCCAATGTCCTTTTCTCTTCCCTATTTCCTTTTGTTCAGATCTGTATACGCAGTACAAACGGAGGGAAGAGTATCCATTTTCAGTTTATGGATTCACACCTATTTAAACTTTCTAACAGTTCAGAGTACACAGAGACCCACTCAAGTAAACTCATGTTTGTGTAATATCCATTCACCCAGATTACATATCCGTCTGTTGCTTTCTGCTGAAACACCACACTCTCAGAACATGGATCCATTTATTTCATGGGGTCTGAAATTCCTAGAAATGAAACCAATCCCAACGTGTACTTTCCTGTCTGTCTCTTTTGCACTTAGTTCACTTTTGCAGAGCTACTTGTATTTGTTATATGCTTATGCTATTTCTTCTCTACGTAGGGTATAATTAGGCATACATTCATCCTGTTGGAGGACTTCAAACTCTATATCCCTTTCTATGACCCACACTTATTCAAAACCGTCATTTGGGTTCGCTCAAAATATGCACTTCTGGATCAGTATCTATGAATAGTAATGCACGCGTTTGTTTTTTGAATACAACTGTGTTGTGTACATGCTAACAGCGATAATAGGTCGATGCATGCTGAAAGATCCTTGACATCACTTTGAGTATTTTGTCTTGAATAATCATGGTTGTTTGGTATATGTCAGCCAAATGTAACCTTTTGGTGTTTGTTTGTTTGTCTGATTGTTTGTTTTGCAAGCACATTAGGCCATGCATCTCTCCTTTTGCTTCTGACAGACAGTCATGTAAGCTGATTCACTTAAAATAGTGCTTAAAATCACCTATGATTTCCTGCTACCCTCTCCCATCTTTAGGATTTTGATGTCCTCCTTGCCTTCTTCTTCTTACTTCTTTACATCTCATGCTCTTTTTGCATTTACAATAATGGTTTTGTTATTTCCATTTCATCTTGCTACTTTTCTACTCAGGGTAGGATTCTCAATTTTTGTTGTAGGATCAGTCTCAAACTGCTGAATTCTTTTCAGTTTTGCCTGTCAGTGAAATTCCCTAGCTCTGCCGTTGTTATAAACGGCGGTCATTTGGCATAGGCTACCCTTGATTGCAGCTTTTTCTCATTCAGTATATGGTCTATGTCCTGGCACTCCTCCACGTGCTGCAAAATTTCTGCCGAGGTATCAGCTGAAACCCCTCTGGAGTTTCTGTTGTGACTAAGTTGTTTACTCGAGGTGCATTTTACATCACTGGGATGATCATGAATTTTGTTTATTTGAATTCTACAGCTGCTTGTTTGTCTATTGTTATTCCACCACTTTTGGACGCTGTGTACATCCTAAATTCGTATAGATGATACTTTCTTGGCTTTCAGCAATTTTCATTTTGATTTTTCTACAATTTCCTTTTCAGAATTTATTATTTTATCTCTTGCTTTTCCATTTGGGAATCCTATGAGTCCTATTCTTACCTGCCTTGTCTTCACCCAGGATTCAACAGTGATGTTTGCGTTGGTTTGCACTTGCTTTTCTTTGTCTTACTCTGATGGAGGGATTTCTGTACCCCTGTCCTCACAGTCATTCATGAGTCCCTCTGAAATATGTAGTCTGCTAGGATTGACTTTAGCCCAGTTTTTATCTCATCCATTGAGTTTTCTGATACAATTGTGTTCTTGTTTAGAATTTCTCTTCCCCTTTTCTGGTATTCTGCCTTTTGTGATTCTGAGGCACAGTGGTTCATCAGTGTTTTCCTCACCTCCATTTTCAGAGCTTGTTCTGGTATAGTTTTGCCATCTAGTTGTTTCAAAGGTTATTTTTTGGGCCTTCAATCTCTTTGGAAATGAAAATGGTACTTACTGTTTCTTTTACTATACTTCTTTTACTTTATACATCAAGTACTCTCATGTATCTAATATAGAATTATGGGGCTTGGTTAATTGCAAACTTTAGACTCTTTGGTGTATGCAATTCCATGGTATTTCTGTGAGGACAATTTTCAATAAACGTTGATGCCATGCCCTGTTCCTGTGTGTGTTGTCTGGTATATCCCTAAATCCTGGTGTTGCCTTTGTTGTGATGAACACACCATACTGTTTCAGTTAGTAGAACCTCATTTTTATTACACTAATGTCACAATTCTGAAACATCACAGGGCACTTCCTCTAGTGGAAATGAAGCTTCTATAGGATTTCAGCTCTTCATTCAACTTTATGTCATTTTGAAGTGTCTCCAAAGCAGACAACATAGAGTGCAGTTGTACTTTCTACTGCCATGGGAATGTCCCAATGTTACCAGTTCTTTCCAGAGCTTCTCTGTCTACAGAAACACCAGTGGAAGCTTATGTATGGATGTCATACTTCAGGGCCTGCTGGGATGATCCCGCAGACGGACCTATTTATCCTCGGTTCAGTACCCTGTCAGTGCCGTCCAAAATGTAGCAACTGCATTTGGGTGATAATGCTGTAAGAAATGCTTCATCTTCTCATGATGTGGACTTTGACCACTCTTCCTAGTTCTCTCATTCTTGTGTAATGTTTTCACCAAATCAACCACAGAGCTGTTCCGCATCCTGTGCCTCAAACCAGAATGTAATCCCAATCCAGGTTATGAATGTAGCAGATCCTAAATATTTTAATACTGATTTCAAACCCAACACCCCCAGGAACCCTCAGTCCAGATGCATGATACCTCTGATTGAGCCCCACACGTGCTCTATTGGCAAAATGTCAAATTGGATATTGGTCCTGAAGATGAAGTTGATGTGGCAATAGGACATATCGATAAACTCAACCTCACACGCCAGTGCTGTTGCTGTCTCACTTAGTTCACAGTTCTCTTTGCTCTCTTGAAGGTACCCACCAAAATCCACAACACACTCTAGATCCCTGAGTTGTGTGAGAGCCATCATCCGTAGCCCTACCCTGCTTTTTCCGCTGCCTCTGCTAGCTCAGATTTGGCAGCTCGGATCTTGGTCTCAGATTCAATTGTGGGGATATTTTGAGCTGATTTCTTTGAGTTCTGTCAGCCAATAATCTGCTGTGCACTCTGCTAATACTCAGCGCATCACCTTCAATCCCATGCCTGCTGCCCGCTTGAGAGTGTGCTTCCAAGGAAAACAGAGTTTCATCTTTGATGCTCCATTACCAGAGGTCAGATCCTGCACTGGTTTCCATTCTCTACTTTGCCTTTTCCTGCTTCCGGTTTTTCTGAGGCCTCATCCTGTCTTTGGAAGTAACAGACCACTCTTCGGAAAGTGTCCTTGCCAAGGTCTGGGTGAGTGGGTGTTTACAATATTTTGTGTATGGTAGCTAGTGAGAGCAGTTTGCACTGTTTCTCTTCCTACTGCGCATTGACAAATCAACATTTTTCACAAATAATTCACAGAAATTGGATATTTGTTTCGCTCCGTTTTTTTACAGCCATCGTCGTAGTGTTTTTCCGAAGACTCAATCTTTGACATTACGTTGACAAGGCAGTTGCAGTCTTTAAGAAAGTTTACAGTATCAATTTGCATGTTTTGGGATTTATATGAAAGTGAAGTTAGATTTTGAAAATTACCAAATCAACCTAGAAGCCAGACTTGACAATTTCTGTAAGATTTTGTCAGCTCTAAGGAAAAAACAGACAGTCTAAATGTAAAATAGCAGTCCAAAATTTTGAAGGGGTCATGCCAACTCTTTTCTCTTGAAGCCTCCAACAACAAAAGTAACCATGAAATACCTATTGGAACCATGATATAACCCCCAAACTGGGTTTCCCTTTTGCACCTGGTGCCCTTTACTCCCAATGACACATACTAGGCAATGTTGGCATTTCAAGGGGTAACATTCCTCTCTAGGAATATACAAGAAAATCTAAACAGAATATATACATTTAGGCTTGATTCCAAAAGCACCTAGAGGCATTTAACTATGAGAAACCTGCTGAAGCTATGCTAGGCTATTGAGAACCAGGTGCTCTTCTATCAGTGCTGAGAAGGCTTAATCATCCGATCATGTTGGGTAAAGCAATTTAACACAACCAAGTCTGCACCTCCAAGATATATTGCACCCAGGGCTTGACGGAAGTGAATGACTGTCCAAATAACCTGTGTCTTTAATGTGTTTGGCGACTTTTACAGTTCAGTTCACTATCTGACTTCTAATATTTTCCTGTACTGTCTTGAAAAACTGAGGCCTAATACATATTCAAGTTCATTCAAAGATTCCCCTCACTTCCCACACTCCTTTCAGCCCAAAGAATACATAACCGCAGCATTTCCTGAATCTAGGGGAAGGTCATCATTTCATTGTGTGAGCTAATTATTCAATTCGTATCTATTTTAGTCGAGAGTATTTGACCTTTAAGGATTTCACAGTTGTTCACCGAGTGTGAAGGAGGAGGAACTCTGATTCTAGTAGGCGCTTGCTCTCCTCCTACTGGATTCATTGCAGCTCAGGTTCAGATCCTTTGAAATGGATGCCTGAGTGGAGTGGAGGGAAGAGCATGTGATTGATAGCTAGGCACAAACCTGGGATTAGGCTTACCAGGGCTTGGTGCATTTCGGTCTGAATGATTCGTAAATGCCCCTTGGGATGTGTGGATTCTCACGACCTCTTCCAAGAACATGAGCGCTTTTATCATCTCTGCCATCTCTTCTCTTTTAGACGTCAGGAATCTTGGACCCGTTCTTGGAGCAGAGAATCGAGTAACTTTCTCAAGGGCACGTTGACTCTCCGTATGTTTCTGCCAGTATCAGCGAGGTTCAGTAGGTCTCATGAATGTCTTTCGAGCCTGGTATGCTCTAGAGATGTCTCCATGCCGATATTCTCCACTGTAGCAGAACAACTTTCATCAATGTGTTCGCACATCTCCTCAATCCATGCAGCCAGTTTTTCTGCCAGCTTCTCTTCGTGTCTCCCATAAAGTCGACGTCAACAGGACTTGGCAAGTCTGAAAATACCTCGGAGCCTCACCAGTAAGCTGATGACAGGCAGATCTTCCACTGTCTGCCCTTTCAGATTCTGGGAACTGACCCGTGAACTCAGGTCTCTGTGCAGCAGCAGTATCTCGAACTTACTCAGCTTCCCGAACAAAAGACCTAAGCCAATCTCCACATAGGGAAGCAGACCCACCATCAAACTGATCCACCCACAGAATTCTGCCCAGTTACCTTGGATCCACCAGCCGCAACACGCCTCGTGGTACACACCAACATTCCACCTGGAATCCAACCGGTAACTGCCATCCCCTTTGGTTGATGCATCAAGTCCGTGTTGGGGGTGATGCTGCATTAGACGAGAGTTTCCTAAGGGAAATGTGATTCTATCCACAAGGGTCCCATGGTCCTTTTCTCTTCCCTCTTTCCTTTTGTTCAGATCTGTATACACAGTACAAAGGGAGGGAAGTGTGTCCGTGATCAGTTTATGGATTCACACCTCTTTAAACTTTCTAACAGTTCACAGTACACAGAGACCCACTCAAGGAAACTTATGTTTGTGTCATATCAATTCACCCAGATTACATATCCGTCTGTGGCTTTCTGATGAAACACCCACACTCTCAGTACATGTATCCATTTGTTTCATGGGGGCTGAAATTCCTAGAAATGAAACCAATCCCAACGTGCACTTTCCTGTCTGTCTCTTTTGCACTTAGTACTATTTCGCAGAGCTAATTGTCTTTGTTATAGACTTATGACATTTCTTCCCTAAGAAGTGTAGTATATGGCATTCATTCTTTCTGTTGGAAGACTTGTAAGTCTATATCCCGTTCTATGACACACTCGTATTCAAAACCGTCATTTGGGTTGGCTCACGATATGCATTTCTGGATCAGTATCTATGAATAGTAATGCACGCGTCTGTTCTCTGAATACAACTGTGTTGAGTATATGCTAACAGCGATAATAGTTTGATGCTTGCTGAATGATCCTTGATATCACTTTGAGTATTTTGTCTTGAAAAATAATGGTTGTTTGGTATATGTCAGCCAACTGTAAACTTTTGGTGTTTCCTTGTTTGTCTGATTGTTAGATTTCCCATCACATTAGGCCATGCAACTCTCCTTTTGCTTTATACAGACTGTCATGTAAGCTGATTCACTTAAGATAGTGCTTAAAATCACCTATGATTTCCTGCTACCCTCTCCCATCTTTAGGATTTTGATGTCCTCCTTGCCTTCTTCTTCTTACTTCTTTGCAACTCAGGCTCTTATTGCATTTGCAATAATGGTTTTGTTATTTCCATTTCATCTTGCTACTTTTCTACTCAGGGTAGGATTCTCAATTTTTGTTGTAGGATCAGTCTCAAACTGCTGAATTCTTTTAAGGTTTGCCTGTCAGTGAAATTCCCTAGCTCTGCCGTTGTTATAAACGGCGGTCATTTGGCATAGGCTACCCTAGATTGCAACTTTTTCTCATTCAGGTTATGGTCTATGTCCTGGCACTCCTCCCCGTGCTGCAAAATTTCTGCTGAAATATCAGCTGAAACCCCTCTGGAGGTTCTGTTGTGAGTAAGTTGCTTTCCTCGAGGTGCATTTTACATCACTGGGATGATCATGAAATTTGTTTATTTGAATTCTACAGCTGCTTGTTGGTCCATTGGTATTCCACCTATTTTGGAGGATGTGTACATCCTGAATTCGTATAGATGGTACTTTCTTGGCTTTCAGCAAGTTTCATTCTGATTTTTCTACAAATTCCTTCTCAGAATTTATTATTTTATCTCTTGCTTTTCCATTTGGGAATCCTATATCCTGTTCTTACATGCTTTGTCTTAAGCCAGGATTCAACAGTGATGTTAGCGTTGGTTTGAACTTGCTTTTCTGTGTCTTATTTGATGGAGGGATTTAGGTTCCCCTGTCCTCACAGATATTCACGAGTCCCTCTGCATTAAATAGTCTCCTTAGGATTGACTTTAGCCCAGTTTTTATCTCATCCATTGAGTTTTCAGATACTATTGGGTTCATGTTTAGAGTTTCTCTTCCCCTTTTCTGGTATTCTGCCTTTTGTGAATCTGAGGCACTGTGGTTCATCAGTGTTTTCCTCACCTCCATTTTCAGAGCTTGCTCTGGTATCGTTTTGCCTTCTAGTTGTTTGAAAGCTTATTTTTGGGCCTTCAATCTCTTTGGAACTGAAAATATTATTTCCTGTTTCTTTTACTATACTTCTTTTACTCTACAGGTCAGGTACTATCATGTATCTAATATAGACCCATAGGCTTTGTTATGTGCAAACTTTAGACTCTTTGGTGTATGCAATTCCATGGTATTTCTGTGAGGACAATTTTCCCTAGACCTTGATGCCATGCCCTGTTCCTGTGTGTGTTTTCTGGTATATCTCTAAATCCTGGTGTTGCCTTTGTTGTGATGAACACACCATACTGTTTCAGTTAGTAGAACCTCATTTTTATTACACTAATCTCACAATTCTGAAAGTGCACAGGGAATTTCCTCTAGTGGAAATGAAGCATCTATAGGTTTTCAGCTCTGCATTCTACTCTATGTCATTTTGATGTGTCTCCAAAACAGCCAACATAGAGGTCGCTTGTAGTTTCTACTGCCATGGGAATGTCCCAATGTTACCAGTTCTTCCCAGAGCTTCTCTGTCTACAGAAATACCAGTGGAAGCTTATGTATGGATGTCATACTTCAGGGCCTGCTGGGATGATCCCGCAGACGGACCTATTTATCCTCGGTGCAGTACCCTGTCAGTACTGTCCAAAATGTAGCAACTGCATTTGGGTGATAATGCTGTAAGAAATGCTTCATCTTCTCATGATGTGGACTTTGACCACTCTTCCTAGTTCTCTCATTCTTGTGTAATGTTTTCACCAAATCAACCACAGAGCTGTTCCGCATCCTGTGCCTCAAACCAGAATGTAATCCCAATCCAGGTTATGAATGTAGCAGATCCTAAATATTTTAATACTGATTTCAAACCCAACGCCCCCAGGAACCCTCAGTCCAGATGCATGATACCTCTGATTGAGCCCCACACGTGCTCTATTGGCAAAATGTCAAATTGGATATTGGTCCTGAAGATGAAGTTGATGTGGCAATAGGACATATCGATAAACTCAACCTCACACGCCAGTGCTGTTGCTGTCTCACTTAGTTCACAGTTCTCTTTGCTCTCTTGAAGGTACCCACCAAAATCCACAACGCACTCTAGATCCCTGAGTTGTGTGAGAGCCATCATCCGTAGCCCTACCCTGCTTTTTCCGCTGCCTCTGCTAGCTCAGATTTGGCAGCTCGGATCTTGGTCTCAGATTCAATTGTGGGGATATTTTGAGCTGATTTCTTTGAGTTCTGTCAGCCAATAATCTGCTGTGCACTCTGCTAATACTCAGCGCATCACCTTCAATCCCATGCCTGCTGCCCGCTTGAGAGTGTGCTTCCAAGGAAAACAGAGTTTCATCTTTGATGCTCCATTACCAGAGGTCAGATCCTGCACTGGTTTCCATTCTCTACTTTGCCTTTTCCTGCTTCCGGTTTTTCTGAGGCCTCATCCTGTCTTTGGAAGTAACAGACCACTCTTCGGAAAGTGTCCTTGCCAAGGTCTGGGTGAGTGGGTGTTTACAATATTTTGTGTATGGTAGCTAGTGAGAGCAGTTTGCACTGTTTCTCTTCCTACTGCGCATTGACAAATCAACATTTTTCACAAATAATTCACAGAAATTGGATATTTGTTTCGCTCCGTTTTTTTACAGCCATCGTCGTAGTGTTTTTCCGAAGACTCAATCTTTGACATTATGTTGACAAGGCAGTTGCAGTCTTTAAGAAAGTTTACAGTATCAATTTGCATGTTTTGGGATTTATATGAAAGTGAAGTTAGTTTTTGAAAATTACCAAATCAACCTAGAAGCCAGACTTGACAATTTCTGTAAGATTTTGTCAGCTCTAAGGAAAAAACAGACAGTCTAAATGTAAAATAGCAGTCCAAAAGTTTGAAGGGGTCATGCCAACTCTTTTCTCTTGAAGCCTCCAACAACAAAAGTAACCATGAAATACCTATTGGAACCATGATATAACCCCCAAACTGGGTTTCCCTTTTGCACCTGGTGCCCTTTACTCCCAATGACACATACTAGGCAATGTTGGCATTTCAAGGGGTAACATTCCTCTCTAGGAATATACAAGAAAATCTAAACAGAATATATACATTTAGGCTTGATTCCAAAAGCACCTAGAGGCATTTAACTATGAGAAACCTGCTGAAGCTATGCTAGGCTATTGAGAACCAGGTGCTCTTCTATCAGTGCTGAGAAGGCTTAATCATCCGATCATGTTGGGTAAAGCAATTTAACACAACCAAGTCTGCACCTCCAAGATATATTGCACCCAGGGCTTGACGGAAGTGAATGACTGTCCAAATAACCTGTGTCTTTAATGTGTTTGGCGACTTTTACAGTTCAGTTCACTATCTGACTTCTAATATTTTCCTGTACTGTCTTGAAAAACTGAGGCCTAATACATATTCAAGTTCATTCAAAGATTCCCCTCACTTCCCACACTCCTTTCAGCCCAAAGAATACATAACCGCAGCATTTCCTGAATCTAGGGGAAGGTCATCATTTCATTGTGTGAGCTAATTATTCAATTCGTATCTATTTTAGTCGAGAGTATTTGACCTTTAAGGATTTCACAGTTGTTCACCGAGTGTGAAGGAGGAGGAACTCTGATTCTAGTAGGCGCTTGCTCTCCTCCTACTGGATTCATTGCAGCTCAGGTTCAGATCCTTTGAAATGGATGCCTGAGTGGAGTGGAGGGAAGAGCATGTGATTGATAGCTAGGCACAAACCTGGGATTAGGCTTACCAGGGCTTGGTGCATTTCGGTCTGAATGATTCGTAAATGCCCCTTGGGATGTGTGGATTCTCACGACCTCTTCCAAGAACATGAGCGCTTTTATCATCTCTGCCATCTCTTCTCTTTTAGACGTCAGGAATCTTGGACCCGTTCTTGGAGCAGAGAATCGAGTAACTTTCTCAAGGGCACGTTGACTCTCCGTATGTTTCTGCCAGTATCAGCGAGGTTCAGTAGGTCTCATGAATGTCTTTCGAGCCTGGAATGATCTAGAGATGCCTCCATGCCGATATTCTCCACTGTAGCAGAACAACTTTCATCAATGTGTTCGCACATCCCCTCAATACATGCAGCCAGTTTTTCTGCCAGCTTCTCTTCGTGTCTCCCATAAAGTCGACGTCAACAGGACTTGGCAAGTCTGAAAATACCTCGGAGCCTCACCAGTAAGCTGATGACAGGCAGATCTTCCACTGTCTGCCCTTTCAGATTCTGGGAACTGACCCGTAAACTCAGGTCTCAGGGCAGCAGCAGTATCTCGAACTTACTCAGCTTCCCGAACAAAAGACCTAAGCCAATCTCCACATAGGGAAGCAGACCCACCATCAAACTGATCCACCCACAGAATTCTGCCCAGTTACCTTGGATCCACCAGCCGCAACACGCCTCGTGGTACACACCAACATTCCACCTGGAATCCAACCGGTAACTGCCATCCCCATTGGTTGATGCATCAAGTCCGTGTTGGGGGTGATGCTGCATTAGACGAGAGTTTCCTAAGGGAAATGTGATTCTATCCACAAGGGTCCCATGGTCCTTTTCTCTTCCCTCTTTCCTTTTGTTCAGATCTGTATACACAGTACAAAGGGAGGGAAGTGTGTCCGTGATCAGTTTATGGATTCACACCTCTTTAAACTTTCTAACAGTTCACAGTACACAGAGACCCACTCAAGGAAACTTATGTTTGTGTCATATCAATTCACCCAGATTACATATCCGTCTGTTGCTTTCTGATGAAACACCCACACTCTCAGAACATGTATCCATTTGTTTCATGGGGGCTGAAATTCCTAGAAATGAAACCAATCCCAACGTGCACTTTCCTGTCTGTCTCTTTTGCACTTAGTACTATTTCGCAGAGCTACTTGTCTTTGTTATAGACTTATGACATTTCTTCCCTACGAAGTGTAGTATATGGCATTCATTCTTTCTGTTGGAAGACTTGTAAGTCTATATCCCGTTCTATGACACACTCGTATTCAAAACCGTCATTTGGGTTGGCTCACGATATGCATTTCTGGATCAGTATCTATGAATAGTAATGCACGCGTCTGTTCTCTGAATACAACTGTGTTGAGTATATGCTAACAGCGATAATAGTTTGATGCTTGCTGAATGATCCTTGATATCACTTTGAGTATTTTGTCTTGAAAAATAATGGTTGTTTGGTATATGTCAGCCAACTGTAAACTTTTGGTGTTTCCTTGTTTGTCTGATTGTTAGATTTCCCATCACATTAGGCCATGCAACTCTCCTTTTGCTTTATACAGACTGTCATGTAAGCTGATTCACTTAAGATAGTGCTTAAAATCACCTATGATTTCCTGCTACCCTCTCCCATCTTTAGGATTTTGATGTCCTCCTTGCCTTCTTCTTCTTACTTCTTTGCAACTCAGGCTCTTCTTGCATTTGCAATAATGGTTTTGTTATTTCCATTTCATCTTGCTACTTTTCTACTCAGGGTAGGATTCTCAATTTTTGTTGTAGGATCAGTCTCAAACTGCTGAATTCTTTTAAGGTTTGCCTGTCAGTGAAATTCCCTAGCTCTGCCGTTGTTATAAACGGCGGTCATTTGGCATAGGCTACCCTAGATTGCAACTTTTTCTCATTCAGGTTATGGTCTATGTCCTGGCACTCCTCCCCGTGCTGCAAAATTTCTGCTGAAATATCAGCTGAAACCCCTCTGGAGGTTCTGTTGTGACTAAGTTGCTTTCCTCGAGGTGCATTTTACATCACTGGGATGATCATGAAATTTGTTTATTTGAATTCTACAGCTGCTTGTTGGTCCATTGGTATTCCACCTATTTTGGAGGATGTGTACATCCTGAATTCGTATAGATGGTACTTTCTTGGCTTTCAGCAAGTTTCATTCTGATTTTTCTACAAATTCCTTCTCAGAATTTATTATTTTATCTCTTGCTTTTCCATTTGGGAATCCTATATCCTGTTCTTACATGCTTTGTCTTAAGCCAGGATTCAACAGTGATGTTAGCGTTGGTTTGAACTTGCTTTTCTGTGTCTTATTTGATGGAGGGATTTAGGTTCCCCTGTCCTCACAGATATTCACGAGTCCCTCTGCATTAAATAGTCTCCTTAGGATTGACTTTAGCCCAGTTTTTATCTCATCCATTGAGTTTTCAGATACTATTGGGTTCATGTTTAGAGTTTCTCTTCCCCTTTTCTGGTATTCTGCCTTTTGTGAATCTGAGGCACTGTGGTTCATCAGTGTTTTCCTCACCTCCATTTTCAGAGCTTGCTCTGGTATCGTTTTGCCTTCTAGTTGTTTGAAAGCTTATTTTTGGGCCTTCAATCTCTTTGGAACTGAAAATATTATTTCCTGTTTCTTTTACTATACTTCTTTTACTCTACAGGTCAGGTACTATCATGTATCTATTATAGACCCATAGGGCTTTGTTATGTGCAAACTTTAGACTCTTTGGTGTATGCAATTCCATGGTATTCCTGTGAGGACAATTTTCCCTAGACCTTGATGCCATGCCCTGTTCCTGTGTGTGTTTTCTGGTATATCTCTAAATCCTGGTGTTGCCTTTGTTGTGATGAACACACCATACTGTTTCAGTTAGTAGAACCTCATTTTTATTACACTAATCTCACAATTCTGAAAGTGCACAGGGAAGTTCCTCTAGTGGAAATGAAGCATCTATAGGTTTTCTGCTCTGCATTCTACTGTATGTCATTTTGATGTGTCTCCAAAACAGCCAACATAGAGGTCGCTTGTAGTTTCTACTGCCATGGGAATGTCCCAATGTTACCAGTTCTTCCCAGAGCTTCTCTGTCTACAGAAATACCAGTGGAAGCATATGTATGGATGTCATACTTCAGGGCCTGCTGGGATGATCCCGCAGACGGACCTATTTATCCTCGGTGCAGTACCCTGTCAGTGCCGTCCAAAATGTAGCAACTGCATTTGGGTGATAATGCTGTAAGAAATGCTTCATCTTCTCATGATGTGGACTTTGACCACTCTTCCTAGTTCTCTCATTCTTGTGTAATGTTTTCACCAAATCAACCACAGAGCTGTTCCGCATCCTGTGCCTCAAACCAGAATGTAATCCCAATCCAGGTTATGAATGTAGCAGATCCTAAATATTTTAATACTGATTTCAAACCCAACACCCCCAGGAACCCTCAGTCCAGATGCATGATACCTCTGATTGAGCCCCACACGTGCTCTATTGGCAAAATGTCAAATTGGATATTGGTCCTGAAGATGAAGTTGATGTGGCAATAGGACATATCGATAAACTCAACCTCACACGCCAGTGCTGTTGCTGTCTCACTTAGTTCACAGTTCTCTTTGCTCTCTTGAATGTACCCACCAAAATCCACAACGCACTCTAGATCCCTGAGTTGTGTGAGAGCCATCATCCGTAGCCCTACCCTGCTTTTTCCGCTGCCTCTGCTAGCTCAGATTTGGCAGCTCGGATCTTGGTCTCAGATTCAATTGTGGGGATATTTTGAGCTGATTTCTTTGAGTTCTGTCAGCCAATAATCTGCTGTGCACTCTGCTAATACTCAGCGCATCACCTTCAATCCCATGCCTGCTGCCCGCTTGAGAGTGTGCTTCCAAGGAAAACAGAGTTTCATCTTTGATGCTCCATTACCAGAGGTCAGATCCTGCACTGGTTTCCATTCTCTACTTTGCCTTTTCCTGCTTCCGGTTTTTCTGAGGCCTCATCCTGTCTTTGGAAGTAACAGACCACTCTTCGGAAAGTGTCCTTGCCAAGGTCTGGGTGAGTGGGTGTTTACAATATTTTGTGTATGGTAGCTAGTGAGAGCAGTTTGCACTGTTTCTCTTCCTACTGCGCATTGACAAATCAACATTTTTCACAAATAATTCACAGAAATTGGATATTTGTTTCGCTCCGTTTTTTTACAGCCATCGTCGGAGTGTTATTCCGAAGACTCAATCTTTGACATTATGTTGACAAGGCAGTTGCAGTCTTTAAGAAAGTTTACAGTATCAATTTGCATGTTTTGGGATTTATATGAAAGTGAAGTTAGTTTTTGAAAATTACCAAATCAACCTAGAAGCCAGACTTGACAATTTCTGTAAGATTTTGTCAGCTCTAAGGAAAAAACAGACAGTCTAAATGTAAAATAGCAGTCCAAAATTTTGAAGGGGTCATGCCAACTCTTTTCTCTTGAAGCCTCCAACAACAAAAGTAACCATGAAATACCTATTGGAACCATGATATAACCCCCAAACTGGGTTTCCCTTTTGCACCTGGTGCCCTTTACTCCCAATGACACATACTAGGCAATGTTGGCATTTCAAGGGGTAACATTCCTCTCTAGGAATATACAAGAAAATCTAAACAGAATATATACATTTAGGCTTGATTCCAAAAGCACCTAGAGGCATTTAACTATGAGAAACCTGCTGAAGCTATGCTAGGCTATTGAGAACCAGGTGCTCTTCTATCAGTGCTGAGAAGGCTTAATCATCCGATCATGTTGGGTAAAGCAATTTAACACAACCAAGTCTGCACCTCCAAGATATATTGCACCCAGGGCTTGACGGAAGTGAATGACTGTCCAAATAACCTGTGTCTTTAATGTGTTTGGCGACTTTTACAGTTCAGTTCACTATCTGACTTCTAATATTTTCCTGTACTGTCTTGAAAAACTGAGGCCTAATACATACTCAAGTTCATTCAAAGATTCCCCTCACTTCCCACACTCCTTTCAGCCCAAAGAATACATAACCGCAGCATTTCCTGAATCTAGGGGAAGGTCATCATTTCATTGTGTGAGCTAATTATTCAATTCGTATCTATTTTAGTCGAGAGTATTTGACCTTTAAGGATTTCACAGTTGTTCACCGAGTGTGAAGGAGGAGGAACTCTGATTCTAGTAGGCGCTTGCTCTCCTCCTATTGGATTCACTGCAGCTCAGGTTCAGATCCTTTGAAATGGATGCCTGAGTGGAGTGGAGGGAAGAGCATGTGATTGATAGCTAGGCACAAACGTGGGATTAGGCTTACCAGGGCTTGGTGCATTTCGGTCTGAATGATTCGTAAATGCCCCTTGGGATGTGTGGATTCTCACGACCTCTTCCAAGAACATGAGCGCTTTTATCATCTCTGCCATCTCTTCTCTTTTAGACGTCAGGAATCGTGGACCCGTTCTTGGAGCAGAGAATCGAGTAACTTTCTCAAGGGCACGTTGACTCTCCGTATGTTTCTGCCAGTATCAGCGAGGTTCAGTAGGTCTCATGAATGTCTTTCGAGCCTGGTATGCTCTAGAGATGTCTCCATGCCAATATTCTCCACTGTAGCAGAACAACTTTCATCAATGTGTTCGCACATCTCCTCAATCCATGCAGCCAGTTTTTCTGCCAGCTTCTCTTCGTGTCTCCCATAAAGTCGACGTCAACAAGACTTGGCAAGTCTGAAAATACCTCGGAGCCTCACCAGTAAGCTGATGACAGGCAGATCTTCCACTGTCTGCCCTTTCAGATTCTGGGAACTGACCCGTAAACTCAGGTCTCAGGGCAGCAGCAGTATCTCGAACTTACTCAGCTTCCCGAAGAAAAGACCTAAGCCAATCTCCACATAGGGAAGCAGACCCACCATCAAACTGATCCACCCACAGAATTCTGCCCAGTTACCTTGGATCCACCAGCCGCAACACGCCTCGTGGTACACACCAACATTCCACCTGGAATCCAACCGGTAACTGCCATCCCCATTGGTTGATGCATCAAGTCCTTGTTGGGGGTGATGCTGCATTAGACGAGAGTTTCCTAAGGGAAATGTGATTCTATCCACAAGGGTCCCATGGTCCTTTTCTCTTCCCTCTTTCCTTTTGTTCAGATCTGTATACACAGTACAAAGGGAGGGAAGTGTGTCCGTGATCAGTTTATGGATTCACACCTCTTTAAACTTTCTAACAGTTCACAGTACACAGAGACCCACTCAAGGAAACTTATGTTTGTGTCATATCAATTCACCCAGATTACATATCCGTCTGTTGCTTTCTGATGAAACACCCACACTCTCAGAACATGTATCCATTTGTTTCATGGGGGCTGAAATTCCTAGAAATGAAACCAATCCCAACGTGCACTTTCCTGTCTGTCTCTTTTGCACTTAGTACTATTTCGCAGAGCTACTTGTCTTTGTTATAGACTTATGACATTTCTTCCCTACGAAGCGTAGTATATGGCATTCATTCTTTCTGTTGGAAGACTTGTAAGTCTATATCCCGTTCTATGACACACTCGTATTCAAAACCGTCATTTGGGTTGGCTCACGATATGCATTTCTGGATCAGTATCTATGAATAGTAATGCACGCGTCTGTTTTCTGAATACAACTGTGTTGATTATATGCTAACAGCGATAATAGTTTGATGCTTGCTGAATGATCCTTGATATCACTTTGAGTATTTTGTCTTGAAAAATAATGGTTGTTTGGTATATGTCAGCCAACTGTAAACTTTTGGTGTTTCCTTGTTTGTCTGATTGTTAGATTTCCCATCACATTAGGCCATGCAACTCTCCTTTTGCTTTATACAGACTGTCATGTAAGCTGATTCACTTAAGATAGTGCTTAAAATCACCTATGATTTCCTGCTACCCTCTCCCATCTTTAGGATTTTGATGTCCTCCTTGCCTTCTTCTTCTTACTTCTTTGCAACTCAGGCTCTTCTTGCATTTGCAATAATGGTTTTGTTATTTCCATTTCATCTTGCTACTTTTCTACTCAGGGTAGGATTCTCAATTTTTGTTGTAGGTTCAGTCTCAAACTGCTGAATTCTTTTAAGGTTTGCCTGTCAGTGAAATTCCCTAGCTCTGCCGTTGTTATAAACGGCGGTCATTTGGCATAGGCTACCCTAGATTGCAACTTTTTCTCATTCAGGTTATGGTCTATGTCCTGGCACTCCTCCCCGTGCTGCAAAATTTCTGCTGAAATATCAGCTGAAACCCCTCTGGAGGTTCTGTTGTGACTAAGTTGCTTTCCTCGAGGTGCATTTTACATCACTGGGATGATCATGAAATTTGTTTATTTGAATTCTACAGCTGCTTGTTGGTCCATTGGTATTCCACCTATTTTGGAGGATGTGTACATCCTGAATTCGTATAGATGGTACTTTCTTGGCTTTCAGCAAGTTTCATTCTGATTTTTCTACAAATTCCTTCTCAGAATTTATTATTTTATCTCTTGCTTTTCCATTTGGGAATCCTATATCCTGTTCTTACATGCTTTGTCTTAAGCCAGGATTCAACAGTGATGTTAGCGTTGGTTTGAACTTGCTTTTCTGTGTCTTATTTGATGGAGGGATTTATGTTCCCCTGTCCTCACAGATATTCACGAGTCCCTCTGCATTAAATAGTCTCCTTAGGATTGACTTTAGCCCAGTTTTTATCTCATCCATTGAGTTTTCAGATACTATTGGGTTCATGTTTAGAGTTTCTCTTCCCCTTTTCTGGTATTCTGCCTTTTGTGAATCTGAGACACTGTGGTTCATCAGTGTTTTCCTCACCTCCATTTTCAGAGCTTGCTCTGGTATCGTTTTGCCTTCTAGTTGTTTGAAAGCTTATTTTTTGGGCCTTCAATCTCTTTGGAACTGAAAATATTATTTCCTGTTTCTTTTAATATACTTCTTTTACTCTACAGGTCAGGTACTATCATGTATCTATTATAGACCCATAGGGCTTTGTTATGTGCAAACTTTAGACTCTTTGGTGTATGCAATTCCATGGTATTCCTGTGAGGACAATTTTCCCTAGACCTTGATGCCATGCCCTGTTCCTGTGTGTGTTTTCTGGTATATCTCTAAATCCTGGTGTTGCCTTTGTTGTGATGAACACACCATACTGTTTCAGTTAGTAGAACCTCATTTTTATTACACTAATCTCACAATTCTGAAAGTGCACAGGGAAGTTCCTCTAGTGGAAATGAAGCATCTATAGGTTTTCTGCTCTGCATTCTACTGTATGTCATTTTGATGTGTCTCCAAAACAGCCAACATAGAGGTCGCTTGTAGTTTCTACTGCCATGGGAATGTCCCAATGTTACCAGTTCTTCCCAGAGCTTCTCTGTCTACAGAAATACCAGTGGAAGCATATGTATGGATGTCATACTTCAGGGCCTGCTGGGATGATCCCGCAGACGGACCTATTTATCCTCGGTGCAGTACCCTGTCAGTGCCGTCCAAAATGTAGCAACTGCATTTGGGTGATAATGCTGTAAGAAATGCTTCATCTTCTCATGATGTGGACTTTGACCACTCTTCCTAGTTCTCTCATTCTTGTGTAATGTTTTCACCAAATCAACCACAGAGCTGTTCCGCATCCTGTGCCTCAAACCAGAATGTAATCCCAATCCAGGTTATGAATGTAGCAGATCCTAAATATTTTAATACTGATTTCAAACCCAACACCCCCAGGAACCCTCAGTCCAGATGCATGATACCTCTGATTGAGCCCCACACGTGCTCTATTGGCAAAATGTCAAATTGGATATTGGTCCTGAAGATGAAGTTGATGTGGCAATAGGACATATCGATAAACTCAACCTCACACGCCAGTGCTGTTGCTGTCTCACTTAGTTCACAGTTCTCTTTGCTCTCTTGAAGGTACCCACCAAAATCCACAACGCACTCTAGATCCCTGAGTTGTGTGAGAGCCATCATCCGTAGCCCTACCCTGCTTTTTCCGCTGCCTCTGCTAGCTCAGATTTGGCAGCTCGGATCTTGGTCTCAGATTCAATTGTGGGGATATTTTGAGCTGATTTCTTTGAGTTCTGTCAGCCAATAATCTGCTGTGCACTCTGCTAATACTCAGCGCATCACCTTCAATCCCATGCCTGCTGCCCGCTTGAGAGTGTGCTTCCAAGGAAAACAGAGTTTCATCTTTGATGCTCCATTACCAGAGGTCAGATCCTGCACTGGTTTCCATTCTCTACTTTGCCTTTTCCTGCTTCCGGTTTTTCTGAGGCCTCATCCTGTCTTTGGAAGTAACAGACCACTCTTCGGAAAGTGTCCTTGCCAAGGTCTGGGTGAGTGGGTGTTTACAATATTTTGTGTATGGTAGCTAGTGAGAGCAGTTTGCACTGTTTCTCTTCCTACTGCGCATTGACAAATCAACATTTTTCACAAATAATTCACAGAAATTGGATATTTGTTTCGCTCCGTTTTTTTACAGCCATCGTCGGAGTGTTATTCCGAAGACTCAATCTTTGACATTATGTTGACAAGGCAGTTGCAGTCTTTAAGAAAGTTTACAGTATCAATTTGCATGTTTTGGGATTTATATGAAAGTGAAGTTAGTTTTTGAAAATTACCAAATCAACCTAGAAGCCAGACTTGACAATTTCTGTAAGATTTTGTCAGCTCTAAGGAAAAAACAGACAGTCTAAATGTAAAATAGCAGTCCAAAATTTTGAAGGGGTCATGCCAACTCTTTTCTCTTGAAGCCTCCAACAACAAAAGTAACCATGAAATACCTATTGGAACCATGATATAACCCCCAAACTGGGTTTCCCTTTTGCACCTGGTGCCCTTTACTCCCAATGACACATACTAGGCAATGTTGGCATTTCAAGGGGTAACATTCCTCTCTAGGAATATACAAGAAAATCTAAACAGAATATATACATTTAGGCTTGATTCCAAAAGCACCTAGAGGCATTTAACTATGAGAAACCTGCTGAAGCTATGCTAGGCTATTGAGAACCAGGTGCTCTTCTATCAGTGCTGAGAAGGCTTAATCATCCGATCATGTTGGGTAAAGCAATTTAACACAACCAAGTCTGCACCTCCAAGATATATTGCACCCAGGGCTTGACGGAAGTGAATGACTGTCCAAATAACCTGTGTCTTTAATGTGTTTGGCGACTTTTACAGTTCAGTTCACTATCTGACTTCTAATATTTTCCTGTACTGTCTTGAAAAACTGAGGCCTAATACATACTCAAGTTCATTCAAAGATTCCCCTCACTTCCCACACTCCTTTCAGCCCAAAGAATACATAACCGCAGCATTTCCTGAATCTAGGGGAAGGTCATCATTTCATTGTGTGAGCTAATTATTCAATTCGTATCTATTTTAGTCGAGAGTATTTGACCTTTAAGGATTTCACAGTTGTTCACCGAGTGTGAAGGAGGAGGAACTCTGATTCTAGTAGGCGCTTGCTCTCCTCCTACTGGATTCATTGCAGCTCAGGTTCAGATCCTTTGAAATGGATGCCTGAGTGGAGTGGAGGGAAGAGCATGTGATTGATAGCTAGGCACAAACCTGGGATTAGGCTTACCAGGGCTTGGTGCATTTCGGTCTGAATGATTCGTAAATGCCCCTTGGGATGTGTGGATTCTCACGACCTCTTCCAAGAACATGAGCGCTTTTATCATCTCTGCCATCTCTTCTCTTTTAGACGTCAGGAATCTTGGACCCGTTCTTGGAGCAGAGAATCGAGTAACTTTCTCAAGGGCACGTTGACTCTCCGTATGTTTCTGCCAGTATCAGCGAGGTTCAGTAGGTCTCATGAATGTCTTTCGAGCCTGGTATGCTCTAGAGATGTCTCCATGCCGATATTCTCCACTGTAGCAGAACAACTTTCATCAATGTGTTCGCACATCTCCTCAATCCATGCAGCCAGTTTTTCTGCCAGCTTCTCTTCGTGTCTCCCATAAAGTCGATGTCAACAGGACTTGGCAAGTCTGAAAATACCTCGGAGCCTCACCAGTAAGCTGATGACAGGCAGATCTTCCACTGTCTGCCCTTTCAGATTCTGGGAACTGACCCGTAAACTCAGGTCTCAGGGCAGCAGCAGTATCTCGAACTTACTCAGCTTCCCGAAAAAAAGACCTAAGCCAATCTCCACATAGGGAAGCAGACCCACCATCAAACTGATCCACCCACAGAATTCTGCCCAGTTACCTTGGATCCACCAGCCGCAACACGCCTCGTGGTACACACCAACATTCCACCTGGAATCCAACCGGTAACTGCCATCCCCATTCGTTGATGCATCAAGTCCGTGTTGGGGGTGATGCTGCATTAGACGAGAGTTTCCTAAGGGAAATGTGATTCTATCCACAAGGGTCCCATGGTCCTTTTCTCTTCCCTCTTTCCTTTTGTTCAGATCTGTATACACAGTACAAAGGGAGGGAAGTGTGTCCGTGATCAGTTTATGGATTCACACCTCTTTAAACTTTCTAACAGTTCACAGTACACAGAGACCCACTCAAGGAAACTTATGTTTGTGTCATATCAATTCACCCAGATTACATATCCGTCTGTTGCTTTCTGATGAAACACCCACACTCTCAGAACATGTATCCATTTGTTTCATGGGGGCTGAAATTCCTAGAAATGAAACCAATCCCAACGTGCACTTTCCTGTCTGTCTCTTTTGCACTTAGTACTATTTCGCAGAGCTACTTGTCTTTGTTATAGACTTATGACATTTCTTCCCTACGAAGTGTAGTATATGGCATTCATTCTTTCTGTTGGAAGACTTGTAAGTCTATATCCCGTTCTATGACACACTCGTATTCAAAACCGTCATTTGGGTTGGCTCACGATATGCATTTCTGGATCAGTATCTATGAATAGTAATGCACGCGTCTGTTCTCTGAATACAACTGTGTTGAGTATATGCTAACAGCGATAATAGTTTGATGCTTGCTGAATGATCCTTGATATCACTTTGAGTATTTTGTCTTGAAAAATAATGGTTGTTTGGTATATGTCAGCCAACTGTAAACTTTTGGTGTTTCCTTGTTTGTCTGATTGTTAGATTTCCCATCACATTAGGCCATGCAACTCTCCTTTTGCTTTATACAGACTGTCATGTAAGCTGATTCACTTAAGATAGTGCTTAAAATCACCTATGATTTCCTGCTACCCTCTCCCATCTTTAGGATTTTGATGTCCTCCTTGCCTTCTTCTTCTTACTTCTTTGCAACACAGGCTCCTCTTGCATTTGCAATAATGGTTTTGTTATTTCCATTTCATCTTGCTACTTTTCTACTCAGGGTAGGATTCTCAATTTTTGTTGTAGGATCAGTCTCAAACTGCTGAATTCTTTTAAGGTTTGCCTGTCAGTGAAATTCCCTAGCTCTGCCGTTGTTATAAACGGCGGTCATTTGGCATAGGCTACCCTAGATTGCAACTTTTTCTCATTCAGGTTATGGTCTATGTCCTGGCACTCCTCCCCGTGCTGCAAAATTTCTGCTGAAATATCAGCTGAAACCCCTCTGGAGGTTCTGTTGTGACTAAGTTGCTTTCCTCGAGGTGCATTTTACATCACTGGGATGATCATGAAATTTGTTTATTTGAATTCTACAGCTGCTTGTTGGTCCATTGGTATTCCACCTATTTTGGAGGATGTGTACATCCTGAATTCGTATAGATGGTACTTTCTTGGCTTTCAGCAAGTTTCATTCTGATTTTTCTACAAATTCCTTCTCAGAATTTATTATTTTATCTCTTGCTTTTCCATTTGGGAATCCTATATCCTGTTCTTACATGCTTTGTCTTAAGCCAGGATTCAACAGTGATGTTAGCGTTGGTTTGAACTTGCTTTTCTGTGTCTTATTGATGGAGGGATTTATGTTCCCCTGTCCTCACAGATATTCACGAGTCCCTCTGCATTAAATAGTCTCCTTAGGATTGAATTTAGCCCAGTTTTTATCTCATCCATTGAGTTTTCAGATACTATTGGGTTCATGTTTAGATTTTCTCTTCCCCTTTTCTGGTATTCTGCCTTTTGTGAATCTGAGGCACTGTGGTTCATCAGTGTTTTCCTCACCTCCATTTTCAGAGCTTGCTCTGGTATCGTTTTGCCTTCTAGTTGTTTGAAAGCTTATTTTTTGGGCCTTCAATCTCTTTGGAACTGAAAATATTATTTAATGTTTCTTTTACTATACTTCTTTTACTCTACAGGTCAGGTACTATCATGTATCTAATATAGACCCATAGGCTTTGTTATGTGCAAACTTTAGACTCTTTGGTGTATGCAATTCCATGGTATTTCTGTGAGGACAATTTTCCCTAGACCTTGATGCCATGCCCTGTTCCTGTGTGTGTTTTCTGGTATATCTCTAAATCCTGGTGTTGCCTTTGTTGTGATGAACACACCATACTGTTTCAGTTAGTAGATCCTCATTTTTATTACACTAATCTCACAATTCTGAAAGTGCACAGGGAAGTTCCTCTAGTGGAAATGAAGCATCTATAGGTTTTCAGCTCTGCATTCTACTCTATGTCATTTTGATGTGTCTCCAAAACAGCCAACATAGAGGTCGCTTGTAGTTTCTACTGCCATGGGAATGTCCCAATGTTACCAGTTCTTCCCAGAGCTTCTCTGTCTACAGAAATACCAGTGGAAGCATATGTATGGATGTCATACTTCAGGGCCTGCTGGGATGATCCCGCAGACGGACCTATTTATCCTCGGTGCAGTACCCTGTCAGTGCCGTCCAAAATGTAGCAACTGCATTTGGGTGATAATGCTGTAAGAAATGCTTCATCTTCTCATGATGTGGACTTTGACCACTCTTCCTAGTTCTCTCATTCTTGTGTAATGTTTTCACCAAATCAACCACAGAGCTGTTCCGCATCCTGTGCCTCAAACCAGAATGTAATCCCAATCCAGGTTATGAATGTAGCAGATCCTAAATATTTTAATACTGATTTCAAACCCAACACCCCCAGGAACCCTCAGTCCAGATGCATGATACCTCTGATTGAGCCCCACACGTGCTCTATTGGCAAAATGTCAAATTGGATATTGGTCCTGAAGATGAAGTTGATGTGGCAATAGGACATATCGATAAACTCAACCTCACACGCCAGTGCTGTTGCTGTCTCACTTAGTTCACAGTTCTCTTTGCTCTCTTGAAGGTACCCACCAAAATCCACAACGCACTCTAGATCCCTGAGTTGTGTGAGAGCCATCATCCGTAGCCCTACCCTGCTTTTTCCGCTGCCTCTGCTAGCTCAGATTTGGCAGCTCGGATCTTGGTCTCAGATTCAATTGTGGGGATATTTTGAGCTGATTTCTTTGAGTTCTGTCAGCCAATAATCTGCTGTGCACTCTGCTAATACTCAGCGCATCACCTTCAATCCCATGCCTGCTGCCCGCTTGAGAGTGTGCTTCCAAGGAAAACAGAGTTTCATCTTTGATGCTCCATTACCAGAGGTCAGATCCTGCACTGGTTTCCATTCTCTACTTTGCCTTTTCCTGCTTCCGGTTTTTCTGAGGCCTCATCCTGTCTTTGGAAGTAACAGACCACTCTTCGGAAAGTGTCCTTGCCAAGGTCTGGGTGAGTGGGTGTTTACAATATTTTGTGTATGGTAGCTAGTGAGAGCAGTTTGCACTGTTTCTCTTCCTACTGCGCATTGACAAATCAACATTTTTCACAAATAATTCACAGAAATTGGATATTTGTTTCGCTCCGTTTTTTTACAGCCATCGTCGGAGTGTTTTTCCGAAGACTCAATCTTTGACATTATGTTGACAAGGCAGTTGCAGTCTTTAAGAAAGTTTACAGTATCAATTTGCATGTTTTGGGATTTATATGAAAGTGAAGTTAGTTTTTGAAAATTACCAAATCAACCTAGAAGCCAGACTTGACAATTTCTGTAAGATTTTGTCAGCTCTAAGGAAAAAACAGACAGTCTAAATGTAAAATAGCAGTCCAAAATTTTGAAGGGGTCATGCCAACTCTTTTCTCTTGAAGCCTCCAACAACAAAAGTAACCATGAAATACCTATTGGAACCATGATATAACCCCCAAACTGGGTTTCCCTTTTGCACCTGGTGCCCTTTACTCCCAATGACACATACTAGGCAATGTTGGCATTTCAAGGGGTAACATTCCTCTCTAGGAATATACAAGAAAATCTAAACAGAATATATACATTTAGGCTTGATTCCAAAAGCACCTAGAGGCATTTAACTATGAGAAACCTGCTGAAGCTATGCTAGGCTATTGAGAACCAGGTGCTCTTCTATCAGTGCTGAGAAGGCTTAATCATCCGATCATGTTGGGTAAAGCAATTTAACACAACCAAGTCTGCACCTCCAAGATATATTGCACCCAGGGCTTGACGGAAGTGAATGACTGTCCAAATAACCTGTGTCTTTAATGTGTTTGGCGACTTTTACAGTTCAGTTCACTATCTGACTTCTAATATTTTCCTGTACTGTCTTGAAAAACTGAGGCCTAATACATATTCAAGTTCATTCAAAGATTCCCCTCACTTCCCACACTCCTTTCAGCCCAAAGAATACATAACCGCAGCATTTCCTGAATCTAGGGGAAGGTCATCATTTCATTGTGTGAGCTAATTATTCAATTCGTATCTATTTTAGTCGAGAGTATTTGACCTTTAAGGATTTCACAGTTGTTCACCGAGTGTGAAGGAGGAGGAACTCTGATTCTAGTAGGCGCTTGCTCTCCTCCTATTGGATTCACTGCAGCTCAGGTTCAGATCCTTTGAAATGGATGCCTGAGTGGAGTGGAGGGAAGAGCATGTGATTGATAGCTAGGCACAAACCTGGGATTAGGCTTACCAGGGCTTGGTGCATTTCGGTCTGAATGATTCGTAAATGCCCCTTGGGATGTGTGGATTCTCACGACCTCTTCCAAGAACATGAGCGCTTTTATCATCTCTGCCATCTCTTCTCTTTTAGACGTCAGGAATCTTGGACCCGTTCTTGGAGCAGAGAATCGAGTAACTTTCTCAAGGGCACGTTGACTCTCCGTATGTTTCTGCCAGTATCAGCGAGGTTCAGTAGGTCTCATGAATGTCTTTCGAGCCTGGTATGCTCTAGAGATGTCTCCATGCCGATATTCTCCACTGTAGCAGAACAACTTTCATCAATGTGTTCGCACATCTCCTCAATCCATGCAGCCAGTTTTTCTGCCAGCTTCTCTTCGTGTCTCCCATAAAGTCGATGTCAACAGGACTTGGCAAGTCTGAAAATACCTCGGAGCCTCACCAGTAAGCTGATGACAGGCAGATCTTCCACTGTCTGCCCTTTCAGATTCTGGGAACTGACCCGTAAACTCAGGTCTCAGGGCAGCAGCAGTATCTCGAACTTACTCAGCTTCCCGAAAAAAAGACCTAAGCCAATCTCCACATAGGGAAGCAGACCCACCATCAAACTGATCCACCCACAGAATTCTGCCCAGTTACCTTGGATCCACCAGCCGCAACACGCCTCGTGGTACACACCAACATTCCACCTGGAATCCAACCGGTAACTGCCATCCCCATTGGTTGATGCATCAAGTCCGTGTTGGGGGTGATGCTGCATTAGACGAGAGTTTCCTAAGGGAAATGTGATTCTATCCACAAGGGTCCCATGGTCCTTTTCTCTTCCCTCTTTCCTTTTGTTCAGATCTGTATACACAGTACAAAGGGAGGGAAGTGTGTCCGTGATCAGTTTATGGATTCACACCTCTTTAAACTTTCTAACAGTTCACAGTACACAGAGACCCACTCAAGGAAACTTATGTTTGTGTCATATCAATTCACCCAGATTACATATCCGTCTGTTGCTTTCTGATGAAACACCCACACTCTCAGAACATGTATCCATTTGTTTCATGGGGGCTGAAATTCCTAGAAATGAAACCAATCCCAACGTGCACTTTCCTGTCTGTCTCTTTTGCACTTAGTACTATTTCGCAGAGCTACTTGTCTTTGTTATAGACTTATGACATTTCTTCCCTACGAAGTGTAGTATATGGCATTCATTCTTTCTGTTGGAAGACTTGTAAGTCTATATCCCGTTCTATGACACACTTGTATTCAAAACCGTCATTTGGGTTGGCTCACGATATGCATTTCTGGATCAGTATCTATGAATAGTAATGCACGCGTCTGTTCTCTGAATACAACTGTGTTGAGTATATGCTAACAGCGATAATAGTTTGATGCTTGCTGAATGATCCTTGATATCACTTTGAGTATTTTGTCTTGAAAAATAATGGTTGTTTGGTATATGTCAGCCAACTGTAAACATTTGGTGTTTCCTTGTTTGTCTGATTGTTAGATTTCCCATCACATTAGGCCATGCAACTCTCCTTTTGCTTTATACAGACTGTCATGTAAGCTGATTCACTTAAGATAGTGCTTAAAATCACCTATGATTTCCTGCTACCCTCTCCCATCTTTAGGATTTTGATGTCCTCCTTGCCTTCTTCTTCTTACTTCTTTGCAACTCAGGCTCTTCTTGCATTTGCAATAATGGTTTTGTTATTTCCATTTCATCTTGCTACTTTTCTACTCAGGGTAGGATTCTCAATTTTTGTTGTAGGATCAGTCTCAAACTGCTGAATTCTTTTAAGGTTTGCCTGTCAGTGAAATTCCCTAGCTCTGCCGTTGTTATAAACGGCGGTCATTTGGCATAGGCTACCCTAGATTGCAACTTTTTCTCATTCAGGTTATGGTCTATGTCCTGGCACTCCTCCCCGTGCTGCAAAATTTCTGCTGAAATATCAGCTGAAACCCCTCTGGAGGTTCTGTTGTGACTAAGTTGCTTTCCTCGAGGTGCATTTTACATCACTGGGATGATCATGAAATTTGTTTATTTGAATTCTACAGCTGCTTGTTGGTCCATTGGTATTCCACCTATTTTGGAGGATGTGTACATCCTGAATTCGTATAGATGGTACTTTCTTGGCTTTCAGCAAGTTTCATTCTGATTTTTCTACAAATTCCTTCTCAGAATTTATTATTTTATCTCTTGCTTTTCCATTTGGGAATCCTATATCCTGTTCTTACATGCTTTGTCTTAAGCCAGGATTCAACAGTGATGTTAGCGTTGGTTTGAACTTGCTTTTCTGTGTCTTATTTGATGGAGGGATTTAGGTTCCCCTGTCCTCACAGATATTCACGAGTCCCTCTGCATTAAATAGTCTCCTTAGGATTGACTTTAGCCCAGTTTTTATCTCATCCATTGAGTTTTCAGATACTATTGGGTTCATGTTTAGAGTTTCTCTTCCCCTTTTCTGGTATTCTGCCTTTTGTGAATCTGAGGCAATGTGGTTCATCAGTGTTTTCCTCACCTCCATTTTCAGAGCTTGCTCTGGTATCGTTTTGCCTTCTAGTTGTTTGAAAGCTTATTTTTTGGGCCTTCAATCTCTTTGGAACTGAAAATATTATTTCCTGTTTCTTTAACTATACTTCTTTTACTCTACAGGTCAGGTACTATCATGTATCTAATATAGACCCATAGGCTTTGTTATGTGCAAACTTTAGACTCTTTGGTGTATGCAATTCCATGGTATTTCTGTGAGGACAATTTTCCCTAGACCTTGATGCCATGCCCTGTTCCTGTGTGTGTTTTCTGGTATATCTCTAAATCCTGGTGTTGCCTTTGTTGTGATGAACACACCATACTGTTTCAGTTAGTAGATCCTCATTTTTATTACACTAATCTCACAATTCTGAAAGTGCACAGGGAATTTCCTCTAGTGGAAATGAAGCATCTATAGGTTTTCAGCTCTGCATTCTACTCTATGTCATTTTGATGTGTCTCCAAAACAGCCAACATAGAGGTCACTTGTAGTTTCTACTGCCATGGGAATGTCCCAATGTTACCAGTTCTTCCCAGAGCTTCTCTGTCTACAGAAATACCAGTGGAAGCATATGTATGGATGTCATACTTCAGGGCCTGCTGGGATGATCCTGCAGACGGACCTATTTATCCTCGGTGCAGTACCCTGTCAGTGCCGTCCAAAATGTAGCAACTGCATTTGGGTGATAATGCTGTAAGAAATGCTTCATCTTCTCATGATGTGGACTTTGACCACTCTTCCTAGTTCTCTCATTCTTGTGTAATGTTTTCACCAAATCAACCACAGAGCTGTTCCGCATCCTGTGCCTCAAACCAGAATGTAATCCCAATCCAGGTTATGAATGTAGCAGATCCTAAATATTTTAATACTGATTTCAAACCCAACACCCCCAGGAACCCTCAGTCCAGATGCATGATACCTCTGATTGAGCCCCACACGTGCTCTATTGGCAAAATGTCAAATTGGATATTGGTCCTGAAGATGAAGTTGATGTGGCAATAGGACATATCGATAAACTCAACCTCACACGCCAGTGCTGTTGCTGTCTCACTTAGTTCACAGTTCTCTTTGCTCTCTTGAAGGTACCCACCAAAATCCACAACGCACTCTAGATCCCTGAGTTGTGTGAGAGCCATCATCCGTAGCCCTACCCTGCTTTTTCCGCTGCCTCTGCTAGCTCAGATTTGGCAGCTCGGATCTTGGTCTCAGATTCAATTGTGGGGATATTTTGAGCTGATTTCTTTGAGTTCTGTCAGCCAATAATCTGCTGTGCACTCTGCTAATACTCAGCGCATCACCTTCAATCCCATGCCTGCTGCCCGCTTGAGAGTGTGCTTCCAAGGAAAACAGAGTTTCATCTTTGATGCTCCATTACCAGAGGTCAGATCCTGCACTGGTTTCCATTCTCTACTTTGTCTTTTCCTGCTTCCGGTTTTTCTGAGGCCTCATCCTGTCTTTGGAAGTAACAGACCACTCTTCGGAAAGTGTCCTTACCAAGGTCTGGGTGAGTGGGTGTTTACAATATTTTGTGTATGGTAGCTAGTGAGAGCAGTTTGCACTGTTTCTCTTCCTACTGCGCATTGACAAATCAACATTTTTCACAAATAATTCACAGAAATTGGATATTTGTTTCGCTCCGTTTTTTTACAGCCATCGTCGGAGTGTTTTTCCGAAGACTCAATCTTTGACATTATGTTGACAAGGCAGTTGCAGTCTTTAAGAAAGTTTACAGTATCAATTTGCATGTTTTGGGATTTATATGAAAGTGAAGTTAGTTTTTGAAAATTACCAAATCAACCTAGAAGCCAGACTTGACAATTTCTGTAAGATTTTGTCAGCTCTAAGGAAAAAACAGACAGTCTAAATGTAAAATAGCAGTCCAAAATTTTGAAGGGGTCATGCCAACTCTTTTCTCTTGAAGCCTCCAACAACAAAAGTAACCATGAAATACCTATTGGAACCATGATATAACCCCCAAACTGGGTTTCCCTTTTGCACCTGGTGCCCTTTACTCCCAATGACACATACTAGGCAATGTTGGCATTTCAAGGGGTAACATTCCTCTCTAGGAATATACAAGAAAATCTAAACAGAATATATACATTTAGGCTTGATTCCAAAAGCACCTAGAGGCATTTAACTATGAGAAACCTGCTGAAGCTATGCTAGGCTATTGAGAACCAGGTGCTCTTCTATCAGTGCTGAGAAGGCTTAATCATCCGATCATGTTGGGTAAAGCAATTTAACACAACCAAGTCTGCACCTCCAAGATATATTGCACCCAGGGCTTGACGGAAGTGAATGACTGTCCAAATAACCTGTGTCTTTAATGTGTTTGGCGACTTTTACAGTTCAGTTCACTATCTGACTTCTAATATTTTCCTGTACTGTCTTGAAAAACTGAGGCCTAATACATATTCAAGTTCATTCAAAGATTCCCCTCACTTCCCACACTCCTTTCAGCCCAAAGAATACATAACCGCAGCATTTCCTGAATCTAGGGGAAGGTCATCATTTCATTGTGTGAGCTAATTATTCAATTCGTATCTATTTTAGTCGAGAGTATTTGACCTTTAAGGATTTCACAGTTGTTCACCGAGTGTGAAGGAGGAGGAACTCTGATTCTAGTAGGCGCTTGCTCTCCTCCTATTGGATTCACTGCAGCTCAGGTTCAGATCCTTTGAAATGGATGCCTGAGTGGAGTGGAGGGAAGAGCATGTGATTGATAGCTAGGCACAAACCTGGGATTAGGCTTACCAGGGCTTGGTGCATTTCGGTCTGAATGATTCGTAAATGCCCCTTGGGATGTGTGGATTCTCACGACCTCTTCCAAGAACATGAGCGCTTTTATCATCTCTGCCATCTCTTCTCTTTTAGACGTCAGGAATCTTGGACCCGTTCTTGGAGCAGAGAATCGAGTAACTTTCTCAAGGGCACGTTGACTCTCTGTATGTTTCTGCCAGTATCAGCGAGGTTCAGTAGGTCTCATGAATGTCTTTCGAGCCTGGTATGATCTAGAGATGCCTCCATGCCGATATTCTCCACTGTAGCAGAACAACTTTCATCAATGTGTTCGCACATCTCCTCAATACATGCAGCCAGTTTTTCTGCCAGCTTCTCTTCGTGTCTCCCATAAAGTCGACGTCAACAGGACTTGGCAAGTCTGAAAATACCTCGGAGCCTCACCAGTAAGCTGATGACAGGCAGATCTTCCACTGTCTGCCCTTTCAGATTCTGGGAACTGACCCGTAAACTCAGGTCTCAGGGCAGCAGCAGTATCTCGTACTTACTCAGCTTCCCGAACAAAAGACCTAAGCCAATCTCCACATAGGGAAGCAGACCCACCATCAAACTGATCCACCCACAGAATTCTGCCCAGTTACCTTGGATCCACCAGCCGCAACACGCCTCGTGGTACACACCAACATTCCACCTGGAATCCAACCGGTAACTGCCATCCCCATTGGTTGATGCATCAAGTCCGTGTTGGGGGTGATGCTGCATTAGACGAGAGTTTCCTAAGGGAAATGTGATTCTATCCACAAGGGTCCCATGGTCCTTTTCTCTTCCCTCTTTCCTTTTGTTCAGATCTGTATACACAGTACAAAGGGAGGGAAGTGTGTCCGTGATCAGTTTATGGATTCACACCTCTTTAAACTTTCTAACAGTTCACAGTACACAGAGACCCACTCAAGGAAACTTATGTTTGTGTCATATCAATTCACCCAGATTACATATCCGTCTGTTGCTTTCTGATGAAACACCCACACTCTCAGAACATGTATCCATTTGTTTCATGGGGGCTGAAATTCCTAGAAATGAAACCAATCCCAACGTGCACTTTCCTGTCTGTCTCTTTTGCACTTAGTACTATTTCGCAGAGCTACTTGTCTTTGTTATAGACTTATGACATTTCTTCCCTACGAAGTGTAGTATATGGCATTCATTCTTTCTGTTGGAAGACTTGTAAGTCTATATCCCGTTCTATGACACACTCGTATTCAAAACCGTCATTTGGTTTGGCTCACGATATGCATTTCTGGATCAGTATCTATGAATAGTAATGCACGCGTCTGTTTTCTGAATACAACTGTGTTGAGTATATGCTAACAGCGATAATAGTTTGATGCTTGCTGAATGATCCTTGATATCACTTTGAGTATTTTGTCTTGAAAAATAATGGTTGTTTGGTATATGTCAGCCAACTGTAAACTTTTGGTGTTTCCTTGTTTGTCTGATTGTTAGATTTCCCATCACATTAGGCCATGCAACTCTCCTTTTGCTTTATACAGACTGTCATGTAAGCTGATTCACTTAAGATAGTGCTTAAAATCACCTATGATTTCCTGCTACCCTCTCCCATCTTTAGGATTTTGATGTCCTCCTTGCCTTCTTCTTCTTACTTCTTTGCAACTCAGGCTCTTCTTGCATTTGCAATAATGGTTTTGTTATTTCCATTTCATCTTGCTACTTTTCTACTCAGGGTAGGATTCTCAATTTTTGTTGTAGGATCAGTCTCAAACTGCTGAATTCTTTTAAGGTTTGCCTGTCAGTGAAATTCCCTAGCTCTGCCGTTGTTATAAACGGCGGTCATTTGGCATAGGCTACCCTAGATTGCAACTTTTTCTCATTCAGGTTATGGTCTATGTCCTGGCACTCCTCCCCGTGCTGCAAAATTTCTGCTGAAATATCAGCTGAAACCCCTCTGGAGGTTCTGTTGTGAGTAAGTTGCTTTCCTCGAGGTGCATTTTACATCACTGGGATGATCATGAAATTTGTTTATTTGAATTCTACAGCTGCTTGTTGGTCCATTGGTATTCCACCTATTTTGGAGGATGTGTACATCCTGAATTCGTATAGATGGTACTTTCTTGGCTTTCAGCAAGTTTCATTCTGATTTTTCTACAAATTCCTTCTCAGAATTTATTATTTTATCTCTTGCTTTTCCATTTGGGAATCCTATATCCTGTTCTTACATGCTTTGTCTTAAGCCAGGATTCAACAGTGATGTTAGCGTTGGTTTGAACTTGCTTTTCTGTGTCTTATTTGATGGAGGGATTTAGGTTCCACTGTCCTCACAGATATTCACGAGTCCCTCTGCATTAAATAGTCTCCTTAGGATTGAATTTAGCCCAGTTTTTATCTCATCCATTGAGTTTTCAGATACTATTGGGTTCATGTTTAGAGTTTCTCTTCCCCTTTTCTGGTATTCTGCCTTTTGTGAATCTGAGGCACTGTGGTTCATCAGTGTTTTCCTCACCTCCATTTTCAGAGCTTGCTCTGGTATCGTTTTGCCTTCTAGTTGTTTGAAAGCTTATTTTTGGGCCTTCAATCTCTTTGGAACTGAAAATATTATTTCCTGTTTCTTTTACTATACTTCTTTTACTCTACAGGTCAGGTACTATCATGTATCTATTATAGACCCATAGGGCTTTGTTATGTGCAAACTTTAGACTCTTTGGTGTATGCAATTCCATGGTATTCCTGTGAGGACAATTTTCCCTAGACCTTGATGCCATGCCCTGTTCCTGTGTGTGTTTTCTGGTATATCTCTAAATCCTGGTGTTGCCTTTATTGTGATGAACACACCATACTGTTTCAGTTAGTAGAACCTCATTTTTATTACACTAATCTCACAATTCTGAAAGTGCACAGGGAAGTTCCTCTAGTGGAAATGAAGCATCTATAGGTTTTCAGCTCTGCATTCTACTGTATGTCATTTTGATGTGTCTCCAAAACAGCCAACATAGAGGTCGCTTGTAGTTTCTACTGCCATGGGAATGTCCCAATGTTACCAGTTCTTCCCAGAGCTTCTCTGTCTACAGAAATACCAGTGGAAGCATATGTATGGATGTCATACTTCAGGGCCTGCTGGGATGATCCCGCAGACGGACCTATTTATCCTCGGTGCAGTACCCTGTCAGTGCCGTCCAAAATGTAGCAACTGCATTTGGGTGATAATGCTGTAAGAAATGCTTCATCTTCTCATGATGTGGACTTTGACCACTCTTCCTAGTTCTCTCATTCTTGTGTAATGTTTTCACCAAATCAACCACAGAGCTGTTCCGCATCCTGTGCCTCAAACCAGAATGTAATCCCAATCCAGGTTATGAATGTAGCAGATCCTAAATATTTTAATACTGATTTCAAACCCAACACCCCCAGGAACCCTCAGTCCAGATGCATGATACCTCTGATTGAGCCCCACACGTGCTCTATTGGCAAAATGTCAAATTGGATATTGGTCCTGAAGATGAAGTTGATGTGGCAATAGGACATATCGATAAACTCAACCTCACACGCCAGTGCTGTTGCTGTCTCACTTAGTTCACAGTTCTCTTTGCTCTCTTGAAGGTACCCACCAAAATCCACAACGCACTCTAGATCCCTGAGTTGTGTGAGAGCCATCATCCGTAGCCCTACCCTGCTTTTTCCGCTGCCTCTGCTAGCTCAGATTTGGCAGCTCGGATCTTGGTCTCAGATTCAATTGTGGGGATATTTTGAGCTGATTTCTTTGAGTTCTGTCAGCCAATAATCTGCTGTGCACTCTGCTAATACTCAGCGCATCACCTTCAATCCCATGCCTGCTGCCCGCTTGAGAGTGTGCTTCCAAGGAAAACAGAGTTTCATCTTTGATGCTCCATTACCAGAGGTCAGATCCTGCACTGGTTTCCATTCTCTACTTTGCCTTTTCCTGCTTCCGGTTTTTCTGAGGCCTCATCCTGTCTTTGGAAGTAACAGACCACTCTTCGGAAAGTGTCCTTGCCAAGGTCTGGGTGAGTGGGTGTTTACAATATTTTGTGTATGGTAGCTAGTGAGAGCAGTTTGCACTGTTTCTCTTCCTACTGCGCATTGACAAATCAACATTTTTCACAAATAATTCACAGAAATTGGATATTTGTTTCGCTCCGTTTTTTTACAGCCATCGTCGGAGTGTTTTTCCGAAGACTCAATCTTTGACATTATGTTGACAAGGCAGTTGCAGTCTTTAAGAAAGTTTACAGTATCAATTTGCATGTTTTGGGATTTATATGAAAGTGAAGTTAGTTTTTGAAAATTACCAAATCAACCTAGAAGCCAGACTTGACAATTTCTGTAAGATTTTGTCAGCTCTAAGGAAAAAACAGACAGTCTAAATGTAAAATAGCAGTCCAAAATTTTGAAGGGGTCATGCCAACTCTTTTCTCTTGAAGCCTCCAACAACAAAAGTAACCATGAAATACCTATTGGAACCATGATATAACCCCCAAACTGGGTTTCCCTTTTGCACCTGGTGCCCTTTACTCCCAATGACACATACTAGGCAATGTTGGCATTTCAAGGGGTAACATTCCTCTCTAGGAATATACAAGAAAATCTAAACAGAATATATACATTTAGGCTTGATTCCAAAAGCACCTAGAGGCATTTAACTATGAGAAACCTGCTGAAGCTATGCTAGGCTATTGAGAACCAGGTGCTCTTCTATCAGTGCTGAGAAGGCTTAATCATCCGATCATGTTGGGTAAAGCAATTTAACACAACCAAGTCTGCACCTCCAAGATATATTGCACCCAGGGCTTGACGGAAGTGAATGACTGTCCAAATAACCTGTGTCTTTAATGTGTTTGGCGACTTTTACAGTTCAGTTCACTATCTGACTTCTAATATTTTCCTGTACTGTCTTGAAAAACTGAGGCCTAATACATACTCAAGTTCATTCAAAGATTCCCCTCACTTCCCACACTCCTTTCAGCCCAAAGAATACATAACCGCAGCATTTCCTGAATCTAGGGGAAGGTCATCATTTCATTGTGTGAGCTAATTATTCAATTCGTATCTATTTTAGTCGAGAGTATTTGACCTTTAAGGATTTCACAGTTGTTCACCGAGTGTGAAGGAGGAGGAACTCTGATTCTAGTAGGCGCTTGCTCTCCTCCTATTGGATTCACTGCAGCTCAGGTTCAGATCCTTTGAAATGGATGCCTGAGTGGAGTGGAGGGAAGAGCATGTGATTGATAGCTAGGCACAAACGTGGGATTAGGCTTACCAGGGCTTGGTGCATTTCGGTCTGAATGATTCGTAAATGCCCCTTGGGATGTGTGGATTCTCACGACCTCTTCCAAGAACATGAGCGCTTTTATCATCTCTGCCATCTCTTCTCTTTTAGACGTCAGGAATCGTGGACCCGTTCTTGGAGCAGAGAATCGAGTAACTTTCTCAAGGGCACGTTGACTCTCCGTATGTTTCTGCCAGTATCAGCGAGGTTCAGTAGGTCTCATGAATGTCTTTCGAGCCTGGTATGATCTAGAGATGCCTCCATGCCGATATTCTCCACTGTAGCAGAACAACTTTCATCAATGTGTTCGCACATCCCCTCAATACATGCAGCCAGTTTTTCTGCCAGCTTCTCTTCGTGTCTCCCATAAAGTCGACGTCAACAGGACTTGGCAAGTCTGAAAATACCTCGGAGCCTCACCAATAAGCTGATGACAGGCAGATCTTCCACTGTCTGCCCTTTCAGATTCTGGAAACTGACCCGTGAACTCAGGTATTTGGGCAGCAGCAGTATCTCGAACTTACTCAGCTTCCCGAACAAAAGACCTAAGCCAATCTCCACATAGGGAAGCAGACCCACCATCAAACTGATCCACCCACAGAATTCTGCCCAGTTACCTTGGATCCACCAGCCGCAACACGCCTCGTGGTACACACCAACATTCCACCTGGAATCCAACCGGTAACTGCCATCCCCATTGGTTGATGCATCAAGTCCGTGTTGGGGGTGATGCTGCATTAGACGAGAGTTTCCTAAGGGAAATGTGATTCTATCCACAAGGGTCCCATGGTCCTTTTCTCTTCCCTCTTTCCTTTTGTTCAGATCTGTATACACAGTACAAAGGGAGGGAAGTGTGTCCGTGATCAGTTTATGGATTCACACCTCTTTAAACTTTCTAACAGTTCACAGTACACAGAGACCCACTCAAGGAAACTTATGTTTGTGTCATATCAATTCACCCAGATTACATATCCGTCTGTTGCTTTCTGATGAAACACCCACACTCTCAGAACATGTATCCATTTGTTTCATGGGGGCTGAAATTCCTAGAAATGAAACCAATCCCAACGTGCACTTTCCTGTCTGTCTCTTTTGCACTTAGTACTATTTCGCAGAGCTACTTGTCTTTGTTATAGACTTATGACATTTCTTCCCTACGAAGTGTAGTATATGGCATTCATTCTTTCTGTTGGAAGACTTGTAAGTCTATATCCCGTTCTATGACACACTCGTATTCAAAACCGTCATTTGGTTTGGCTCACGATATGCATTTCTGGATCAGTATCTATGAATAGTAATGCACGCGTCTGTTTTCTGAATACAACTGTGTTGAGTATATGCTAACAGCGATAATAGTTTGATGCTTGCTGAATGATCCTTGATATCACTTTGAGTATTTTGTCTTGAAAAATAATGGTTGTTTGGTATATGTCAGCCAACTGTAAACTTTTGGTGTTTCCTTGTTTGTCTGATTGTTAGATTTCCCATCACATTAGGCCATGCAACTCTCCTTTTGCTTTATACAGACTGTCATGTAAGCTGATTCACTTAAGATAGTGCTTAAAATCACCTATGATTTCCTGCTACCCTCTCCCATCTTTAGGATTTTGATGTCCTCCTTGCCTTCTTCTTCTTACTTCTTTGCAACTCAGGCTCTTCTTGCATTTGCAATAATGGTTTTGTTATTTCCATTTCATCTTGCTACTTTTCTACTCAGGGTAGGATTCTCAATTTTTGTTGTAGGATCAGTCTCAAACTGCTGAATTCTTTTAAGGTTTGCCTGTCAGTGAAATTCCCTAGCTCTGCCGTTGTTATAAACGGCGGTCATTTGGCATAGGCTACCCTAGATTGCAACTTTTTCTCATTCAGGTTATGGTCTATGTCCTGGCACTCCTCCCCGTGCTGCAAAATTTCTGCTGAAATATCAGCTGAAACCCCTCTGGAGGTTCTGTTGTGAGTAAGTTGCTTTCCTCGAGGTGCATTTTACATCACTGGGATGATCATGAAATTTGTTTATTTGAATTCTACAGCTGCTTGTTGGTCCATTGGTATTCCACCTATTTTGGAGGATGTGTACATCCTGAATTCGTATAGATGGTACTTTCTTGGCTTTCAGCAAGTTTCATTCTGATTTTTCTACAAATTCCTTCTCAGAATTTATTATTTTATCTCTTGCTTTTCCATTTGGGAATCCTATATCCTGTTCTTACATGCTTTGTCTTAAGCCAGGATTCAACAGTGATGTTAGCGTTGGTTTGAACTTGCTTTTCTGTGTCTTATTTGATGGAGGGATTTAGGTTCCACTGTCCTCACAGATATTCACGAGTCCCTCTGCATTAAATAGTCTCCTTAGGATTGAATTTAGCCCAGTTTTTATCTCATCCATTGAGTTTTCAGATACTATTGGGTTCATGTTTAGAGTTTCTCTTCCCCTTTTCTGGTATTCTGCCTTTTGTGAATCTGAGGCACTGTGGTTCATCAGTGTTTTCCTCACCTCCATTTTCAGAGCTTGCTCTGGTATCGTTTTGCCTTCTAGTTGTTTGAAAGCTTATTTTTGGGCCTTCAATCTCTTTGGAACTGAAAATATTATTTCCTGTTTCTTTTACTATACTTCTTTTACTCTACAGGTCAGGTACTATCATGTATCTATTATAGACCCATAGGGCTTTGTTATGTGCAAACTTTAGACTCTTTGGTGTATGCAATTCCATGGTATTCCTGTGAGGACAATTTTCCCTAGACCTTGATGCCATGCCCTGTTCCTGTGTGTGTTTTCTGGTATATCTCTAAATCCTGGTGTTGCCTTTATTGTGATGAACACACCATACTGTTTCAGTTAGTAGAACCTCATTTTTATTACACTAATCTCACAATTCTGAAAGTGCACAGGGAAGTTCCTCTAGTGGAAATGAAGCATCTATAGGTTTTCAGCTCTGCATTCTACTGTATGTCATTTTGATGTGTCTCCAAAACAGCCAACATAGAGGTCGCTTGTAGTTTCTACTGCCATGGGAATGTCCCAATGTTACCAGTTCTTCCCAGAGCTTCTCTGTCTACAGAAATACCAGTGGAAGCATATGTATGGATGTCATACTTCAGGGCCTGCTGGGATGATCCCGCAGACGGACCTATTTATCCTCGGTGCAGTACCCTGTCAGTGCCGTCCAAAATGTAGCAACTGCATTTGGGTGATAATGCTGTAAGAAATGCTTCATCTTCTCATGATGTGGACTTTGACCACTCTTCCTAGTTCTCTCATTCTTGTGTAATGTTTTCACCAAATCAACCACAGAGCTGTTCCGCATCCTGTGCCTCAAACCAGAATGTAATCCCAATCCAGGTTATGAATGTAGCAGATCCTAAATATTTTAATACTGATTTCAAACCCAACACCCCCAGGAACCCTCAGTCCAGATGCATGATACCTCTGATTGAGCCCCACACGTGCTCTATTGGCAAAATGTCAAATTGGATATTGGTCCTGAAGATGAAGTTGATGTGGCAATAGGACATATCGATAAACTCAACCTCACACGCCAGTGCTGTTGCTGTCTCACTTAGTTCACAGTTCTCTTTGCTCTCTTGAAGGTACCCACCAAAATCCACAACGCACTCTAGATCCCTGAGTTGTGTGAGAGCCATCATCCGTAGCCCTACCCTGCTTTTTCCGCTGCCTCTGCTAGCTCAGATTTGGCAGCTCGGATCTTGGTCTCAGATTCAATTGTGGGGATATTTTGAGCTGATTTCTTTGAGTTCTGTCAGCCAATAATCTGCTGTGCACTCTGCTAATACTCAGCGCATCACCTTCAATCCCATGCCTGCTGCCCGCTTGAGAGTGTGCTTCCAAGGAAAACAGAGTTTCATCTTTGATGCTCCATTACCAGAGGTCAGATCCTGCACTGGTTTCCATTCTCTACTTTGCCTTTTCCTGCTTCCGGTTTTTCTGAGGCCTCATCCTGTCTTTGGAAGTAACAGACCACTCTTCGGAAAGTGTCCTTGCCAAGGTCTGGGTGAGTGGGTGTTTACAATATTTTGTGTATGGTAGCTAGTGAGAGCAGTTTGCACTGTTTCTCTTCCTACTGCGCATTGACAAATCAACATTTTTCACAAATAATTCACAGAAATTGGATATTTGTTTCGCTCCGTTTTTTTACAGCCATCGTCGGAGTGTTATTCCGAAGACTCAATCTTTGACATTATGTTGACAAGGCAGTTGCAGTCTTTAAGAAAGTTTACAGTATCAATTTGCATGTTTTGGGATTTATATGAAAGTGAAGTTAGTTTTTGAAAATTACCAAATCAACCTAGAAGCCAGACTTGACAATTTCTGTAAGATTTTGTCAGCTCTAAGGAAAAAACAGACAGTCTAAATGTAAAATAGCAGTCCAAAATTTTGAAGGGGTCATGCCAACTCTTTTCTCTTGAAGCCTCCAACAACAAAAGTAACCATGAAATACCTATTGGAACCATGATATAACCCCCAAACTGGGTTTCCCTTTTGCACCTGGTGCCCTTTACTCCCAATGACACATACTAGGCAATGTTGGCATTTCAAGGGGTAACATTCCTCTCTAGGAATATACAAGAAAATCTAAACAGAATATATACATTTAGGCTTGATTCCAAAAGCACCTAGAGGCATTTAACTATGAGAAACCTGCTGAAGCTATGCTAGGCTATTGAGAACCAGGTGCTCTTCTATCAGTGCTGAGAAGGCTTAATCATCCGATCATGTTGGGTAAAGCAATTTAACACAACCAAGTCTGCACCTCCAAGATATATTGCACCCAGGGCTTGACGGAAGTGAATGACTGTCCAAATAACCTGTGTCTTTAATGTGTTTGGCGACTTTTACAGTTCAGTTCACTATCTGACTTCTAATATTTTCCTGTACTGTCTTGAAAAACTGAGGCCTAATACATACTCAAGTTCATTCAAAGATTCCCCTCACTTCCCACACTCCTTTCAGCCCAAAGAATACATAACCGCAGCATTTCCTGAATCTAGGGGAAGGTCATCATTTCATTGTGTGAGCTAATTATTCAATTCGTATCTATTTTAGTCGAGAGTATTTGACCTTTAAGGATTTCACAGTTGTTCACCGAGTGTGAAGGAGGAGGAACTCTGATTCTAGTAGGCGCTTGCTCTCCTCCTATTGGATTCACTGCAGCTCAGGTTCAGATCCTTTGAAATGGATGCCTGAGTGGAGTGGAGGGAAGAGCATGTGATTGATAGCTAGGCACAAACGTGGGATTAGGCTTACCAGGGCTTGGTGCATTTCGGTCTGAATGATTCGTAAATGCCCCTTGGGATGTGTGGATTCTCACGACCTCTTCCAAGAACATGAGCGCTTTTATCATCTCTGCCATCTCTTCTCTTTTAGACGTCAGGAATCGTGGACCCGTTCTTGGAGCAGAGAATCGAGTAACTTTCTCAAGGGCACGTTGACTCTCCGTATGTTTCTGCCAGTATCAGCGAGGTTCAGTAGGTCTCATGAATGTCTTTCGAGCCTGGTATGATCTAGAGATGCCTCCATGCCGATATTCTCCACTGTAGCAGAACAACTTTCATCAATGTGTTCGCACATCCCCTCAATACATGCAGCCAGTTTTTCTGCCAGCTTCTCTTCGTGTCTCCCATAAAGTCGACGTCAACAGGACTTGGCAAGTCTGAAAATACCTCGGAGCCTCACCAATAAGCTGATGACAGGCAGATCTTCCACTGTCTGCCCTTTCAGATTCTGGAAACTGACCCGTGAACTCAGGTATTTGGGCAGCAGCAGTATCTCGAACTTACTCAGCTTCCCGAACAAAAGACCTAAGCCAATCTCCACATAGGGAAGCAGACCCACCATCAAACTGATCCACCCACAGAATTCTGCCCAGTTACCTTGGATCCACCAGCCGCAACACGCCTCGTGGTACACACCAACATTCCACCTGGAATCCAACCGGTAACTGCCATCCCCATTGGTTGATGCATCAAGTCCGTGTTGGGGGTGATGCTGCATTAGACGAGAGTTTCCTAAGGGAAATGTGATTCTATCCACAAGGGTCCCATGGTCCTTTTCTCTTCCCTCTTTCCTTTTGTTCAGATCTGTATACACAGTACAAAGGGAGGGAAGTGTGTCCGTGATCAGTTTATGGATTCACACCTCTTTAAACTTTCTAACAGTTCACAGTACACAGAGACCCACTCAAGGAAACTTATGTTTGTGTCATATCAATTCACCCAGATTACATATCCGTCTGTTGCTTTCTGATGAAACACCCACACTCTCAGAACATGTATCCATTTGTTTCATGGGGGCTGAAATTCCTAGAAATGAAACCAATCCCAACGTGCACTTTCCTGTCTGTCTCTTTTGCACTTAGTACTATTTCGCAGAGCTACTTGTCTTTGTTATAGACTTATGACATTTCTTCCCTACGAAGTGTAGTATATGGCATTCATTCTTTCTGTTGGAAGACTTGTAAGTCTATATCCCGTTCTATGACACACTCGTATTCAAAACCGTCATTTGGTGTGGCTCACGATATGCATTTCTGGATCAGTATCTATGAATAGTAATGCACGCGTCTGTTTTCTGAATACAACTGTGTTGAGTATATGCTAACAGCGATAATAGTTTGATGCTTGCTGAATGATCCTTGATATCACTTTGAGTATTTTGTCTTGAAAAATAATGGTTGTTTGGTATATGTCAGCCAACTGTAAACTTTTGGTGTTTCCTTGTTTGTCTGATTGTTAGATTTCCCATCACATTAGGCCATGCAACTCTCCTTTTGCTTTATACAGACTGTCATGTAAGCTGATTCACTTAAGATAGTGCTTAAAATCACCTATGATTTCCTGCTTCCCTCTCCCATCTTTAGGATTTTGATGTCCTCCTTGCCTTCTTCTTCTTACTTCTTTGCAACTCAGGCTCTTCTTGCATTTGCAATAATGGTTTTGTTATTTCCATTTCATCTTGCTACTTTTCTACTCAGGGTAGGATTCTCAATTTTTGTTGTAGGATCAGTCTCAAACTGCTGAATTCTTTTAAGGTTTGCCTGTCAGTGAAATTCCCTAGCTCTGCCGTTGTTATAAACGGCGGTCATTTGGCATAGGCTACCCTAGATTGCAACTTTTTCTCATTCAGGTTATGGTCTATGTCCTGGCACTCCTCCCCGTGCTGCAAAATTTCTGCTGAAATATCAGCTGAAACCCCTCTGGAGGTTCTGTTGTGAGTAAGTTGCTTTCCTCGAGGTGCATTTTACATCACTGGGATGATCATGAAATTTGTTTATTTGAATTCTACAGCTGCTTGTTGGTCCATTGGTATTCCACCTATTTTGGAGGATGTGTACATCCTGAATTCGTATAGATGGTACTTTCTTGGCTTTCAGCAAGTTTCATTCTGATTTTTCTACAAATTCCTTCTCAGAATTTATTATTTTATCTCTTGCTTTTCCATTTGGGAATCCTATATCCTGTTCTTACATGCTTTGTCTTAAGCCAGGATTCAACAGTGATGTTAGCGTTGGTTTGAACTTGCTTTTCTGTGTCTTATTTGATGGAGGGATTTAGGTTCCCCTGTCCTCACAGATATTCACGAGTCCCTCTGCATTAAATAGTCTCCTTAGGATTGAATTTAGCCCAGTTTTTATCTCATCCATTGAGTTTTCAGATACTATTGGGTTCATGTTTAGAGTTTCTCTTCCCCTTTTCTGGTATTCTGCCTTTTGTGAATCTGAGGCACTGTGGTTCATCAGTGTTTTCCTCACCTCCATTTTCAGAGCTTGCTCTGGTATTGTTTTGCCTTCTAGTTGTTTGAAAGCTTATTTTTGGGCCTTCAATCTCTTTGGAACTGAAAATATTATTTCCTGTTTCTTTTACTATACTTCTTTTACTCTACAGGTCAGGTACTATCATGTATCTATTATAGACCCATAGGGCTTTGTTATGTGCAAACTTTAGACTCTTTGGTGTATGCAATTCCATGGTATTCCTGTGAGGACAATTTTCCCTAGACCTTGATGCCATGCCCTGTTCCTGTGTGTGTTTTCTGGTATATCTCTAAATCCTGGTGTTGCCTTTGTTGTGATGAACACACCATACTGTTTCAGTTAGTAGAACCTCATTTTTATTACACTAATCTCACAATTCTGAAAGTGCACAGGGAAGTTCCTCTAGTGGAAATGAAGCATCTATAGGTTTTCAGCTCTGCATTCTACTGTATGTCATTTTGATGTGTCTCCAAAACAGCCAACATAGAGGTCGCTTGTAGTTTCTACTGCCATGGGAATGTCCCAATGTTACCAGTTCTTCCCAGAGCTTCTCTGTCTACAGAAATACCAGTGGAAGCATATGTATGGATGTCATACTTCAGGGCCTGCTGGGATGATCCCGCAGACGGACCTATTTATCCTCGGTGCAGTACCCTGTCAGTGCCGTCCAAAATGTAGCAACTGCATTTGGGTGATAATGCTGTAAGAAATGCTTCATCTTCTCATGATGTGGACTTTGACCACTCTTCCTAGTTCTCTCATTCTTGTGTAATGTTTTCACCAAATCAACCACAGAGCTGTTCCGCATCCTGTGCCTCAAACCAGAATGTAATCCCAATCCAGGTTATGAATGTAGCAGATCCTAAATATTTTAATACTGATTTCAAACCCAACACCCCCAGGAACCCTCAGTCCAGATGCATGATACCTCTGATTGAGCCCCACACGTGCTCTATTGGCAAAATGTCAAATTGGATATTGGTCCTGAAGATGAAGTTGATGTGGCAATAGGACATATCGATAAACTCAACCTCACACGCCAGTGCTGTTGCTGTCTCACTTAGTTCACAGTTCTCTTTGCTCTCTTGAAGGTACCCACCAAAATCCACAACGCACTCTAGATCCCTGAGTTGTGTGAGAGCCATCATCCGTAGCCCTACCCTGCTTTTTCCGCTGCCTCTGCTAGCTCAGATTTGGCAGCTCGGATCTTGGTCTCAGATTCAATTGTGGGGATATTTTGAGCTGATTTCTTTGAGTTCTGTCAGCCAATAATCTGCTGTGCACTCTGCTAATACTCAGCGCATCACCTTCAATCCCATGCCTGCTGCCCGCTTGAGAGTGTGCTTCCAAGGAAAACAGAGTTTCATCTTTGATGCTCCATTACCAGAGGTCAGATCCTGCACTGGTTTCCATTCTCTACTTTGCCTTTTCCTGCTTCCGGTTTTTCTGAGGCCTCATCCTGTCTTTGGAAGTAACAGACCACTCTTCGGAAAGTGTCCTTGCCAAGGTCTGGGTGAGTGGGTGTTTACAATATTTTGTGTATGGTAGCTAGTGAGAGCAGTTTGCACTGTTTCTCTTCCTACTGCGCATTGACAAATCAACATTTTTCACAAATAATTCACAGAAATTGGATATTTGTTTCGCTCCGTTTTTTTACAGCCATCGTCGGAGTGTTATTCCGAAGACTCAATCTTTGACATTATGTTGACAAGGCAGTTGCAGTCTTTAAGAAAGTTTACAGTATCAATTTGCATGTTTTGGGATTTATATGAAAGTGAAGTTAGTTTTTGAAAATTACCAAATCAACCTAGAAGCCAGACTTGACAATTTCTGTAAGATTTTGTCAGCTCTAAGGAAAAAACAGACAGTCTAAATGTAAAATAGCAGTCCAAAATTTTGAAGGGGTCATGCCAACTCTTTTCTCTTGAAGCCTCCAACAACAAAAGTAACCATGAAATACCTATTGGAACCATGATATAACCCCCAAACTGGGTTTCCCTTTTGCACCTGGTGCCCTTTACTCCCAATGACACATACTAGGCAATGTTGGCATTTCAAGGGGTAACATTCCTCTCTAGGAATATACAAGAAAATCTAAACAGAATATATACATTTAGGCTTGATTCCAAAAGCACCTAGAGGCATTTAACTATGAGAAACCTGCTGAAGCTATGCTAGGCTATTGAGAACCAGGTGCTCTTCTATCAGTGCTGAGAAGGCTTAATCATCCGATCATGTTGGGTAAAGCAATTTAACACAACCAAGTCTGCACCTCCAAGATATATTGCACCCAGGGCTTGACGGAAGTGAATGACTGTCCAAATAACCTGTGTCTTTAATGTGTTTGGCGACTTTTACAGTTCAGTTCACTATCTGACTTCTAATATTTTCCTGTACTGTCTTGAAAAACTGAGGCCTAATACATACTCAAGTTCATTCAAAGATTCCCCTCACTTCCCACACTCCTTTCAGCCCAAAGAATACATAACCGCAGCATTTCCTGAATCTAGGGGAAGGTCATCATTTCATTGTGTGAGCTAATTATTCAATTCGTATCTATTTTAGTCGAGAGTATTTGACCTTTAAGGATTTCACAGTTGTTCACCGAGTGTGAAGGAGGAGGAACTCTGATTCTAGTAGGCGCTTGCTCTCCTCCTATTGGATTCACTGCAGCTCAGGTTCAGATCCTTTGAAATGGATGCCTGAGTGGAGTGGAGGGAAGAGCATGTGATTGATAGCTAGGCACAAACGTGGGATTAGGCTTACCAGGGCTTGGTGCATTTCGGTCTGAATGATTCGTAAATGCCCCTTGGGATGTGTGGATTCTCACGACCTCTTCCAAGAACATGAGCGCTTTTATCATCTCTGCCATCTCTTCTCTTTTAGACGTCAGGAATCGTGGACCCGTTCTTGGAGCAGAGAATCGAGTAACTTTCTCAAGGGCACGTTGACTCTCCGTATGTTTCTGCCAGTATCAGCGAGGTTCAGTAGGTCTCATGAATGTCTTTCGAGCCTGGTATGATCTAGAGATGCCTCCATGCCGATATTCTCCACTGTAGCAGAACAACTTTCATCAATGTGTTCGCACATCCCCTCAATACATGCAGCCAGTTTTTCTGCCAGCTTCTCTTCGTGTCTCCCATAAAGTCGACGTCAACAGGACTTGGCAAGTCTGAAAATACCTCGGAGCCTCACCAATAAGCTGATGACAGGCAGATCTTCCACTGTCTGCACTTTCAGATTCTGGAAACTGACCCGTGAACTCAGGTATTTGGGCAGCAGCAGTATCTCGAACTTACTCAGCTTCCCGAACAAAAGACCTAAGCCAATCTCCACATAGGGAAGCAGACCCACCATCAAACTGATCCACCCACAGAATTCTGCCCAGTTACCTTGGATCCACCAGCCGCAACACGCCTCGTGGTACACACCAACATTCCACCTGGAATCCAACCGGTAACTGCCATCCCCATTGGTTGATGCATCAAGTCCGTGTTGGGGGTGATGCTGCATTAGACGAGAGTTTCCTAAGGGAAATGTGATTCTATCCACAAGGGTCCCATGGTCCTTTTCTCTTCCCTCTTTCCTTTTGTTCAGATCTGTATACACAGTACAAAGGGAGGGAAGTGTGTCCGTGATCAGTTTATGGATTCACACCTCTTTAAACTTTCTAACAGTTCACAGTACACAGAGACCCACTCAAGGAAACTTATGTTTGTGTCATATCAATTCACCCAGATTACATATCCGTCTGTTGCTTTCTGATGAAACACCCACACTCTCAGAACATGTATCCATTTGTTTCATGGGGGCTGAAATTCCTAGAAATGAAACCAATCCCAACGTGCACTTTCCTGTCTGTCTCTTTTGCACTTAGTACTATTTCGCAGAGCTACTTGTCTTTGTTATAGACTTATGACATTTCTTCCCTACGAAGTGTAGTATATGGCATTCATTCTTTCTGTTGGAAGACTTGTAAGTCTATATCCCGTTCTATGACACACTCGTATTCAAAACCGTCATTTGGTTTGGCTCACGATATGCATTTCTGGATCAGTATCTATGAATAGTAATGCACGCGTCTGTTTTCTGAATACAACTGTGTTGAGTATATGCTAACAGCGATAATAGTTTGATGCTTGCTGAATGATCCTTGATATCACTTTGAGTATTTTGTCTTGAAAAATAATGGTTGTTTGGTATATGTCAGCCAACTGTAAACTTTTGGTGTTTCCTTGTTTGTCTGATTGTTAGATTTCCCATCACATTAGGCCATGCAACTCTCCTTTTGCTTTATACAGACTGTCATGTAAGCTGATTCACTTAAGATAGTGCTTAAAATCACCTATGATTTCCTGCTACCCTCTCCCATCTTTAGGATTTTGATGTCCTCCTTGCCTTCTTCTTCTTACTTCTTTGCAACTCAGGCTCTTCTTGCATTTGCAATAATGGTTTTGTTATTTCCATTTCATCTTGCTACTTTTCTACTCAGGGTAGGATTCTCAATTTTTGTTGTAGGATCAGTCTCAAACTGCTGAATTCTTTTAAGGTTTGCCTGTCAGTGAAATTCCCTAGCTCTGCCGTTGTTATAAACGGCGGTCATTTGGCATAGGCTACCCTAGATTGCAACTTTTTCTCATTCAGGTTATGGTCTATGTCCTGGCACTCCTCCCCGTGCTGCAAAATTTCTGCTGAAATATCAGCTGAAACCCCTCTGGAGGTTCTGTTGTGAGTAAGTTGCTTTCCTCGAGGTGCATTTTACATCACTGGGATGATCATGAAATTTGTTTATTTGAATTCTACAGCTGCTTGTTGGTCCATTGGTATTCCACCTATTTTGGAGGATGTGTACATCCTGAATTCGTATAGATGGTACTTTCTTGGCTTTCAGCAAGTTTCATTCTGATTTTTCTACAAATTCCTTCTCAGAATTTATTATTTTATCTCTTGCTTTTCCATTTGGGAATCCTATATCCTGTTCTTACATGCTTTGTCTTAAGCCAGGATTCAACAGTGATGTTAGCGTTGGTTTGAACTTGCTTTTCTGTGTCTTATTTGATGGAGGGATTTAGGTTCCCCTGTCCTCACAGATATTCACGAGTCCCTCTGCATTAAATAGTCTCCTTAGGATTGAATTTAGCCCAGTTTTTATCTCATCCATTGAGTTTTCAGATACTATTGGGTTTATGTTTAGAGTTTCTCTTCCCCTTTTCTGGTATTCTGCCTTTTGTGAATCTGAGGCACTGTGGTTCATCAGTGTTTTCCTCACCTCCATTTTCAGAGCTTGCTCTGGTATCGTTTTGCCTTCTAGTTGTTTGAAAGCTTATTTTTGGGCCTTCAATCTCTTTGGAACTGAAAATATTATTTCCTGTTTCTTTTACTATACTTCTTTTACTCTACAGGTCAGGTACTATCATGTATCTATTATAGACCCATAGGGCTTTGTTATGTGCAAACTTTAGACTCTTTGGTGTATGCAATTCCATGGTATTCCTGTGAGGACAATTTTCCCTAGACCTTGATGCCATGCCCTGTTCCTGTGTGTGTTTTCTGGTATATCTCTAAATCCTGGTGTTGCCTTTGTTGTGATGAACACACCATACTGTTTCAGTTAGTAGAACCTCATTTTTATTACACTAATCTCACAATTCTGAAAGTGCACAGGGAAGTTCCTCTAGTGGAAATGAAGCATCTATAGGTTTTCAGCTCTGCATTCTACTGTATGTCATTTTGATGTGTCTCCAAAACAGCCAACATAGAGGTCGCTTGTAGTTTCTACTGCCATGGGAATGTCCCAATGTTACCAGTTCTTCCCAGAGCTTCTCTGTCTACAGAAATACCAGTGGAAGCATATGTATGGATGTCATACTTCAGGGCCTGCTGGGATGATCCCGCAGACGGACCTATTTATCCTCGGTGCAGTACCCTGTCAGTGCCGTCCAAAATGTAGCAACTGCATTTGGGTGATAATGCTGTAAGAAATGCTTCATCTTCTCATGATGTGGACTTTGACCACTCTTCCTAGTTCTCTCATTCTTGTGTAATGTTTTCACCAAATCAACCACAGAGCTGTTCCGCATCCTGTGCCTCAAACCAGAATGTAATCCCAATCCAGGTTATGAATGTAGCAGATCCTAAATATTTTAATACTGATTTCAAACCCAACACCCCCAGGAACCCTCAGTCCAGATGCATGATACCTCTGATTGAGCCCCACACGTGCTCTATTGGCAAAATGTCAAATTGGATATTGGTCCTGAAGATGAAGTTGATGTGGCAATAGGACATATCGATAAACTCAACCTCACACGCCAGTGCTGTTGCTGTCTCACTTAGTTCACAGTTCTCTTTGCTCTCTTGAAGGTACCCACCAAAATCCACAACGCACTCTAGATCCCTGAGTTGTGTGAGAGCCATCATCCGTAGCCCTACCCTGCTTTTTCCGCTGCCTCTGCTAGCTCAGATTTGGCAGCTCGGATCTTGGTCTCAGATTCAATTGTGGGGATATTTTGAGCTGATTTCTTTGAGTTCTGTCAGCCAATAATCTGCTGTGCACTCTGCTAATACTCAGCGCATCACCTTCAATCCCATGCCTGCTGCCCGCTTGAGAGTGTGCTTCCAAGGAAAACAGAGTTTCATCTTTGATGCTCCATTACCAGAGGTCAGATCCTGCACTGGTTTCCATTCTCTACTTTGCCTTTTCCTGCTTCCGGTTTTTCTGAGGCCTCATCCTGTCTTTGGAAGTAACAGACCACTCTTCGGAAAGTGTCCTTGCCAAGGTCTGGGTGAGTGGGTGTTTACAATATTTTGTGTATGGTAGCTAGTGAGAGCAGTTTGCACTGTTTCTCTTCCTACTGCGCATTGACAAATCAACATTTTTCACAAATAATTCACAGAAATTGGATATTTGTTTCGCTCCGTTTTTTTACAGCCATCGTCGGAGTGTTATTCCGAAGACTCAATCTTTGACATTATGTTGACAAGGCAGTTGCAGTCTTTAAGAAAGTTTACAGTATCAATTTGCATGTTTTGGGATTTATATGAAAGTGAAGTTAGTTTTTGAAAATTACCAAATCAACCTAGAAGCCAGACTTGACAATTTCTGTAAGATTTTGTCAGCTCTAAGGAAAAAACAGACAGTCTAAATGTAAAATAGCAGTCCAAAATTTTGAAGGGGTCATGCCAACTCTTTTCTCTTGAAGCCTCCAACAACAAAAGTAACCATGAAATACCTATTGGAACCATGATATAACCCCCAAACTGGGTTTCCCTTTTGCACCTGGTGCCCTTTACTCCCAATGACACATACTAGGCAATGTTGGCATTTCAAGGGGTAACATTCCTCTCTAGGAATATACAAGAAAATCTAAACAGAATATATACATTTAGGCTTGATTCCAAAAGCACCTAGAGGCATTTAACTATGAGAAACCTGCTGAAGCTATGCTAGGCTATTGAGAACCAGGTGCTCTTCTATCAGTGCTGAGAAGGCTTAATCATCCGATCATGTTGGGTAAAGCAATTTAACACAACCAAGTCTGCACCTCCAAGATATATTGCACCCAGGGCTTGACGGAAGTGAATGACTGTCCAAATAACCTGTGTCTTTAATGTGTTTGGCGACTTTTACAGTTCAGTTCACTATCTGACTTCTAATATTTTCCTGTACTGTCTTGAAAAACTGAGGCCTAATACATACTCAAGTTCATTCAAAGATTCCCCTCACTTCCCACACTCCTTTCAGCCCAAAGAATACATAACCGCAGCATTTCCTGAATCTAGGGGAAGGTCATCATTTCATTGTGTGAGCTAATTATTCAATTCGTATCTATTTTAGTCGAGAGTATTTGACCTTTAAGGATTTCACAGTTGTTCACCGAGTGTGAAGGAGGAGGAACTCTGATTCTAGTAGGCGCTTGCTCTCCTCCTATTGGATTCACTGCAGCTCAGGTTCAGATCCTTTGAAATGGATGCCTGAGTGGAGTGGAGGGAAGAGCATGTGATTGATAGCTAGGCACAAACGTGGGATTAGGCTTACCAGGGCTTGGTGCATTTCGGTCTGAATGATTCGTAAATGCCCCTTGGGATGTGTGGATTCTCACGACCTCTTCCAAGAACATGAGCGCTTTTATCATCTCTGCCATCTCTTCTCTTTTAGACGTCAGGAATCGTGGACCCGTTCTTGGAGCAGAGAATCGAGTAACTTTCTCAAGGGCACGTTGACTCTCCGTATGTTTCTGCCAGTATCAGCGAGGTTCAGTAGGTCTCATGAATGTCTTTCGAGCCTGGTATGCTCTAGAGATGTCTCCATGCCAATATTCTCCACTGTAGCAGAACAACTTTCATCAATGTGTTCGCACATCTCCTCAATCCATGCAGCCAGTTTTTCTGCCAGCTTCTCTTCGTGTCTCCCATAAAGTCGACGTCAACAAGACTTGGCAAGTCTGAAAATACCTCGGAGCCTCACCAGTAAGCTGATGACAGGCAGATCTTCCACTGTCTGCCCTTTCAGATTCTGGGAACTGACCCGTAAACTCAGGTCTCAGGGCAGCAGCAGTATCTCGAACTTACTCAGCTTCCCGAAAAAAAGACCTAAGCCAATCTCCACATAGGGAAGCAGACCCACCATCAAACTGATCCACCCACAGAATTCTGCCCAGTTACCTTGGATCCACCAGCCGCAACACGCCTCGTGGTACACACCAACATTCCACCTGGAATCCAACCGGTAACTGCCATCCCCATTGGTTGATGCATCAAGTCCGTGTTGGGGGTGATGCTGCATTAGACGAGAGTTTCCTAAGGGAAATGTGATTCTATCCACAAGGGTCCCATGGTCCTTTTCTCTTCCCTCTTTCCTTTTGTTCAGATCTGTATACACAGTACAAAGGGAGGGAAGTGTGTCCGTGATCAGTTTATGGATTCACACCTCTTTAAACTTTCTAACAGTTCACAGTACACAGAGACCCACTCAAGGAAACTTATGTTTGTGTCATATCAATTCACCCAGATTACATATCCGTCTGTTGCTTTCTGATGAAACACCCACACTCTCAGAACATGTATCCATTTGTTTCATGGGGGCTGAAATTCCTAGAAATGAAACCAATCCCAACGTGCACTTTCCTGTCTGTCTCTTTTGCACTTAGTACTATTTCGCAGAGCTACTTGTCTTTGTTATAGACTTATGACATTTCTTCCCTACGAAGCGTAGTATATGGCATTCATTCTTTCTGTTGGAAGACTTGTAAGTCTATATCCCGTTCTATGACACACTCGTATTCAAAACCGTCATTTGGGTTGGCTCACGATATGCATTTCTGGATCAGTATCTATGAATAGTAATGCACGCGTCTGTTTTCTGAATACAACTGTGTTGATTATATGCTAACAGCGATAATAGTTTGATGCTTGCTGAATGATCCTTGATATCACTTTGAGTATTTTGTCTTGAAAAATAATGGTTGTTTGGTATATGTCAGCCAACTGTAAACTTTTGGTGTTTCCTTGTTTGTCTGATTGTTAGATTTCCCATCACATTAGGCCATGCAACTCTCCTTTTGCTTTATACAGACTGTCATGTAAGCTGATTCACTTAAGATAGTGCTTAAAATCACCTATGATTTCCTGCTACCCTCTCCCATCTTTAGGATTTTGATGTCCTCCTTGCCTTCTTCTTCTTACTTCTTTGCAACTCAGGCTCTTCTTGCATTTGCAATAATGGTTTTGTTATTTCCATTTCATCTTGCTACTTTTCTACTCAGGGTAGGATTCTCAATTTTTGTTGTAGGTTCAGTCTCAAACTGCTGAATTCTTTTAAGGTTTGCCTGTCAGTGAAATTCCCTAGCTCTGCCGTTGTTATAAACGGCGGTCATTTGGCATAGGCTACCCTAGATTGCAACTTTTTCTCATTCAGGTTATGGTCTATGTCCTGGCACTCCTCCCCGTGCTGCAAAATTTCTGCTGAAATATCAGCTGAAACCCCTCTGGAGGTTCTGTTGTGACTAAGTTGCTTTCCTCGAGGTGCATTTTACATCACTGGGATGATCATGAAATTTGTTTATTTGAATTCTACAGCTGCTTGTTGGTCCATTGGTATTCCACCTATTTTGGAGGATGTGTACATCCTGAATTCGTATAGATGGTACTTTCTTGGCTTTCAGCAAGTTTCATTCTGATTTTTCTACAAATTCCTTCTCAGAATTTATTATTTTATCTCTTGCTTTTCCATTTGGGAATCCTATATCCTGTTCTTACATGCTTTGTCTTAAGCCAGGATTCAACAGTGATGTTAGCGTTGGTTTGAACTTGCTTTTCTGTGTCTTATTTGATGGAGGGATTTATGTTCCCCTGTCCTCACAGATATTCACGAGTCCCTCTGCATTAAATAGTCTCCTTAGGATTGACTTTAGCCCAGTTTTTATCTCATCCATTGAGTTTTCAGATACTATTGGGTTCATGTTTAGAGTTTCTCTTCCCCTTTTCTGGTATTCTGCCTTTTGTGAATCTGAGACACTGTGGTTCATCAGTGTTTTCCTCACCTCCATTTTCAGAGCTTGCTCTGGTATCGTTTTGCCTTCTAGTTGTTTGAAAGCTTATTTTTGGGCCTTCAATCTCTTTGGAACTGAAAATATTATTTCCTGTTTCTTTTACTATACTTCTTTTACTCTACAGGTCAGGTACTATCATGTATCTATTATAGACCCATAGGGCTTTGTTATGTGCAAACTTTAGACTCTTTGGTGTATGCAATTCCATGGTATTCCTGTGAGGACAATTTTCCCTAGACCTTGATGCCATGCCCTGTTCCTGTGTGTGTTTTCTGGTATATCTCTAAATCCTGGTGTTGCCTTTGTTGTGATGAACACACCATACTGTTTCAGTTAGTAGAACCTCATTTTTATTACACTAATCTCACAATTCTGAAAGTGCACAGGGAAGTTCCTCTAGTGGAAATGAAGCATCTATAGGTTTTCTGCTCTGCATTCTACTGTATGTCATTTTGATGTGTCTCCAAAACAGCCAACATAGAGGTCGCTTGTAGTTTCTACTGCCATGGGAATGTCCCAATGTTACCAGTTCTTCCCAGAGCTTCTCTGTCTACAGAAATACCAGTTGAAGCATATGTATGGATGTCATACTTCAGGGCCTGCTGGGATGATCCCGCAGACGGACCTATTTATCCTCGGTGCAGTACCCTGTCAGTGCCGTCCAAAATGTAGCAACTGCATTTGGGTGATAATGCTGTAAGAAATGCTTCATCTTCTCATGATGTGGACTTTGACCACTCTTCCTAGTTCTCTCATTCTTGTGTAATGTTTTCACCAAATCAACCACAGAGCTGTTCCGCATCCTGTGCCTCAAACCAGAATGTAATCCCAATCCAGGTTATGAATGTAGCAGATCCTAAATATTTTAATACTGATTTCAAACCCAACACCCCCAGGAACCCTCAGTCCAGATGCATGATACCTCTGATTGAGCCCCACACGTGCTCTATTGGCAAAATGTCAAATTGGATATTGGTCCTGAAGATGAAGTTGATGTGGCAATAGGACATATCGATAAACTCAACCTCACACTCCAGTGCTGTTGCTGTCTCACTTAGTTCACAGTTCTCTTTGCTCTCTTGAAGGTACCCACCAAAATCCACAACGCACTCTAGATCCCTGAGTTGTGTGAGAGCCATCATCCGTAGCCCTACCCTGCTTTTTCCGCTGCCTCTGCTAGCTCAGATTTGGCAGCTCGGATCTTGGTCTCAGATTCAATTGTGGGGATATTTTGAGCTGATTTCTTTGAGTTCTGTCAGCCAATAATCTGCTGTGCACTCTGCTAATACTCAGCGCATCACCTTCAATCCCATGCCTGCTGCCCGCTTGAGAGTGTGCTTCCAAGGAAAACAGAGTTTCATCTTTGATGCTCCATTACCAGAGGTCAGATCCTGCACTGGTTTCCATTCTCTACTTTGCCTTTTCCTGCTTCCGGTTTTTCTGAGGCCTCATCCTGTCTTTGGAAGTAACAGACCACTCTTCGGAAAGTGTCCTTGCCAAGGTCTGGGTGAGTGGGTGTTTACAATATTTTGTGTATGGTAGCTAGTGAGAGCAGTTTGCACTGTTTCTCTTCCTACTGCGCATTGACAAATCAACATTTTTCACAAATAATTCACAGAAATTGGATATTTGTTTCGCTCCGTTTTTTTACAGCCATCGTCGGAGTGTTTTTCCGAAGACTCAATCTTTGACATTATGTTGACAAGGCAGTTGCAGTCTTTAAGAAAGTTTACAGTATCAATTTGCATGTTTTGGGATTTATATGAAAGTGAAGTTAGATTTTGAAAATTACCAAATCAACCTAGAAGCCAGACTTGACAATTTCTGTAAGATTTTGTCAGCTCTAAGGAAAAAACAGACAGTCTAAATGTAAAATAGCAGTCCAAAATTTTGAAGGGGTCATGCCAACTCTTTTCTCTTGAAGCCTCCAACAACAAAAGTAACCATGAAATACCTATTGGAACCATGATATAACCCCCAAACTGGGTTTCCCTTTTGCACCTGGTGCCCTTTACTCCCAATGACACATACTAGGCAATGTTGGCATTTCAAGGGGTAACATTCCTCTCTAGGAATATACAAGAAAATCTAAACAGAATATATACATTTAGGCTTGATTCCAAAAGCACCTAGAGGCATTTAACTATGAGAAACCTGCTGAAGCTATGCTAGGCTATTGAGAACCAGGTGCTCTTCTATCAGTGCTGAGAAGGCTTAATCATCCGATCATGTTGGGTAAAGCAATTTAACACAACCAAGTCTGCACCTCCAAGATATATTGCACCCAGGGCTTGACGGAAGTGAATGACTGTCCAAATAACCTGTGTCTTTAATGTGTTTGGCGACTTTTACAGTTCAGTTCACTATCTGACTTCTAATATTTTCCTGTACTGTCTTGAAAAACTGAGGCCTAATACATACTCAAGTTCATTCAAAGATTCCCCTCACTTCCCACACTCCTTTCAGCCCAAAGAATACATAACCGCAGCATTTCCTGAATCTAGGGGAAGGTCATCATTTCATTGTGTGAGCTAATTATTCAATTCGTATCTATTTTAGTCGAGAGTATTTGACCTTTAAGGATTTCACAGTTGTTCACCGAGTGTGAAGGAGGAGGAACTCTGATTCTAGTAGGCGCTTGCTCTCCTCCTATTGGATTCATTGCAGCTCAGGTTCAGATCCTTTGAAATGGATGCCTGAGTGGAGTGGAGGGAAGAGCATGTGATTGATAGCTAGGCACAAACGTGGGATTAGGCTTACCAGGGCTTGGTGCATTTCGGTCAGAATGATTCGTAAATGCCCCTTGGGATGTGTGGATTCTCACGACCTCTTCCAAGAACATGAGCGCTTTTATCATCTCTGCCATCTCTTCTCTTTTAGACGTCAGGAATCGTGGACCCGTTCTTGGAGCAGAGAATCGAGTAACTTTCTCAAGGGCACGTTGACTCTCCGTATGTTTCTGCCAGTATCAGCGAGGTTCAGTAGGTCTCATGAATGTCTTTCGAGCCTGGTATGCTCTAGAGATGTCTCCATGCCAATATTCTCCACTGTAGCAGAACAACTTTCATCAATGTGTTCGCACATCTCCTCAATCCATGCAGCCAGTTTTTCTGCCAGCTTCTTTCGTGTCTCCCATAAAGTCGACGTCAACAGGACTTGGCAAGTCTGAAAATACCTCGGAGCCTCACCAGTAAGCTGATGACAGGCAGATCTTCCACTGTCTGCCCTTTCAGATTCTGGGAACTGACCCGTAAACTCAGGTCTCAGGGCAGCAGCAGTATCTCGAACTTACTCAGCTTCCCGAAGAAAAGACCTAAGCCAATCTCCACATAGGGAAGCAGACCCACCATCAAACTGATCCATCCACAGAATTCTGCCCAGTTACCTTGGATCCACCAGCCGCAACACGCCTCGTGGTACACACCAACATTCCACCTGGAATCCAACCGGTAACTGCCATCCCCATTGGTTGATGCATCAAGTCAGTGTTGGGGGTGATGCTGCATTAGACGAGAGTTTCCTAAGGGAAATGTGATTCTATCCACAAGGGTCCCATGGTCCTTTTCTCTTCCCTCTTTCCTTTTGTTCAGATCTGTATACACAGTACAAAGGGAGGGAAGTGTGTCCGTGATCAGTTTATGGATTCACACCTCTTTAAACTTTCTAACAGTTCACAGTACACAGAGACCCACTCAAGGAAACTTATGTTTGTGTCATATCAATTCACCCAGATTACATATCCGTCTGTTGCTTTCTGATGAAACACCCACACTCTCAGAACATGTATCCATTTGTTTCATGGGGGCTGAAATTCCTAGAAATGAAACCAATCCCAACGTGCACTTTCCTGTCTGTCTCTTTTGCACTTAGTACTATTTCGCAGAGCTACTTGTCTTTGTTATAGACTTATGACATTTCTTCCCTACGAAGCGTAGTATATGGCATTCATTCTTTCTGTTGGAAGACTTGTAAGTCTATATCCCGTTCTATGACACACTCGTATTCAAAACCGTCATTTGGGTTGGCTCACGATATGCATTTCTGGATCAGTATCTATGAATAGTAATGCACGCGTCTGTTTTCTGAATACAACTGTGTTGATTATATGCTAACAGCGATAATAGTTTGATGCTTGCTGAATGATCCTTGATATCACTTTGAGTATTTTGTCTTGAAAAATAATGGTTGTTTGGTATATGTCAGCCAACTGTAAACTTTTGGTGTTTCCTTGTTTGTCTGATTGTTAGATTTCCCATCACATTAGGCCATGCAACTCTCCTTTTGCTTTATACAGACTGTCATGTAAGCTGATTCACTTAAGATAGTGCTTAAAATCACCTATGATTTCCTGCTACCCTCTCCCATCTTTAGGATTTTGATGTCCTCCTTGCCTTCTTCTTCTTACTTCTTTGCAACTCAGGCTCTTCTTGCATTTGCAATAATGGTTTTGTTATTTCCATTTCATCTTGCTACTTTTCTACTCAGGGTAGGATTCTCAATTTTTGTTGTAGGATCAGTCTCAAACTGCTGAATTCTTTTAAGGTTTGCCTGTCAGTGAAATTCCCTAGCTCTGCCGTTGTTATAAACGGCGGTCATTTGGCATAGGCTACCCTAGATTGCAACTTTTTCTCATTCAGGTTATGGTCTATGTCCTGGCACTCCTCCCCGTGCTGCAAAATTTCTGCTGAAATATCAGCTGAAACCCCTCTGGAGGTTCTGTTGTGACTAAGTTGCTTTCCTCGAGGTGCATTTTACATCACTGGGATGATCATGAAATTTGTTTATTTGAATTCTACAGCTGCTTGTTGGTCCATTGGTATTCCACCTATTTTGGAGGATGTGTACATCCTGAATTCGTATAGATGGTACTTTCTTGGCTTTCAGCAAGTTTCATTCTGATTTTTCTACAAATTCCTTCTCAGAATTTATTATTTTATCTCTTGCTTTTCCATTTGGGAATCCTATATCCTGTTCTTACATGCTTTGTCTTAAGCCAGGATTCAACAGTGATGTTAGCGTTGGTTTGAACTTGCTTTTCTGTGTCTTATTTGATGGAGGGATTTATGTTCCCCTGTCCTCACAGATATTCACGAGTCCCTCTGCATTAAATAGTCTCCTTAGGATTGACTTTAGCCCAGTTTTTATCTCATCCATTGAGTTTTCAGATACTATTGGGTTCATGTTTAGAGTTTCTCTTCCCCTTTTCTGGTATTCTGCCTTTTGTGAATCTGAGACACTGTGGTTCATCAGTGTTTTCCTCACCTCCATTTTCAGAGCTTGCTCTGGTATCGTTTTGCCTTCTAGTTGTTTGAAAGCTTATTTTTTGGGCCTTCAATCTCTTTCGAACTGAAAATATTATTTCCTGTTTCTTTTACTATACTTCTTTTACTCTACAGGTCAGGTACTATCATGTATCTATTATAGACCCATAGGGCTTTGTTATGTGCAAACTTTAGACTCTTTGGTGTATGCAATTCCATGGTATTCCTGTGAGGACAATTTTCCCTAGACCTTGATGCCATGCCCTGTTCCTGTGTGTGTTTTCTGGTATATCTCTAAATCCTGGTGTTGCCTTTGTTGTGATGAACACACCATACTGTTTCAGTTAGTAGAACCTCATTTTTATTACACTAATCTCACAATTCTGAAAGTGCACAGGGAAGTTCCTCTAGTGGAAATGAAGCATCTATAGGTTTTCAGCTCTGCATTCTACTGTATGTCATTTTGATGTGTCTCCAAAACAGCCAACATAGAGGTCGCTTGTAGTTTCTACTGCCATGGGAATGTCCCAATGTTACCAGTTCTTCCCAGAGCTTCTCTGTCTACAGAAATACCAGTGGAAGCATATGTATGGATGTCATACTTCAGGGCCTGCTGGGATGATCCCGCAGACGGACCTATTTATCCTCGGTGCAGTACCCTGTCAGTGCCGTCCAAAATGTAGCAACTGCATTTGGGTGATAATGCTGTAAGAAATGCTTCATCTTCTCATGATGTGGACTTTGACCACTCTTCCTAGTTCTCTCATTCTTGTGTAATGTTTTCACCAAATCAACCACAGAGCTGTTCCGCATCCTGTGCCTCAAACCAGAATGTAATCCCAATCCAGGTTATGAATGTAGCAGATCCTAAATATTTTAATACTGATTTCAAACCCAACACCCCCAGGAACCCTCAGTCCAGATGCATGATACCTCTGATTGAGCCCCACACGTGCTCTATTGGCAAAATGTCAAATTGGATATTGGTCCTGAAGATGAAGTTGATGTGGCAATAGGACATATCGATAAACTCAACCTCACACGCCAGTGCTGTTGCTGTCTCACTTAGTTCACAGTTCTCTTTGCTCTCTTGAAGGTACCCACCAAAATCCACAACGCACTCTAGATCCCTGAGTTGTGTGAGAGCCATCATCCGTAGCCCTACCCTGCTTTTTCCGCTGCCTCTGCTAGCTCAGATTTGGCAGCTCGGATCTTGGTCTCAGATTCAATTGTGGGGATATTTTGAGCTGATTTCTTTGAGTTCTGTCAGCCAATAATCTGCTGTGCACTCTGCTAATACTCAACGCATCACCTTCAATCCCATGCCTGCTGCCCGCTTGAGAGTGTGCTTCCAAGGAAAACAGAGTTTCATCTTTGATGCTCCATTACCAGAGGTCAGATCCTGCACTGGTTTCCATTCTCTACTTTGCCTTTTCCTGCTTCCGGTTTTTCTGAGGCCTCATCCTGTCTTTGGAAGTAACAGACCACTCTTCGGAAAGTGTCCTTGCCAAGGTCTGGGTGAGTGGGTGTTTACAATATTTTGTGTATGGTAGCTAGTGAGAGCAGTTTGCACTGTTTCTCTTCCTACTGCGCATTGACAAATCAACATTTTTCACAAATAATTCACAGAAATTGGATATTTGTTTCGCTCCGTTTTTTTACAGCCATCGTCGGAGTGTTTTTCCGAAGACTCAATCTTTGACATTATGTTGACAAGGCAGTTGCAGTCTTTAAGAAAGTTTACAGTATCAATTTGCATGTTTTGGGATTTATATGAAAGTGAAGTTAGATTTTGAAAATTACCAAATCAACCTAGAAGCCAGACTTGACAATTTCTGTAAGATTTTGTCAGCTCTAAGGAAAAAACAGACAGTCTAAGTGTAAAATAGCAGTCCAAAATTTTGAAGGGGTCATGCCAACTCTTTTCTCTTGAAGCCTCCAACAACAAAAGTAACCATGAAATACCTATTGGAACCATGATATAACCCCCAAACTGGGTTTCCCTTTTGCACCTGGTGCCCTTTACTCCCAATGACACATACTAGGCAATGTTGGCATTTCAAGGGGTAACATTCCTCTCTAGGAATATACAAGAAAATCTAAACAGAATATATACATTTAGGCTTGATTCCAAAAGCACCTAGAGGCATTTAACTATGAGAAACCTGCTGAAGCTATGCTAGGCTATTGAGAACCAGGTGCTCTTCTATCAGTGCTGAGAAGGCTTAATCATCCGATCATGTTGGGTAAAGCAATTTAACACAACCAAGTCTGCACCTCCAAGATATATTGCACCCAGGGCTTGACGGAAGTGAATGACTGTCCAAATAACCTGTGTCTTTAATGTGTTTGGCGACTTTTACAGTTCAGTTCACTATCTGACTTCTAATATTTTCCTGTACTGTCTTGAAAAACTGAGGCCTAATACATATTCAAGTTCATTCAAAGATTCCCCTCACTTCCCACACTCCTTTCAGCCCAAAGAATACATAACCGCAGCATTTCCTGAATCTAGGGGAAGGTCATCATTTCATTGTGTGAGCTAATTATTCAATTCGTATCTATTTTAGTCGAGAGTATTTGACCTTTAAGGATTTCACAGTTGTTCACCGAGTGTGAAGGAGGAGGAACTCTGATTCTAGTAGGCGCTTGCTCTCCTCCTACTGGATTCATTGCAGCTCAGGTTCAGATCCTTTGAAATGGATGCCTGAGTGGAGTGGAGGGAAGAGCATGTGATTGATAGCTAGGCACAAACCTGGGATTAGGCTTACCAGGTCTTGGTGCATTTCGGTCTGAATGATTCGTAAATGCCCCTTGGGATGTGTGGATTCTCACGACCTCTTCCAAGAACATGAGCGCTTTTATCATCTCTGCCATCTCTTCTCTTTTAGACGTCAGGAATCTTGGACCCGTTCTTGGAGCAGAGAATCGAGTAACTTTCTCAAGGGCACGTTGACTCTCCGTATGTTTCTGCCAGTATCAGCGAGGTTCAGTAGGTCTCATGAATGTCTTTCGAGCCTGGTATGCTCTAGAGATGTCTCCATGCCGATATTCTCCACTGTAGCAGAACAACTTTCATCAATGTGTTCGCACATCTCCTCAATCCATGCAGCCAGTTTTTCTGCCAGCTTCTCTTCGTGTCTCCCATAAAGTCGATGTCAACAGGACTTGGCAAGTCTGAAAATACCTCGGAGCCTCACCAGTAAGCTGATGACAGGCAGATCTTCCACTGTCTGCCCTTTCAGATTCTGGGAACTGACCCGTAAACTCAGGTCTCAGGGCAGCAGCAGTATCTCGAACTTACTCAGCTTCCCGAACAAAAGACCTAAGCCAATCTCCACATAGGGAAGCAGACCCACCATCAAACTGATCCACCCACAGAATTCTGCCCAGTTACCTTGGATCCACCAGCCGCAACACGCCTCGTGGTACACACCAACATTCCACCTGGAATCCAACCGGTAACTGCCATCCCCATTGGTTGATGCATCAAGTCCGTGTTGGGGGTGATGCTGCATTAGACGAGAGTTTCCTAAGGGAAATGTGATTCTATCCACAAGGGTCCCATGGTCCTTTTCTCTTCCCTCTTTCCTTTTGTTCAGATCTTTATACACAGTACAAAGGGAGGGAAGTGTGTCCGTGATCAGTTTATGGATTCACACCTCTTTAAACTTTCTAACAGTTCACAGTACACAGAGACCCACTCAAGGAAACTTATGTTTGTGTCATATCAATTCACCCAGATTACATATCCGTCTGTTGCTTTCTGATGAAACACCCACACTCTCAGAACATGTATCCATTTGTTTCATGGGGGCTGAAATTCCTAGAAATGAAACCAATCCCAACGTGCACTTTCCTGTCTGTCTCTTTTGCACTTAGTACTATTTCACAGAGCTACTTGTCTTTGTTATAGACTTATGACATTTCTTCCCTACGAAGTGTAGTATATGGCATTCATTCTTTCTGTTGGAAGACTTGTAAGTCTATATCCCGTTCTATGACACACTCGTATTCAAAACCGTCATTTGGGTTGGCTCACGATATGCATTTCTGGATCAGTATCTATGAATAGTAATGCACGCGTCTGTTCTCTGAATACAACTGTGTTGAGTATATGCTAACAGCGATAATAGTTTGATGCTTGCTGAATGATCCTTGATATCACTTTGAGTATTTTGTCTTGAAAAATAATGGTTGTTTGGTATATGTCAGCCAACTGTAAACTTTTGGTGTTTCCTTGTTTGTCTGATTGTTAGATTTCCCATCACATTAGGCCATGCAACTCTCCTTTTGCTTTATACAGACTGTCATGTAAGCTGATTCACTTAAGATAGTGCTTAAAATCACCTTTGATTTCCTGCTACCCTCTCCCATCTTTAGGATTTTGATGTCCTCCTTGCCTTCTTCTTCTTACTTCTTTGCAACTCAGGCTCTTCTTGCATTTGCAATAATGGTTTTGTTATTTCCATTTCATCTTGCTACTTTTCTACTCAGGGTAGGATTCTCAATTTTTGTTGTAGGATAAGTCTCAAACTGCTGAATTCTTTTAAGGTTTGCCTGTCAGTGAAATTCCCTAGCTCTGCCGTTGTTATAAACGGCGGTCATTTGGCATAGGCTACCCTAGATTGCAACTTTTTCTCATTCAGGTTATGGTCTATGTCCTGGCACTCCTCCCCGTGCTGCAAAATTTCTGCTGAAATATCAGCTGAAACCCCTCTGGAGGTTCTGTTGTGACTAAGTTGCTTTCCTCGAGGTGCATTTTACATCACTGGGATGATCATGAAATTTGTTTATTTGAATTCTACAGCTGCTTGTTGGTCCATTGGTATTCCACCTATTTTGGAGGATGTGTACATCCTGAATTCGTATAGATGGTACTTTCTTGGCTTTCAGCAAGTTTCATTCTGATTTTTCTACAAATTCCTTCTCAGAATTTATTATTTTATCTCTTGCTTTTCCATTTGGGAATCCTATATCCTGTTCTTACATGCTTTGTCTTAAGCCAGGATTCAACAGTGATGTTAGCGTTGGTTTGAACTTGCTTTTCTGTGTCTTATTTGATGGAGGGATTTATGTTCCCCTGTCCTCACAGATATTCACGAGTCCCTCTGCATTAAATAGTCTCCTTAGGATTGACTTTAGCCCAGTTTTTATCTCATCCATTGAGTTTTCAGATACTATTGGGTTCATGTTTAGAGTTTCTCTTCCCCTTTTCTGGTATTCTGCCTTTTGTGAATCTGAGACACTGTGGTTCATCAGTGTTTTCCTCACCTCCATTTTCAGAGCTTGCTCTGGTATCGTTTTGCCTTCTAGTTGTTTGAAAGCTTATTTTTTGGGCCTTCAATCTCTTTCGAACTGAAAATATTATTTCCTGTTTCTTTTACTATACTTCTTTTACTCTACAGGTCAGGTACTATCATGTATCTAATATAGACCCATAGGGCTTTGTTATGTGCAAACTTTAGACTCTTTGGTGTATGCAATTCCATGGTATTCCTGTGAGGACAATTTTCCCTAGACCTTGATGCCATGCCCTGTTCCTGTGTGTGTTTTCTGGTATATCTCTAAATCCTGGTGTTGCCTTTGTTGTGATGAACACACCATACTGTTTCAGTTAGTAGAACCTCATTTTTATTACACTAATCTCACAATTCTGAAAGTGCACAGGGAAGTTCCTCTAGTGGAAATGAAGCATCTATAGGTTTTCTGCTCTGCATTCTACTGTATGTCATTTTGATGTGTCTCCAAAACAGCCAACATAGAGGTCGCTTGTAGTTTCTACTGCCATGGGAATGTCCCAATGTTACCAGTTCTTCCCAGAGCTTCTCTGTCTACAGAAATACCAGTGGAAGCATATGTATGGATGTCATACTTCAGGGCCTGCTGGGATGATCCCGCAGACGGACCTATTTATCCTCGGTGCAGTACCCTGTCAGTGCCATCCAAAATGTAGCAACTGCATTTGGGTGATAATGCTGTAAGAAATGCTTCATCTTCTCATGATGTGGACTTTGACCACTCTTCCTAGTTCTCTCATTCTTGTGTAATGTTTTCACCAAATCAACCACAGAGCTGTTCCGCATCCTGTGCCTCAAACCAGAATGTAATCCCAATCCAGGTTATGAATGTAGCAGATCCTAAATATTTTAATACTGATTTCAAACCCAACACCCCCAGGAACCCTCAGTCCAGATGCATGATACCTCTGATTGAGCCCCACACGTGCTCTATTGGCAAAATGTCAAATTGGATATTGGTCCTGAAGATGAAGTTGATGTGGCAATAGGACATATCGATAAACTCAACCTCACACTCCAGTGCTGTTGCTGTCTCACTTAGTTCACAGTTCTCTTTGCTCTCTTGAAGGTACCCACCAAAATCCACAACGCACTCTAGATCCCTGAGTTGTGTGAGAGCCATCATCCGTAGCCCTACCCTGCTTTTTCCGCTGCCTCTGCTAGCTCAGATTTGGCAGCTCGGATCTTGGTCTCAGATTCAATTGTGGGGATATTTTGAGCTGATTTCTTTGAGTTCTGTCAGCCAATAATCTGCTGTGCACTCTGCTAATACTCAGCGCATCACCTTCAATCCCATGCCTGCTGCCCGCTTGAGAGTGTGCTTCCAAGGAAAACAGAGTTTCATCTTTGATGCTCCATTACCAGAGGTCAGATCCTGCACTGGTTTCCATTCTCTACTTTGCCTTTTCCTGCTTCCGGTTTTTCTGAGGCCTCATCCTGTCTTTGGAAGTAACAGACCACTCTTCGGAAAGTGTCCTTGCCAAGGTCTGGGTGAGTGGGTGTTTACAATATTTTGTGTATGGTAGCTAGTGAGAGCAGTTTGCACTGTTTCTCTTCCTACTGCGCATTGACAAATCAACATTTTTCACAAATAATTCACAGAAATTGGATATTTGTTTCGCTCCGTTTTTTTACAGCCATCGTCAGAGTGTTTTTCCGAAGACTCAATCTTTGACATTATGTTGACAAGGCAGTTGCAGTCTTTAAGAAAGTTTACAGTATCAATTTGCATGTTTTGGGATTTATATGAAAGTGAAGTTAGATTTTGAAAATTACCAAATCAACCTAGAAGCCAGACTTGACAATTTCTGTAAGATTTTGTCAGCTCTAAGGAAAAAACAGACAGTCTAAATGTAAAATAGCAGTCCAAAATTTTGAAGGGGTCATGCCAACTCTTTTCTCTTGAAGCCTCCAACAACAAAAGTAACCATGAAATACCTATTGGAACCATGATATAACCCCCAAACTGGGTTTCCCTTTTGCACCTGGTGCCCTTTACTCCCAATGACACATACTAGGCAATGTTGGCATTTCAAGGGGTAACATTCTTCTCTAGGAATATACAAGAAAATCTAAACAGAATATATACATTTAGGCTTGATTCCAAAAGCACCTAGAGGCATTTAACTATGAGAAACCTGCTGAAGCTATGCTAGGCTATTGAGAACCAGGTGCTCTTCTATCAGTGCTGAGAAGGCTTAATCATCTGATCATGTTGGGTAAAGCAATTTAACACAACCAAGTCTGCACCTCCAAGATATATTGCACCCAGGGCTTGACGGAAGTGAATGACTGTCCAAATAACCTGTGTCTTTAATGTGTTTGGCGACTTTTACAGTTCAGTTCACTATCTGACTTCTAATATTTTCCTGTACTGTCTTGAAAAACTGAGGCCTAATACATACTCAAGTTCATTCAAAGATTCCCCTCACTTCCCACACTCCTTTCAGCCCAAAGAATACATAACCGCAGCATTTCCTGAATCTAGGGGAAGGTCATCATTTCATTGTGTGAGCTAATTATTCAATTCGTATCTATTTTAGTCGAGAGTATTTGACCTTTAAGGATTTCACAGTTGTTCACCGAGTGTGAAGGAGGAGGAACTCTGATTCTAGTAGGCGCTTGCTCTCCTCCTATTGGATTCATTGCAGCTCAGGTTCAGATCCTTTGAAATGGATGCCTGAGTGGAGTGGAGGGAAGAGCATGTGATTGATAGCTAGGCACAAACGTGGGATTAGGCTTACCAGGGCTTGGTGCATTTCGGTCAGAATGATTCGTAAATGCCCCTTGGGATGTGTGGATTCTCACGACCTCTTCCAAGAACATGAGCGCTTTTATCATCTCTGCCATCTCTTCTCTTTTAGACGTCAGGAATCGTGGACCCGTTCTTGGAGCAGAGAATCGAGTAACTTTCTCAAGGGCACGTTGACTCTCCGTATGTTTCTGCCAGTATCAGCGAGGTTCAGTAGGTCTCATGAATGTCTTTCGAGCCTGGTATGCTCTAGAGATGTCTCCATGCCAATATTCTCCACTGTAGCAGAACAACTTTCATCAAAGTGTTCGCACATCTCCTCAATCCATGCAGCCAGTTTTTCTGCCAGCTTCTCTTCGTGTCTCCCATAAAGTCGACGTCAACAGGACTTGGCAAGTCTGAAAATACCTCGGAGCCTCACCAGTAAGCTGATGACAGGCAGATCTTCCACTGTCTGCCCTTTCAGATTCTGGGAACTGACCCGTAAACTCAGGTCTCAGGGCAGCAGCAGTATCTCGAACTTACTCAGCTTCCCGAAGAAAAGACCTAACCCAATCTCCACATAGGGAAGCAGACCCACCATCAAACTGATCCACCCACAGAATTCTGCCCAGTTACCTTGGATCCACCAGCCGCAACACGCCTCGTGGTACACACCAACATTCCACCTGGAATCCAACCGGTAACTGCCATCCCCATTGGTTGATGCATCAAGTCCGTGTTGGGGTTGATGCTGCATTAGACGAGAGTTTCCTAAGGGAAATGTGATTCTATCCACAAGGGTCCCATGGTCCTTTTCTCTTCCCTCTTTCCTTTTGTTCAGATCTGTATACACAGTACAAAGGGAGGGAAGTGTGTCCGTGATCAGTTTATGGATTCACACCTCTTTAAACTTTCTAACAGTTCACAGTACACAGAGACCCACTCAAGGAAACTTATGTTTGTGTCATATCAATTCACCCAGATTACATATCCGTCTGTTGCTTTCTGATGAAACACCCACACTCTCAGAACATGTATCCATTTGTTTCATGGGGGCTGAAATTCCTAGAAATGAAACCAATCCCAACGTGCACTTTCCTGTCTGTCTCTTTTGCACTTAGTACTATTTCGCAGAGCTACTTGTCTTTGTTATAGACTTATGACATTTCTTCCCTACGAAGCGTAGTATATGGCATTCATTCTTTCTGTTGGAAGACTTGTAAGTCTATATCCCGTTCTATGACACACTCGTATTCAAAACCGTCATTTGGGTTGGCTCACGATATGCATTTCTGGATCAGTATCTATGAATAGTAATGCACGCATCTGTTTTCTGAATACAACTGTGTTGAGTATATGCTAACAGCGATAATAGTTTGATGCTTGCTGAATGATCCTTGATATCACTTTGAGTATTTTGTCTTGAAAAATAATGGTTGTTTGGTATATGTCAGCCAACTGTAAACTTTTGGTGTTTCCTTGTTTGTCTGATTGTTAGATTTCCCATCACATTAGGCCATGCAACTCTCCTTTTGCTTTATACAGACTGTCATGTAAGCTGATTCACTTAAGATAGTGCTTAAAATCACCTATGATTTCCTGCTACCCTCTCCCATCTTTAGGATTTTGATGTCCTCCTTGCCTTCTTCTTCTTACTTCTTTGCAACTCAGGCTCTTCTTGCATTTGCAATAATGGTTTTGTTATTTCCATTTCATCTTGCTACTTTTCTACTCAGGGTAGGATTCTCAATTTTTGTTGTAGGATAAGTCTCAAACTGCTGAATTCTTTTAAGGTTTGCCTGTCAGTGAAATTCCCTAGCTCTGCCGTTGTTATAAACGGCGGTCATTTGGCATAGGCTACCCTAGATTGCAACTTTTTCTCATTCAGGTTATGGTCTATGTCCTGGCACTCCTCCCCGTGCTGCAAAATTTCTGCTGAAATATCAGCTGAAACCCCTCTGGAGGTTCTGTTGTGACTAAGTTGCTTTCCTCGAGGTGCATTTTACATCACTGGGATGATCATGAAATTTGTTTATTTGAATTCTACAGCTGCTTGTTGGTCCATTGGTATTCCACCTATTTTGGAGGATGTGTACATCCTGAATTCGTATAGATGGTACTTTCTTGGCTTTCAGCAAGTTTCATTCTGATTTTTCTACAAATTCCTTCTCAGAATTTATTATTTTATCTCTTGCTTTTCCATTTGGGAATCCTATATCCTGTTCTTACATGCTTTGTCTTAAGCCAGGATTCAACAGTGATGTTAGCGTTGGTTTGAACTTGCTTTTCTGTGTCTTATTTGATGGAGGGATTTATGTTCCCCTGTCCTCACAGATATTCACGAGTCCCTCTGCATTAAATAGTCTCCTTAGGATTGACTTTAGCCCAGTTTTTATCTCATCCATTGAGTTTTCAGATACTATTGGGTTCATGTTTAGAGTTTCTCTTCCCCTTTTCTGGTATTCTGCCTTTTGTGAATCTGAGACACTGTGGTTCATCAGTGTTTTCCTCACCTCCATTTTCAGAGCTTGCTCTGGTATCGTTTTGCCTTCTAGTTGTTTGAAAGCTTATTTTTTGGGCCTTCAATCTCTTTGGAACTGAAAATATTATTTCCTGTTTCTTTTACTATACTTCTTTTACTCTACAGGTCAGGTACTATCATGTATCTAATATAGACCCATAGGGCTTTGTTATGTGCAAACTTTAGACTCTTTGGTGTATGCAATTCCATGGTATTCCTGTGAGGACAATTTTCCCTAGACCTTGATGCCATGCCCTGTTCCTGTGTGTGTTTTCTGGTATATCTCTAAATCCTGGTGTTGCCTTTGTTGTGATGAACACACCATACTGTTTCAGTTAGTAGAACCTCATTTTTATTACACTAATCTCACAATTCTGAAAGTGCACAGGGAAGTTCCTCTAGTGGAAATGAAGCATCTATAGGTTTTCAGCTCTGCATTCTACTGTATGTCATTTTGATGTGTCTCCAAAACAGCCAACATAGAGGTCGCTTGTAGTTTCTACTGCCATGGGAATGTCCCAATGTTACCAGTTCTTCCCAGAGCTTCTCTGTCTACAGAAATACCAGTGGAAGCATATGTATGGATGTCATACTTCAGGGCCTGCTGGGATGATCCCGCAGACGGACCTATTTATCCTCGGTGCAGTACCCTGTCAGTGCCGTCCAAAATGTAGCAACTGCATTTGGGTGATAATGCTGTAAGAAATGCTTCATCTTCTCATGATGTGGACTTTGACCACTCTTCCTAGTTCTCTCATTCTTGAGTTATGAGTTCACGAAGGCAACCACAGAGCTGTTCCGCATCCTGTGCCTCAAACCAGAATGTAATCCCAATCCAGGTTTTGAATGTAGGAGATCCTAAATATTTTAGTACTGATTTCAAGCCCAACGCCCACTGGAACCCTCAGTCCAGATGCATGATACCTCTGATTGAGCCCCACACGTGCTCTATTGGCAAAAAGTCGAATTGGACCCTGGTCCTGCAGATGCACTCGATGTGGCCATAGGACATATCGCCAAACTCAACCTCACGCGCCAGTGCTTTTGCTGTCTCCCTGAGTTCACAGTTCTCTTTGCTCTCTTGAAAGTACCCACCAAAACCCACAACACACTATAGATCCCTGAGTTCTGCGAGAACCATCATCCGTAGCCCTATCCCAGTTTTTCCGCTGCCTCTGCTAGCTCAGATTTGGCAGCTCGGATCTTGGTCTCAGATTCAATTGTGGGGATATTTTGAGCTGATTTCTTTGAGTTCTGTCAGCCAAGCATCTGCTGTGCACTCTTCTAACACTCAGCGCATCACCTTCAATCCCATTCCTGCTGCCCGCTTGAGAGTGTGCTTCCAAGGAAAACAGAGTTTCACCTTTGATGCTCCGTTACCAGAGGTCAGATCCTGCACTGGTTTCCATTCTCTACTTTGCCTTTTCCTGCTTCCGGTTTTTCTGAGGCCTCATCCTGTCTTTGGATGTAACAGACCTCTCTTAGTCAAGTGTCCTATGCCAAGGCCTAGTTGAGTGGATGTTTACAAAATTTTGTGTATGGGAGCTAGTACGCACAATTTGCACTTGTTCTCTGCCTACTGGACATCGATAAATCTACACATTCCACATATAATTCACAGAAATTGGATATTTGTTTAGCTCCGTTTTCCTTGCAGCCATGGTCGGAGGGATTGTCCGATGACTCCAGCTTTGACATTATTTTGACAAGGCAGTTGCAGTCTTTAAGAAAGTTAATAGTATCGATTTACGTGTTTTGGGATTTATATGAAATTGAAGTTAATTTTTGTAAATTACCACATCAACCTAGAAGCCAGTCTTGTCAATTTTTGTTACATTTTGTCAGCTCTAAGGAAAAAACCGGCAGACTCAATGTAAAATAGCAGTCCAAAAGTTTGAAGGGGACATGCCAACTCTTTTCTCTTGAAACATCCAACAACAATAGGAACCATTCAATAACTATTGTAACCATGAAATAACCCCAAACCTGTGTTTCCCTTGTTCACCTGGTGCCCTTTACTCCCAATGACACATAGTAGGCAATGTTTGCATTTCAAGGGGTAACATTCCTCTCTAGGAATATACAAGAAAATCTAAACAGAATATATAAATTTAGGCTTGATTCCAAAAGCACCTAGAGGCATTTAACTTTGAGAAACCTGCTGTAGCTATGCTAGGCTATAGAGAACCAGGTGTTCTTCTATCAGTGCTGAGAATGCTTAATCATCCGATCATGTTGGGTAAAGCAATTTAACACAACCAAGTCTGCACCTCCAAGATATAGTGCACCCGGGGCTTGACGGAAGGGAACGACGGTCCACATAACCTGTGTCTTTAATGTGTTTGGCGACTTTTACACTTCAGTTCACTATCTGACTTCTAATATTTTCCTGTACTGTCTTGTAAAACTGAGGCCTAATACATGTTCAAGTTCAGTCAAATATTCCACTCACTTACCACACTCCTTTCAGCCCAAAGAATACATAATCCCAGCATTTCCTGAATATACGGCAAGGTCATCATTCCTTTCTGTGAGCTAAGTGTTCAATTCCTGTCTATTTTAGTCGAGAGTATTTGACCTTTAAGGAGATCACTGTTTACCGAGTGTGAAAGAGGAGGTACTCTGATTCTAGGAGGGGCTTGCTCTCCTAATACTGGATTCATTGCAGCTCAGGTTCTGACCCTTTGAAATGGATGTCTGAGTGGAGTGGAGGGAAGAGCATGTGATTGATAGCTAGGCACAATCCTGGGAATCGGCTTACTTGGGCTTTTTTGCATTTTGGTCTGAATGCTTCATAACTGCCCCTTGGGATGTGTGGATTCTCATGATCTCTTCCAATAACATGAGCGCTTTTATCATCTCTGCCATCTGTTCTCTTTTAGACATCAGTAATCATGGACCCATTCTTGGAGCAGAGAATTGAGTAAATTTCTCAAGTACAAGTTCACACTCAGTATGTTTCTGCCAGTATCAGCGTGGTTCAGTAGCTCTCATGAATTTCTTTCGACCCTGGTATGCTCTAGAGATGTCTCCATGAAGATATTCTTCAGTGTAGCAGAACAACTCTCATCAATGTGTTCGCACTTCTCCTCAGTCCATGCAGCCAACTTTTCTACCAACTTCTCTTCGTGTCTCCCATAAAGTCGACGTCAACATGAATGGGCAAGTCTGAACGTAGCTCGGAGCCTCAGCTTTATGCTGATGACAGGTAGTTCTTCCACTGTATGCCCTTTCAGATTCTGGAAACTGACCCGTGAACTCAGGTCTTTGGGCAGCAGCAGTATCTCCAACTTACACAGATTCCCGAACCAAAGACTTAAGCCAAACTCCACATAGGGCGGCACCCCCTCCATCACACTGATCCACCAACAGAATTCTGCCCAGTTACCTTGGACCCACCAGCCGCAACAAGCCTCATGGTACACACCAACATTCCACCTGGAATCCAACCGGTAAGTGACATTGACAGTGGTTGATGCATTAAGTCAGTGTTGGGTGAGAGGCTGCTTTAGACGAGAGGTCCCTAAGGGAAATTTGATTATATCAACAAGGGTCCCATGGTCTTTTCTCTTCCCTCTTTCCTTTTTTTCAGATCTGTATACACAGTAAAAACGGAGGGAAGTGTGTCCATGTTCAGTTTATCGATTGACAGCTCTTTAAACTTTCTAACAATTCACAGTACACAGAGACCCACTCCAGGAAACTCATGTTTGTGTAATATCCATTCACCCAGAATACATATCCGTTTGTTGCTTTCTGCTGAAACACCCACACTCTCAGAACATGGATCCATTTGTTTCATGGGGGCTGAAATTCCTAGAAATTAAACCAATCCCAACGTGCACTTTCCTGTATGTCTCTTTTGCTCTTAGTACAGTTTTGCAGAGCTAATTGTCTTTGTTATAGGCTTATGCCATTTCTTCTCTACATAGGTTAGAATATGGCATACATTCATCCTTTTGGAATTCTTGTAAGTCTATATCCCTTTCTATGACCCACTGTTGTTGAAAACCGTCATTTTGTTTGGGTCAAGATATGCACTGCTGGATCAGTATCTATGAATACTAATGCACGCGTCTGTGTTCTGAATACAAGTGTTTTGAGTACATGCTAGCCGCGATACTGGTTCATTGCGTGATGAATGATCCTTGACAACACTTTGAGAATTTGTTTTGAATAATCATGGTTGTTTGGTATATGTCAGCCAACTGTAATCTTTTGTTGTTTGTTTGTCTGATTGTTTGTTTGTTTGCAAACACATTAGGCCATGCATCACTCCGTTTGCTTCAATCAGAGAGTCATATATGTGAATCACTTAAGATAGTGCTTAAAATCACCTATGATTTCCTGCTACCCTCTCCCATCTTTAGGATTTTGATGTCCTCCTTGCCTTCTTCTTCTTACTTCTTTGCAACTCAGGCTCTTCTTTCATTTGCAATAATGGTTTTGTTATTTCCATTTCATTATGCTACTTTTCTACTCAGGGTAGGATTCTCAATTTTTGTTTTAGGATCAGTCTCAAACTGCTGAATTCTTTTAAGGTTTGCCTGTCAGTGAAATTCCCTAGCTCTGCCGTTGTTATAAACGGCCTTCATTTGGCATAGGCTACCCTAGATTTCAGCTTTTTCTCATTCAGTTTATGGTCTATGTCCTCGCACTTCTACCCGTGCAGCAAAATTTCTGCCGAGATATCAGCTGAAACCCCTCTGGAGGTTCTGTTGGGACTAAGTTGCTTTCCTCGAGGTGCAATTTACATCACTGGGATGATCATGAAATTTGTTTATTTGAATTCTACAGCTCCTTGTTGGTCTATTGGGATTCTACCTCATTTGGACGCTGTGTACTTCCTGAATTCGTATAGATGATCCTTTCTTGGCTTTCAGCAAGTTTCATTGTGATTTTTGTACAAATTCCTTTTCATAATTTTTATTTTTTCTCTTGCTTTTCCATTTGGGAATTCTATGAGTCCTATTCTTACATGCTTTTTCTTAACCCATGATTCAACAGCGATGTTTGCATGGTTTGCACTTGCTTTTCTGTGTCTTCTTCTGATCGATTGATTTCTGTTCCCCTGTCATCACAGTCATTCACGAGTCCCTCTGCATTATGTAGTCTGCATAGGACTGACTTTAGCCCAGTTATTATCTCACCCATTGAGTTTTCTGTCATTATTGGTTTCTTCTTTAGACTTTCTCTTCCCCTTTTCTGGTATTCTGCCTTTTGTTTTTCAGAGGCCCTGCTGTTCATCAGTGTTTTCCTCACTTCCATTTTCAGTGCTTTCTCTGGAAGCGTTTTGCCGTCTAGTTGTTTGAAAGCTTATTTTTTGTGCCTTTAATCACTTTGGAACAGAAAATGGCACTTCCTGTTTTTTTTTAATATACTTCTTTTTCTCTACTCTTCAAGTACTATCAGGTATGTAGTATAGACTTATAGGGCTTGGAGTTATGAAAACTTTAGAGTATTTGGTGTAAGCAATTTCATGGCATTTCTGAGAGGACAATTTTCCCTATACCTTGATGCCATGCCCTGTTCCTGTGTGTGTTGTCTGTTATATCTCTAATTGCTGGTGTTCCCTTTGTTGTGATGAACACACCATAATATTTCAGTTAGTAGAACCTCATTTTTATTACGCTAATCTCACAGTTCTGAAAGGGCACAAGGCACTTCCTCTACTTGAAATGAAGCTTCTATATGTTTTCAGGTCTTCATTCCTCTGTACGTCATTTTGGAGTGTCTTCAAAAGAGCCAACATAGAGTGCGCTTGTTCTTTCTACTGCCATGGGAATGTCCCAATGTTACCTGTTCTTCCCAGAACTTCTCTGTCTGCAGAAACACCAGTGGAAGCATATGTATGGATGTCATACTTCAGGGCCTGCTGGGATGATCCCGCAAACCGACCTATGTGTCCTTGGTGCAGTACCCTGTCAGTGCCGTCCAAAATGTAGCATCTGCATTTGAGAGATAATGCTGTAAGAAATGCTTCATCTTCTCATGCTGTGGACTTTGACCACTCTTCCTTGATCTCTCATCCTTGAGTCATGGGTTCACGAAAGCAAACACAGAACTTTTCCTTATCCTCTGCCTCAAAACAGACCGTTATCCAAGTCTAGGTTACGAATATAGCGGATCCTAAAACTTTTAATACTGATTTCAAACCCAACGCCCCCTCGAACCCTCAGACCAGATGCATGATATCTCTGATTGATCCCCACAAGTGCTGTTTTGGCAAAATATCAAATTGGTCTCTGGTCCTGCAGATGCAGTGGATGTGGCCATAGGACATATCGAGAAACTCAACCTCACGCGCCAGTGCGATTGCTTTCTCACTGAAGTCACAGTTCTCTTTGCTCTCTTGAAAGTACCCACCAAAACCCACAACACACTCTAGATCCCTGAGTTCTGCGTGGGCCATCATCCGTAGCCCTATCCCTCTTTTTCACTGCCTCTGCTAGCTCAGATTTGGCAACTCGGCTCTTGGTCTCAGATTCAATTGTGGGGATATTTTGTGCTAATTTTTTGAGTTCTGTCAGCCAAGCATCTGCGGTGCACTCTTCTAACACTCAGCTCATCACCTTCAATCCCATGCTTGCTGCCTTCTTGAGAGTGTGCTTCCAAGGTAAACCGTGTTTCACCTTTGATGCTCCATTACCAGAGGTCAGATCCTGCACTGGTTTCCATTCTCTACTTTGCCTTCTCCTTCTCCCAGGTTTTCTGAATCCTCATCCTGTCTTTGGAATAACAGACCACTCTTATGCAAGTGTCCTGCGCCAAGGTCTGGGTGAGTGCATGTTTACAATGCTGTATGTATGGGAGCGAGTTAGAGCAGTTTGCACTATTTCTCTGCCTACTGGGCATCGATAAATCAACACTTTCCACATATAATTCACAGAAATTTGATGTTTGTTTAGCTCCGTTTTCTATACAGCCATGGTCCGAGGTTTTGTCCGAAGACTCCTGCTTTGAGGCTAGGGGAGGCTGGGTCACATGTTTCCCTCCATCCCCAGCCCAGCTGGAAGCCTGAAAGATGCCCAGGTCAGCCCATGGCCCATTTTCCACCCTGCTCCACCCTGGCCTGTCCAAATGCCACATGGCCCTGTCATACATCTGGCTGGCAAGCGTTCCTTGGGGTAGAGCATCTATCCCCTCTTCTCCGCGTTTGCCCCCTGCCTGGTGCCCCTGTATATCTGCCCTCCCGCTCTCCCGGCCTCTCAGCACCATCTCCCCTCTTCCTCCCCATAGTTTCTCAGCATTTTCCTGCCTTTGGTGAGATGGGGCCATTTCTCTCAAGGGTCGTTTTAAATATGCAGATTTTTAAATTTTTATTTTATTGAATTATATTCAGTTTACAATTTTGTGTCAATTTCTGGTGTACAGCTCAATGCTTCAGTCATACAATAACATTCGTATATTCATTTTCATGTCCTTTCTCACCATGAGCTACTACAAGATTTTGACTATGGTTCCCTGTGCTGTGTGGTATAAACTTGTTGCTTTATTTTATATTTACCACTCACTATCTGCAAATCTCGAACTCCCAGTCTATCCTTTCCCACCCTGTTCCCCTCTGATAACCATGAGTTTGTTTTCTAAGTCTGTTTAATTTTAGATTCCACATGAGTGTTGTCATATGGTGTTTTTCTTTCTTTCTGGCTTACTTCACTTAGAATGATGTTTTCCAGGGCCATCCATGTTGCTCCAAATGGCATGATATTATTTTTTATGGCTGAGTAGTATTCCATTGTATACATGACATGGCTTCTGTATCCAGTCATCTGTTGCTGGACATTTAAGCTGTCTCCATGTCTTCGCTATTGTAAATAGTGCTATGAACATTGGGGTGCTGGTGTCTTTCTGTATTAATGCTTCCTTTGGATATATGCCCAGGAGTGGGATTATTGTATCATATAGTAAGTGTATTTTTAGTTTTTTGAGGACTCTCCATACCATTTTCTATAACTGCTGTACCAAACTACATTCCCACTGACAGTGTACAAGGGTTCACTGTTTTCCACACCCTCTCTAGCATTTACCATTTGAATATTCATGCTTTAATTATTTTATTGCAGCAGCAACATGTAAGAATGAAAAAGTGGCATCCTGGTGGCTGGGGGATGAGCCTGTGTGTGTGTCCCTGTGCATGTGTGTATGTTCCTGTATGTGTGTACATGTCCCTGTGTGTACATGTGTGCCCTCCATGTGCCTGCATGGGGGTGGGGAGTGGGGCTGGAGCCTGTGTGTGTGACTGACATCTCAGGCACGTGGGCCTGGAGGGGTGTGTGAGGCTGTGATGCTGGGCTGAGAGGCTGTGACCTGACCAAGGCCACACAGCCCATCTTGGGGCCCAGGGCCCCACCCTTGCTTCCAGGCCTGTCACCAATCAGCTGGGGTGCCCCTGCCGTGACACAGGGCTTGGAGTCCTGACCCTAAGGGCCCCACAACTTCCCTCAGGAGGAGGGGTCTCTGGGGCAGGAGGAGGTGGCTGGGCTTGGCATGGGGAGCGGGGAGCAGGGAATCCAAGGGGGTGAGCATGGCTCTGGAGTTTGGGGGTGACCATCAGCAGTGAGGTGAGGGGAGTAAGAAGGGCCTCCTCACCAGGACTGAGTTTGTCACCCCGGCCAAGGGAGCCGCTCTTCTGCACAAGGGCCAATTTTGAAAAATGTGGAAAACCAAGTTTCAGGCTCCATGGTAGATAAGTCCCATTCCAGACGGAAATAGCAGGATGTGACCCCGTAAAAAGTGGTGAGCGCACGTGAGCCATCACGTCGCCCAGAAAGGAATTCCCCCGAGAGCCTGAGCTCACCCCACACCCTCCCAGGGGACTGGGAGGCCTGGAGTGATGGCCCTGCTGGGGTCCCACTACCCAGGAAGATGGGGAGAAGGGCCGCTGGTCATACAGTCGAGGCCCAAGGAGGGGAAGAGGCCTGCCCAGGTCACCCAGCACAGGAGGGCAGTCGGGTGGGACCCAGGACTTCGGGCTTGTCATAGGCCCCCTTCTTAGGAAAGGGGCACAGGCCTGCCTGGGAAAGAAGCATCGGGTAAGTGAATAACCCTGCAGACAGGGCCAAGTTGGCTGGCTGGCCGAGCCTCAGTTTCCCCTCTGTGGAACTGGGGACGGGAAGGCGCCTGCTCACAGGGTCTCTGTGAAGCTAGAGATGGTGCTGCTGTGGTGCTGGGGAGAGCCCTCCTGGTCCTCCTTACCTTGGAAGTGGCCAGAGGGCCCTTCCTGAGGGCCGATGGTGCCTGTCTAGCTGGGCGGGCTGCTGGTCCCTGCGGCCCTGACAGTGGCAGCTACACGGCTTGGTGAAGGATGGGCCAACTCCCCTTCCCAGGCACCCTGGCCCATCGTCCCCCACCACGCACCCTGGGCTGGCTCCCTCTTTCCTTCCTGCCTCCTCTTGTCTCTGCTTCCCCCCACCTGGTGTCCCTCTCTTGTCACCTCCTGTCCCTCTCTAGGACTTGACCCCCACCTTTCTCTCTCTCACTCACACACTGTCTCTCCCTGCGTGTGTCTTTCTCTGCCTCTCCCCCAGGCCCTCAGGCCCTGAGCTCAGGTCTAGCCCTGTCCAGGGCCACAGAGCCACAGGGCCACATCTCTCCCAGCACTCCCACCCTCACAGCGATGTTCCAGCCCCAGCTCTGCTCACAGTGGAGGAGCCTGGTTACAGAGCTGCTCCTGCTGGCATTTGCTGCTGCATCGCTGATCCCCCCCACTTCCCGGGCAGCGCAGCAGTCTCACCTTGACCTGTTTGTGGCCCAGCCTGGACCCCAGAGCTGCTGCAGGGCTGGCTGCCTCCCCCACCTGGAAGGAGGGAGGGCCCCGTGGGCTCCAGGGACAGCTGGTGCAGAGTGGAGTGGACTCATTTTATGCCCAACACCTTCTCCCTGGCAGTGGTGGCACCCCAACCACTGACCCTGCCCGGCCCACCTCAGAGTCAGGAGGCTGTGGGAGGATGAAGGGCTCTCATGGGGCCCACTGAGAGCACTGCCGCCCTCAGCCCCCCTCAGGGTCTGCCTGGAGCCGGGGCTGCTGGGCAGCTGATGCGGGGCGGGGGCACGGGCCTGGTCAGTGCAGGGCCTCTCACTGGACGCCCATGGCCTCCCTGCACCTCATCCGTTCCTCACCATGAGACACGGCCACTTCATTCTGGTCATCTGGCTCATGACTGGACACCCCTGTGACTGACAGGCCCCACATGCCCAGTGAGTGTTTACCGACTGAAGCAGCACAGCCATCACTAGATCTAGACACAGGCTGTACCCACCACCGAGGAGGAGCCCCGGGGCCCCTGTGGTCACTGCTGCCCTGAAGGGGTAACCTTGCATCTGCCCTGTCATCTTAGTTCCTGCTGGTTTGTGAGTTGTGTGCCCGTGAATCACTGCGTGCCCTCAAGAGGGTGTGACCACTAGTCCTCCAGGAAGCAGACACTGACACCACTGACACAGAGAGAACTGTGACAATTTCATTAGGGGTGACAATAGGAGAGAACAGCAGAGGGGGCAGGTTGGAGCAGGGAAACATTCAGGCCGTAATGCACCTCTGACATCTTCTCTAAACACATCATTGCCACAGCTGAGTGGCCCCTTCATGTGGCAAATGGACTGTGCTGTAAGGCAAAAAGAGTTATTTATTTTAATAGGATCTTATTTTTTCCTGATTTTGTCTTCTCTAATGTATGTATGGCCTCTGACGGACACTGTAGTCTGTGTGTGCATCTCCCTGTCTATACAGAATGAAAATAATTATTTTCACATCTCAGACACAGATCTCAAAATGTGCACATTCTCATTATTTTATTTCCTTCTTTAACTAGTAAGACCTAATATTTAATAGAAGAAAGGGACCTTTTGCCATATGTTTAAAGCAGAGAATGGTAAGCTCTGGGCCTGAGCTCTTATATCTTCAGTTTAATTTAATGTACTTCCTAAGGTCTCTTTTGATGATTCTGTGTGCAGACACTTTCTTTTAAACTATGAGAATGCTGAGTGAGAAATATGTCCCAGTCATTTTGCAAAACAATGTGTGTGCTTGACCCAACCCTCCTCACAATGACGTCAGGGACCAGCGTTACCCCCGGCTCACAGAGAACAATGCTGAGACCCTGTGGGGGCCCCACTGAGTCTTGGTGTTAGGGGATGAACTGCAAGAACTCAAAGAATCAGAAATTGTATCTTGTGACATAAATGTGGAGATGCCAAGCTGACAGTGGGCATGGTGACAGGAGGGAGCAGGGGTGTAGGGACAGGGGTCCTACAGGGTGTCTCCTGATCACCCCTGACTTCCCCCAAAGAACCTGCCTCATGCTGAAGGGCAAGGCACCTGCTCAGCTGATCTAAATCCTGCCTGCACTTTTCAAATCACTGGGGCAAAAGAAAACTTCAGCCACACAAATTACCCTGAAAAAAACAAGCTAAATTTCAGTTTCTCTGATATCCAGAGATTTCATCCAGACCCAGAACTTTCAGAAACCCTAGAGAACAATCATCTTTATATGAGGTTGTGAACTGAGGGCTTTCTGGAGGCACTGGGTTCTGAAGGGGATACGTGCATGGCTGCACTGAGTCCCCTGCACACACACGTGGCTCTGAGTGGACCTCACGCCGCATTCACACGGCCCGCCTGAGCTGCCCACCCTGCCAGGAGTGACCTTCCAGCTCCATCTGAGTGAACCCAACAAACACCCACTGGGCAGCCCTTCAATTTCTTTCTTCCCCTCCACACCCTCTTATTCACTCCTGTGTGGCTCACGTGTCCCTCTTCTGCACTCTGAGGCCCTGCACGGGCACATCTGCTATGGTGACAAGCTGTCTGCTGTGAATGTCTCTCTCCTTCACTCGCTCCCTTACCCCTCGAGGCAACCCCATGAGCCCCTGAAGTTAGGGGTGTGCTTCACCCCTCACAGAGCACATCACATGGTCCATGCAAGAGGCACATCTGCCAAACTGGGACTTCAAATTCATTTGATATTCTGTCAAAAGTCTCTTCTGTTCTATACAAGAGACATCTGCTTCCCAGGTCAGGATGGGGAAATGACACAGTCCATCAGATGTGTGTGCTGGGAAGCTAGACAGACGTCACAATGTCCTAAGTCAGATTTCCTCAGTCATCGCAAGGCCCTGGAGTGCCATCTCCCCTTCTCAAAGACTTGACAAGGGAGCAGAAGCACATGCTCTCATCTTACCGAGTGCTGTAACTGGTGGTGGTGGTGGTGGCGGTGGGTGAGACTGCATAGGCCACAACAGAGGTGGGGGTGGCGGTGATGAATAGCCTCTGAGAAGTGACGCTGGGTGTCCCATCGGGTGAGGCACACCAAGTGGTCCTACACAAGTACCGGGACATCGGGAATCCACAGTGACCTGCAGAACAGAAGAGAGAGCTGTGTTGGATGACAGACAAAAGGAACAACACCTACAGAACATGAAACCCAATGCAGCAGCTGTCAGCACCGGGCACCCTCCCCTCCACCGGGTGCCCAGACAGCAGAACAGGGCCACACACTCGACCTTGGGGATAAAACACTGTTGCCACATGACACCGCCGGTGTCTGTAAGTGGAGGAAGGCAAGAGTCCTGCCTGAGATGATGTACAGAGGTTCCAGCAAATTGATAAAGTAGGACCTCCCAAACAGGAAGCCTCTCTGTGCAGGACAACCCACCTTGACACCTTCCCCAGCTCCACAGAAGCATGGTCTGCATGAACCAGAAACACAGAGAAAGAAAGGAAGTGAAGGCCAGGTTTTCCACATAGAATCAGAGCCGCACCTGGGTACTTGCTCTATCTGCAGGACCCTGCCAGACCCTCTCTACTCCCTGATCACAAAGGGCCCTCCTCTGCCAGCAGGAGCTTCCCCTGGGCGCAATGAGCTCTGAGGAGCTGGGCATCCCGCAGTCCTGTGGGGGAGCTGGCAAAGTGCTTCTGAGGGGACAAGGCTGTCCTCAGAAGGGAGTCAGTCTCCGCTACAATCATCCTTATTCGCAGGGATGTCTGGATTTTAAGTTCGCTAGGAAAAGCACACTACATTTGTCATATGGGAAAGGGAAGGGGGAAGTCTCAATCCTGCAAATAACACCAACGGGATTTTAGCTCATGTGGAAAATCCCACAGTGTGTGATGAGACAGAGAAGAAGCTGTGACAGCTTCCAGGGCAGAACCGACCCACCGCGGGATGGAGAACATGATGCCAGGACTGTGGTGCAAATTGGTCCTGCAGGGAAGTAGGCATTTTCATGGCGGGCACTTGCCCTTCTAGCCTCAATTCCCTACTACAAATGCACCATCTCTGAGAGTCAGGCTTTTCTGCCCAAGAGTACAACTGGAGGCAGCGGGGAAGGCACCTTTACCACCCCAGAAGAGACAGTGATGGCCTGGGATATTACCACACCCAGGAAGACTCAAAGTTGCACAAACACCACAGTGTAAGGCTGGAGGGGTGGCTTAGATGAGTTTTCAGTTACAAGGAATTGAATGGGCATTATACAAAGGAGAATCCCACAGATTGAGCCAGGAAACCATTCAAAGAATGACAACAGGAACCGGTCTCAGTGAAACAGGAGCAATTCCAAGAGAAGAAGGAAAAAAGGAGTTAACCAAGCCAGGAGAAGTCAGTATGGAGCAAGGGCTCACCATTCTTATGCTATTTTAAGAAAAAAACAGTCAAAACCTGAGGTCTTCAGCCCTCATGCACTCCATCGCTGATGGCTTCTGCAAGTAACACTCAAGGTGACAGGGGGAGAGGAAAAGCCAATGGAAACTGGGCAAGAGTTTGAATTTGAAAAAAAAAAGAAATGACAGACTCATAACAGAACAAACAGTCTGCAGACGAGGCCACAAGAGGCTGCTGCAAAAACAAAAAGAATAAATATCCCAGAAAAACATTCACCGAAAAAGACCTCCCAATTTATCTAGGACTCCGTGGTCGCCTCAGGAGGGTGGGAGTTACCGTTGAACACAGGAGACACACGAGGTTCCGAACCGGAAAACAAACACAGAAAGGATGGAGGATTAGGCTAATCAGAGCAGACTATATTCAAGGAAAACAAAAATTTGAGCCTTCTTTCCCATATGACAATCGCTCTCATATCACACCGAGTGGGAGACAGGTCCCAGGACACTTGACTGAAGAGACCACAGGCCCCAGGTTCGGGTGTTTCTTCCATAACCGATCATCGGCTGTGGAACATCAGGGCTCCACTCGCTGCAGACAGTGACAGGGGTGGGCTTGTCCTACAGGGAGCCCGGAACGTGGTGTCTGTTGAAGGCCCGTGTGCAGAACCGACAAGTATGCCCTCCGTCAGAGGACCCTCTTTCCCTCTACAACAGACACCTCCCTCCCCAGGGCAGGAAGGGAAAGACGCGGCCCATCAAGTGCATCTGCTAAGGGACAAGAGGGACACGGCCGTGAGCCCAGTCACGGCCACCCATGCACGGGGAAGCCCCGGAGAGCGATCTGCCCTTTTTCTGCAGTGACTCAAGGAAGAAACAGAGGACTATGCTTTCCTCTTACCGAGCGGAGCAGCTGGCGGTGGGGTGCGATGTTGCATAGGGCACCAAGGGGGACCAGGTGCAGTTGCCCAGCTGGGCGACGACGGGCCGCACCCAGGGCAGGCCACGCAGGCTGCTCCTCAGAAAGTTTGGGGCCCTCCGTCCCACGGGGTGACCTGCAGGACAGAAGGGAGGGCTTGGTTGGATGACAGACAAAAGCGTCAACACCGACAAGAGCCGAAACCCAAAGCAGCAGCCATCGGCACCGGGCACCCTCCCCTCCACCGGGTGCCCAGAGAGTAACACGGTGCCACACGCTCCGCCCAGCACTCTGGGGCCTGCCTGCAGCCTGGGCCGCACAGGGGGACACGGGGATTCGACCCTGACGCCGCACGTCGCCGCTGTCTCCAAGTGGAGGAAGCCAAGGGTCCTCCTGCCCGAGAGGCTGCACACAGAGCTTCCAGCACACGGGCAAACTAGCGCCTTCACAACAGCCAGCCGCTCTGGGCGGGACGGCCCTCCCCACCACCTTCCCCAGCTCCACGCAAGCTTGCCCGGCACGGACCAGTAACACGGACACGGGACGGACGTGAAGAGCTCAATCTCCACACGAGCAAGCAGAGCCGCACCAGGGCCACCGCTCTGACTGCAGGGCTCTGCCTGCAGGGCTCTGTCTGCAGGGCTCTGCCTGCAGGACCATGCCAGGCCCTCTTTGCCCCCTCCTCATAAAGGGCCCTCCTCCTCCACGCAGGGACTGCCCCTGGGTGCAAAGAGCTCTGCGGAGCTGGGCATCCTGGGGTCCTGCGGCGGAGCTGGCCAAGGGCTCCCGAGAGGAAAAGGCTGTACTCAGAAGGGACTCAGGCTCCGTACAATCATCCCTATCTTCAGGGACGTCTGGATTTTACGTTCGCTACAGAACGCACCCTACCTGCGTGCTACGGGAGAGTGACGTGGGGAGTCTCAACCCCACACCTGACACCAAAGGGACTGTACCAGCACGTGCGCAAAACCCCACGGTTTGACATGAGACCGAAGAGCAGCTCTGACAGCTTCCAGGGCAGGCCCGACCCGGTGCAGGGTGGGGGACAAACACAACATACGCAATCTGGTGCGCATCAGAATTCCCCCGCAGGGAAGGAGGCATTTTCACGGCGGGCTCTTTACCTTCCAGCCTCTATTCCCTACTACAAATGCACCATCTCCGAGAGCCAGGATTTTCTGCCCAGAGTACAATTGGAGGCAGCGGCAAAGACAAACATACCTCCCGAGAAAAGACAGTGACGGGCTGTGAAGTTTACCACACCCAGGAAGACTCCAAGTTGCACAAAGCACACCGTACAATCCTGGAGGGAGGGCTTTGCCCCTTTTCCAATTACCAGGATCTGAATGGACATTCTAAACAGGAGAATCACCTGGCCTGAGCCGGGAAACCAGTCAAAAGAACGACGACAAAGAAACCCGTCTCAGTGACCCAGGCGCAACCCCAGTTGCAGGAGGTCAGGAAGGAGTCAGCCGAGCCAGGAGAAGTCAGTCTGGAGCGAGGGATCACCCTCCACACGCGGTTTCGAGAAACCCACAGTCAAAGTCTGCGGGCCTCGGCTCCTAAGCACTCCCTCATGGCTCCTGCAGGCTCCATCCAAGGCGACGGGCTCCCGGGAGAAGCAGCCCACTGGCTCCTGGGCAAGAGTTTTGAGTCTGAAAAAGGCAGCGACCCACCACGCCACACCCGTCACAGGACACACATTCTGCAGACGAGGCCAGGAACGGCTGCCGGGAGAACGGGAAGATCACCTTTCCCAGGACGAGGCCCAACAGAGCATGACCACCCCACTTCCCTGGGCCTCCGGGGACGCCGAGAGTGGGCGGGCGCTGCCGGGCCACACCGGAGCCGCGCCATGTCCCGTGTCGGCTAAAAACCACAGAAAAGGATGGAGGATTAGGCTTTCCTGCGAAGACACTGCTGAAGCGATACAAAACCTTTGCGCCTTCCTTCCTTCCTTCCTTCCTTCTCCGTAACACACTCGTTTTTTGGAGGATCTGTATACTGACCCCAGGAACTCCTGCATGCTAAGCCCGCATTCTCTCTACTGCCGAGCTACATATACACTTTTCCCCAGAGCACACTAGTTTCTAGGCACAGAGAACAAGAAATTCCAGCCACGTTCACTAACTTACCCAGTGTATAATAAGATTCGTGTGCTCAACAAACAGAGGTCAGTGTTTTATGATCCGTCAGCTCCTGCGGAGCCACATCTAAGTCGCAGTAGCGTACACCTGTTTTGTAATTTCGGGCTTAGTCGCCCCTTCCTAGGAACACAAAAAAAGATAAATCAGGAACCGAACTTCAGACCATGTGCCTACGCTTAGTCAGTCAGGTAGACAAAAGTTATTTTCCGAAGCTATCAGAACATAAGCCCTATCCTGGGAGAAGCTGGCAGTACAAATAAAAGGCAGATTCTCCTCTCTGTTCTGCCAGAGGCACAGGATCCATGAAAACAAATCAGCACAGAAAAGTTTCACCAGCTCTACAACTGAGGTGAACGGGTACAGTAATGCCACAAAGGACAGGAGAGTCCGCTGCACGTGGATAGCTCAGATAATGCTGGGAAGACCGCACTGTTTCATAAAAGAGAGATCCAGCGCAGAGGGGGGATGTGGAGGGGCTTTGGGGAAGGGCAGCCTGAGTAAAAGGAGCAGGTGGGAAACAGCGTAAGGCATTAAGGAAACTAGACCACTGTTACTGGCGGTGGAATGGGAAGACAAAACATGCTGCATTGAAAATGAAACATCACATAATTAATTTCAAGTGAGGACGGATAAAACAAGAACCAACACCAAGATGCACCTAACTTTCCCAGGGATGAATTTCTTTTCAATATCCACTAATGAATTGTAAGGGAAAAACCCTGAAAAAAGAATGCCCATACAGACACTGGCTTCACTAGGTGAGTCTGGAAAATGAACACAAGTGCATTATCCAGTCCTACGGCATTAAGCACAGAATCACATCCTAAACTGTAAGTTAAAATCATAAGTCAAAAATTCTCATCAGCAGATGCAAACGTGAAAATACACACTCACATTATCCCACGGTTTATGTCTCAGAATCCACTGGTACTTATATAGTCACACAAGGACATTAACAACAAGAGACTGTACCTCAACCCAGGAAGACCCTCTTCCTCTCTCTTCTGTAAAGTGGAGCACTGACACACCATGTGTAAAATGTAGTTACAGGTACATTAATGAGAATATTCACGAATGTATATTAAAACCACCATGTGCTTCTATCTCCGTTCGTGGATGTGTCAAAAAAAAATGGGCAGAAAAGACTTTCAAAATGTTAGAGCATTTTCTGAAAAAAATGCTTAAGTCACGGTTGGGATATATTTCAAACCAAGTAGTAAGAGGAAAACATGTAAAATAATGGATTTGGAAGTTGGGTTTGCACACTATGTATTTCTAACATTTGGAGTTTGCTCTTGTTTTTGTTTTTAATTTTCTTCTGTTTATAATTGGAGGTACAGGGAATGAGCACACGGAATTCGGCATGCTAAGCAAGCATTCTATTTACCACTAACCTATGTCCTTCCCCGAGTCCACTAGCTTCTCGGCATAGATAAAATAAAATACAAAACACTCTTTCACGGTTCACTGCCTTACAAAACATGTTAGTTTGCTGAAGCGCAAAAGACCATTGAGGCCTTCTTCCCCGTATCACAATAAGTCTCACATCAGACCGAGTGGGAGACAGGTCTCAGGACCCTTGACTGAAGAGACAACAGGCCCCGGGTTAGGGTGTGTCTTCCATAACCGATCATCGGCTGTGGAAGTTCAGGGCTCCACACGCTGCAGACAGTGACAGGGGCGGGCTTGTCCTCCAGGGAGCCCGGAAGTTGGTGTGTGTTGAAGGCCCGTGTGCAGAACCGACAAGTCTGCCCTCCGTCAGAGGACCCTCTTTCCCTCTACAACAGACACCTCCCTCCCCAGGGCAGGAAGGGGAAGGCGCGGTCCATCAAGTGCATCTGCTAAGGGACCAGAGGGACACGGCCGTGAGCCAAGTCACTGCCGCCTGTGCACGGGGAAGCCCCGGAGAGCGATCGGCCCTTCTTCTGCAGTGACTCAAGGAAGAAACAGAGGACTATGCTTTCCTCTTACCGAGCGTAGCAGCTGGCGGTGGGGTGCGAGGTTGCACAGGGCACCAAGGGGGACCAGGTGCAGGTGCCCAGCTGGGCGATGACGGGCCGCACCCGGGGCAGGCCACGCAGGCTGGTCCTCGGCAAGGTTGGGGCCGTCCGTCCCACGGGGTGACCTGCAGGACAGAAGGGAAGGCTGGGTTGGATGAAAGACAAAAGCGCCTACACCGACAAAAGCTGAAAACCAAAGCAGCAGCTGTCGGCACCGGGCACCCCTCCTCCACCAGTTGCCCAGAGAGCAGCACGTTGCCACACGCTCCGCCCAGCCCTCTGGGGCCTGCCTGCAGCCTGGGCCGCACAGGGGGACACGGGGATACGACCCTGAAGCCGCAGGTCGCCGCCGCCGCTGTCTTCAAGTGGAGTAAGGCAATTGTCCTCCTGCCCGAGTGGCTGCACACAGAGCTTCCAGCACCCGGCAAACCAGCGCCTTCCTAAGAGCCAGCCGCTCTGGGAGGGATGGCCCTCCACGCCACCTTCCCCAGCTCCACGCAAACTTGCCCGTCGTGGACTAGGAACACGAACACGGGACAGACGTGAAGAGCTCATTCTCCACACGCGCAAGCAGAGCCGCACCAGGGTCACCGCTCTGACTTCAGGGCTCTGCCTGCAGGGCTCTGCCTGCAGGACCCTGCCAGGCCCTCTCTGCCCCCTCCTCACAAAGGGCCCTCATCCTACACGCAGGGGCTGCGCCTGGGTGCAAAGTGCACTATGGAACGGGGCATCCCGCAGTACTGCGGCGGAGCTGGTCAAGGGCTCCCGAGGGGACAAGGCTGTACTCAGAAGGGACTCAGGGTCCGTTACAATCATCCATATGCTCCGGGACGTCTGGATTTTACGTTCGCTACGGAACGCACCCTACCTGCGTGCTACGGGAGAGTGACGTGGGGAGTCTCAACCCCACACGTGACACCAAAGGGACTGTACAAGCTCGTGCGCAAAACCCCTCGGTGTGCCTTGAGACCGACGATCAGCTCTGACAGCTTCCAGGGAAGGCCCTACCCGTGCAGGGTGGGGGACAAAAGCAACGTACGCACTCTGGTGCGCATCAGAATTCCCCCGCAGGGAAGAAGGCATTTTCACGGCGGGCTCTTTCCCTTCCAGCCTCTATTCCCTACTACAAACGCACCATCTCCGAGAGCCAGGCTTTTCTGCCCAGAGTACAACTGGAGGCAGCGGCCAAGACACACTTACCTTCCGAGAAAAGACAGTGACTGGCTGTGACGTTTACCACACCCAGGAAGACTCCAAGTTGCACAAAGCACACCGTACAATCCTGGAGGGAGGGCTTTGCCCCTTTTCCAGTTACCAGGATCTGAATGGACATTCTAAACAGGAGAATCACCTGGCCTGAGCCGGGAAACCAGTGAAAAGAACGACGACACAGAAATCCGTCTCAGTGACCCAGGAGCAACCCCAGGTGCAAGATGTCAGGAAGGAGTCAGCCGAGCCAGGAGAAGTCAGTGTGGAGCGAGGGCTCACACTCCTCACGCTGTTTCGAGAAACCCGCAGTCAAAATCTGCGGGCCTCGGTTCCTAAGCACTCACTCATGGCTCCTGCATGCACCAGCCAAGGCGACGGGCTCCCGGGACAAGCAGCCCACTGGCTCCTGGGCAAGAGTTTTGAGTCTGAAAAAGGTAGCGACACGCCACGCCAGACCCATCACAGGACAAACAGTCTGCAGACGAGTGCAGGAACTGCTGCCGGGAGAACGGGAAGATCACCTTTCCCAGGACGAGGCCCAACAGAGCAAGACCACCCCACTTCCCTGGGCCTCCGGGGCCGCCGCAGGTGGGGGGGCGCTGCCGGGCCACACCGGAACCGCGCCAGGTCCCGCGCCGGCTAAAAACCACAGAAAAGATGGAGCATAATGCTTTCCTGCGAAGACACTGCTGAAGCGAAATAAAACTTTGAGCCTTCCTTCCTTCCTTCCTTCCTTCCACGTATCACACTCGTTTCTTGGAGGAACTGGATACTGACCCCAGGAATTCCTGCATGCTAAGCCCGCATTCTATCTACTGCTGAGCTACATATACCCTTCCCCCCAGAGCATACTAGTTTCTAGGCACTGAAAACAAGAAATGCCAGCCACGTTCACTAACATACCCAGTGTATAATAAGCTCCGTGTGCTCCACCAACAGAGGTCAGTGTTTTATGATCCGTCAGCTCCTGCGGAGCCACTTCTACAGTCCCAGTAGAGTACTCCGGTTTTGTAATTTCGGGCTTAGTCGCCCCTTCCCAGGAACACAAAACAAGATAAATCAGGAACCGAACTTCAGATCATGTGCCTACGCTTAGTCAGTCAGGTAGACAACAGTTATTTACCGAAGCTATCAGAACATAAGCCCTATCCTGGGAGAAGCTGGCGGTACAAATAAAAGGCAGATTCTCCTCTCTGTTCTGCCAGAGGCACAGGATCCATGAAAACAAATCAGCACAGAAAAGTTTCAACAGCTCTACAACTGAGGTGAACGGGTACAGTAACGCCACAAAGGACAGGAGAGTCCGCTGAACGTGGATAGCTCAGGGAAAGCTGGGAAGACCGCACTGTTTCGTAAAAGAGAGTTCCAGCGCAGAGGGGGGATGTGGAGGGGCTTTGGGGAAGGGCAGCCTGAGTAAAAGGAGCAGGTGGGAAACAGCATAAGGCATTAAGGAAACTAGACCACTGTTACTGGCGGTGGAATGGGAAGACAAACATGCTGCCTTGAAAATGAAACATCAATTAATTAATTTCAAGTGAGGACGGCTAAAACAAGAACCAACACCAAGATGCACCTAACTTTCCCAGGGATGAATTTCTTTTCAATATCCTCTAATGAACTGTAAGGGAAAGACCCTGAAAACAAGAATGCCCATACAGACACTAGCTTCACTAGGTGAGTCTGGGAAATGAACACAAGTTCATTATCCAGTCCTACGGCATTAAGCACAGAATCACATCCTAAACTGTAAGTTAAAAGCATAAGTCAAAAATTCTCATCAGCAGATGCAAATGTGAAAATGCACACTCACACCAACCAACCGTTTATATCTCAGAATCCCATGGTACTTATATAGTCACACAAGGACATTAACAACAAGAGAGTGTACCTCATCCCAAGAAAATTCTCTTCCTCTCTGTTCTGTAAAGTGGCGCACTGACACAGCATCTGTAAAATGTATTTACAGGTACAATAATGAGAATATTCACGAATGTATATTAAACCACCATGTGCGGCTATCTGCGTTCGTGGATGTGTCAAAACGAAAGTGGCAGAAAAGACTTTCAAAGATTTAGAGCATTTTCTGAAAAAAATGCTTAAGTCACGGTTGGGATATTTTTCAAACCAAGTAGTAAGAGGAATACACGTAAAAAGAATGGATATGGAAGTTGTGTTAGTGCACTATGTATTTCTAACATTTGGAGTTTGCTCTTGTTTTGTTTTTTCTTTTCATCTGTTTTTAATTGGAGGAACCGGGAATGAGCACACGGAATTCGGCATGCTAAGCAAGCATTCTATTTACCACTAACCAATGTCCTTCCCCGAGTCAACTAGCTTCTTGGCATAGATAAAATGAAATACAAAACACTCTTTCAAGGTTCACTGCCTTACAAACATATTAGTTTGCTGAAGCGCAAAAGATCTTTGAGGCCTTATTCCCCGTATCACACTTAGTCTCACATCAGACCGAGTGGGAGACAGGTCTCAGGAACCTTGACTGAAGAGACCACAGGCCCCGGGTTCGGGTGTGTCTTCCATAACCGTTCATCGTCTGTGGAAAGTCAGGGCTCCACTCGCTGCCGACATTGACAGGGGCGGGCTTGTCCTCCAGGGAGCCCGGAACGTGGTGTATGTTGAAGGCCCGTGTGCAGAACCGACAAGTGGGCCCTCCGTGAGAGGACCCTCTTTCCCTCTAGAACAGACACTTCCCTCCCCAGGGTAGGACAGGGAAGACGCGGTCCATCAAGTGCATCTGCTAAGGGACAAGAGGGACACGGCCGTGAGTCCAGTCACGGATGCCCGTGCACGGGGAAGCCCCGGAGAGCGATCTGCCCTTCTTCTGCAGTGACTCAAGGAAGAAACAGAGGACTATGCTTTCCTCTTACCGAGCGGAGCAGCTGGTGGTGCGGGGCGAGGTTGCACAGGGCACCAAGGGGGATCAGGTGCAGGTGCCCAGCTGGGCGACGACGGGCCGCACACGGGGCAGTCCACGCAGGCTGGTCCTCGGAAAGGTTGGGGCCCTCCGGCCCACGGGGTGACCTGCAGCACAGAAGGGAGGGCTGGGTTGTATGACAGAAAAAAGCACCATCACCGACAAGAGCCGAAACCCAACGCAGCAGCCGTCGGCAAAGGGCACCCTCCACTCCACCGGGTGCCCAGATAGCAGCACGGTGCCACACGCTCCGCCCAGCCCTCTGGGGCCTGCCTGCAGCCTGGGCCACACAGGGGGACACGGGGATACGACCCTGAGGCCGCACGTCAACGATGCCTCTGTCTCCAAGTGGAGGAAGCCAAGGGTCCTCCTGCCCGAGAGGCTGCACACAGAGCTTCCAGCACACGGGCAAACTAGCGGCTTCCCAACAGCCAGCCGCTCTGGGCGGGACGGCCCTCCACGCCACCTTCCCCAGCTCCACGCAAGCTTGCCCGGCGTGGACCAGGAACACGGACACGGGACGGACGTGAAGAGCTCATTCTCCATACGAGCAAGCAGAGCCGCACCAGGGTCACCACTCTGCCTGCAGGGCTCTGCCTGCAGGGCTCTGCCTGCAGGACCCTGCCAGGTCCTCTCAGCCCCCTCCTCACAAAGGGCCCTCATCCTACACGCAGGGGCTGCGCCTGGGCGCAAATTGCACTATGGAACGGGGCATCACGGAGTCCTGCGGCGGAGCTGGTCAATTGCTCCCGAGGGGACAAGTCTGTAATCAGAAGGGACTCAGGGTCCGCTAAAATCATCCCTATCCTCAGGGACGTCTGGATTTTACGTTTGCTACGGAACGCACCCTACCTGCGTGCTACGGGAAAGTGACGTGGGGAGTCTCAACCCCACACCTGACACTAAAGGGACTGTACCAGCTCCTGCGCAAAACCCCTCGGTGTGCCTTGAGACCAACGATCAGATCTGACAGCTTCCAGGGCAGGCCCGACCAGGCGCAGGGTGGGGGACAAACACAACGTACGCACTCTGGTGCGCATCGGAATTCCCCCGCAGGGAAGGAGGCATTTTCAGGGCGGGCTCTTTCCCTTCCAGCCTCTATTCCCTACTACAAACGCACCATCTCCGAGAGCCAGGCTTTTCTGCCCAGAGTACAACTGGAGGCAGCGGCCAAGACACACTTACCTCCCGAGAAATACAGTGACGGGCTGTGAAGTTTACCACAACCAGGAACACTCCAAGTTGCATAAAGCACACCGTACAAATCTGGAGGTAGGTCTTTGCCCCTTTTCCAGTTACCAGGATCTGAATGGACATTCTAAACAGGAGAATCACCTGGCCTGAGCCGGGAAACCAGTCAAAAGAACGACGACACAGAAACCTGTCTCAGTGACCCAGGAGCAACCCCAGGTGCAGGAGGTCAGGAAGGAGTCAGCCGAGCCAGGAGAAGTCAGTGTGGAGCCAGGCCTCACCCTCCTCACGCTGTTTCGAGAAACCCACAGTCAAAGTCTGCGGGCCCCGGCTCCTAAGCACTCCCTCATGGCTCCTGCATGCACCAGCCAAGGCGATGGGCTCTCGGGAAAAGCAGCCCACTGGCTCCTGGGCAAGAGTTTTGAGTCTGAAAAAGGCAGCGACACACCACACCAGACCCGTCACAGGACACACAGTCTGCAGACGAGTCCAGGAAATTCTGCAGGGAGAACGGGAAGATCACCTTTCCCAGGACGAGGCCCAACAGAGCATGACCACCCCACTTCCCTGGGCCTCCGGTGCCGCCGCAGGTGGGCGGGTGCTGCCGGGCCACACCGGAGCCGCTCCAGGTCCCGCGTCGGCTAAAAACCACAGAAAAGGATGGAGGATAAGGCTTTCCTGCGCAGACACTGCTGAAGCGAAACAAAATCTTTGCGCCTTCCTTCCTTCCTTCCTTCCTTCCCCGTATCACACTCGTTTCTTGGAGGAACTGGATACTGACCCCAGGAACTCCTGCATGCTAAGCCCGCATTCTCTCTACTGCTGAGCTACATATACCCTTCCCCCCAGAGCATACAAATTTCTAGGAACAGAGAACAAGAAATTAAAGCCACGTTCACTAACTTACCCAGTGTATAATAAGCTCCGTGTGCTCCACCAACAGATGTCAGTGTTTTATGATCCGTCAGCTCCTGCGGAGCCACTTCTACAGTCCCAGTAGCATACTCCGGTTTTGTAATTTCTTGCTTAGTCGCCCTTTCCTACGAACAAAAATCAAGATAAATCAGGAACCGAACTTCAGATCATGTGCCTACGCTTAGTCAGACAGGTAGACAACAGTAATTTACCGAAGCTATCAGAACATAAGCCCTATCCTGGGAGAAGCTGGCGGTACAAATAAAAGGCAGATTCTCCTCTCTGTTCTGACAGAGGCACAGGATCCATGAAAACAAATCAGCACAGAAAAGTTTCGACAGCTCTACAACTGAGGTGAACGGGTAAAGAAACGCCACAAAGGACCGGAGAGTCCGCTGCACGTGGATAGCTCAGGGAATGCTGGGAAGACCGCACTGTTTTGTAAAAGAGAGATCCAGCGCAGAGGGGGGATGTGGAGGGGCTTTGGGGAAGGGCAGCCTGAGTAAAAGGAGCAGTTGGGAGACAGCATAAGGCATTAAGGAAACTAGACCACTGTTACTGGCGGTGGAATGGGAAGACAAACATGCTGCCTTGAAAATGAAACATCACTTAATTAATTTCAAGTGAGGACGGCTAAAACAAGAACCAACATCAAGATGCACCTAACTTCCCAGGGATGTATTTCTTTTCAATATCCTCTAATGAACTCTAAGTGAAAGACCCTGAAAACAAGAATACACATACAGACACTGGCTTCACTATGTGAGTCTGGAAAATGAACACAAATAAATTATACCGTTCTACGGCATTAAGCACAGATTCATATCCTAAACTGTACTTTAAAAGCATAAGTCAAAAATTCTCATCAGCAGATGCAAACGTGAAAATGCACACTGACACCAACCCCCTTTTTATGTCTCATAATACCCTGGTATATATATAGTCAAACAAGTACATTAAAAAAAAGAGACTGTACCTCATCGCAGGAAGATTCTCTTCCTCTCTCTTCTGTAAAGTTGCGCACTGACACACCATCTGTAAAATGTAGTTACAGGTACATTAATGAGAATATTCACGAATGTATATTAAAACCACCATATGCGTCTATCTCCGTTCGTGGATGTGTCAAAACAAAAGTGGCAGAAAAGACTTTCAAAGAGTTAGAGCATTTTCTGAAAAAAATGCTTAAGTCACGGTTGGGATATATTTCAAACCAAGTAGTAAGAGGAAAACACGTAAAAAGTATGGATATGGAAGTTGGGTTTGCGCACTATGTATTTCTAACATTTGAAGTTTGCTCTTGTTTTTGTTTTTTCTTTTCTTCTGCTTTTAAATGGAGGTACCGGGAATGAGCACACGGAAATCGGCATGCTAAGCAAGCATTCTATTTACCACTAACATATGTCCTTCCCCGAGTCAACTAGATTTTCGGCATAGATAATATAAAATACAAAACACTCTTTCACGGTTCACTGCCTTACAAAACATGTTAGTTTGCTGAAGCGCAAAAGATCTTTGAGGCCTTCTTCCCCTTATCAGACTAAGTCTCACATCAGACCGAGTGGGAGACAGGCCTCTGGATCCTTGACTGAAGAAAACAGAGGCCCCTTGTTCGGGTGTGTCTTCCATAACCGATCATCGGCTGTGGAAGGTCAGGGCTCCACTCGCTGCAGACAGTGATAGGGGCGGGGTTGTCCACCAGGGAGCCCGGAACGTGGTGTCTCTTGAAGGCCCGTGTGCAGAACCGACACGTCTTCCCTCCGTCAGAGGACCCTCTTTCCCTCTACAACAGACACCACCCTCCCCATGGCAGGACGGGGAAGACGCGGTACATCAAGTGCGTCTGCTAATGGACCAGAGGGACACGGCCGTGAGCCCAGTCATGGCCGCCCGTGCACGGGGAAGCCCCGGAGAGTGATCTGCCCTTCTTCTGCAGTGACTCAAGGAAGAAACAGAGGACTATGCTTTCCTCTTACCGAGCGGAGCAGCTGGCGTTGGTGGGCGAAGTTGCACAGGGCACCAAGTGGGACCAGGTGAAGATGCCCAGCAAGGCTACAAAGGGCCGCACCCGGGGCAGGACAGGTAGGCTGGTCCTCGGAAATTTTGGGGCCCTCCGGCCCATTGGGTGACCTGCAGGACAGAAGGGAGGGCTGGGTTGGATGACAGACAAAAGCGCCAACACCGACAAGAGCCGAAACCCAACGCAGCAGACGTCGGCAAAGGGCACCCTCCCCTCCACCGGGTGCCCTGTGAACAGCACGGTGCCACACGCTCCGCCCAGCCCTCTGGGGCCTGCCTGCAGCCTGGGCCGCACAGGGGGACACGGGGATACGACCCTGATGCCGCATGTCGCCGCCGCCACTGTCCCCAATTGGAGGAAGCCATGAGTCCTCCTGCACGAGAGGCTGCACACAGAGCTTCCAGCACACGGGCAAACTAGTGCCTTCCCAACAGCCTGCTGCTCTGGGAGGGACGGACCTCAACGCCACCTTCCCCAGCTCCACGCAAGCTTGCCCGGCGCGGACAAGGAACACGGATGTGAAGAGCTCATTCACGGGTCTGGCGTGGCGTGTCGAGCTTCACGGACGTGAAGAGCTCATACTCCACACGAGCAAGCAGAGCCACACCAGTGTCACCGCTCTGCCTGCAGGGCTCTGCCTGCAGGGCTCTGCCTGCAGGGATCTGCCTGCAGGACACTGCCAGGCCCTCTCTGCCCCCTCGTCTCAAAGGGCCCTCCTCCTCCATGCAGGGGCTGCCCGTGGGCGCAGAGAGCTTGGGGAGCTGGGCATCCCGGGGTCCTGCGGCAGAGCTGGCCAAGGGCTCCTGAGGGGACAAGGCTGTCCTCAGAAGGGACTCAGGCTCCGCTACAATCATCCCTATCCTCAGGGACGTCTGGATTTTACGTTCGCTACGGAACGCACCCTAAGTGCGTGCTACGGTAGAGTGACGTGCGGAGTCTCAACCCCACACCTGACACCAAAGTGACTGTTCCAGCTCATGCGCAAAACCCCACGGTGTGCCATGAGAACGACGAACAGCTCTGACAACTTCCAGGGTAGGCCCAAACCGGCGCAGGGTGGGGGACAAACACAACTTATGCACACTGGTGCGCATCGGAATTCCCCCGCAGGGAAGGAGGCATTTTCACAGCGGGTCTTTACCTTCCACCTTCTATTCCCTACTACAAACGCACCATCTACGAGAGCCAGGCTTTTCTGCCCAGAGTACAGCTGGAGGCAGCGGCCAAGACACACTTACCTCCCGAGAAAAGACAGTGACGGGCTGTGACGTTTACCACACCCAGGAAGACTCCAAGTTGCACAAAGCACACTGTACAAAGCTGGAGGTAGGGCTTTGTCCCTTTTCCAGTTACCAGGATCGGAATGGACATTCTAAACAGGAGAAACACCTGGCCTGAGCCGGGAAACCAGTCAAAAGAACGACGACACAGAAACCCGTCTCAGTGACCCAGGAGCAACCCCAGGTGCAGGAGGTCAGGAAGGAGTCAGCCGAGCCAGGAGAAGTCAGTGTGGAGCCAGGCCTCACCCTCTTCACGGTGTTTCGAGAAACCCACAGTCAAAGTCTGCGGGGCCCGGCTCCTAAGCACTCCCTCATGGCTCCTGCATTCACCATCCAAGGTGACGGGCTCCCGGGAGAAGCAGCCCACTGGCTCCTGGGCAAGAGTTTTGAGTCTGAAAAAGGCAGCGACACGCCACGCCAGACCCGTCACAGGACACACAGTCTGCAGACGAGGCCAGGAACGGCTGCCTGGAGAACGGGATGAACACCTTTCCCAGGACGAGGCCCAACACAGCATGACCACCCCACTTACCTGGGCCTCCGGGGCCGCCGCAGGTGGGCGGGCGCTGCCGGGACACACCGGAGCCGCGCCAGGTCCCGCGTCGGCTAAAAACCACAGAAAAGTATAGAGGATTAGGCTTTCCTGCGAAGACACTGCTGAAGTGATACAAAACCTTTGAGCCTTCCTTCCTTCCTTCCTTCCCCTTATCACACTCGTATCTTGGAGGAACTGGATACTGACCCCTGGAAATCCTGCATGCTAAGCCCGCATTCTCTCTACTGCTGAGCTACATATACCCTTCCCCCCGGAGCACACTATTTTCTAGGCACAGAGAACAAGAAATTCCAGCCACGTTCACTAACTTACCCAGTGTATAATAAGCTCTGAGTGCTCCACCAACAGAGGTCAGTGTTTTATGATCCGTCAGCTCCTGCGGAGCCACTTCTACAGTCCCAGTAGCATACTCCGGTTTTGTAATTTCTTGCTTAGTCGCCCCTTCCTACGAACACAAATCAAGATAAATCTTGAACCAAACTTCAGATCATGTGCCTACGCTTAGTCAGTCAGGTGGACAAGAGTTATTAACCGAAGCTATCAGAACATAAGCAATATCCTGGTAGAAGCTGGCGGTACAAATAAAAGGCAGATTCTCCTCTCTGTTCTGCCAGAGGCACAGGATCCATGAAAACAAATCAGCACAGAAAAGTTTCAACAGCTCAACAACTGAGGTGAACGGGTACAGTAATGCCACAAAGCACAGGAGAGTCCGCTGCACGTGGATAGCTCAGGGAATGCTGGGATGACCGCACTGTTTCGTAAAATAGAGATCCAGCACAGAGGGGGGATGTGGAGGGGCTTTGGGGAAGGGCAGACTGAGTAAAAGGAGCAGGTGGGAAACAGCGTAAGGCATTAAGGAAACTAGACCACTGTTACTTGCGGAGGAATGGGAAGACAAAACATGCTGCCTTGAAAATGAAACATCACTTAGTTAATATCAAGTGAGGACGGCTAAAATAAGAACCAACACCAAGATGCACCTAACATTCCCAGGGATGAATTTCTCTTCAATATCCTCTAATGAACTCTAAGGGAAAGACCCTGAAAACAAGAATGCCCATACAGACACTGACTTCACTAGGTGAGTCTGGACAATGAACACAAGTGCACTATCCAGTCCTACGGCATTAAGCACACAATCACATCCTGAACTGTAAGTTAAAAGCATAAGTCAAAAATTCTCATCAGCAGATGCAAACGTGAAATTGCACACTCACACCAACCCCCTTTTTATGTCTCAGAATCCCCTGGTACTTATATAGACACTCAAGGACATTAACAACAAGAGACTGTGCCTCATCCCAGGAAGATTCTCTTCCTCTCACTACTGTAAAGTGGCGCACTCTCTCACCATTTGTAAAATGTTGTTACAGGTACATTAATGAGAATATTCACGAATGTATATTAAAACCACCATATGCGTCTATCTCCGTTCGTGGATGTGTCAAAACAAAAGTGGCAGAAAAGACTTTCAAAGAGTTAGAGCATTTTCTGAAAAAAATGCTTAAGTCACGGTTGGGATATATTTCAAACCAAGTAGTAAGAGGAAAACACGTAAAAAGTATGGATATGGAAGTTGGGTTTGCGCACTATGTATTTCTAACATTTGAAGTTTGCTCTTGTTTTTGTTTTTTCTTTTCTTCTGCTTTTAAATGGAGGTACCGGGAATGAGCACACGGAAATCGGCATGCTAAGCAAGCATTCTATTTACCACTAACATATGTCCTTCCCCGAGTCAACTAGATTTTCGGCATAGATAATATAAAATACAAAACACTCTTTCACGGTTCACTGCCTTACAAAACATGTTAGTTTGCTGAAGCGCAAAAGATCTTTGAGGCCTTCTTCCCCTTATCAGACTAAGTCTCACATCAGACCGAGTGGGAGACAGGCCTCAGGATCCTTGACTGAAGAAAACAGAGGCCCCTTGTTCGGGTGTGTCTTCCATAACCGATCATCGGCTGTGGAAGGTCAGGGCTCCACTCGCTGCAGACAGTGATAGGGGCGGGGTTGTCCACCAGGGAGCCCGGAACGTGGTGTCTCTTGAAGGCCCGTGTGCAGAACCGACACGTCTTCCCTCCGTCAGAGGACCCTCTTTCCCTCTACAACAGACACCACCCTCCCCATGGCAGGACGGGGAAGACGCGGTACATCAAGTGCGTCTGCTAATGGACCAGAGGGACACGGCCGTGAGCCCAGTCATGGCCGCCCGTGCACGGGGAAGCCCCGGAGAGTGATCTGCCCTTCTTCTGCAGTGACTCAAGGAAGAAACAGAGGACTATGCTTTCCTCTTACCGAGCGGAGCAGCTGGCGTTGGTGGGCGAAGTTGCACAGGGCACCAAGTGGGACCAGGTGAAGATGCCCAGCAAGGCTACAAAGGGCCGCACCCGGGGCAGGACAGGTAGGCTGGTCCTCGGAAATTTTGGGGCCCTCCGGCCCATTGGGTGACCTGCAGGACAGAAGGGAGGGCTGGGTTGGATGACAGACAAAAGCGCCAACACCGACAAGAGCCGAAACCCAACGCAGCAGACGTCGGCAAAGGGCACCCTCCCCTCCACCGGGTGCCCTGTGAACAGCACGGTGCCACACGCTCCGCCCAGCCCTCTGGGGCCTGCCTGCAGCCTGGGCCGCACAGGGGGACACGGGGATACGACCCTGATGCCGCATGTCGCCGCCGCCACTGTCCCCAATTGGAGGAAGCCATGAGTCCTCCTGCACGACAGGCTGCACACAGAGCTTCCAGCACACGGGCAAACTAGTGCCTTCCCAACAGCCTGCTGCTCTGGGAGGGACGGCCCTCAACGCCACCTTACCCAGCTCCACCCAAGCTTGCCCGGCGCGGACAAGGAACACGGATGTGAAGAGCTCATTCACGGGTCTGGCGTGGCGTGTCAAGCTTCACGGACGTGAAGAGCTCATACTCCACATGAGCAAGCAGAGCCGCACCAGGGTCAATGCTCTGCCTGCAGGTCTCTGCCTGCAGGGCTATGCCTGCAGGACCCTGCCAGGCCCTCTCTGCCCCCTCCTCACAAAGGGCCCTCCTCCTCCACGCAGGGGCAGAACCTGGGCTCAAAGAGCCCTGGGGAGCAGGGAATCCCAGAGTCCTGCGGCGGAGCTGGCCAAGGGCTCCCGAGGGGACAAGGCTGTCTTCAGAAGGGACTCAGGCTCCGCTACAATCTTCCCTATCCTCAGAGACGTCTGGATTTTACGTTCGCTACAGAACGCACCCTACCTGCGTGCTACAGGAGAGTGACGTGGGGAGTATCAACCCCACACCTGACAGCAAAGGGACTGTAAAAGCTCGTGCGCAAAACTCCACGGTGTGCCATGAGACCGACGAGCAGCTCTGACAGCTTCAAGGGCAGGCCCGACCCGGCGCAGGGTTGGGGACACACAGAACGTACGCACTCTGGTGCGCATCGGAATTCCCTCGAAGTGAAGGAGGCATTTTCATGGCGGGCTCTTTCCCTTCCAGCCTCTATTCCTTACTACAAATGAACCATCTCTGAGAGCCAGGCTTTTCTGCCCAGAGTACAACTGGAGGGTGCGGCCAAGACACACTTACTTTCCGAGAAAAGTCAGTGACGGGCTGTGAAGTTTACCACACCCAGGAAGACTCCAAGTTGCACAAAGCACACCGTACAAAGCTGGAGGTAGGTCTTTGCCCCTTTTCCAGTTACCAGGATCTGAATGGACATTCTAAACAGGAGAATCACCTGGCCTGAGCCGGGAAACCTGTCAAAGAACGACGACACAGAAATCCGTCTAAGTGACTCAGGAGCAACCCCAGGTGCAGGAGGTCAGGAAGGAGTCAGCCGAGCCAGGAGAAGTCAGTGTGGAGTGAGGGCTCACCATCCTCACGCTGTTTCGAGAAACCCACAGTCAAATTCTGCGGGCCCCGGCTCCTAAGCACTCCCTCATGGCTCCTGCAGGCACCAGCCAAGGTGAAGGGCTCCCGGGAGAAGCAGCCCACTGGCTCCTGGGCAAGAGTTTTGAGTCTGAAAAAGGCAGCGACACGCCACGCCAGACACGTCACAGGACACAGTCTGCAGACGAGGCCAGGAAAGGCTGCCGGGAGAACGGGAAGATCACCTTTCCCAGGACGAGGCCCAACAGAGCATGACCACCCCAATTCCCTGGGCCTCCAGGGCCGCCGCAGGTGGGCGGGCGCTGCCGGGCCACACCGGAGCCGCGCCAGGTCCCGCGTCGGCTAAAAACCACAGAAAAGGATGGAGGATTTGGCTTTCCTGCGAAGACACTGCTGAAGCGATACAAAACCTTTGCGCCTTACTTCCTTCCTTACCCGTATCACACTCGTTTCTTGGAGGAACTGGATACTGACCCCAGGAACTCCTGCATGCTAAGCCCGCATTCTCTCTACAGCTGAGCTACATATACCCTTCCCCCCGGAGCACACTAGTTTCTAGGCACAGATAACAAGAAATGCCAGCCACGTTCACTAACTTACCCAGTGTATAATAAGCTCCGTGTGCTCCACCAACAGAAGTCAGTGTTTTATGATCCGTCAGCTCCTTCAGAGCCACTTCTACAGTCCCAGAAGTGTACTCCGGTTTTGTAATTTCGAGCTTAGTCGCCCTTTCCTAGGAACACAAAACAAGATAAATCAGGAACCGAACTTCAGATAATGTGCCTACGCTTAGTCAGTCAGGTAGACAACAGTTATTTACCGAAGCTATCAGAACATAAGCAATATCCTTGGAGAAGCTGGCAGTACAAATAAAAGGCAGATTCTCCTCTCTGTTCTGCCAGAGGCACAGGATCCATGAAAACAAATCAGCACAGAAAAGTTTTACCAGCTCTACAACTGAGGTGAACGGGTACAGTAACGCCACAAAGGACAGGAGAGTCCGCTACACTTGGATAGCTCAGGGAATGCTGGGAAGTCCGCACTGTTTCATAAAAGAGAGATCCAGCGCAGAGGTGGGATGTGGAGGGGCTTTGGGGAAGGGTAGCCTGAGTAAAAGGAGCAGGTGGGAAACAGCGTAAGACATTAAGGAAACTAGACCACTGTTACTGGCGGTGGAGTGGGAAGACAAAACATGCTGCCTTGAAAATGAAACATCACTTAATTAATTTCAAGTGAGGACGGCTAAAACAAGAATCAACACCAAGATGCACCTAACTATCCCAGGGATGAATTTCTTTTCAATATCCTCTAATGAACTCTAAGGGAAAGACCCTGAAAACAAGAATGCCCATACAGACACTGGCTTCAATAGGTGAGTCTGGAAAATGAACACAAGTGCATTATCCAGTCCTACGGCATTAAGCACAGAATCACATCCTAAACTGTAAGTTAAAAGCATAAGTCAAAAATTTTCATCAGCAGATGCAATCTTGAAAATGCACACTCACACCAACCCCCGTTTTATGTCTCAGAATCCCCTTGTACATTTATAGTCAAACAAGGACATTAACAACAAGAGACTGTACCTCATCCCAGGAAGATTCTCTTCCTCTCACTTCTTTAAAGTGGCGCAGTGACACACCATGTGTAAAATGTAGTTACAGGTACATTAATGAGAATATTCACGAATGTATATTAAAACCACCATGTGCGTCTATCTTCGTTCGTGGATGTGTCAAAACAAAAGTGGCAGAAAAGACTTTCAAAGAGTTAGAGCATTTTCTGAAAAAAATGCTTAAGTCACGGCTGGGATATATTTCAAACCAAGTAGTAAGAGGAAAACAATTAAAAAGAATGTATATGGAAGTTGGGTTTGCGCACTATGTATTTCTAACATTTGGAGTTTGCTCTTGTTTTTTTTTTAATTTTCTTCTGTTTTTAAATGGAGGTACCAGGAATGAGCACACGGAATTCGGCATGCAAAGCAAGCATTCTATTTACCACTAACCTATGTCCTTCCCCGAGTCAACTAGATTCTCGGCATAGATAAAATAAAATACAAAACACTCTTTCACGGTTCACTGCCTTACAAAACATGTTAGTTTGCTGAAGCGCAAAAGATCTTTGAGGCCTTCTTCCCCTTATCAGACTAAGTCTCACATCAGACCGAGTGGGAGACAGGCCTCAGGATCCTTGACTGAAGAAAACACAGGCCCCTTGTTCGGGTGTGTCTTCCATAACAGATCATCGGCTGTGGAACGTCAGGGCCCCACTCGCTGCAGACAGTGACAGGGGCGGGCTTGTCCTTCAGGGATCCCGGAACGTGGTGTCTGTTGAAGGCCCGTTTGCAGAACCGACACGTCAGCCCTCCAACAGAGGACCCTCTTTCTCTCTACAACAGACACCTCCCTCCCCAGGGCAGGACGGGGAAGACGCGGTCCATCAAGTGCGTCTGCTAAGGGACCAGAGGAACAAAGCCTTGAGCCCAGTCATGGCCGCCCGTTAATGAGGAAGCCCCGGAGAGCGATCTGCCCTTATTCTGCAGTGACTCAAGGAAGAAACAGAGGACTATGCTTCCTCTTACCGAGCGGAGCAGCTGGCGGTGTGGGGCGAGGATGCACAGGGCACCAAGGTGGACCAGGTGCAGGTGCCCAGTTGGGCGACGACGGGCCGCACCCGGGGCAGGACACGTAGGCTGATCCTCGGAAATTTTGGGGCACTCCGGCCCATGGGGTGACCTGCAGGACAGAAGGGAGGGCTGGGTTGGATGACAGACAAAAGCGCCAACACCGACAAGAGCCGAAACCCAACACAGCAGCCGTCGGCACCGGGCACCCTCCCCTCCACCGGGTGCCCTGTGAACAGCACGGTGCCACACGCTCCGCCCAGCCCTCTGGGACCTGCCTGCAGCCTGGGCCGCACAGGGGGATACGGGGATACGACCCTGATGCCGCATGTCGCCGACACCACTCTCTCCAAATGGAGGAAGCCAAGAGTCCTCCTGCCCGAGAGGCTGCTCACAGAGCTTCCAGCACACGGGCAAACTAGCGCCATCCCAACAGCCAGCTGCTCTGGGCGGGACGGTCCTCCGCGCCACCTTCCCCAGCTCCACGCAAGCTTGCCTGGCAAGGACCAGGAACACGGACGTGAAGAGATCATTCACGGGTCTGGCTTGGCGTGTCGAGCTTCACGGACGTGAAGAGCTCATACTCCACACTAGCAAGGAGAGCCGCACAAGGTCAATGCTCTGCCTGCAGGTCTCTGACTGCAGGGCTATGCCTGCAGGACCCTGCCAGGCCCTCTCTGCCCCCTCCTCACAAAGGGCCCTCCTCCTCCACGCAGGGGCAGAACCTGGGCTCAAAGAGCCCTGGGGAGCAGGGAATCCCAGAGTCCTGCGGCGGAGCTGGCCAAGGGCTCCCGAGGGGACAAGGCTGTCTTCAGAAGGGACACAGGCTCCGCTACAATCTTCCCTATCCTCAGAGACGTCTGGATTTTACGTTCGCTACAGAACGCACCCTACCTGCGTGCTACAGGAGAGTGACGTGGGGAGTATCAACCCCACACCTGACAGCAAAGGGACTGTAACAGCTCGTGCGCAAAACTCCACGGTGTGCCATGAGACCGACGAGCAGCTCTGACAGCTTCAAGGGCAGGCCCGACCCGGCGCAGGGTTGGGGACACACAGAACGTACGCACTCTGGTGCGCATCGGAATTCCCTCGAAGTGAAGGAGGCATTTTCATGGCGGGCTCTTTCCCTTCCAGCCTCTATTCCTTACTACAAATGAACCATCTCCGAGAGCCAGGCTTTTCTGCCCAGAGTACAACTGGAGGGTGCGGCCAAGACACACTTACTTTCCGAGAAAAGTCAGTGACGGGCTGTGAAGTTTACCACACCCAGGAAGACTCCAAGTTGCACAAAGCACACCGTACAAAGCTGGAGGTAGGTCTTTGCCCCTTTTCCAGTTACCAGGATCTGAATGGACATTCTAAACAGGAGAATCACCTGCCCTGAGCCGGGAAACCTGTCAAAGAACGACGACACAGAAATCCGTCTAAGTGACTCAGGAGCAACCCCAGGTGCAGGAGGTCAGGAAGGAGTCAGCCGAGCCAGGAGAAGTCAGTGTGGAGTGAGGGCTCACCATCCTCACGCTGTTTCGAGAAACCCACAGTCAAATTCTGCGGGCCCCGGCTCCTAAGCACTCCCTCATGGCTCCTGCAGGCACCAGCCAAGGTGAAGGGCTCCCGGGAGAAGCAGCCCACTGGCTCCTGGGCAAGAGTTTTGAGTCTGAAAAAGGCAGCGACACGCCACGCCAGACACGTCACAGGACACAGTCTGCAGACGAGGCCAGGAAAGGCTGCCGGGAGAACGGGAAGATCACCTTTCCCAGGACGAGGCCCAACAGAGCATGACCACCCCAATTCCCTGGGCCTCCGGGGCCGCCGCAGGTGGGCGGGCGCTGCCGGGCCACACCGGAGCCGCGCCAGGTCCCGCGTCGGCTAAAAACCACAGAAAAGGATGGAGGATTTGGCTTTCCTGCGAAGACACTGCTGAAGCGATACAAAACCTTTGCGCCTTACTTCCTTCCTTACCCGTATCACACTCGTTTCTTGGAGGAACTGGATACTGACCCCAGGAACTCCTGCATGCTAAGCCCGCATTCTCTCTACAGCTGAGCTACATATACACTTCCCCCCGGAGCACACTAGTTTCTAGGCACAGATAACAAGAAATGCCAGCCACGTTCACTAACTTACCCAGTGTATAATAAGCTCCGTGTGCTCCACCAACAGAAGTCAGTGTTTTATGATCCGTCAGCTCCTTCAGAGCCACTTCTACAGTCCCAGAAGTGTACTCCGGTTTTGTAATTTCGAGCTTAGTCGCCCTTTCCTAGGAACACAAAACAAGATAAATCAGGAACCGAACTTCAGATAATGTGCCTACGCTTAGTCAGTCAGGAAGACAACAGTTATTTACCGAAGCTATCAGAACATAAGCAATATCCTTGGAGAAGCTGGCAGTACAAATAAAAGGCAGATTCTCCTCTCTGTTCTGCCAGAGGCACAGGATCCATGAAAACAAATCAGCACAGAAAAGTTTTACCAGCTCTACAACTGAGGTGAACGGGTACAGTAACGCCACAAAGGACAGGAGAGTCCGCTACACTTGGATAGCTCAGGGAATGCTGGGAAGTCCGCACTGTTTCATAAAAGAGAGATCCAGCGCAGAGGTGGGATGTGGAGGGGCTTTGGGGAAGGGCAGCCTGAGTAAAAGGAGCAGGTGGGACACAGCGTAAGGCATTAAGGAAACTAGACCACTGTTACTGGCGGTGGAGTGGGAAGACAAAACATGCTGCCTTGAAAATGAAACATCACTTAATTAATTTCAAGTGAGGACGGCTAAAACAAGAATCAACACCAAGATGCACCTAACTATCCCAGGGATGAATTTCTTTTCAATATCCTCTAATGAACTCTAAGGGAAAGACCCTGAAAACAAGAATGCCCATACAGACACTGGCTTCAATAGGTGAGTCTGGAAAATGAACACAAGTGCATTATCCAGTCCTACGGCATTAAGCACAGAATCACATCCTAAACTGTAAGTTAAAAGCATAAGTCAAAAATTTTCATCAGCAGATGCAATCTTGAAAATGCACACTCACACCAACCCCCGTTTTATGTCTCAGAATCCCCTTGTACATTTATAGTCAAACAAGGACATTAACAACAAGAGACTGTACCTCATCCCAGGAAGATTCTCTTCCTCTCACTTCTTTAAAGTGGCGCAGTGACACACCATGTGTAAAATGTAGTTACAGGTACATTAATGAGAATATTCACGAATGTATATTAAAACCACCATGTGCGTCTATCTTCGTTCGTGGATGTGTCAAAACAAAAGTGGCAGAAAAGACTTTCAAAGAGTTAGAGCATTTTCTGAAAAAAATGCTTAAGTCACGGCTGGGATATATTTCAAACCAAGTAGTAAGAGGAAAACAATTAAAAAGAATGTATATGGAAGTTGGGTTTGCGCACTATGTATTTCTAACATTTGGAGTTTGCTCTTGTTTTTTTTTTAATTTTCTTCTGTTTTTAAATGGAGGTACCAGGAATGAGCACACGGAATTCGGCATGCAAAGCAAGCATTCTATTTACCACTAACCTATGTCCTTCCCTGAGTCAACTAGATTCTCGGCATAGATAAAATAAAATACAAAACACTCTTTCACGGTTCACTGCCTTACAAAACATGTTAGTTTGCTGAAGCGCAAAAGATCTTTGAGGCCTTCTTCCCCTTATCAGACTAAGTCTCACATCAGACCGAGTGGGAGACAGGCCTCAGGATCCTTGACTGAAGAGACCACAGGCCCCTTGTTCGGGTGTGTCTCCCATAACAGATCATCGACTGTGGAATGTCAGGGCTCCACTCGCTGCCGACAGTGACAGGGGCGGGCTTGTCCTCCAGGGAGTCCGGAACGTGGTGTCTGTTGAAGGCCCGTGTGCAGAACCGACACGTAAGCCCTCCAACAGAGGACCCTCTTTCCCTCTACAACAGACACCTCCCTCCCCAGGGCAGGACGGGGAAGACGCGGTCCATCAAGTGCATCTGCTAAGAGACCAGAGGAACAAAGCCGTGAGCCCAGTCATGGCCGCCCGTTAATGGGGAAGCCCCGGAGAGCGATCTGCCCTTATTCTGCAGTGACTCAAGGAAGAAACAGAGGACTATGCTTCCTCTTACCGAGCGGAGCAGCTGGTGGTGGGGGGCGAGGATGCACAGGGCACCAAGGTGGACCAGGTGCAGGTGCCCAGTTGGGCGACGACGGGCCGCACCCGGGGCAGGACACGTAGGCTGATCCTCGGAAATGTTGGGGCACTCCGGCCCATGGGGTGACCTGCAGGACAGAAGGGAGGGCTGGGTTGGATGACAGACAAAAGCGCCAACACCGACAAGGGACGAAACCCAACGCAGCAGCCGTCGGCACCGGGCACCCTCCCCTCCACCGGGTGCCCTGTGAACAGCACGGTGCCACACGCTCCGCCCTGCACTCTGGGGCCTGCCTGCAGCCTGGGCCGCACAGGGGGACACGGGGATACGACCCTGATGCCGCATGTCGCCGACACCACTCTCTCCAAATGGAGGAAGCCAAGAGTCCTCCTGCCCGAGAGGCTGCTCACAGAGCTTCCAGCACACGGGCAAACTAGCGCCATCCCAACAGCCAGCTGCTCTGGGCGGGACGGTCCTCCGCGCCACCTTCCCCAGCTCCACGCAAGCTTGCCCGGCAAGGACCAGGAACACGGACGTGAAGAGATCATTCACGGTTCTGGCTTGGCGTGTCGAGCTTCACGGACGTGAAGAGCTCATACTCCACACTAGCAAGGAGAGCCGCACCAGGGTCAATGCTCTGCCTGCAGGTCTCTGCCTGCAGGGCTATGCCTGCAGGACCCTGCCAGGCCCTCTCTGCCCCCTCCTCACAAAGGGCCCTCCTCCTCCACGCAGGGGCAGAACCTGGGCTCAAAGAGCCCTGGGGAGCAGGGAATCCCAGAGTCCTGCGGCGGAGCTGGTCAAGGGCTCCCGAGGGGACAAGGCTGTCCTCAGAAGGGACTCAGGCTCCGCTACAATCTTCCCTATCCTCAGAGACGTCTGGATTTTACGTTCGCTACGGAACGCACCCTACCTGCGTGCTACAGGAGAGTGACGTGGGGAGTATCAACCCCACACCTGACAGCAAAGGGACTGTAACAGCTCGTGCGCAAAACTCCACGGTGTGCCATGAGACCGACGAGCAGCTCTGACAGCTTCAAGGGCAGGCCCGACCTGGCGCAGGGTTGGGGACACACAGAACGTATGCACTCTGGTGAGCATCGGAATTCCCTCGAAATGAAGGAGGCATTTTCATGGCGAGCTCTTTCCATTCCAGCCTCTATTCCCTACTACATATGCACCATCTCCGAGAGCCAGGCTTTTCGGCCCAGAGTACAACTGGAGGGTGTGGCCAAGAAACACTTACTTTCCGAGAAAAGTCAGTGACGGGCTGTGAAGTTTACCACACCCAGGAAGACTCCAAGTTGCACAAAGCACACCGTACAAACCTGGAGGTAGGGCTTTGCCCCTTTTCCAGTTACCAGGATCTGAATGGACATTCTAAACAGGAGAATCACCTGGCCTGAGCTGGGAATCCTGTCAAAGTACGATGACACAGAAATCCGTCTAAGTGCCTCAGGAGCAACCCCAGGTGCAGGAGGTCAGGAAGGAGTCAGCCGAGCCAAGAGAAGTCAGTGTGGAGTGAGGGCTCACCATCCTCATGCTGTTTCGAGAAAACCACAGTCAAATTCTGTGGGCCCCGGCTCCTAAGCACTCCCTCGTGGCTCCTGCAGGCACCAGCCAAGGTGAAGGGCTCCCGGGAGAAGCAGCCCACTGGCTCCTGGGCAAGAGTTTTGAGTCTGAAAAAGGCAGCGACACGCCACGCCAGACCCGTCACAGGACACACAGTCTGGAGACGCGGCCAGGAAAGGCTGCCGGGAGAACGGGAAGATCACATTTCCCACGACGAGGCCCAACAGAGCATGACCACCCCACTTCCCTGGGCCTCCGGGTCCGCTGCAGGTGGGCGGGCGCTGCCGGGCCACACCGGAGACGCGCCAGGTCCCGCGTCGGCTAAAAACCACAGAAAAGGATGGAGGATTAGGCTTTCCTGCGAAGACACTGCTGAAGCGATACAAAAGCTTTGCGCCTTCCTTCCTTCCTTCCTTCCCCGTATCACACTCGTTTCTTTGAGGAACTGGATACTGACCCCAGGAACTCCTGCATGCTAAGCCCGCATTCTCTCTACAGCTGAGCTACATATACCCTTCCCCCCAGAGCACACTAGTTTCTAGGCACAGATAACAAGAAATGCCAGCCACGTTCACTAACTTACCCAGTGTATAATAGGCTCCGTGTGCTCCACCAACAGAGGTCAGTGTTTTATGTTCCGTCAGCTCCTTCGGAGCCACTTCTACAGTCCCAGAAGTGTACTCCGGTTTTGTAATTTCGAGATTAGTCGCCCTTTCCTAGGAACACAAAACAAGATAAATCAGGAACCGAACTTCAGATAATGTGCCTACGCTTAGTCAGTCAGGTAGACAACAGTTATTTACCGAAGCTATCAGAACATAAGCCCTATCCTGGGAGAAGCTGGCGGTACAAATAAAAGGCAGATTCTCCTCTCTGTTCTGCCAGAGGCACAGGATCCATGAAAACAAATCAGCACAGAAAAGTTTCACCAGCTCTACAACTGAGGTGAACGGGTACAGTAACGCCACAAAGGACAGGAGAGTCCGCTACACTTGGATAGCTCAGGGAATGCTGGGATGACCGCACTGTTTCGTAAAAGAGAGATCGAGCACAGAGGGGGGATGTGGAGGGGATTTGGGGAAGGGCAGCCTGAGTAAAAGGAGCAGGTGGGAAACAGCGTAAGGCATTAAGGAAACTAGACCACTGTTACTGGCTGTGGAAAGGGAAGACAAAACATGCTGCCTTGAAAATGAAACATCACTTAATTAATTACAAGTGAGGACGGCTAAAACAAGAATCAACACCAAGATGCACCTAACTTTCCCAGGGATGAATTTCTTTTCAATATCCTCTAATGAACTCTAAGGGAAAGACCCTGATAACAAGAATGCCCATACAGACACTGGCTTCAATAGGTGAGTCTGGAAAATGAACACAACTGCATTATTCAGTCCTACGGCATTAAGCACAGAATCACATCCTAAACTGTAAGTTAAAAGCATAAGTCAAAAATTTTCATCAGCAGATGCAATCTTGAAAATGCACACTCACACCAACACCCGGTTTATGTCTCAGAATACACTGGTATATATATAGTCACACAAGGACATTAACAACAAGAGACTGTACCTCATCCCAGGAAGATTCTCTTCCTCTCTCTTCTGTAAAGTGGCGCCCTGACACACAATCTGTAAAATGTAGTTACAGGTATATTAATGAGAACATTCACGAATGTATGTTAAAACCACCATGTGCGTCTATCTCCGGTCGTGGATAAGTCAAAACAAAAGTGGCAGAAAAGACTTTCAAAGAGTTAGAGCATTTTCTGAAAAAATGCTTAAGTCACGGTTGGGATATATTTCAAACCAAGTTGTAAGAGGAAAACACGTAAAAATAATGGATATGGAATTTGGGTTTGCGCACTATGTATTTCTAACATTTGGAGTTTGCTCTTGTTTTTGTTTTTTCTTTTCTTCTGTATTTATTTGGAGGTACCGGGAATGAGCACACGGAATTCGGCATGCTAAGCAAGCATTCTAATTACCACTAACCTATGTCCTTCCCCGAGTCAACTAGCTTCTCGGCATAGATAAAATAAAATACAAAACACTGTTTCACGGTTCACTGACTTACAAAAATTGTTAGTTTGCTGAAGCGCAAAAGATCTTTGAGGCCTTCTTCCCCGTATCACACTATGTCTCACATCAGACCGAGTGGGAGACAGGTCTCAAGTCCCTTGACTGAAGAGACCACAGGCCCCAGGTTCGGGTGAGTCTTCCATAACCGATCATCAGCTGTGGAAAGTCAGGGCTCCACTCGCTGCAGACAGTGACAGGGGCGGGCTTGTCCTCCAAGGAGCCCGGAAATTGGTGTGTGTTGAAGGCCCGTGTGCAGAACCGACACTTCTGCCCTCCGTCAGAGGACCTTCTTTCCCTCTACAACAGACACCTCCGTCCCCAGGGCAGGAATGGGAAGACGCGGTTCATCAAGAGCGTCTGCTAAGGTACCAGAGGGACACGGCCGTGAGCCCGGTCACGGCCGTCCGTGCACGGGGAATACCCGGAGAGCGATCTGCCCTTTTTCTGCAGTGACTCAAGGAAGAAACAGAGGACTATGCTTTCCTCTTACCGAGCGGAGCAGCTGGTGGTTGGGGGCGAGATTGCACAGGGCACCAGGGGGGACAAGGTGCAGTTGCCCAGCTGGGCGACGACTGGCCGCACACGGGGCAGGCCACGCAGGCTGGTCTTCGGAAATTTGGGGCCCTTCGGCCCACGGGGTGACCTGCAGGACAGAAGGGAAGGCTGGTTTGGATGACAGACAAAAGCACCAACAACGACAAGAGCCGAAACCCAACGCAGCAGCCGTCTTCACCGGGCACCCTCCCCTCCACCGGGTGCCCAGGGAGCAGCACGTTGCCACACGCTCCGCCCAGCCTCTGGGGCCTGCCTGCAGCCTGGGCCGCACAGGGGGACTCGGAGATACGACCCTGAAGCCGCACGTCGCCGCCGCCGCTGTCTCCAAGTGGAGGAAGCCAAGGGTCCTCCTTCCCGAGAGGCTGCACACAGAGCATCCAGCACACGGGCAAACTAGCGCCTTCACTACAGCCAGCCGCTCTGGGCGGGACCGCCCTCCCCACCACCTTCCCCAGCTCAACGCAAGCTTCCCCGGCGCGGACCAGGAACACGGACACGGGACGGACGTGAAGAGCTCATTCTCCACACGAGCAAGCAGAGCCGAACCAGGGTCACCGCTCTGCCTGCAGGGCTCTGCCTGCAGGGCTCTGCCTGCAGGGCTCTGCCTGCAGGACCCTGCCAGACCCTCTCTGCCCCCTCGTCACAATGGGCCCTCCTCCTCCACGCAGGGGCTGCCCCTGGGCACAAAGAGCCCTGGGGAAATGGGCACCCCGAAATCCTGCGGTGGAGATGGCCAAGGGCTCCTGAGGGGACAAGGCTGTACTCAGAAGGGACTCAGGCTCCGCTACAATCATCCCTATCCTCAGGGACGTCTGGATTTTACATTCGCTATTTAACGCACCCTACCTGCGTGCTACGGGAGAGTGACGTGGGGAGTCTCAACCCCACACCTGACACCAAAGGGACTGTACCAGCTCATGCACAAAACCCCACGGTGTGCCATGATACTGACGAGCAGCCCTGACAACATCCAGGGCAGGCCCAAACTGGCGCAGGGTGGGGGACAAACACAACGTACGCACTCTGGTGCGCATCGGAATTCCCCCGCAGGGAAGGAGGCATTTTTATGGCGGGCTCATTCCCTTCCAGCCTCTATTCCCTACTACAAACGCACCATTTCCAAGAGCCAGGATTTTCTGCCCAGAGTACAACTGCAGGCAGCGGCCAAGACACACTTACCTCCCGAGAAAAGACAGTGACTGGCTGTGACGTTTACCACACCCAGGAAGACTCCAAGTTGCACAAAGCACACCGTACAAAGCTGGAGGTAGGGCTTTGCCCCTATTCCAGTTAGCAGGATCTGAATGGACATTCTAAACAGGAGAATCACCTGGCCTGAGCCGGGAAGCCAGTCAAAAGAACGACGACACAGAAACCCGTCTAAGTGACCCAGGAGCAACCCCAGGTGCAGGAGGTCAGGAAGGAGTCAGCCGAAACAGGAGAAATCAGTGTGGAGCGAGGGCTCACACTCCTCACGCTGTTTCGAGAAACCCACAGTCAAAGTCTGCGTGCCCCGGCTCCTAAGCACTCCCTCATGGCTCCTGCAGGCAGCAGCCACGGCGACGGGCTCCCGGGAGAAGCAGCCCAATGGCTCCTGGGCAAGAGTTTTGAGTCTGAAAAAGGCAGCGGCACGCCACGCCAGACAGGTCACAGGACACACAGTATGCAGACGAGGCCAGGAACGGCTGCCGGGAGAACGGGAAGATCACCTTTCCAAGGACGAGGCCCAACAGAGCATGACCACCCCACTTCCCTGGGCCTCCGGGGCAGCCGCAGGTGGGCGGGCGCTGCCGGGCCCCACCGGAGCCGCGCCAGGTCCCACATCGGCTAAAAACCACAGAAAAGGATGGAGGATTAGGCTTTCCTGCGAAGACACTGCTGAAGCGAAAGAAAATCTTTGCACCTTCCTTCCTTCCTTCCTTCCCAGTATCACACTCGTTTCTTGAAGGAACTGAATACTGACACCAGGAACTCCTGCATGCTAAGCCCGCATTCTCTCTACTGCTGAGCTACATATACACTTCCCCCCAGAGTACAGTAGTTTCTAGGCACAGAGAACAAGAAATGCCAGCCACGTTCACTAACTTACCCAGTGTATAATAAGCTCCGTGTGCTCCACCAACAGAGGTCAGTGTTTTATGATCCGTCAGCTCCTGCGGAGCCACTTCTACAGTCCCAGTAGCATACTCCGGTTTTGTAATTTCGGGCTTAGTCTCCCTTTCCTAGGAACACAATACAAGGTAAGTCAGGAACTGAAATTCAGATCATGTGCCTACGCTTAGTCAGTCAGGTAGACAACAGTTATTTACGGAAGCTATCAGAACATAAGCCCTATCCTGGGAGAAGCTGGCGGTACAAATATAAGGCAGATTCTCCTCTCTGTTCTGCCAGAGGCACAGGATCCATGAAAACAAATCAGCACAGAAAAGTTTCAACAGCTCTACAACTGAGGTGAACGAGTACAGTAACGCCACAAAGGACAGGAGGGTCCGCTGCACGTGGATAGTTCAGGGAATGCTTTGAAGACCGCACTGTTTCATAAAAGGGAGATCCATCGCAGAGGGGGAATGTGGAGAGGCTTTGGGGAAGGGCAGCCTGAGTAAAAGGAGCAGGTGTGAAACAGCGTAAGGCATTAAGGAAACTAGACCACTGTTACTGACGGTGGAATGGGAAGACAAAACATGCTGCCTTGAAAATGAAACATCACTAAATTAATTTCATGTGAGGACGGCTAAAACAAGAACCAACACCAAGATGCACCTAAGTTTCCCAGGGATGTATTTCTTTTCAATATCCACTAATGAACTGTAAGGGAAAGTCCCTGAAAACAAGAATGCCCATACAGAAACTGGCTTCACTATGTGAGTCTGGAAAATGAACACAAATGCATTATACAGTTCTACGGCATTAAGCACAGAATCATATCCTAAACTGTACTTTAAAAGCATAAGTCAAAAATTCTCATCAGCAGATTCAAAAGTGAAGATGCACACTCACACCAACCCCCGGTTTATGTCTCAGAATCCCCTGGTACATATATAGTCACACAAGGTCATTAACAACAAGAGACTGTACCTCATCCCAGGAAGATTCTCTTCCTCTCTCTTCTGTAAAGTGGCGCACTGACACACCATCTGTAAAATGTAGTTACAGGTACATTAATGACAATATTCACGAATGTATATTAAAAACACCATGTGCGTCTATCTCCGTTCGTGGATGTGTCAAAACAATAGTGGCAGAAAAACTTTCAATGAGTTAGAGCATTTTCTGAAAAAAATGCTTAAGTCACGGTTGGGATATATTTCAAACCAAGTAGTAAGAGGAAAACACGTAAAAAGAATGGATATGGAAGTTGGGTTTTCGCACTATGTATTTCTAACATTTGAAGTTTGCTCTTGTTTTTGTTTTTTCTATTCTTCTGCTTTTAAATGGAGGTACCGGGAATGAGCACACGGAATTCGGCATGCTAAGCAAGCATTCTATTTACCACTAACCTATGTCCTTCCCCGAGTCAACTAGCTTCTCGGCATAGATAAAATAAAATACAAAACACTCTTTCACAGTTCACTGCCTTACAAAACATGTTAGTTTTCTGAAGTGCAAAAGTTCTTTGAGGCCTTCTTCCCCGTATCACACTAAGCCTCACATCAGACCGAGTGGGAGACAGGTCTCAGGACCCTTGACTGAAGAGACCACAGGCCCCTGTTTCGGGTGTGTCTTCCATAACCGATCATCGGCTGTGGAAGGTCAGGGCTCCACTCGCTGCAGACAGTGACAGGGGCGGGCTTGTCCTCCAGGGAGCCCGGAACCTGGTGTCTGTTGAAGGCCCGTGTGCAGAACCGACACGTCTGCCCTCCTACAGAGGTCCCTCTTTCCCTCTAAAACAGACACCTCCCTCCCCAGGGTAGGATGGGGAAGACGCGGTCCTTCAAGTGCGTCTGCTAAGGGACCAGAGGAACAAAGCCGTGAGCCCAGTCATGGCCGCCCGTTAATGGGGAAGCCCCGGAGAGCGATCTGCCCTTATTCTGCAGTGACTCAAGGAAGAAACAGAGGACTATGCTTCCTCTTACCGAGCGGAGCAGCTGGTGGTGGGGGGCGAGGATGCACAGGGCACCAAGGTGGACCAGTTGCAGGTGCCCAGTTGGGCGACGACGGGCCGCACCCGGGGCAGGACACGTAGGCTGATCCTCGGAAATGTTGGGGCACTCCGGCCCATGGGGTGACCTGCAGGACAGAAGGGAGGGCTGGGTTGGATGACAGACAAAAGCGCCAACACCGACAAGGGACGAAACCCAACGCAGCAGCCGTCGGCACCGGGCACCCTCCCCTCCACCGGGTGCCCTGTGAACAGCACGGTGCCACACGCTCCGCCCTGCACTCTGGGGCCTGCCTGCAGCCTGGGCCGCACAGGGGGACACGGGGATACGACCCTGATGCCGCATGTCGCCGACACCACTCTCTCCAAATGGAGGAAGCCAAGAGTCCTCCTGCCCGAGAGGCTGCTCACAGAGCTTCCAGCACACGGGCAAACTAGCGCCATCCCAACAGCCAGCTGCTCTGGGCGGGACGGTCCTCCGCGCCACCTTCCCCAGCTCCACGCAAGCTTGCCCGGCAAGGACCAGGAACACGGACGTGAAGAGATCATTCACGGGTCTGGCTTGGCGTGTCGAGCTTCACGGACGTGAAGAGCTCATACTCCACACTAGCAAGGAGAGCCGCACCAGGGTCAATGCTCTGCCTGCAGGTCTCTGCCTGCAGGGCTATGCCTGCAGGACCCTGCCAGGCCCTCTCTGCCCCCTCCTCACAAAGGGCCCTCCTCCTCCACGCAGGGGCAGAACCTGGGCTCAAAGAGCCCTGGGGAGCAGGGAATCCCAGAGTCCTGCGGCGGAGCTGGTCAAGGGCTCCCGAGGGGACAAGGCTGTCCTCAGAAGGGACTCAGGCTCCGCTACAATCTTCCCTATCCTCAGAGACGTCTGGATTTTACGTTCGCTACGGAACGCACCCTACCTGCGTGCTACAGGAGAGTGACGTGGGGAGTATCAACCCCACACCTGACAGCAAAGGGACTGTAACAGCTAGTGCGCAAAACTCCACGGTGTGCCATGAGACCGACGAGCAGCTCTGACAGCTTCAAGGGCAGGCCCGACCTGGCGCAGGGTTGGGGACACACAGAACGTACGCACTCTGGTGAGCATCGGAATTCCCTCGAATTGAAGGAGGCATTTTCATGGCGAGCTCTTTCCCTTCCAGCCTCTATTCCCTACTACAAATGCACCATCTCCGAGAGCCAGGCTTTTCGGCCCAGAGTACAACTGGAGGGTGTGGCCAAGAAACACTTACTTTCCGAGAAAAGTCAGTGACGGGCTGTGAAGTTTACCACACCCAGGAAGCCTCCAAGTTGCACAAAGCACACCGTACAAACCTGGAGGTAGGGCTTTGCCCCTTTTCCAGTTACCAGGTTCTGAATGGACATTCTAAACAGGAGAATCACCTGGCCTGAGTTGGAAAACCTGTCAAAGTACGATGACACAGAAATCCGTCTAAGTGCCTCAGGAGCAACCCCAGGTGCAGGAGGTCAGGAAGGAGTCAGCCGAGCCAAGAGAAGTCAGTGTGGAGTGAGGGCTCACCATCCTCATGCTGTTTCGAGAAAACCACAGTCAAATTCTGTGGGCCCCGGCTCCTAAGCACTCCCTCGTGGCTCCTGCAGGCACCAGCCAAGGTGAAGGGCTCCCGGGAGAAGCAGCCCACTGGCTCCTGGGCAAGAGTTTTGAGTCTGAAAAAGGCAGCGACACGCCACGCCAGACCCGTCACAGGACACACAGTCTGGAGACGCGGCCAGGAAAGGCTGCCGGGAGAACGGGAAGATCACATTTCCCACGACGAGGCCCAACAGAGCATGACCACCCCACTTCCCTGGGCCTCCGGGTCCGCTGCAGGTGGGCGGGCGCTGCCGGGCCACACCGGAGCCGCGCCAGGTCCCGCGTCGGCTAAAAACCACAGAAAAGGATGGAGGATTAGGCTTTCCTGCGAAGACACTGCTGAAGCGATACAAAAGCTTTGCGCCTTCCTTCCTTCCTTCCTTCCCCGTATCACACTCGTTTCTTGGAGGAACTGGATACTGACCCCAGGAACTCCTGCATGCTAAGCCCGCATTCTCTCTACAGCTGAGCTACATATACCCTTCCCCCTGGAGCACACTAGTTTCTAGGCACAGATAACAAGAAATGCCAGCCACGTTCACTAACTTACCCAGTGTATAATAAGCTCCGTGTGCTCCACCAACAGAGGTCAGTGTTTTATGTTCCGTCAGCTCCTTCGGAGCCACTTCTACAGTCCCAGAAGTGTACTCCGGTTTTGTAATTTCGAGATTAGTCGCCCTTTCCTAGGAACACAAAACAAGATAAATCAGGAACCGAACTTCAGATAATGTGCCTACGCTTAGTCAGTCAGGTAGACAACAGTTATTTACCGAAGCTATCAGAACATAAGCCCTATCCTGGGAGAAGCTGGCGGTACAAATAAAAGGCAGATTCTCCTCTCTGTTCTGCCAGAGGCACAGGATCCATGAAAACAAATCAGCACAGAAAAGTTTCACCAGCTCTACAACTGAGGTGAACGGGTACAGTAACGCCACAAAGGACAGGAGAGTCCGCTACACTTGGATAGCTCAGGGAATGCTGGGATGACCGCACTGTTTCGTAAAAGAGAGATCGAGCACAGAGGTGGGATGTGGAGGGGATTTGGGGAAGGGCAGCCTGAGTAAAAGGAGCAGGTGGGAAACAGCGTAAGGCATTAAGGAAACTAGACCACTGTTACTGGCTGTGGAAAGGGAAGACAAAACATGCTGCCTTGAAAATGAAACATCACTTAATTAATTACAAGTGAGGACGGCTAAAACAAGAATCAACACCAAGATGCACCTAACTTTCCCAGGGATGAATTTCTTTTCAATATCCTCTAATGAACTCTAAGGGAAAGACCCTGATAACAAGAATGCCCATACAGACACTGGCTTCAATAGGTGAGTCTGGAAAATGAACACAACTGCATTATTCAGTCCTACGGCATTAAGCACAGAATCACATCCTAAACTGTAAGTTAAAAGCATAAGTCAAAAATTTTCATCAGCAGATGCAATCTTGAAAATGCACACTCACACCAACACCCGGTTTATGTCTCAGAATACACTGGTATATATATAGTCACACAAGGACATTAACAACAAGAGACTGTACCTCATCCCAGGAAGATTCTCTTCCTCTCTCTTCTGTAAAGTGGCGCCCTGACACACAATCTGTAAAATGTAGTTACAGGTATATTAATGAGAACATTCACGAATGTATGTTAAAACCACCATGTGCGTCTATCTCCGGTCGTGGATAAGTCAAAACAAAAGTGGCAGAAAAGACTTTCAAAGAGTTAGAGCATTTTCTGAAAAAATGCTTAAGTCACGGTTGGGATATATTTCAAACCAAGTTGTAAGAGGAAAACACGTAAAAATAATGGATATGGAATTTGGGTTTGCGCACTATGTATTTCTAACATTTGGAGTTTGCTCTTGTTTTTGTTTTTTCTTTTCTTCTGTATTTATTTGGAGGTACCGGGAATGAGCACACGGAATTCGGCATGCTAAGCAAGCATTCTAATTACCACTAACCTATGTCCTTCCCCGAGTCAACTAGCTTCTCGGCATAGATAAAATAAAATACAAAACACTGTTTCACGGTTCACTGACTTACAAAAATTGTTAGTTTGCTGAAGCGCAAAAGATCTTTGAGGCCTTCTTCCCCGTATCACACTATGTCTCACATCAGACCGAGTGGGAGACAGGTCTCAAGTCCCTTGACTGAAGAGACCACAGGCCCCAGGTTCGGGTGAGTCTTCCATAACCGATCATCAGCTGTGGAAAGTCAGGGCTCCACTCGCTGCAGACAGTGACAGGGGCGGGCTTGTCCTCCAAGGAGCCCGGAAATTGGTGTGTGTTGAAGGCCCGTGTGCAGAACCGACACTTCTGCCCTCCGTCAGAGGACCTTCTTTCCCTCTACAACAGACACCTCCGTCCCCAGGGCAGGAATGGGAAGACGCGGTTCATCAAGAGCGTCTGCTAAGGTACCAGAGGGACACGGCCGTGAGCCCGGTCACGGCCGTCCGTGCACGGGGAATACCCGGAGAGCGATCTGCCCTTTTTCTGCAGTGACTCAAGGAAGAAACAGAGGACTATGCTTTCCTCTTACCGAGCGGAGCAGCTGGTGGTTGGGGGCGAGATTGCACAGGGCACCAGGGGGGACAAGGTGCAGTTGCCCAGCTGGGCGACGACTGGCCGCACACGGGGCAGGCCACGCAGGCTGGTCTTCGGAAATTTGGGGCCCTTCGGCCCACGGGGTGACCTGCAGGACAGAAGGGAAGGCTGGTTTGGATGACAGACAAAAGCACCAACAACGACAAGAGCCGAAACCCAACGCAGCAGCCGTCTTCACCGGGCACCCTCCCCTCCACCGGGTGCCCAGGGAGCAGCACGTTGCCACACGCTCCGCCCAGCCTCTGGGGCCTGCCTGCAGCCTGGGCCGCACAGGGGGACTCGGAGATACGACCCTGAAGCCGCACGTCGCCGCCGCCGCTGTCTCCAAGTGGAGGAAGCCAAGGGTCCTCCTTCCCGAGAGGCTGCACACAGAGCATCCAGCACACGGGCAAACTAGCGCCTTCACTACAGCCAGCCGCTCTGGGCGGGACCGCCCTCCCCACCACCTTCCCCAGCTCAACGCAAGCTTCCCCGGCGCGGACCAGGAACACGGACACGGGACGGACGTGAAGAGCTCATTCTCCACACGAGCAAGCAGAGCCGAACCAGGGTCACCGCTCTGCCTGCAGGGCTCTGCCTGCAGGGCTCTGCCTGCAGGGCTCTGCCTGCAGGACCCTGCCAGACCCTCTCTGCCCCCTCGTCACAATGGGCCCTCCTCCTCCACGCAGGGGCTGCCCCTGGGCACAAAGAGCCCTGGGGAAATGGGCACCCCGAAATCCTGCGGTGGAGATGGCCAAGGGCTCCTGAGGGGACAAGGCTGTACTCAGAAGGGACTCAGGCTCCGCTACAATCATCCCTATCCTCAGGGACGTCTGGATTTTACATTCGCTATTTAACGCACCCTACCTGCGTGCTACGGGAGAGTGACGTGGGGAGTCTCAACCCCACACCTGACACCAAAGGGACTGTACCAGCTCATGCACAAAACCCCACGGTGTGCCATGATACTGACGAGCAGCCCTGACAACATCCAGGGCAGGCCCAAACTGGCGCAGGGTGGGGGACAAACACAACGTACGCACTCTGGTGCGCATCGGAATTCCCCCGCAGGGAAGGAGGCATTTTTATGGCGGGCTCATTCCCTTCCAGCCTCTATTCCCTACTACAAACGCACCATTTCCAAGAGCCAGGATTTTCTGCCCAGAGTACAACTGCAGGCAGCGGCCAAGACACACTTACCTCCCGAGAAAAGACAGTGATTGGCTGTGACGTTTACCACACCCAGGAAGACTCCAAGTTGCACAAAGCACACCGTACAAAGCTGGAGGTAGGGCTTTGCCCCTATTCCAGTTAGCAGGATCTGAATGGACATTCTAAACAGGAGAATCACCTGGCCTGAGCCGGGAAGCCAGTCAAAAGAACGACGACACAGAAACCCGTCTAAGTGACCCAGGAGCAACCCCAGGTGCAGGAGGTCAGGAAGGAGTCAGCCGAAACAGGAGAAATCAGTGTGGAGCGAGGGCTCACACTCCTCACGCTGTTTCGAGAAACCCACAGTCAAAGTCTGCGTGCCCCGGCTCCTAAGCACTCCCTCATGGCTCCTGCAGGCAGCAGCCACGGCGACGGGCTCCCGGGAGAAGCAGCCCAATGGCTCCTGGGCAAGAGTTTTGAGTCTGAAAAAGGCAGCGGCACGCCACGCCAGACAGGTCACAGGACACACAGTATGCAGACGAGGCCAGGAACGGCTGCCGGGAGAACGGGAAGATCACCTTTCCAAGGACGAGGCCCAACAGAGCATGACCACCCCACTTCCCTGGGCCTCCGGGGCAGCCGCAGGTGGGCGGGCGCTGCCGGGCCCCACCGGAGCCGCGCCAGGTCCCACATCGGCTAAAAACCACAGAAAAGGATGGAGGATTAGGCTTTCCTGCGAAGACACTGATGAAGCGAAAGAAAATCTTTGCACCTTCCTTCCTTCCTTCCTTCCCAGTATCACACTCGTTTCTTGAAGGAACTGAATACTGACACCAGGAACTCCTGCATGCTAAGCCCGCATTCTCTCTACTGCTGAGCTACATATACACTTCCCCCCAGAGTACAGTAGTTTCTAGGCACAGAGAACAAGAAATGCCAGCCACGTTCACTAACTTACCCAGTGTATAATAAGCTCCGTGTGCTCCACCAACAGAGGTCAGTGTTTTATGATCCGTCAGCTCCTGCGGAGCCACTTCTACAGTCCCAGTAGCATACTCCGGTTTTGTAATTTCGGGCTTAGTCTCCCTTTCCTAGGAACACAATACAAGGTAAGTCAGGAACTGAACTTCAGATCATGTGCCTACGCTTAGTCAGTCAGGTAGACAACAGTTATTTACGGAAGCTATCAGAACATAAGCCCTATCCTGGGAGAAGCTGGCGGTACAAATATAAGGCAGATTCTCCTCTCTGTTCTGCCAGAGGCACAGGATCCATGAAAACAAATCAGCACAGAAAAGTTTCAACAGCTCTACAACTGAGGTGAACGAGTACAGTAACGCCACAAAGGACAGGAGGGTCCGCTGCACGTGGATAGTTCAGGGAATGCTTTGAAGACCGCACTGTTTCATAAAAGGGAGATCCATCGCAGAGGGGGAATGTGGAGAGGCTTTGGGGAAGGGCAGCCTGAGTAAAAGGAGCAGGTGTGAAACAGCGTAAGGCATTAAGGAAACTAGACCACTGTTACTGACGGTGGAATGGGAAGACAAAACATGCTGCCTTGAAAATGAAACATCACTAAATTAATTTCATGTGAGGACGGCTAAAACAAGAACCAACACCAAGATGCACCTAAGTTTCCCAGGGATGTATTTCTTTTCAATATCCACTAATGAACTGTAAGGGAAAGTCCCTGAAAACAAGAATGCCCATACAGAAACTGGCTTCACTATGTGAGTCTGGAAAATGAACACAAATGCATTATACAGTTCTACGGCATTAAGCACAGAATCATATCCTAAACTGTACTTTAAAAGCATAAGTCAAAAATTCTCATCAGCAGATTCAAAAGTGAAGATGCACACTCACACCAACCCCCGGTTTATGTCTCAGAATCCCCTGGTACATATATAGTCACACAAGGTCATTAACAACAAGAGACTGTACCTCATCCCAGGAAGATTCTCTTCCTCTCTCTTCTGTAAAGTGGCGCACTGACACACCATCTGTAAAATGTAGTTACAGGTACATTAATGACAATATTCACGAATGTATATTAAAAACACCATGTGCGTCTATCTCCGTTCGTGGATGTGTCAAAACAATAGTGGCAGAAAAACTTTCAATGAGTTAGAGCATTTTCTGAAAAAAAATGCTTAAGTCACGGTTGGGATATATTTCAAACCAAGTAGTAAGAGGAAAACACGTAAAAAGAATGGATATGGAAGTTGGGTTTTCGCACTATGTATTTCTAACATTTGAAGTTTGCTCTTGTTTTTGTTTTTTCTATTCTTCTGCTTTTAAATGGAGGTACCGGGAATGAGCACACGGAATTCGGCATGCTAAGCAAGCATTCTATTTACCACTAACCTATGTCCTTCCCCGAGTCAACTAGCTTCTCGGCATAGATAAAATAAAATACAAAACACTCTTTCACAGTTCACTGCCTTACAAAACATGTTAGTTTTCTGAAGTGCAAAAGTTCTTTGAGGCCTTCTTCCCCGTATCACACTAAGCCTCACATCAGACCGAGTGGGAGACAGGTCTCAGGACCCTTGACTGAAGAGACCACAGGCCCCTGTTTCGGGTGTGTCTTCCATAACCGATCATCGGCTGTGGAAGGTCAGGGCTCCACTCGCTGCAGACAGTGACAGGGGCGGGCTTGTCCTCCAGGGAGCCCGGAACCTGGTGTCTGTTGAAGGCCCGTGTGCAGAACCGACACGTCTGCCCTCCAACAGAGGTCCCTCTTTCCCTCTAAAACAGACACCTCCCTCCCCAGGATAGGATGGGGAAGACGCGGTCCTTCAAGTGCGTCTGCTTAGGGAACAGAGGGACACGGCCGTGAGCCCAGTCACGGCCGCCTGTGCACGGGGAAGCACCGGAGAGCGATCTGCCCTTCTTTTGCAGTGACTCAAGGAAGAAACAGACGACTATGCTTTCCTCTTACCGAGCGGAGCAGCTGGCGGTGGGGGGGGAGGTTGCACAAGGCACCAAGGGGGACCAGGTGAAGGTGCCCAGCTGGGCGACTACGGGTCGCACCCGGTGAAGGCCAAGCAGGCTGCTCCTCCGAAAGTTTGGGGCCCTCCGGCTCACGGGGTGACCTGCAGGACAGAAGGGAGGGCTTCGTTAAATGACAGACAAAAGCGCCAACACCGACAAGAGCCGAAACCCAACGCAGCAGCCGTCGGCATAGGGCACCCTCCCCTCCACCGAGTGCCCAGAGAGCAGCATGGTGCCACACGCTCCGCCCAGCCCTCTGGGGCCTGCCTGCAGCCTGGACCGCACAGAGGGAAACGGGGATAAGACCCTGAAGCCGAACGCCGCCGCCGCCGCTGTCTCCAAGTGGAGGAAGCCAAGGTTCCTCCTGCCCGAGAGGTTGCACACAGAGATTCCAGCACACAGGCAAACTAGCGCCTTCCCAACAGCCAGCCGCTCTGGGCGGGACGGCCCTCCCCGCCACCTTCCCCAGCTCCACGCAAGCGTGCGAAGCGCGGACCAGGAACACGGACACGGGACGGACGTGAAGAGCTCATTCTCCACACGAGCAAGCAGAGCCGCAACAGTGTCACGGCTCTGCCTGCAGGGCTCTGCCTGCAGGGCTCTGCCTGCAGGACCCTGCCAGTCCCTCTCTGCCCCCTCCTCACAAAGGGCCCTCCTCCTCTACGCATTGGCTGCCCCTGGGCCCAAAGATCCCTGGGGTCTGGGGCAACATGGAGTCCTGCGGTGGAGCTGGCCAAGGGCTCCCGAGGGGACAAGGCTGTCCTCAGAAAGGACTCAGGGTCCGCTACAATCATCCCTATCCGCAGGGACGTCTGGATTTTACGTTCGCTACGGAACGCACCCTAACTGCTTGCTACGGGAGAGTGACGTGGGGAGTCTCAACCCCACACCTGACACCAAAGGAACTGTACCAGCTCGTGCGCAAAACCCAACGGTGTGCCATGAGTCCGACGAGCAGCTCTGACAGCTTCCAGTGCTGGCCCAAACCGGCGCAGGTGGGGGACAAACTCAACGTACGCACTCTGGTGCGCATCGGAATTCCCTCGCAGGGAAGGAGGCATTTTCACGGCGGGCTCTTTCCCTTCCATCCTCTATTCCCTACTACAAACGCACCATCTCCAAGAGCCAGGATTTTCTGCCCAGAGTACAACTGGAGGCAGCGGCCAAGACACATTTACCTCCCGAGAAAAGACAGTGACGGGCTGTGACGTTTACCACTCCCAGGAAGACTCCAAGTTGCACAAAGCACACCGTACAAAGCTGGAGGGAGGGCTCTGCCCCTTTTCCAGTTACCAGGATCTTAATGAACATTCTAAACAGGAGAATCACCTGGCCTGAGCCGGGAAACCACTCAAAAGAACGACGACACAGAAACCCGTCTCAGTGACCCAGGAGCAACCCCAGGTGCAGGAGTTCAGGAAGGAGTCAGCCGAGCCAGGAGAAGTCAGTGTGGAGCGAGGGCTCACCCTCCTCACGCTGTTTCGAGAAACCCACAGTCAAATTCTGCGGGCCCCGGCCCCTAAGCACTCCCACATGGCTCCTGCAGGCACCAGCCAAGGCGACGGACTCCAGGGAGAAGCAGCCCACTGGCTCCTGGGCAAGAGTTTTGAGTCTGAAAAAGGCAGCAACACGCCACCCCAGACCCGTCACAGGACACACAGTCTGCAGACGAGGCCAGGAACGGCTGCCGGGAGAACGGGAAGATCACCTTTCTCAGGACGAGTCCCAACAGAGCATGACCACCCCACTTACCTGGGCCTCCGGGGCCACAGCAGGTGGGCGTGCGCTGCCGGGCCACACCGGGGACGCGCCAGGTCCCGCGTCGGCTAAAAACCACAGAAAAGGATGGAGGATTAGGCTTTCCTGCGAAGACAGTGCTGAAGCGAAAAAAAAACTTTGCGCCTTCTTTCAATCCTTCCTTCCCCGTATCACACTCGTTTCTTGGAGGAACTGGATACTGACCCCAGGAACTCTTGCATGATAAGCCCGCATTCTCTCTACTGCTGAGCTACATATACCCTTCCCCCCAGAGCACACTAGTTTCTAGGCACAGAGAACAAGAAATGCCAGCCACGTTCACTAACTTACCCAGTGTATAATAAGCTCCGTGTGCTCCACCAACAGAGGTCAGTGTTTTATGATCCATCAGCTCCTGCGGAGCCACCTTTACAGTCCCAGTAGCATACTCCGGTTTTGTAATTTCGGGCTTAGTCGCCCCTTCCTAGGAACACAAAACAAGGTAAGTCAGGAACTGAACTTCACATCATGTGCCTACGCTTATTCAGTCAGGTAGACAACAGTTATTTACCGAAGCTATCAGAACATAAGCCCTATCCTGGGAGAAGCTGGCGGTACAAATAAAAGGCAGATTCTCCTCTCTGTTCTGCCAGAGGCACAGGATCCATGAAAACAAATCAGCACAGAAAAGTTTCAACAGCTCTACAACTGAGGTGAACTGGTACAGTAACGCCACAAAGGACAGGAGAGTCCGCTGCATGTTGATAGCTCAGGGAATGCTGGGAAGACCGCACTGTTTCATAAAAGAGAGATCCAGCGCAGAGGGGTGATGTGGAGGGGCTTTGGGGAAGGGCAGCCTGAGTAAAAGGAGCAGGTGGGAAACAGCATAAGGCATTAAGGAAACTAGACCACTTTTACTGGCGGTGGAATGGGAAGACAAATCATGCTGCCTTGAAAATGAAACATCACTTAATTAATTTCAAGTGAGGAAGGCTAAAACAAGAATCAACACCAAGATGCACCTAACTTTCCCAGGGATGAATTTCTTTTCAATATCCTCTAATGAACTGTAAGGGAAAGACCCTGAAAACAAGAATGCCCATACAGACACTGGCTTCAATAGGTGAGTCTGGGAATTGAACACAAGTGCATTATCCATTCCTACAGCATTAAGCACAGAATCACATCGTAAACTGTAAGTTAAAAGCATAAGTCAAAAATTCTCATCAGCAGATGCAAACGTGAAAATGCACACTCACACCAACCCCCGGTTTATGTCTCAGAATCCCCTGGTACTTGTATTGTCACACAAGAACATTAAAAACAAGAGACTGTACCTCATCCCAGGAAGATTCTCTTCCTCTCTCTTCTGTAAAGTGGCGCACTGACACACCATGTGTAAAATGTAGTTACAGGTACATTAATGAGAATATTCACGAATGTATATTAAAACCACCATGTGCGTCTATCTCCGTTCGTGGATGTGTCAAAACAAAAGTGGCAGAAAAGACTTTCAAAGAGTTAGAGCATTTTCTGAATAAAATGCTTAAGTCACGGTTAGGATATATTTCAAACCAAGTAGTAAGAGGAAAAGACGTAAAAAGAATGGATATGGAAGTTGGGTTTGCGCACTATGTATTTCTAACTTTTGGAGATTGCTCTTGATTTTGTTTTTTCTTATCTTCTCTTTTTAATTGGAGGTACCGGTAATGAGCACACGGAATTCGGCATGCTAAGCAAGCATTCTATTTACCACTAACCTATGTCCTTCCCCGAGTCAACTAGCTTCTCGGCATAGATAAAATAACATACAAAACACTCTTTCATGGTTCACTGCCTTACAAAACATGTTAGTTTGCTGAAGCACAAAAGATCTTTGAGGCCTTCTTCCCCGTATCACACTAAGTCTCACATCAGACCGAGTGGGAGACAGGCCTCAGGATCCTTGACTGAAGAGACCACAGGCCCCGGGTTCGGGTGTGACTTCCATAACCGATCATCGGCTGTGGAAGGTCACGGCTCCAGTCGCTGCAGTCAGTGACAGGGGCGGGCTTGTCCTCCAGGGAGCCCGGAACGTGGTGTCTGTTGAAGGCCCGTGTGCAGAACCGACACTTCTGCCCTCCGTCAGAGGACCATGATTCCCTCTACAACAGACATCTCCCTCCCCAGGGCAGGACGGGGAAGATGCGTTCCATCAAGTGCGACTGCTAAGGGACAAGAGGGTCACGGATGTGAGCACAGTCACGGCCGCCCGTGCACGGGGAAGCCCCGGAGTGCGATCTGCCCTTCTGCAGTGACTCAAGGAAGAAACAGACGACTATGCTTTCCTCTTACCGAGCGGAGCAGCTGGCGGTGGGGGGCGAGGTTGCACAGGGCACCAAGGGGGACCAGGTGCAGGTGCCCTGCTGGGCGACGACGGGCCGCACCCGGGGCAGGACACGTAGGCTGATCCTCGGAAATGTTGGGGCTCTCCGGCCTATGGGGTGACCTGCAGGACAGAAGGGAGGGCTGGGTTGGTTGACAGACAAAAGCGCCAACACCGACAAGAGCCGAAACCCAACGCAGCAGCCGTCGGCACCGGGCACCCTCTCCTCCACCGGGTGCCCAGGGAGCAGCATGGTGCCACACGCTCCGCCCAACCATCTGGGGCCTGCCTGCAGCCTGGGCCGCACAGGTGGACACGGGGATACTACCCTGACGCCGCACGTCACCGCCGCCGCTGTCTCCAAGTGGAGGAATCCAACGGTCCTCCTGCCCGAGAGGCTACACACAGAGCTTCCAGCACACGGGCAAACTAACACCTTCCCAACAGCCAGCCGCTCTGGGCGGGACGCCCTCCCCGCCACCTTCCCCAGCTCCACGCAAGCTTGCCAGTCGCGGACCAGGAACACGGACACGGGACGGACGTGAAGAGCTCATTCTCCACTCGAGCAAGCAGAGCAGCACCAGGTTCACCGCTCTGCCTGCAGGGCTCAGCCTGCAGGGCTCTGCCTGCAGGGCCCTGCCTGCAGGGCTCTGCATTCAGGACCCTGCCAGGCCCTCTTTGTCCCCTCCTCACAAATGGCCCTCCTCCTCCACGCAGGGGTTGCCCCTGGGTGCAAAGTGCCCTGGGGAGCGGGACAACCCGGAGTCCTGAGGCGGAGCTGGCTAAGGGCTCCAGAGGGGACAAGGCTGTCCTCAGAAGGGACTCAGGCTCCACTTCAATCATCCCCATCCTCAGGGACGTCTAGATTTTACGTTCGCTCCGGAACGCACCCTACCTTCGTGCTACGGGAGAGTGACGTGGGGAGTCTCAACCCCACACCTGACACCAAAAGGACTGTACCAGCTCGTGCGCAAAACCCCACGGTGTGCCATGATACCGACGAGCAGCTCTGACAGCTTCCATTGCAGGCCCGAACCGGCGCAGGGTGGGGGACAAACACAACGTATGCACTCTGGTGCGCATCGGAATTCCCCCGCAGGGAAGGAGGCATTTTCACGGCGGGCTCTTTCCCTTCCAGCCTCTATTCCCTACTACAAATGCACCATCTCCGAGAGCCAGGCTTTTCTGCCCAGAGTACAACTGGAGGCAGCGGCCAAGACTCACTTATCATCCGAGAATAATCAGTGAAGGGCTGTGACGTTTACCACACACAGGAAGACTCCAAGTTGCAACAAGCACACCGTACAAAGCTGGAGGGAGGGCTTTGCCCCTTTTCCAGTTACCAGGATCTGAATGGTCATTCTAAACCGGAGAAACACCTGGCCAGAGCCGGGAAACCAGTCAAAAGAACGACGACCAAGAAACCCGTCTCAGTGACCCAGGATCAACCCCAGGTGCAGGAGGTCAGGAAGGAGTCAGCCGATCCAGGAGAAGTCAGTGTGGAGCGAGGGCTCACCCTCCTCACGCTGTTTCGAGAAACCCACAGTCAAAGTCTGCGGGCCCCTGCTCCTAAGCACACCATCATGGCTCCTGCAGGCACCAGCCAAGGTGAAGGGCTCCCGGGAGAAGCAGCCCACTGGCTCCTGGGCAAGAGTTTTGAGTCTGAAAAAGGCAGCGACACGCCATGCCAGACCTGTCACAGGACACACAGTCTGCAGACGAGGCCAGGAACGGCTGCCGGGAGAACGGGAAATCACCTTTCCCAGGACGAGGCACAACAGAGCAAGACCACCCCACTTCCCTGGGCCTCCCGGGCCGCCGCATGTGGGCGGGTGCTGCCGGGCCACACTGGAACCGCGCTAGGTCCTGCATCCGCTAAAAACCACAGAAAAGGATGGAGGATTAGGCTTTCCTGCGAAGACACTGCTGAAGCGAAACAAAATCTTTGCACCTTCTTTCATTTTTCCTTCCCCGTATCACACTCGTTACTTGGAGGAACTGGATACTGACCCCAGGAACTCCTGCATGCTAAGCCCGCATTCTCTCTACTGCTGAGCTACATATACCCTTCCCCACAGAGCACACTAGTCTCTAGGCACAGAGAACAAGATTTGCCAGCCACGTTCACTAACTTACCCAGTGTATAATAAGCTCCGTGTGCTCCACCAACAGAGGTCAGTGTTTTATGATCCGTCAGCTCCTGCGGAGCCACTTCTACAGTCCCAGTAGCGTACTCCGGTTTTGTAATTTCGGGCTTAGTCGCCCCTTCCTAGGAACACAAAACAAGATAAATCAGGAACCGAACTTCACATCATGTGCCTACGCTTAGACAGTCAGTAGACAACAGTTATTTACCGAAGCTATCAGAACATAAGCCCTATCATGGGAGAAGCTTGCGGTACAAATAAAAGCAAATTCTCCTCTGTGTTCTGCCAGAGGCACAGGATCCATGAAAACAAATCAGTACAGAAAAGTTTCAACAGCTCTACAACTGAGGTGAACAGGTACAGTAACGCCAAAAAGGACAGGAGAGTCCGCTGCACGTGGATAGCTCAGGGAATGCTGGGAAGACCGCACTGTTTTGTAAAAGAGAGATCCAGCGCAGAGGGGTGATGTGGAGAGGCTTTGGGGAAGGGCAGCCTGAGTAAAAGGAGCAGGTGAGAAACAGTGTAAGGCATTAAGGTATCTAGACCACTGTTACTGGCGGTGGAAATGGAAGACAAAACATGCTGCATTTAAAATTAAACATCACTTAATTAATTTCAAGTGAGGACGGCTAAAACTAGAACCAACACCAAGATGCACCTAACTTTCCCTGGGATGTATTTCTTTTCAATATCCTCTAATGAATTGTAAGGGAAAGACCCTGAAAACAAGAATGCCCATTCAGACACTGGCTTCACTAGGTGAGTCTGGAAAATGAACACAAGTGCATTATCCAGTCTAACGGCATTAAGCACAGAATCACATCCTAAACTGTAAGTTAAAAGCATAAGTCCAAAATTCTCATCAGCAGATGCAAACGTGAAATTGCACACTCACACCAACCCACGGTTTATGTCTCAGAATCCAATGGTACATATATAGTCACACAATGACATTTAAAACAAGAGACTGTACCTCATCCCAGGAAGATTCTCTTCCTCTCTCTTCTGTAAAGTGGCGCACTGACACACCATCTGTAAAATGTAGTTACAGGTACATTAATGACAATATTCACGAATGTATATTAAAACCACCATGTGCATCTATCTCCGTTCGTGGATGTGTCAAAACAAAAGTGGCAGAAAAGACTTTCAAAGAGTTAGAGCATTTTATGAAAAAAATGCTTACGTCAAGGTTGGGATAAATTTCAGACCAAGTAGTAAGAGGAAAACACGTTAAAAGAATGGATATGGAAGTTGGGTTTGCGCACGATGTATTTCTAACATTTGGAGTTTGCTCTTGTTTTTGTTTTTTCTTTTCTTCTGTTTTTAATTGGAGGTACCGGGAATGAGCACACGGAATTCGGCATGCTAAGCAAGCATTCTATTTACCACTAACCTATGTCCTTCCCCGAGTCAACTAGCTTCTCGGCATACATAAAATAAAATACAAAACACTCTTTCACGGTTCACTGACTTACAAAACATGTTAGTTTGCTGAAGCGCAAAAGACCTTTGAGGCCTTCTTCCCCGTATCACACTGAGTCTCACATCCCACCGAGTGGGAGACAGGCCTCAGGATCCTTGACTGAAGATACCACAGGCCCCAAGTTCGGGTGTGTCTTCCATAACCGATCATCTGCTGTGGAAGTTCAGGGCTCCACTCGCTGCAGACAGTGACAGGGGCGGGCTTGTCCTACAGGGAGCCCGGAACGTGGTGTCAGTTGAAGGCCCGTGTGCAGAACCGACACTTCTGCCCTCCGTCAGAGGACCCTCTTTCCCTCTACAACAGACACCTCCGTCCCCAGGGCAGGATGTGGAAGACGCGGTCCATCAAGTGCGTCTGCTAAGGGACCAGAGGGACACGGCCGTGAGCCCGGTCACGGCCGCCCGTGCACCGGGAAGACCCGGAGAGCGATCTGCCCTTCTTCTGCAGTGACTCAAGGAAGAAACAGAGGATTATGCTTTCCTCTTACCGAGCGGAGCAGCTGGCGGTGGGGGGCGAGGTTTCACAGGGCACCAAGGGGGACCAGGTGCAGGTGCCCACCTGGGCGACGACTGACCGCACACGGGGCAGGCCATGCAGGCTGGTCTTCGGAAAGTTGGGGCCCTCCGGCCCACAGGGTGACCTGCAGGACAGAAGGGAGGGCTGGGTTGGATGACAGACAAAAGCGCCAACACCGACAAGAGTCGAAACCCAACGCAGCAGCCGTCGGCACCGGGCATCCTCCCCTCCACCGGGTTCCCAGAGAGCAGCATGGTGCCACACGCTCCGCCCAGCCCTCTGGGGTGTGCCTGCAGCCTGGGCTGCACAGGGGGACACGGGGATACGACCCTGACGCCGCACGTCGCCGCCGCCGCTGTCTGCAAGTGGAGGAAGCCAAGGGTCCTATTGCCCGAGAGGCTGCACACAGAGCTTCCAGCACTCGGGCAAACTAGCGCCTTCCCAAAAGCCAGCCGCTCTGGGCGGGACGGCCCTCCACGTCACCTTCCCCAGCTCGACGCAAGCTTGCCCGGCGCTGTCCAGTAACTCGGACACGGGACAGAAGTGAAGAGCTCATTCTCCACACGAGCAAACACAGACGCACCAGGGTCACCGATCTGTCTGCAGGGCTCTGCCTGCAGGGCTCTGCCTGCAGGACCCTGCCAGTCCCTCTATGACCCCTCCTCACAAAGGGCCCTCCTCTTCCACGCATTGGCTGCCCCTGGGCGCAAAGATCGCTGGGGTGGTGGGCATCACGGAGTCCTGCGGCGGAGCAAGCCAAGGGCTCCCGAGGGGACAAGGCTGTCCTCAGAAGGGACTCAGGCTCCGCTACAATCATCCCTATCCTCAGGGACGTCTGGATTTTACGTTCGCTACGGAACGCACCCTAACTGCGTGCTACGGGAGAGTGACGTGTGTTGTCTCAACCCCAAACCTGACACCAAATGGACTGTACCAGCTCGTGCGCAAAATCCCACTGTGTGCCATGAGACCGACGAGCAGCTCTGAGTGCTTCCAGGGCAGGCCCGACCAGGTGCAGGTAGGGGGACAAAGACAACGTACGCACTCTGGTGCGAATCGGAATTCCCCCGCAGGGAAGGAGGCATTTTCACGGTGGGCTCTTTCCCTTCCAGCATCTATTCCCTAGTACAAACGCACCATCTTCGGGAGCCAGGCTTTTCTGCCCAGAGTACAACTGGAGGCAGCGGCCAAGACACACTTACCTCCCGAGAAAAGACAGTGACGGGCTGTGACGTTTACCACACCCAGGAAGACTCCAAGTTGCACAAAGCACACCGTACAAAGCTGGACGGAGGGCTTTGCCCCTTTTCCAGTTACCAGGATCTGAATGGACATTCTAAACAGGAGAATCACCTGGCCTGAGCCGGGAAACCAGTCAAAAGAACGACGACAAAGAAAACTGTCTCAGTGACCCAGGAGCAACCCCCGGTGCAGGAGGTCAGGAAGGAGTCAGCCGAGCCAGGAGAAGTCAGTGTGGAGAAATGGCTCACCCTCCTCACGCTGTTTCGAGAAATCCACAGTCAAAGTCTGCTGGCCCCGGCTCCTAAGCACTCCCTCATGGCTCCTGCAGGCACCAGCCAAGGCGACGGGCTCCCGGGGGAAGCAGCCCACTGGCTCCTGTGCAAGAGTTTTGATTCTGAAAAAGGCAGCGACACGCCACGCCAGACCCGTCACAGGGCACACAGTCTGCAGACAAGGCCAGGAACGGCTGCCGGGAGAACGGGAAGATCACCTTTCACAGGACGAGGCCCAACAGAGCATGACCACCCCAATTTCCTGGGCCTCCGGGGCCGCCGCAGGTGGCGGGGCGATGCCGGGCCACACAGGAGCCGCGCCAGGTCCCGCGTCGGCTAAAAACCACAGAAAAGGATGGAGGATTAAGCTTTCCTGCGAAGACACTGCTGAAGCGATACAAAACATTTGTGCCTTCCTTCCTTCCTTCCTTCCTTCCTTCCCCGTATCACACTCGTTTCTTGGAGGAACTGGATACTGACCCCAGGAACTCCTGCATGCTAAGCCCGCATTCTCTCTACTGCAGAGCTACATATACCCTTCCCCCCAGAGCACACTACTTTCTAGGCCCAGAGAACAAGAAATTCCAGCCACGTTCACTAACTTACCCAGTGTATAATAAGTTCCGTGTGCTCCACAAACAGAGTTCAGTGTTTTATGATCCGTCAGATCCTGCGGAGCCACTTCTACAGTCCCAGTAGCGTACTCCGGTTTTGTAATTTCAGGCTTAGTCGCCCATTACTAGGAACACAAAACAAGATAAATCAGGAACCGAACTTCACATCATGTGCCTACGCTTAGTCAGTCAGGTAGACAACAGTTATTTACCGAAGCTATCAGAACATAAGCCCTATCCTGGGAGAAGCTGGTGGTACAAATAAAAGGCAGATTCTCCTCTCTGTTCTGCCAGAGGCACAGGATCCATGAAAATAAATCAGCACATCAATGTTTCAACAGCTCTACAACTGAGGTGAACGGGTACAGTAGCGCCACAAAGCACAGGAGATTCTGATGCACGTGGATAGCTCAGGGAATGCTGGGAAGACCGCACTGTTTCATAAAAGAGAGATCTAGCGCAGAGGGTGGATGTGGAGGGGCTTTGGGGAAGGGCAGCCTGAGTAAAAGGAGCAGGTGGGAAACAGCGTAAGGCATTAAGGAAACTAGACCAATGTTACTGGCGGTGGAATGGGAAGACAAAACATGCTGCCTTGAAAATGAAACATCACTTAATTAATTTCAAGTGAGGACGGCTCAAAAAAGAACCAACACCAAGATGCACGTAACTTTCCCAGGGATGAATTTCTTTTCAATATCCTCTAATGAACTGTAAGGGAAAGACCCTGAAAACAAGAATGCCCATACAGACACTGGCTTCACTATGTGAGTCTGGAAATTGAACACAATTGCATTATCCAGTCCTACGGCATTAAGCACACAATCACACCCTAAACTGTAAGTTAAAAGCATAAGTCAAAAATTCTCATCAGGAGATTCAAATGTGAAAATGCACACTCACACCAACCCCCGGTTTATGTCTCAGAATCCCCTGGTACTTATATAGCCACACAAGGACATTAAAAACAAGAGACTGTACCTCATCCCAGGAAGATTCTCTTCCTCTCTCTTCTGTAAAGTGGCGCACTGACACACCATCTGTAAAATGTAGTTACAGGTACATTAATGAGAATATACACGAATGTATATTAAAACCTCCATGTGCGTCTATCTCCGTTCGTGGATGTGTCAAAACAAAAGTGGCAGAAAAGACTTTCAAAGAGTTAGAGCATTTTCTGAAAAAAAGGCTTAAGTCACGGTTGGGATATATTTCAAACCAAGTAGTAATAGGAAAACACGTAAAAAGAATGGATATGGAAGTTGGGTTTGCGCACTATGTATTTCTAAAATTTGGAGATTGCTCTTGTTTGTGTTTTTGTTTTTTTCTTCTGTTTTTAAATGGAGGTACCGGGAATGAGCACACGGAATTCGTCATGCTAAGCAAGCATTCAATTTACCACTAACGTATGTCCTTCCCCGAGCCAACTAGATTCTCGGCATAGATAAAATAACATACAAAACACTCTTTCATGGTTCACTGCCTTACAAAACATGTTAGTTTGCTGAAGCGCAAAAGATCTTTGAGGCCTTTTTCCCCGTATCACACTAAGTCTCACATCAGACCGAGTGGGAGACAGGTCTCAGGACCCTTGACTGAAGAGACCACAGGTGCCGGGTTCGGGTGTGTCTTCCATAAATGATCATCGGCTGTGGAATGTCAGGGCTCAAGTCGCTGCAGTCAGTGACAGGGGCGGGCTTGTCCTCCAGGGAGCCCGGAACGTGGTGTCTGTTGAAGGCCCGTGTGCAGAACCGACATTTCTGCCCTCCGTCAGAGGACCCTCATTCCCTCTACAACAGACACCTCCCTCCCCAGGGCAGGACGGGGAAGACACGATCCATGAAGTGCGTCTGCTAAGGGACCAGAGGGACAAAGCCGTGAGCCCAGTCACGGCCGCCGGTGCACGGGGAAGCCCCGGAGAGCGATCTGCCCTTCTTCTGCAGTGACTCAAGGAAGAAACAGAGGACTATGCTTTCCTCTTACCGAGCGGAGCAGCTGGCGGTGGGGGGCGAGGTTTCACAGGGCACCATGGGGGAACAGGTGCAGGTGCCCTGCTTGGCGACGACGGGCCGCACCCGGGGCAGGACTCGTAGGCTGATCCTCGGAAATGTTGGGGCACTCCGGCCCACGGGGTGACCTGCAGGACAGAAGGGAGGGCTGGGTTGGATGACAGACAAAACGCCAACACCGACAAGAGCCGAAACCCAACGCAGCAGACGTTGGCACCGGGCACCCTCCCCTCCACCGGGTGCCCTGTGAGCAGCACGGTGCCACACGCTCCACCCAGCACTCTGGGGCCTGCCTGCAGCCTGGGCCACACAGGGGGTCACGGGGATACGACCCTGACGCCGCATGTCACCGCCGCCGCTGTCCAAGTGGAGGAAGCCAAGGGTCCTCCTGCCCGAGAAGCTGCACAAAGAGCTTCCAGCACACGGGCAAACTAGCGCCTTCTCAATAGCCAGCTGCTCTGGGAGGGACGGCCCTCCCCGCCACCTTCCCCAGCTCCACGCAAGCTTGCCCGGCGCGGACCAGGAACACGGACGTGAAGAGCTCATTCACGGATCTGGCGTGGCGTTTCGAGCTTCATGGACGTGAAGAGCTCATACTCCACACGAGCAAGCAGAGCCGAACCAGGGTCACCGCTCTGCCTTCAGGGCTCTGCCTGCAGGGCTCAGCCTGCAGGGCTCTGCCTGCAGGACCCTGCCAGGCCCTCTATGCCCCCTCCTCACAAAGGGCCCTCCTCCTCCTCGCAGGGGCAGCCCCTGTGCTCAAACAGCCCTGTGGAGCGGGGCATACCGGGGTCCTCCGACGGAGCTGGCCAAGGGATCCCGAGGGGACAAGGCTGTCCACAGAAGGGACTCAGGCTCCTCTAGAATCATCCCTATCCTCAGGGACATCTGGAATTTACGTTCGCTAATGAACGCACCCTAACTGCGTGCTACGGGAGAGTGACGTGGGGAGTCTCAACCCCACACCTGACACCAAAGCGACTGTAACAGCTCATGCACAAAACCCCACGGTGTGCCATGATACTGACGAGCAGCTCTAACAACTTCCAGGGCAGGCTCGAACTGGCGCAGGGTGGGGGACAAACACAACGTACGCCCTCTGGTGTGCATCGGAATTCCCCCGCAGGGAAGGAGGCGTTTTTACGGCGGGCTCTTTCACTTCCAGCCTCTATTCCCTACTACAAACGCACCATCTCCGAGAGCCAGGCTTTTCTGCCCAGAGTACAACTGGAGGCAGCGGCTAAGACACACTTACCTCCCGAGAAAAGACAGTGACTGGCTGTGACGTTTACCACACCCAGGAAGACTCCAAGTTGCACAAAGCACACCGTACAAAGCTGGAGGTAGGGCTTTGCCACTTTTCCAGTTACCAGGATCTTAATGGACATTCTAAACAGGAGAATCACCTGGCCTGAGCCGGGAAACCAGTCAAAAGAACAACGATACAGAAACCCGTCTAAGTGTCCCAGGAGAAACCCCAGGTGCAGGAGGTCAGGAAGGAGTCAGCCGAGCCAGGAGAAATCAGTGTGGAGCGAGGGCTCACACTCCTCATGCTGTTTTGAGAAACCCACAGTCAAAGTCTGCGGGCCCCGGCTCCTAAGCACTCCCTCATGGCTCCTGCAGACACCAGCCAAGGCGACGGGCTCCCGGGAGAAGCAGCACACTGGCTCCTGGGCAAGAGTTTTGAGTCTCAAAAAGGCAGTGACACGCTACGCCAGACCCGTCACAGGACACACAGTCTGCAGACGAGGCCATGAACGGCTGCCAGGAGAACGGGAAGAACACCTTTCCCAGGACGAGGCCCAACAGAGCATGACCACCCCACTTCCCTGGGCCTCCGGGGCAGCCGCAGGTGGGCGGGCGCTGCCGGGCCACACCGGAGCCGCGCCAGGTACGGCATCGGCTAGAAATCACAGAAAAGGATGGAGGATTAGGCTTTCCTGCGAAGACACTGCTGAAGCGATACAAAACTTTGCGCCTTCCTTCCTTCCTTCCTTCCCCGTAACACACTCGTTTCTTGGAGGAACTGGATACTGACCCCAGGAACTCCTGCATGCTAATCCCGCATTCTCTCTACTGCTGAGCTACATATACCCTTCCCCCCAGAGCACACTTGTTTCTAGGCACAGAGAAAAAGGAATGCCAGCCACGTTCACTAACTTACCCAGTGTATAATAAGTTCCGTGTGCTCCACCAACAGAGGTCAGTGTTTTATGATCCGTCAGCTCCTGCGGAGCCACTTCTACAGTCCCAGTAGCGTACTCCGGTTTTGTAATTTCGGGCTTAGTCGCCCCTTCCTAGGAACACAATACAAGATAATTCAGGAAACGAACTTCAGATCATTTGCCTACGCTTAGTCAGTCAGGTAGACAACATTTATTTACCGAAGCTATCAGAACATAAGCCCTATCCTGGTAGAAGCTGGCGGTACAAATAAAAGGCAGATTCTCCTCTCTGTTCTATCAGAGGCACAGGATCCATGAAAACATATCAGCACAGAAAAGTTTCAACAGCTCTACAACTGAGGTGAATGGGTACAGTAATGCCACAAAGGACAGGAGAGTCCGCTGCACGTGGATAGCTCAGGGAATGCTGGGAAGACCACACTGTTTCGTAAAAGAGAGATCCAGCGCAGAGGGTGGATGTGGAGGGTCTTTGGGGAAGGGCAGCCTGAGTGAAAGGAGCAGGTGGGAAACAGCGTAAGGCATTAAGGGACCTAGACCACTGTTACTGGCGGTTTAATGGGAAGACAAAACATGCTGCCTTGAAAATGAAACATCACTTAATTAATTACAAGTGGGGACGGCTAAAACAAGAACCAACACCAAGATGCACCTAACTTTCCCAGGGATGAATTTCTTTTCAATATCCTCTAATGAACTCTAAGGGAAAGACCCTGAATACAAGAATGCCCATACAGACACTGGCTTCAATAGGTGAGTCTGGAAAATGAACACAACTGCATTATCCAGTCCTACGGCATTAAGCACAGAATCACATCCTAAACTGTAAGTTAAAAGCATATCTCAAAAATTCTCATCAGCAGATGCAAATGTGAAAATGCACACTCACAACAACCCCCGGTTTATGTCTCAGAATCCCCTGGTATTTATATAGTCACACAAGGACATTAAAAACAAGAGACTGTACCTCATCCCAGGAAGATTCTCTTCCTCTCTATTCTGTAAAGTGGAGCACTGACACACCATCTGTAAAATGTAGTTAAAGGTACATTAATGAGAATATTCACGAATGTATATTAAAACCACCATGTGCGTCTATTTCCGTTCGTGGATGTGTCAAAACAAAAGTGGCAGAAAAGACTTTCATAGAGTTAGAGCATTTTCTGAAAAAAATGCTTAAGTCACGGTTGGGATTATTTCAAACCAAGTAGTAAGAGCAAAACACGTAAAAAGAATGGATATGGAAGTTGTGATGGCGCCCTATGTATTTCTAACATTTGGAGTTTGCTCTTGTTTTTGTATTCCATTTTCTTCTGCTTTTAAATGGAGGTACCGGGAATGAACACACGGAATTCGTCATGCTAAGCAAGCATTCTATTTACCACTAACCTATGTCCTACCCCGAGTCAACTAGATTCTCGGCATAGATAAAATAAAATAGAAAACACTCTTTCACGGTTCACTGCCTTTCAAAACATGTTATTTACTGATGCGCAAAAGATATTTGAGGCCTTATTCCCCGTATAACATTAAGTCTCACATCAGACCGAGTGGGAGACTGGTCTCAGGACCCTTGACTGAAGAGACCACAGGCCCCGGGTTCGGGTGTGTCTTCCATAACCGATCATCGGCTGTGGAATGTCAGGGCTCCACTCGCTGCTGTCAGTGACAGGGGCGGGCTTGTCCTCCAGGGAGCCCGGAACGTGGTGACTGCTGAAGGCTCGTGTGCAAAACCGACACGTCTGCCCTCCGTCAGAGGACCCTCTTTCCCTCTACAAAAGACACCTACCTCCCCAGGGCAGGACGGGGATGATGCGGTCCATCAAGTGCGCCTGCTAAGGGACCAGAGGGACAAAGCCGTGAGCAAAGTCACGGCCGCCCGTGCACGGGGAAGCCCCGGAGAGCGATCTGCCCTTCTTTTGCAGTGACTCAAGGAAGAAACAGAGTACTATGCTTTCCTCTTACCGAGTGGAGCAGCTGGTGGTGGGGGGCGAGGTTGCACAGGGCACAAAGTGGGACCAGGTGCAGGTGCCCTGCTGGGCGACGACGGGCCGCACCCGGGGCAGGAAACGCAGTCTAGTCCTCGGAAATTTTGGGGCCCTCCGGCCCATGGGGTAACCTGCAGGACAAAAGGGAGGGCTGGGTTGGATGACAGACAAAAGTGCCAATGCCGACAAGAGCCTAAACCCAACGCAGCAGCCGTCGGCACCGGGCACCCTCCCCTCCACCGGGTGCCCTGTGAGCAGCACGGTGCCACACGCTCCACCCAGCCCTCTAGAGCCTGCCTGCAGCCTGGGCCGCACAGGTGGACACGGGGATACTACCCTGAATCCGCACGTCACCGACGCCGCTGTCTCCAAGTGGAAGAACCCAAGGGTCCTCCTGCCCGAGAGGCTGCACACAGAGCTTCCAGCACACAGGCAAACTAGCGCCTTCCCAACAGCCAGCTGCTCTGGGCGTACGGCACTCCCTGCCAACTTCCCCAGCTCCATGCATGTTTGCCTGGCGTGGACCAGGAACACGGACGTGAAGAGCTCATTCACGGGTGTGGCGTGGCGTGTCGAGCTTCACGGTTGTGAAGAGCTCATACTCCACACGAGCAAGCAGAGCCGCACCAGGGTCACCGCTCTGCCTGCAGGGCTCTGCCTGCAGGGCTCTGCCTGCAGGACCCTGCCAGGCCCTCTCTGCCCCCTCTTCACAAAGGGCCCTCCTCCTCCACACAGGGGCAGCAACTGGGCCCAAAGAGCCCTGCGGTCTGGGGCAACATGGAGTCCTGCGGCGGAGCTGGCCAAGGGCTCCCGAGGGGCAAGGCTGTCCTCAGAAGGGACTCAGGCTCCGCTACAATCATCCCTATCCTCAGAGACTTCTGGATTTTACGTTTGCTACGGAATGCACCCTACCTGCGTGCTACGGGAGAGTGACGTGGGGAGTCTCAACCCCACACCTGACACCAAAGGGACTGTACCAGCTCGTGAGCAAAACCCTACGGTGTGCCATGAGTCCGACGAGCAGCTCTGACAGCTTCCAGGGCAGGTCCGACCCGGCGCAGGGTGGGGGACAAACACAACGTACGCACTCTGGTGCGCATCGGAATTCCCCCGCAGGGAAGGAGGCATTTTCACGGCGGGCTCTTTCCCTTCCAGCTTCTATTCCCTACTACAAACGCACCATCTCCGAGAGCCAGGCTTTTCTGCCCAGAGTACAACTTTAGGCAGCGGCCAAGACACACTTACCTCCCGAGAAAAGTCAGAGACGGGCTGTGACGTTTACCACACCCAGGAAGACTCCAAGTTGCACAAAGCACACCGTACAAAGCTGGAGGGAGGGCTTTGCCCCTTTTCCAGTTACCAGGATCTGAATGGACATTCTAAATTGGAGAATCACATGGCCTGAGCCGGGAAACCATTCAAAGAACGACGACACAGAAATCCATCTCAGTGACCCAGGAGCAACCCCCGGTGCAGGAGGTCATGAAGGAGTCAGCCGAGCCAGGAGAATTCAGTGTGGAGCAAGGGCTCACTCTCCTCACCCTGCTTCGAGAGAACCACAATCAAAGTCTGCTGGCCCCGGCTCCTAAGCACTCCCTCATGGCTCCTGCAGGCACCAGCCAAGGCGACGGGCTCCCGGGAGAAGCAGCCCACTGGCTACTGGGCAAGAGTTTTGAGTCTGAATAAGGCAGCGACACGCCACGTCAGACCCGACACAGGACACACAGTCTGCAGACGAGGCCATGAACGGCTGCCGGGAGAACGGGAAAATCACCTTTCCCAGGACGAGGCCCAACAGAGCATGACCACCCCAATTCCCTGGGCCTCCGGGGCCGCCGCAGGTGGGCGGGCGCTGCCGGGCCAAATTGGAGCCGCGCCAGGTCCCGCGTCGGCTAAAAACCACAGAAAAGGATGGAGGATTAGGCTTTCCTGCGAAGACACTGCTGAAGCGAAACAAAATCTTTGCACATTCCTTCCTTCCTTCCTTCCCCGTAACACACTCGTTTCTTGGAGGAACTGGATACTGACCCAAGGAACTCCTGCATGCTAAGCCCGCATTCTCTCTACTGCAGAGCTACATATACCCTTTCCCCCAGAGCACACTACTTTCTAGGCCCAGAGAACAAGAAATTCCAGCCACGTTCACTAACTTACCCAGTGTATAATAAGTTCCGTGTGCTCCACAAACAGAGTTCAGTGTTTTATGATCCGTCAGATCCTGCGGAGCCACTTCTACAGTCCCAGTAGCGTACTCCGGTTTTGTAATTTCAGGCTTAGTCGCCCATTACTAGGAACACAAAACAAGATAAATCAGGAACCGAACTTCACATCATGTGCCTACGCTTAGTCAGTCAGGTAGACAACAGTTATTTACCGAAGCTATCAGAACATAAGCCCTATCCTGGGAGAAGCTGGTGGTACAAATAAAAGGCAGATTCTCCTCTCTGTTCTGCCAGAGGCACAGGATCCATGAAAATAAATCAGCACATCAATGTTTCAACAGCTCTACAACTGAGGTGAACGGGTACAGTAGCGCCACAAAGCACAGGAGATTCTGATGCACGTGGATAGCTCAGGGAATGCTGGGAAGACCGCACTGTTTCATAAAAGAGAGATCTAGCGCAGAGGGTGGATGTGGAGGGGCTTTGGGGAAGGGCAGCCTGAGTAAAAGGAGCAGGTGGGAAACAGCGTAAGGCATTAAGGAAACTAGACCAATGTTACTGGCGGTGGAATGGGAAGACAAAACATGCTGCCTTGAAAATGAAACATCACTTAATTAATTTCAAGTGAGGACGGCTCAAAAAAGAACCAACACCAAGATGCACGTAACTTTCCCAGGGATGAATTTCTTTTCAATATCCTCTAATGAACTGTAAGGGAAAGACCCTGAAAACAAGAATGCCCATACAGACACTGGCTTCACTATGTGAGTCTGGAAATTGAACACAATTGCATTATCCAGTCCTACGGCATTAAGCACACAATCAAACCCTAAACTGTAAGTTAAAAGCATAAGTCAAAAATTCTCATCAGGAGATTCAAATGTGAAAATGCACACTCACACCAACCCCCGGTTTATGTCTCAGAATCCCCTGGTACTTATATAGCCACACAAGGACATTAAAAACAAGAGACTGTACCTCATCCCAGGAAGATTCTCTTCCTCTCTCTTCTGTAAAGTGGCGCACTGACACACCATCTGTAAAATGTAGTTACAGGTACATTAATGAGAATATACACGAATGTATATTAAAACCACCATGTGCGTCTATCTCCGTTCGTGGATGTGTCAAAACAAAAGTGGCAGAAAAGACTTTCAAAGAGTTAGAGCATTTTCTGAAAAAAAGGCTTAAGTCACGGTTGGGATATATTTCAAACCAAGTAGTAATAGGAAAACACGTAAAAAGAATGGATATGGAAGTTGGGTTTGCGCACTATGTATTTCTAAAATTTGGAGATTGCTCTTGTTTGTGTTTTTGTTTTTTTCTTCTGTTTTTAAATGGAGGTACCGGGAATGAGCACACGGAATTCGTCATGCTAAGCAAGCATTCAATTTACCACTAACGTATGTCCTTCCCCGAGCCAACTAGATTCTCGGCATAGATAAAATAACATACAAAACACTCTTTCATGGTTCACTGCCTTACAAAACATGTTAGTTTGCTGAAGCGCAAAAGATCTTTCAGGCCTTTTTCCCCGTATCACACTAAGTCTCACATCAGACCGAGTGGGAGACAGGTCTCAGGACCCTTGACTGAAGAGACCACAGGTGCCGGGTTCGGGTGTGTCTTCCATAAATGATCATCGGCTGTGGAATGTCAGGGCTCAAGTCGCTGCAGTCAGTGACAGGGGCGGGCTTGTCCTCCAGGGAGCCCGGAACGTGGTGTCTGTTGAAGGCCCGTGTGCAGAACCGACATTTCTGCCCTCCGTCAGAGGACCCTCATTCCCTCTACAACAGACACCTCCCTCCCCAGGGCAGGACGGGGAAGACACGATCCATGAAGTGCGTCTGCTAAGGGACCAGAGGGACAAAGCCGTGAGCCCAGTCACGGCCGCCGGTGCACGGGGAAGCCCCGGAGAGCGATCTGCCCTTCTTCTGCAGTGACTCAAGGAAGAAACAGAGGACTATGCTTTCCTCTTACCGAGCGGAGCAGCTGGCGGTGGGGGGCGAGGTTTCACAGGGCACCATGGGGGAACAGGTGCAGGTGCCCTGCTTGGCGACGACGGGCCGCACCCGGGGCAGGACTCGTAGTCTGATCCTCGGAAATGTTGGGGCACTCCGGCACACGGGGTGACCTGCAGGACAGAAGGGAGGGCTGGGTTGGATGACAGACAAAACGCCAACACCGACAAGAGCCGAAACCCAACGCAGCAGCCGTTGGCACCGGGCACCCTCCCCTCCACCGGGTGCCCTGTGAGCAGCACGGTGCCACACGCTCCACCCAGCACTCTGGGGCCTGCCTGCAGCCTGGGCCACACAGGGGGTCACGGGGATACGACCCTGACGCCGCATGTCACCGCCGCCGCTGTCCAAGTGGAGGAAGCCAAGGGTCCTCCTGCCCGAGAAGCTGCACAAAGAGCTTCCAGCACACGGGCAAACTAGCGCCTTCTCAATAGCCAGCTGCTCTGGGAGGGACGGCCCTCCCCGCCACCTTCCCCAGCTCCACGCAAGCTTGCCCGGCGCGGACCAGGAACACGGACGTGAAGAGCTCATTCACGGATCTGGCGTGGCGTTTCGAGCTTCATGGACGTGAAGAGCTCATACTCCACACGAGCAAGCAGAGCCGCACCAGGGTCACCGCTCTGCCTTCAGGGCTCTGCCTGCAGGGCTCAGCCTGCAGGGCTCTGCCTGCAGGACCCTGCCAGGCCCTCTATGCCCCCTCCTCACAAAGGGCCCTCCTCCTCCTCGCAGGGGCAGCCCCTGTGCTCAAACAGCCCTGTGGAGCGGGGCATACCGGGGTCCTCCGACGGAGCTGGCCAAGGGATCCCGAGGGGACAAGGCTGTCCACAGAAGGGACTCAGGCTCCTCTAGAATCATCCCTATCCTCAGGGACATCTGGAATTTACGTTCGCTAATGAACGCACCCTAACTGCGTGCTACGGGAGAGTGACGTGGGGAGTCTCAACCCCACACCTGACACCAAAGCGACTGTAACAGCTCATGCACAAAACCCCACGGTGTGCCATGATACTGACGAGCAGCTCTAACAACTTCCAGGGCAGGCTCGAACTGGCGCAGGGTGGGGGACAAACACAACGTACGCACTCTGGTGCGCATCGGAATTCCCCCGAAGGGAAGGAGGCATTTTTACGGCGGGCTCTTTCACTTCCAGCCTCTATTCCCTACTACAAACGCACCATCTCCGAGAGCCAGGCTTTTCTGCCCAGAGTACAACTGGAGGCAGCGGCTAAGACACACTTACCTCCCGAGAAAAGACAGTGACTGGCTGTGACGTTTACCACACCCAGGAAGACTCCAAGTTGCACAAAGCACACCGTACAAAGCTGGAGGTAGGGCTTTGCCACTTTTCCAGTTACCAGGATCTTAATGGACATTCTAAACAGGAGAATCACCTGGCCTGAGCCGGGAAACCAGTCAAAAGAACAACGATACAGAAACCCGTCTAAGTGTCCCAGGAGAAACCCCAGGTGCAGGAGGTCAGGAAGGAGTCAGCCGAGCCAGGAGAAATCAGTGTGGAGCGAGGGCTCACACTCCTCATGCTGTTTTGAGAAACCCACAGTCAAAGTCTGCGGGCCCCGGCTCCTAAGCACTCCCTCATGGCTCCTGCAGACACCAGCCAAGGCGACGGGCTCCCGGGAGAAGCAGCACACTGGCTCCTGGGCAAGAGTTTTGAGTCTCAAAAAGGCAGTGACACGCTACGCCAGACCCGTCACAGGACACACAGTCTGCAGACGAGGCCATGAACGGCTGCCAGGAGAACGGGAAGAACACCTTTCCCAGGACGAGGCCCAACAGAGCATGACAACCCCACTTCCCTGGGCCTCCGGGGCAGCCGCAGGTGGGCGGGCGCTGCCGGGCCACACCGGAGCCGCGCCAGGTACGGCATCGGCTAGAAATCACAGAAAAGGATGGAGGATTAGGCTTTCCTGCGAAGACACTGCTGAAGCGATACAAAACTTTGCGCCTTCCTTCCTTCCTTCCTTTCCCGTAACACACTCGTTTCTTGGAGGAACTGGATACTGACCCCAGGAACTCCTGCATGCTAAGCCCGCATTCTCTCTACTGCTGAGCTACATATACCCTTCCCCCCAGAGCACACTTGTTTCTAGGCACAGAGAAAAAGGAATGCCAGCCACGTTCACTAACTTACCCAGTGTATAATAAGTTCCGTGTGCTCCACCAACAGAGGTCAGTGTTTTATGATCCGTCAGATCCTGCGGAGCCACTTCTACAGTCCCTGTAGCGTACTCCGGTTTTGTAATTTCGGGCTTAGTCGCCCCTTCCTAGGAACACAATACAAATAATTCAGGAAACGAACTTCAGATCATTTGCCTACGCTTAGTCAGTCAGGTAGACAGCAGTTATTTACCGAAGCTATCAGAAAATAAGCCCTATCCTGGGAGAAGCTGGCGGTACAAATAAAAGGCAGATTCTCCTCTCTGTTCTGCCAGAGGCACAGGATCCATGAAAACAAATCAGCACAGAAAAGTTTCAACAGCTCTACAACTGAGGTGAACGGGTACAGTAACGCCACAAAGGACAGGAGAGTCCGCTGCACGTGGATAGCTCAGGGAATGCTGGAAAGACCGCACTGTTTCGTAAAAGAGAGATCCAGTGCAGAGGGGGAATGTGGAGGGGTTTTGGGGAAGGGCAGCCTGAGTGAAAGGAGCAGGTGGGAAACAGTGTAAGGCATTAAGGAAACTAGACCACTGTTACTGGCGGTGGAATGGGAAGACAAAACATGCTGCCTTGAAAATGAAACATCACTTAATTAATTTCAAGTGAGGACGGCTAAAACAAGGACCAACACCAAGATGCCCCTAACTTTCCAAGGATGAATTTCTTTTCAATATCCTCTAATGAACTGTAAGGGAAAGACCCTGAAAAGAAGAATGCCCATACAGACACTGGCTTCATTATGTGAGTCTGGAAATTGTACACAAGTGCATTATCCAGTCCTACGGCATTAAGCACACAATCACATCCTAAACTGTAAGTTAAAAGCATAAGTCAAAAATTCTCATCAGCAGATGCAAATATGAAAATGCACACTCACACCAACCCACTGTTTATGTCTCAGAATCCCCTGGTTCTTATATACTCACACAAGGACATTAACAACAAGAGACTGTACCTCATCCCAGGAAGATTCTCTTCCTCTCTCTTTTGTAAAGTGGCGCACTGACCCACCAGCTGTAAAATGTAGTTACAGGTACGTTAATGAGAATATTCATGAATGTATATTAAAACCACCATGTGCGTCTATCTCCGTTCGTGGATGTGTCAAAACAATAGTGGCAGAAAATACTTTCAAAGAGTTAGAGCATTTTCTGAAAAAAATGCTTAAGTCACGGTTGGGATATATTTCAATCCAAGTAGTAAGAGTTAAACACGTAAAAAAATGGATATGGAAGTTGGGTTTTCGCACTATGTATTTCTAGCATTTGGAGTTTGCTCTTGTTTTTGTTTTTTCTTTTCTTCTGTTTTTAAATGGAGGAACCGGGAATGAGCACACGGAATTCGGCATGCTAAGCAAGCATTATATTTACAACTAAACTCTGTCCATCCCCGAGTCATCTAGTTTCTCGGCATAGATAAAATAAAATACAAAACACTCTTTCACGGTTCACTGCCTTACAAAACATGTTAGTTTGCTGAAGCGCTAAAGATCTTTGAGGCCTTCTTCCCCGTATCACACTAAGTCTCACATCAGACAGAGTGGGAGACAGGACTCAGGACCCTTGACTGAAGAGACGACAGGCCCAGGGTTCGGGTGTGTCTTCCATAACCGATCATCGGCTGTGGAAGATCAGGGCTCCAGTCGCTGCAGTCATTGACAGGGGCGGGATTGTCCTCCAGGGAGCCCCGAACGTGGTGTCTGTTGAAGGCCCGTGTGCAGAACTGACACGTCTGCCCTCCGTCAGAGGACATTCTTTCCCTCTACAACAGACACCTCCCTCCCCAGGGCAGGACGGAGAAGGCGCGGACCATCAAGTGCGTCTGCTAAGGGACAAGAGGGACACGGCCGTGAGCCAAGACACGGCCGCCCGTGCACGGGGAAGCCCCGGAGAGCGATCTGCCCTTCTTCTGCAGTGACTCAAGGAAGAAACAGAGGACTATGCTTTCCTTTTAACGAGCGGAGCAGCTGGCGGTGGGTGGCGAGGTTGCACAGGGCACCAAGGGGGACCAGGTGCAGGTGCCCACCTGGGCGACGACGGGCCGTACCCGGGTCAGGCCATGCAGGCAGGTCTACGGAAATTTTGGGGCCCTCTGGCCCACGGGGTGTCCTGCAGGACAAAAGGGATGGCTGGGTTGGATGACAGACAAAAGCGCCAACACCGACAAGAGCCAAAACCCAACGCAGCAGCCGTCGGCACCGGGCACCCTCCACTCCACAGGGTGCCCAGAGAGCAGCATGGTGCCACACACTCTGCCCAGCCCTCTGTGGCCTGGCTGCAGCCTGGGCCGCACAGGGGGACACGGGGATACGACCCTGAAGCCGCCCGTAACCGCCGCCACTGTCTCCAAGTGGAGGAAGCCAAGGGCCCTCCTGCCCGAGAGGCTGCACACAGAGCTTCCAGCACACGGGCAAACAAGCCCCTTCCCAACAGCCAGCTGCTCTGGGCGGGACGGCACTGCCCGCCACCTTCCCCAGCTCCACGCAAGCTTGCCCGTCGCGGACCAGGAACACGGACATGGGACGGACGTGAAGAGCTCATTCTCCACACGAGCAAGCAGAGCCGCACCAGGGTCACCGCTCTGCCTGCAGGGCTTTGCCTGCAGGGCTCTGCCTGTAGGGCTCTGCCTGCAGGGCTCTGCCTGCAGGACCCTGCCAGGCCCTCTCTGCCCCCTCCTCACAAAGGGCCCTCCTCCTCCATGCAGGGGCTGCCCCTGGGCGCAGAGAGCCCTGGGGTGCTGGGCATCCCGGGGTCCTGCGGCAGAGCTGGCCAAGGGCTCCTGAGGGGACTAGGCTGTCCTCATAATGGACTCAGGCTCCGCTACAATCATCCCTATCCTCAGGGACGTCTGGATTTTACGTTCGCTACGGAACGCACCCTAACTGCGTGCTATGGTAGAGTGACATGCGGAGTCTGAACACCACACTTGACACCAAAGGGACTGTACCAGCTCGTGCGCAAAACCCCACGGTGTGCCATGAGACCGACGAGCAGCTCTTACAGCTTCCAGGGCAGGCCCGACCCGGCACAGGTTCGGGGACAAACACAACTTACGCAAACTTGTGCGCATCGGAATTCCCCCGTAGAGAAGGAGGCATTTTCACGGCGGGCTCTTTCCCTTCCAGACCCTATTCCCTACTACAAACGCACCATCTCCGAGAGCCAGGCTTTTCTGCCCAGAGTACAACTGGAGGCAGCGGCCAAGACACACTTACCTCCCGAGAAAAGTCAGAGACGGGCTGTGACGTTTACCACACCCAGGAAGACTCCAAGTTGCACAAAGCACACCGTACAAACCTGGAGGGAGGGCTTTGCCCCTTTTCCAGTTACCAGGATCTGAATGGACATTCTAAATAGCAGAATCACCTGGCCTGAGCCGGAAAACCAGTCAAAAGAACGACGACACAGAAACCCGTCTCAGTGACCCAGGAGCAACCGCAGGTGCAGGAGGTCATGAACGAGTCAGCCGAGCCAGGAGAAGTTAGTGTAGAGTGAGGGCTCACCCTCCTCACGCTGTTTCGAGAAACCCACAGTCAAAGTCTGCTGGCCCCAGCTACTAAGCACCCCCTCATGGCTCCTGCAGGCACCAGCCAAGGCGACGGGCTCCCGGGAGAAGAAGCCCACTGGCTCCTGGGCAAGAGATTTGAGTCTGAAAAAGGCAGCGTCACGCCACCCCAGACCCGTCACAGGACACACAGTCTGCAGGCGAGGCCAGGAACGGCTGCCGGGAGAACGGGAAGATCACCTTTCCCAGGACGAGGCCCAACAGAGCATGACCACCCCACTTCCCTGGGCCTCCGGTGCCGCCGAAGGTGGGCGGGCCCTGCCGGGCCACACCGGAGCCGCGCCAGGTCCTGCGTCGGCTAAAAACCACAGAAAACTATGGAGGATTAGGCTTTCCTGCGAAGACACTGCTGAAGCGAAAGAAAACCTTTGCGCCTACCTTCCTTCCTTCCTTACTTCCTTCCCGGTATCACACTCGTTTCTTGGAGGAAATGGATACTGACCCCAGGAACTCCTGCATGCTAATCCCGCATTCTCTCTACTGCTGAGCTACATATACCCTTCCCCCCAGAGCACACTAGTTTCTAGGCACAGAGAACAAGAAATGCCAGCCACGTTCACTAACTTACCCAGTGTATAATAAGCTCCGTTTGCTCCACCAACATAGGTCAGTGTTTTATGATCCGTCAGCTCCTGCGGAGCCACTTCTACAGTCCCAGTAGCATACTCCGGTTTTGTAATTTCGGGCTTAGTCGCCCCTTCCTAGGATCACAAAACAAGATAAATCAGGAAACGAACATCAGATCATGTGCCTACGCTTAGTCAGTCAGGTAGAAAACAATTATTTACCGAAGCTATCAGAACATAAGCCCTATCCTGGGAGAAGCTAGCGGTACAAATAAAAGGCAGATTCTCCTCTCTGTTCTGCCAGAGGCACAGGATCCATGAAAACAAATCAGCACATCAATGTTTCAACAGCTCTACAACTGACGTGAACGGGTACAGTAACGCCACAAAGGACAAGAGAGTCCGCTGCATGTGGATAGCTCAGGGAATGCTTTGAAGACCGCACTGTTTCACAAAAGAGAGATCCAGCGCAGAGGGGGAATGTGGAGGGGCTTTTGGGAAGGGCAGCCTGAGTAATAGGAGCAGTTGGGAAACAGCGTAAGGCATTAAGGAAACTAGACCACTGTTACTGGCGGTGGAATGGGAAGACATAACATGCTGCCTTGAAAATGAAACATCACTTAATTAATTTCAAGTGAGGACGGCTAAAACAAGAACCAACACGAAGATGCACCTAACTTTCCCAGGGATGAATTTCTTTTCAATATCCACTAATGAAATTTAAGGGAAAGACCCTGAAAACAAGAATGCCTTTACAGACACTGGCTTCACTAAGTGAGTCTGGAAAATGAACACAAATGCATTATACATTTCTACGGCATTAAGCACAGAATCATATCCTAAACTGTACTTTAAAAGCATAAGTCAAAACTTCTCATCAGCAGATGCAAACGTGAAAATGCACACTGACACCAACCCCCGGTTTATGTCTCAGAATCCCCTGGTACATATAGAGTCACACAAGGACATTAACAACAAGAGAATGTACCTCATCCCAGGAAGATTCTCTTCCTCTCTCTTCTGTAAAGTGGCGCACTGACACACAATCTGTAAAATGTAGTTACAGGTACATTAATGAGAATATTCACGAATGTATGTTAAAACCACCATGTGCGTCTATCTCCGTTCGTGGATGTGTCAAAACAAAAGTGGCAGAAAAGACTTTCAAAGAGTTAGAGCATTTTCTGAAAAAAATGCTTAAGTCACGGTTGGGATATATTTCAAACCAAGTAGTAAGAGGAAAACACGTAAAAAGAATGGATATGGAAGTTGGGTTTTCGCACTATGTATTTCTAACATTTGAAGTTTGCACTTGTTTTTGTTTTTTCTTTTCTTCTGATTTTAAATGGAGGTACCGGGAGTGAGCACACGGAATTCGGCATGCTAAGCAAGCATTCTATTTACCACTGACCTATGTCCTTCCCCGAGTCAACTAGCTTCTCGGCATAGATAAAATAAAATACAAAACACTCTTTCACGGTTCACTGCCTTACAAAACATGTTAGTTTGCTGAAGCGCAAAAGATCTTTGAGGCCTTCTTCCCCATATCACAATAAGTCTCACATCAGACCGAGTGGTAGACAGGTCTCAGGACCCTTGCCTGAAGAGACCACAGGCCCCGGGTTCGGGTGTGTCTTCCATAACCTATCATCGGCTGTGGAAGTTCAGGGCTCCACTCGCTGCAGACAGTGACAGGGGCGGGCTTGTCCTCCAGGGAGCCCGGAACCTGGGGTCTGTTGAAGGCCCGTGTGCAGAACTGACACGTCTGCCCTCTTTCAGGGGACCCTCTTTCCCTCTACAACAGACACCTCCCTCCCCAGGGCAGGACAGGGAAGACGCGGTCCATCAAGTGCATCTGCTAAGGGACCAGAGTGACAGGGCCGTGAGCCCAGTCACGGCCGTCCGTATACGGGGAAGCCCCGGAGAGCGATCTGCCCTTATTCTGCAGTGACTCAAGGAAGAAACAGAGGACTATGCTTTCCTGTTACCGAGCGGAGCAGCTGGCGGTGGGGGGCGAGGTTGCACAGGGCACCAAGGGGGACCTGGTGCAAGTGCCCACCTGGGCGACGACGGGCCGCACTCCGGGCAGGCCAGGCAGGCTGGTCCTCGTAAAGTTTGGGGCCCTCCGGCTCACGGGGTGACCTGCAGGACAGAAGGGAAGGCTTGGTTGTATGACAGACAAAAGTGCCAACACCGACAAGAGCCGAAACCCAACGCAGCAGCCGTCGACACCGGGCACCCTCACCTCCACCGGGTGCCCAGAGAGCAGCACGGTGCCACACGCTCCGCCCAGCCCTCTGGGGCCTGGCTACAGCCTGGGCCACACAGGGGGACACGGGGATACGACCCTGAAGCCGCACGTCGCCGCCGCCGCTGTCTCCAAGTGGAGGAATCCAAAGGTCCTCCTGCCCGAGAGGCTGCACACAAAGCTTCCAGCACAGGGGCAAACTAGCGCCTTCCCAACAACCAGCCGCTCTGGGCGGGACGGCCCTCCCCGCCACCTTCCCCAGCTCCACGCAAGCTTGCGAAGCGCGGACCAGGAACACCGACACGGTACGGAATTTAAGAGCTCATTCTCCACACGAGCAAGCAGAGCCGCACCAGGGTCACCGCTCTGCCTGCAGGGCTCTGCCTGCAGGGCTCTGCCTGCAGGACCCTGCCATGCCCTCTCTGCCCCCTCCACATAAAGGGCCCTCCTCCTCAATGCAGGGGCTGCCCCTGGGCGCAGAGAGCCCTGGGTAGCTGGGCATCCCGGAGTCCTGTGGCGGAGCTGGCCAAGGGCTCCTGAGGGGACAAGGCTGTCCTCAGAAGGGACTCAGGCTCCGCTACAATCATCCCTATCCTCAGGGACGTCTGGATTTTACGTTCGCTACGGAACGCAACCTAACTGCGTGCTACGGTAGAGTGACGTGCGGTGTCTCAACCCCACACCTGACACCAAATTGACTGTTCCAGCTCATGCGAAAAACACCACGGTGTGCCATGAGAACGACGAGCAGGTCTGACAACTTCCAGGGTAGGCCCGAACCGGCGCAGGGTGGGGGACAAACACAGCGTACGCACTCTGGTGCGCATCGGAATTCCCCCGCAGGGAAGGAGGCATTTTCACGGCCGGCTCTTTACCTTCCACCCTCTATTCCCCACTACAAACGCACCATCTCCGAGAGCCAGGCTTTTCTGCCCAGAGTACAACTGGAGGCAGCGGCCAAGACACACTTTCCTCCCGAGAAAAGCCAGTGACGGGCTGTGAAGTTTACTACACCCAGGAAGACTCCAAGTTGCACAAAGCACACCGTACAAAGCTGGAGGGAGGGCTTTGCCCCTTTTCCAGTTACCAGGATCGGAATGGACATTCTAAACAGGAGAATCACCTGGCCTGAACCGGGAAACCAGTCAAAAGAACAACAACACAGAAACCCGTCTACATGACCAAGGAGCAACCCCAGGTGCAGTAGGTCAGGAAGGAGTCAGCCGAGCCAGGAGAAGTCAGTGTGGAGTGAGGGCTCACCCTCCTCACGCTGTTTCGAGAAAACCACAGTCAAAGTCTTTGAGCCCCGGCTCTTAAGCTCTCCCTCATGGCTCCTGTAGGCAGAAGCCAAGGTGACGGGCTCCCGGGAGAAGCAGCCCACTGGCTCCTGGGCAAGAGTTTTGAGTCTGAAAAAGGCAGCGACATGCCACGCCAGACCCGTCACAGGACACACAGTCTGCAGACGAGGCCAGGAACGGCTGCCGGGAGAACGGGAAGATCACCTTTCCCAGGACGAGGCTCACAAGAGCATGACCACCCCACTTCCCTGGGCCTCCGGGGCCGCCGCAGGTGGGCGGGCGCTGCCGGGCCACACCGGAACCGCGCCAGGTCCCGCGTCGGCTAAAAACCACAGAAAAGGATGGAGGATTAGGCTTTCCTGCGAAGACACTGCTGAAGCGATACAAAACCTTTGCGCCTTCCTTCCTTTATTCCTTCCCCGTATCACACTCGTTTCTTGGAGGAACTGGATACTGACCCCAGGAACTCCTGCATGCTAAGCCCGCATTCTCTCTACTGCTGAGCTACATATACCCTTCCCCCCAGAGCACACTATTTTCTTGTCACAGAGAACAAGAAATGCCAGCCACGTTCACTAACTTACCCAGTGTATAATAAGCTCCGTGTGCTCCACCAACAGAGGTCAGTGTTTTATGATCCGTTAGCTCCTGCGGAGCCACTTCTATAGTCCCAGAATTGTACTCCGGTTTTGTAATTTTGGGCTTAGTCGCCCTTTCCTAGGAACACAAAACAAGATAATTCAGGAACCGAACTTCAGATAATGTGCCTACGATTAGTCAGTCAGGTAGACAACAGTTATTTACCGAAGCTATCAGAACATAAGCCCTATCCTGGGAGAAGCTGGCGGTACAAATAAAAGCAGATTCTCCTCTCTTTTCTGCCAGAGGCACAGGATCCATGAAAACAAAGCAGCACAGGAAAGTTTCAACAGCTATACAACTTAGGTGAACGGGTACAGTAACGCCACAAAGGACAGGAGAGTCCGCTACACTTGGATAGCTCAGGGAATGCTGGGAAGACCGCACTGTTTCGTAATAGAGAGATCAAGCACAGAGTGGGGATGTGGAGGGGCTTTGGGGAAGGGCAGCCTGAGTAAAAGGAGCAGGTGGGAAACAGCGTAAGGCATTAAGGAAACTAGACCACTGTTACTGGCGGTGGAATGGGAAGACAAAATATGCTGCCTTGAAAATGAAACATCACTTAATTAATTTCAAGTGAGGACGGCTAAAACAAGAATCAACACCAAGTTGCACCTAACTTTCCCAGGGATGAATTTCTTTTCAATATCCTCTAATGAACTCTAAGGGAAAGTCCCTGAAAACAAGAATGCCCATACAGACACTGGCTTCAATAGGTGAGTCTGGAAAATGAACGCAATTGCATTATCCAGTCCTACGGCATTAAGCACAGAATCACATCCTAAACTGTAAATTAAAAGCATAAGTCAAAAATTCTCATCAGCAGATGCAAACGTGAAAATGCACACTCACACCAACCCCCGTTTTATGTCTCAGAATCCCCTGGTACTTATATAGTCCCACAAGGACATTAACAACAAGAGACTGTACCTCATCCCAGGAAGATTCTCTTCCTCTCTCTTCTGTAAAGTGGCGCACTGACACACCATCTGTAAAATGTAGTTACAGGTACATTAATGAGAATATTCACGAATGTATATTAAAACCACCATGTGCGTCTATCTTCGTTCGTGGATGTGTGAAAACAAAAGTTGCAGAAAAGACTTTCAAAGAGTTAGAGCATTTTCTGAAAAAAATGCTTAAGTCACGGTTGGGATATATTTCAAACCAAGTAGTAAGAGGAAAACAATTTAAAAAATGGATATGGAAGTTGGGTTTGCGCACTATCTATTTCTAACATTTGGAATTTGCTCTTGTTTTGGTTTTTTCTTTTCTTCTGATTTTAAATGGAGGTACCGGGAATGAGCACACGGAATTCGGCATGCTAAGCAAGCATTCTATTTACCACTAACCTATGTCCTTCCCCGAGTCAACTAGCTTCTCGGCATAGATAAAATAAAATACAAATCACACTTTCACGGTTTAATGCCTTACAAAACATGTTACTTTGCTGAAGCGCAAAAGATCTTTGAGGCCTTCTTCCCCGTATCACACTAAGTCTCACATCAGACCGAGTGGGAGACAGGTCCCAGGACCCTTGACTGAAGAGACCACTGGCCCCGGGTTCGGGTGTGTCTTCCATAACCGATCATCGGCTGTGGAAGGTCAGGGCTCCACTCGCTGCAGACAGTGACAGGGGCGGTCTTGTCCTCCAGGGAGCCCGGAACGTGGTGTCTGTTGAAGGCCCGTGTGCAGAACCGACACATCTGCCCTCTGTCAGAGGACACTCTTTCCCTCTACAACAGACACCTCCCTCCCCAGGGCAGGACGGGGAAGACTCGGTCCATCAAGTGCGTCTGCTAAGGGACCAGAGGTACACGGCCATGAGCCCAGTCACGGCCGCCCGTGCACGGGGAAGCCCCGGAGAGCGATCTGCCCTTCTTCTGCAGTGACTCAAGAAAGAAACAGAGGATTATGCTTTCCTCTTACCGAGCGGAGTAGCTGGCGGTGGGGGGCGAGTTTGCACAGGGCACCAAGGGGGACCAGGTGTAGGTGCCCAGCTGGGCGACGACTGGCCGCTCTCGGGGCAGGCCTCGCGGCCTGCTCCTCTGAAATATTGGGGCCCTCCTTCCCACGGGGTGACCTGCGATACATAAGGGATGTCTTTGTTGAATAACAGACAAAACGCCAACACCGACAAGAGCCGTAACCCAATGCAGCAGTCGTCGTCACCGTGCACCCTCCCCTGCACTGGGTGCCCAGTTGTCAGCTAAGCTGACTGCACTCCTTCTGCCGTGTGCCTGCCTGCACCCTGGGCTGCTCAGGAGGCTTTGGCGATAAAATACTCTCCCCAAACTTCACTGTGATTACTGGGCATACTTATCCCCTAATTCCCAATCCAGAGGCAAAGGCAGGAATGGTTTGTTCAAAAGGAAAATGCTAGTTCCAGAGATTATTCAATACATAATGACCACTGGAACACAAGTGAGTAAAATTACTTACTTTGTTTTCCTCTGCCTCCTGAGCCAGAAAGGCAGTGCCATTCCTAACAGGGGTGCCACCCGGCCCTGAATCTGTGAAGTGAGAGCAGCGCTGAAGGCGGATTCTATCTGACAGTTGCCGTGCGGGGGAAGCACGAGCCGAGCCCTTCGTGCCCTCCTACAGGAGCTCTCACTCCAGCCCACGCCCCGGGCTCTTCACAGAGGCCGCAGGTCTCCCTTCCACCTCAGTTGACCCCGAGAACGAGGGGAGACTGGACCCCTGTCCCATGACGAGGACACCACAGGGCCTAGATTTAGTTGTTTCCATAGCTAATCACCCTGGATGGGGTCTCAGGGCTCAGATCACTGGCAACCAACACTTACACAGTGGACTCACAGCACACTTCAGGGCAAATCAGTCTGTATACAGATTATACATTAAAGTAAGAAGGGTCTTTTGTAGGAAGAGTATCAACAACCCCTGACTGTGAGCTCCACCTCTTCCTCCTCAGCCTGTTGGTAAACTGTTAAAAGCCTTCTCTCTGACAGCGCATGTCTTGTATAAGTGACCAGATGTCACGTAAACATTTATGAAAGAAGTAGCCTCAATGACTCATGTTGTAATAATCGGCAAAAGAATGGTGAGTTACATGGAGTAGCTGGTGGGAGACTTTAGAGTTACACGTTAACTCTGGGGGAGGGAGGCTACGTTGTCATGTCACTTACTAACTGGCTACTCTAGGTCACTGTGCAAGCTTTATTATAAGAACGAAGGGACCTGCAAAATTAGTGAAGAAATGCCTGCTGCCTTAAAGCAGATCTTGAATAGAATATTTATCCACCAAGGCAAATGAAGAAAAATGTTTTTCTCGTTATGACATACTGCCTTCATTCTAAAACGTCATCCATGTTATTTTCCTGAAATGAGAAGAAAATTCAGCCTTCAAAACCGTGTCCAGGCGGGAAGAGAGGGCTGACACTCATGTCTTCTAGTGCACAGAATCCAGCCATGCCAGCCACGCCAGGCAACCAAGAGACTGGGGGGCGGCCTGCAGTCCCTGGAGGGGCGTAAGCTCCACCGCTCACAGGGGACAGAGCCCTGCTGGCTGGTGGCATGTAAAGAAAACAGCATCTTGTCACCCAGCTGTGAACCTGTTCCCCACAGTGAGTGTGTGGTGTGGTGTCCAGGAAACCCGACAACTACCGATGGGGACAAGCAGACCCCTGGGCGGCTCCTGCTGCAGAAATGGAGCTGCCGCACTTCACAGTGAGCTCCTTACCTCTCAGGGGAGGGTGAAGCCTGTACGGTCCTCCTGGAGTGGGATCCTGCCTCATGTATTCCTCTGCCTGCCTCCGTCTGCAGATTGCATCCAATCTTAAAGATAAAGAATGGCTTCAATACAAATTACACCACCAATTCCTCTACTAGGCACAAAACAACCAGTCCTTAAAAATCTCAAAACACCCGTAAAAATGTGTCAAAATTCTGTACCTCTGTTTCAGGTGGGCAACTTCCCTTCTCAGCTCAGAGGAGTTTTCCCTTCTCAGGTCAGAGTTTTCCCTTCTCAGGTCAGAGTTTTCCCTTCTCAATTCAGAGATTTCCCTCTCCAGCTCCTGAGCCCTGAGCTGTGGGAGAAAAACACATCCACGTTCAGTTGTGGCCGACTGTGCACAAAGGGAAGGAAGGAAACAAATTCTTACTGAGCTGTCTTGGGCCTTCTTCTCGGCAAGAGTGACCTGAAAAAGTCAACACATCAAGAAACACCCCATGGCTAGGGGTTCTCAGGGCCACAATAACTGTCTGCATCAGGTGCTGAGGACTCGGTGTGTCAGGAGGAAGGCAGGTTACCTGGTGTCTCCAAATGATCTCTGCTTCCCGCATTTGCCCGTGACATTCTTCAAGTCTTATCCTATGAGTTACAAATTGTTCCATCAGAGAAGACACAATGCTGGGTATGCTGTTAAATAACCTGCCCCAGTCCAGGTTATCTGCACTGCACACTCACACACATCATCTCACCGCTCAAGACACACTGCACACAGCTGCAGAATCACAGCAGGTGCAAAGCTGTCGCTGCAGCCACTCTTCCGTCACTGTTACTGAACGCCTGCCCGGTTCTGTGCTGACACAATTCCCCCTCCCGTTCTCAGCATTTCCCTCACATGTCCTGTGCTGAGCATCTTTCATCACAAAGCTTGATTCTTTCTTTCCTTACATCCTGACCCTACTTCTTACACCTGGGTCTCCCCAGCAGCACGGGAATGTTCATTGGTCCGACTGACGCTACACTAAACTGCTATCCTCAGGGTGAGAATGGTTTATAGCACCTTCAGAAACATCTCTGTGAACCGTCTCTCCTCTCAGTCTGGCCAGCACTGGGACCAGGAAATTCTTAGTAACTTAATACTTTTTAAAGTTAAACGTTTAACTTAACATGTGTAAAACTTAACACTTTTCCTCCTGTGTGAAGCCATGTATACAAATGTCTTTTGTTTGGGTCGGTTTATGATATTGTGTTTAAACCTTCTAGAAAAGTTTTCAAAAAATCCAACGGGTGTTTTCAGAGCCGCAGGTGCAGAGGAGCTGAACTCACTTGTACCATCTTGTCTCCTCTTCAGCCAATTTTGCCTCCTCCTTTGCTGCCAACAGCTGCTGCTTTTCCATCAGCTCACATCCGTTCATGTCCACCTTCCTGAGAGGGGAAAGAAACTCTGAAATTCTGCCAGTTTCCCTCCCAGAAACTGGAAGGGAAGAATTCCATGTTCCTTTCGCCCTTCCCCATAAATGCTCAGGCTGATAAATACACAGGAAAGAATTAAAGTACCCCCATTAATAAATATGAAAAAACTACACTCAGGCCTCTGGCAAGTGTTTGGTATCTGGGCTTCCCTTCAGCGTCCCCACCCCTAATCATTTATGCATAAAGTAAACACACAGGAAAAGCCCACGTGAGGTGTGCTCTGCGCCCCCACCACCAGGCTCAGGTTCCTGTGCTTGGGACAGCGTGAGCTCACTGTGTTTCAACGTGGGAATCAGGGTCTGACCAAGTAATCACAACCAAACACATTAGGGTAAAGCAAGCGTTCATGACTTGTTTGATTTCTCCCACAGAGAGCCCAGATTTCAGTCAAAACCTGGAGCAAAACCTGATCCTTTAGGAAATATAAGGAAATGTTTGTTTTTGAAAGCGGGTTAATGGGTGTGATGTCCATGACCTCTCCCTGAGAATGACAGGAAACTCTGGACAAATTATGAAATCCATGATCGAATGTACCAAATTGCTAACAAGCCAGAAAGGGACATGAGGCCAAGATGGAGAAGAAGAAAGCCCAGGACTGGGCCCACCTTCCCCGGGGGTCACCCAGTAACTGCAGAGGACACCAGTGAGATGCAGAGCAGCCCAGCAGCCAGTGCCCCCTACGCACACTCACTGCAGTCAGGCAGTTGGAGCTCACGGTCCGTCAGCGAAGGTGATCCCTAGAGAGACCCACAGGACTTAGCTGGGATCCACGAGAGCTATATGCCAGAAACAAAGGTGGACAGGAGACACATGGGCCTCACGAAAGCTGGCTGCACTGACTGATCTCAGCTGCTAACCGGGTTAACAGGATGTAGCGCTGCTGGCGCCCTGACCACCTGCCAGCTGTAATGCCCACCTTCTCTGCAGCAAGTTAACCTCACATGAGGCCTCAAATTTTCTCTATTTTCTACCCAATGTCTAGAGTTTATTAAAAATGATAGACACATGGCAGGTCATGACACTTTGATGTGGTTGAAACCTAAGGACAATAAAAATGGACCTAGGGGGATCCGGATAATGAAGTGACTAAATCTGGTCCAAGAACGCGCTAAAATCTCAAACTAAATACAAACAAGACTCTGGTAACCAGTTAGAATTAACAGAAGCAGCAGATTACAGAAATCAAGGTCGAAAAATAAATGCACATCTGTAGTGATTGAATATGGTAAAGAAAATATGGTGGTAAGTATTCTGAAACATATTAGAATATCCACATAACTCCACACATTCATTCACACATTGTCATAATTAACACGGGAATGTCTTACCCTTCAGTGTCCATAGTTCTCTGTCCACTGATTTCATCAAGGGCGCGTACTTTCTTCACCTGCCTTTGGAAACCGTCTTCCTCACGTTCTTTCAGAGAACCCGATGCTGCATGGTGGTCTTGCATTTTCTTTTTACCCTCTATAAACATAAAACAATTGGCTTTGTGTGTGCACATGTGCACTCAAGAGCTTGGCTGTGCTGGGGAGTGGAGAAAGGAGAGAATTCTGAAGGCAGGAATCCCCTTTTTACCTTCCCAGTGCAAATTCATTGTTATTACAGGCATGTTTCATTTTATTGCCCTCTCTGGTAATGCATATTTTTAAACAATTGAAGATTTGTAACAACCCTGAGTACAGCAATTCCATTGGTGACTTTTTTTCTGGCAGCATTTGCTCATTTCTTATCTCTGTGTCACATTTTTGTAGTTCCGGAAATATTTGGTTCTTTATCATTTTAATTAAAACAGGCATGACATTCCTTTAAGGCAAAGCCTAATCCAGCGGAAGTCCCTAGTTCTCAGCAATTCTATAAACCCTGAGAGAGGTGAATAGGCTTCAGAAGAAAAGTGTGAAGCCAACAGGGGTTGGCCCATGAAGTTTAAGGCAAGATTCCATCTCCACTGCATACCTGTGCAAGGTAAGGCGGGAAGAGCTGACCCAGAGGCTGCTGCAAGTGCTTCAGGAGATGAAGCTAAGGCAGCTAATGAAGGTGGCTGCACTAAACAACAGATTTTCAATGCAGAGAACTGCAAGGGGAGGCCACCCAACACCATCACAGCTGGAGAGAAGTCAGCGCCTGGCATCAAGGCTTCAATGGACAGGCTGATTTTCCCATTAGCGGCTAACGAAGCCAATATTCATTTAACATTATGAAAATCCTATGTCCCATGAGAATCAAGTGAAATCTACTCTGTGCTCTATAAATAGAACAAAGCCTGAATGACAGCACATCTATTTACAACATGAATATTTTAGCCCATTGTTGAGACCTACTGCCCAGAAAACAAAACAAAACACAAAAAAAAAAATTTCTTTCAAAATATTACTGCTCATGGACAATGCACAAGTCATCCAGGAGCTCTGATGGAGATGCATGAGATGAATGCTGTTTCCATGCTTAACACGACATCTATTCTGCAGCCCATGAATCAGGAGTCATTATGACTTTCAAGTCTTATTATTTAAGAAATACATTTTGGAAGGCTTTAGCTGCCATAGACAGTGACACCAATGATGGGTCTGGGCAAATGAATGGAAAATTTTCTGCAAAGGATTCACCATTTTACATGCCATTAAGAACATTCGTGATTCATGGGAAGAAGTCAAAATATCAACATGAACTGGGGTTTGGAAGGAATTGATTCCAATCCTGATGTGTGACTTTGAGGGGCTCAAGAATTCAGTGCAGGAAGGAGCTGCAGATGTGCTGAAAATAGCAGGAGAACTAGAGTTACAAGTGGAGCCTGAAGATATGACTGTTTGGCTGCAACCTCATGATAAAATGTGCATGAATGAGGAGCTGCTTCTTATGGACAAGCAAAGAAATTGGTTTCTTGAGATGGAATCTATTGAAGATGCTGTGAAGAAGGTTGAAATAACAAAGGACTTAGAAGAGCGTATGAACTTAGCTGATAAATTACCACAGGGTTTGAGAGGACTGACTCCAACTTGGAAAGAATTTCTACTGTGTGTAAAATGTGTCAAATTTCCTGTGACAGAGGACTTGTTCCTGAAAGGAAGAGAGAATCCTGTCACAAACTTCATTGTGGTCTTATGTTAAGAAATTGCAAAAGCCACACCAATCTTCAGCAACTGCCACAATGACCAGTCAGCAGCCACCAATGTTAATTCAAGACCATCCACCAAAATGACTGTAACTCAATAAAAAAAAGTTAAAAAAAAAAAGACCATCCACCAACAAAAAGATTAAACCTCACTAAAGGCTCCAATGATGGCTAGCAGTTTTAGTAATAAAGAGTATTTTCATTAAGTTATGAACATTGGGGTTTTTAGATAGAGTGATATTGCTCACTTAATAGACTACAGTATAGTGTAAACTTAACTGTTATTTGCACTGGAAAACCAAAAAAAACCCCCAAAAATAAGTTATTTGACTCTCTTTATTATATTTATTTTATTCTAGGGGTCTAGAACTGAAGCCACAACATCTCCCAGGAATCCTGTATATAAGGTTTTCTTCCCAACAAGCAACATACCTTCCAGGCTGCAGTCCCCAGTTGTCACAGCTCGCTGCATCGAATCCTCAGATCTGGTCTTCGAAACACCTGGCTGTAAGATAGATATGAGAAGACATTCAAGAAGTACTGATCCACAGCAATGTGCACATACTTAACATGAGAGGAATCATACGCTTGGAATCAGCTAAGATGGGCCATCTGCTTTCCGTGCGTTACAGCACAATTAAACACTGACACAGTGATGCTCGGTTCTCTGAGGTAAGCATCTCTGGGGGTGAGTAACAATCCTCACTCTCTTCTTGCTGCTGAGCTGAACGTCCTCCTGCACATGCATTTCTTCAGATTTCACTGTGGCTTCACAGACATGAGATTTATTAAGAGCAATTTCAACTTAAAACATTCTCATTGGTGACTAAATTCCCAAGAAAAATAATTTGAGTAGATATCAACATTTAATCTTCTAAGACATGAGATTGTTGTTCCTTGTGAAAGCTAATGTGTACAGTGGAAATCCTGCTGCAACTGGAGGCATTTACCTCAAATTCCTGAAGTGTTCATTGAAACAGCACCTTTCAATTCTCTGGAGATGTTCCTTTTTCCAGTATCTTCACACAGGACAGAAATAAAGTATGTACTAAGATTTCAATGAAAACTCAGGGTGATATGCTTAAAAAGTGTATTTTTTTTTTCCAGAAACAAAGTATTTTGCTAACTGCAAAACAAACCATAGAAAATAAATATATTAGCCCTGGTACATGTCCAAAGACTTTGGTGAGCATTCTCTCAAGAAGATATTAAGGCAGTGAAATGATTCTGAACATACAAATTTTATAAAGAAAGGAAAGCAAGTGTTATACATTCCCTTACACATGCTTGAAAGCATCTGAGACTTTCCCTGAATTTCGGTTTGGGGCTGAAGACAGTGCTCCATTTGAGAGTATACAGCAGACAGGGCCTCTTCCTTCAAGTTCTAGCACCGGGCATCCGAGCAGCTCATTCTGACCCTTTGCATCTTGCATTTCCTTCTTCAGCTGGTCTTCTTCCACTGCCAGCCTGCCAATCTCTTCCAGAAAGTCTTGGTTTGTTCTGATGGGCAGTTGCTTCTCTTCAATCCTTTTGGAATCCTGTCCCTTCTCAGCCAGTACCCACAACTACCCCTAAGTTTCCTGTGATGGCAGCTGATCCAGGCTGGGCCCAGGACAAATGTCAAGCCCATAAAGAAATGTGGAAAAAAGACCTCCAGGCACAGATTTTTCCTCACCTCCACAGGCTTCATCCTCCCTGGACAATGGAGGGCACGACTGGACAACAAGGGGAAGCAAGGGTGGGAAACTGCTCATGTCAAAGAGCTCACAAATGAGTGTTGCTGGTGAAATATAAACAAAGTTTACCCAAATACACATGGAAAATTCTCTGTTTAACATCAACACGGCAAGGAGCTGTGCACCTAGTCTAGTAACTTCCTTAACCTCTCAGGTATTTCCTGGCATCTTCTGTGTATCTTGGAGGGCAGTGTGAGTGGTGAGAAAACTCTCTAGGTTGTGAAAATAAGACATATTTCCTAGTCTCTGAAATAGAAAAAGTCACAGAGGTTTTAGTCCATGAAATTCTGGGTCATTGTTCACAGGGAGATTCCGCTCCTGGGCTCTCACACTCTGCTGTGGTCAAAAGCAGGAGGAGCAGGAGCACGCAGCTCACCCGGGGCACAAAAAGCCTCAGAAGCCCGGCTATGGTCAACGTGGCAGCTCTTACCAGGTGTGGGCTCTTGGCGTTCTGGTCCCTCACTGCCTGCAGCTTAGCTCGAACAATCTGAATGATGTCATTCAAATTTTCATTCACCTTCTCAAAGACTTTCAAGCTCTCCTTCAATGAAACATTGAATTAGTAACAATTACTCATTACTTTCATTTCTATTTTCAGAATGTAATCTAACAAGAGGTTCGTACCTTAAACTTCAGTGCTTTCTCAGAGGGCAGCTTCTTTTGCCTGATGGCCTCCTCTAAGCATTTCTTTGCGTTGTTGGTCTATGCAAAAATGTAATGAAGGAAGCAGAATTACAAATACTAATTACACTGCTAGCTGAACCTATCTTGTGTGTGACCCCTTCCACTAATACAGAAAGTGGTGCTTTACATCTACGACACTTGCTTTGTTTATTTTTTTACTGATATCTAGTCAGTTACAACGTGTCAATTTTCTGGTGTACAGCATGTTTCAGTCACATATATATATACACCTATGTTATGTTTGTCTTCACATTCTTTTTCATTATAGATTACAAGATATCAAGTAGAGTTCACTGTGCTCTACAGAAGAAATTTGTTTTTTGGGTTTTTTTTTTTTTATCTAGGACACTTGCTTTGAACCTAGACCTCTTATGGAACACATGGAACAGGACAGTAGGATGAAGGAAAAGAGAGCCAAATAACTGAACTGCCAGAGGGGGGAGGAACTGAAGGTAAAATCACACACACACAAAAAAAGCAAAAGGACAAGGATACCTTCTGCACCCAAGCAGATATATTTTCTGCAAGTTCTCTGTTTTCATTCTCCAAATTCTTGCTCTGCTCAGTCATCTGCTTTAAAGTAACTAAAAGGAGATGAAGCAGTTTCTCATATTGGCAAGAAAACCCAGTAGAATAGAATTATCATGATTTATTAGCAGTAGAGACATATCTGGCTGGCACTATGAGTATAATTAACCTTTTAGCTTTTCTACTGTGCCTAAAGGAAGCAAATCTTAGTGGCATTCTAAATGTGAGATCATTGAGATTCCTAGTTTAATTTTTTTCAAAGATGCAGAAACACAATAAAAAGTCTTCCCCTAAATTCTCTCCCAGCTATAAGCACCATTCTTAGAAAATTCAATCATTCAAATACTTCTGACATCACCAGAGATGAAAAAGAAAAACCAAGCATCCTGTCCCCTTAACATTCTCTCCTCCAATTACTAAGGTAAGTAAACATGCCCCTGCTTAAAAAAAATAGAACCCTTATCCCATGCAGGTTCACCCCACAGCCAGGCCCTATCTGCAACACCACAGAAGGCAAGTTCAAAACGTTGCCTGACTGGGCCTGCACTGGCCTCCAGTGTCTTCCTGCTGCCTGGAAGATCGTCTTTCATGAAAACCATGTTGGGGGCCCTGAAGGACAAGGTCGCTGGAATTAAACACTTTGGTACCATGTGGGCTTCCCCACCTAGACACTGAGGACCTGGATAACACACAGGCCCTAAATGACAAGCTTTTCTATCGCCAGGATGAGAATGTTACCATCACTGCTTCAGGAAAGCAGCACATGTAAAACAGCCAGTAACAGGCGACTCCACGTGTGAAGCTCTAGAACTCAGCCCTCAGAACCAGACTCCTCTCTCAGGCATCTAAGTCCCTCATCTGACCACACAGTGCACACGTGTCTTCTGTCTGCCCAGTGGGGATGCTCTGATGCTGAGATCCCTCTTCTCAGCACCAGCCCTTCTGCATCAACTGTCACCAACAGCAGCCCTTGAGGGCCTACTGAGCACGGGGCAGCCACCCTGCCCACCACGCACAGCCCCACTCAGTCAGCAGAGTGTGAAGCCTGCATAGAAAGCATCATCCTCAGGCTGAATCACTTCCATTAAGTCCCCACTGCCATGAATGGCTCCCTTCACTTATGAGCCACAGCCCATGGTTTCCCCTCTGCTGTGACACACACCGCCTGGCTACATCTGCAACCCTCCCTCAGCCTGGAGAGTCCTCACAGGCTCAAGTAGTGTTTCAGCATCTTTACTTTTCACCAAGAGCCAGCTCATATTAGGGACACACTCCGAACTTTAGAATCTTCCCATCACCTGCTTCCTCAAGGTTGCTATGCAAAATTAAACTCATCCTAGTCTCCCTACACCTGTGACCCTCCTGGCCTCTTAGCTCAATAGATGCTAACTTCCTCTATGATGTCATTTAGACACCATTGCAGGAGTAAAATTTTCAAGAGTTGAGAAGTCAGTTAGACATCAGAAGTCATTGTGTTTACTCTTAGTTGAATTAAAATCCACATCAAATCCTGGTATTGAGAAAATATTACAAAGGAAACTAAACTCTAATACCTTACCTTGACACACTGGAGGCTTTACCTAGGAGAGGAAGAAACATTAAATTTGAAGTCAAAACATATAATTAGTAAATCTATAATTTCTAATAAACTATCAAAACAGTAATCCATTGAAATCACAATTATCTCTTTGGTTCAGCATAACAATTAATATGATTAAAAATCAGGAAAAATCAGAATTTCCTACTTAAGGCATGATCTTTCACTCACCATTTCTGATAGCACAATGGTAAATAACTTATTTTAGAACAAAAGATCTGCTTACATTCTATTAAATAAACATCACTCTATTCAATTTTCATAACACATATTCATATTTAACAACACTGAACTATATTATTTTCATGATATGTTGTTGTAATGCATCATTTATCTAATTTTTTTTGTCAAACCAAACATCCACACTTAAGTCCAGAACCTGGATAGTTGTGTAACCTTCAAAAGGGAGAGAGAGACAGAGAGGAGAAAACTAAAAGAAAAATAAAGGCAAAATCTTTATACTAAGATTAAGATGCACCCCTTTCATTCAATGAAAGGTTTTCTGAAATCTTATACAGAGTTGACTGTTGAATTGATAAGCAATTGTAACATATGAGGTCGTAAGATTTGTCAAGACCACTAAAAACAAACGGACATCAAATGAGACATCAGACGAGAATGAAAGTGGGTAATGGCTGTAGTAAAAGCACACACAGCAGCAGGACGGACAGCGACCATTTTCAAGAAGCGAATGTGCTTCTTGACTCAGATACAAGTCATCGTATGAGGAGTAATAGTTCAGTAAAACCCAGGCAGGACTCCACTGTAATACCATGTAAAGACACATTTCCCTGACCCTTAACACATATTTCTTCATTCAAAACTTTAAGTGATGATCAGAGACTGAGGCCAGCCCCTAACCTTGCCAAGATATTGGAGAATCATCACAGTGTCAAAGATCCAGTGGCAATAATGTGGCAATAGAAGAATGCATCCATGGAGGGCAAACAGAAAACCACAGATGTTCCCTTAACTTCACACTTGTTCAGGAACCCTGAGCTTCCCTGTCCCCTGTCACCCAACACACAGGCAGGGGCAGGTGGAGAGATAGATGGACTCGCCAAATACTTAACCTTCCTGTTTTGTTATTGAAGAGAAGAGTTTATAAATTGCCATTGTCTCATTGAGAATATACTGTTGTCTTGCTCAATGAGTTCTTACTATAAAGATTTTGCAACAAATTTCCATTTCAAAACTAATTTGTGTTCAAGTTAATAATCTAAAAGGAAACAAAGAAAAGACTCCTGGATTCTGGCCCAGGCAGGCAAATAAAATGTCCAGTGACTATATAAATTCCTATTAGGTGTGATTAAAAGGACACTGTCAGGTACTTTAGTAATAGTTACAGCAAGGACGGTCCTCCAGACGAACAAGAGAAAAATAGAAACTCCCCAGGAGGCAGTAAGAAGAATAAGCTTCCACAGAAGTTCATAAACATCAGACGCAGGATGGAAAAGGAGAATCAGAGTGTCGAGGATCTGAAAAGATTTTAGATATAATGAGGAACCTCAAAGACATTCCCAGTGTATATGTCACAGAGAATCATCTTTAGAAAACCTCAACCACATCCTCAGATAGCTCCACAGAGAGGCGAGAAGGGACACTTGAGTTCAAAGGAGCTCTTGGGAGTGTGGGCATGTTTACTGCCTTGATTTGGTAATAGTTTCACTGCTGCACACATACGTCAAATACCTGATACACAAAATGTTAGAGATTTGACTTTGCTGACAGGCACATTGCAAATATTTTTAAAATAGTTAACAGAACTTAACTTATGAATGTAGAAGCCAACTTGAAATTGAAAATAAGCAAACACAAACCTACAGGGCATGGGACGCCTCCATCTTCTATTGTATGTTCATGAAGTACCTGGACAAACCCCTATGAAATGTCTCCAAAAATACACCCAACATGTATGGGGAAAGAGCAATGAAGGTATGTGTTAAAATACAGAGAGATGTACAGAGATGTATTTCTACATTTATAAACTGGACATGAGTGAGAAAGCAGACCAGCTCTTAGAATAATGTCAAAATTACTATTCCAGCAAAAATTAATGATATATTTTAGCCCAACTATCTAAAAACCATGGAGGTTTTCTTCAATATTCACTTTGGTTCTGAACCAGAGCATGTAATGTCAGACTTCTGAAATAAATAGGGATTTGTATAATAGAGTTTTAATCATATTATACAAGATTACACAAAGAATGAAGTTACATAAAAAGAGAACTCAAAATAATCAGTAAAAATAATTTACATGCATATTTCACAGTACTACACCTACGTCCATTAACAGCCACCAAGAAAATTAATTTGTATTTCTGGAATGTTCAGTCACCAAAACAAAAGCCAAACACATAGTTTTGTAAAAACTAGATTTATAAGTATTATAGGAGGGAATAAATGCACAATGTAATTTGTAATTTATCTAGACACCAAGTTTCAGTCTTGTGCAAATAAAACCCCTCTAGAAAGCAGCCTCTGAAATCAGTAACACTGTCATTGTCAGCTCTCACAGTTGGGGTCGGTAAAATGTGTGCTGGTGGAAAACATGCACTGTCTTTGCATAGCTGCCATCTGAGAGAGCAGTGGATCTCAGCACAAAGGAGAGACATGCAGATAAAAGGCACAAAAACAAACACCATCTAGTCGCTAACTGGTAAAACCCCCTCCACCATGGGCATGCTTGTTACACACGGAACTGTCTGAGTGCTGACGTCAGCAGCTGCCTCCTACCTAAAGTCTATCCATCAGGGCCGATGGACTCAGGTTCTGTCAGCGGCCATGAGCAACGGTGGAGAAGGACAAGTTAGTTTATCCAAATGCTCAAAGATGTGGTAGGGAAAGAGTGCTGACTAACCTGTGAGAACTCAGCCTCATTCCCTTTGAGGGAAAAAATCCCAACAAAGATGACCTAGAAACACCCTCCTTAGTAGGCTCAAAAGAAACAGAACAGACTCTTCTTTGGGTGGAGTGTTCATGTGGCATTGATTCTGCTTCAGTGCAAAGATTGTTCCTGACACTCAGTTTTTCCAGGTCCGTAAGAATCTGGTGGAAGCGTATCAGAACACACCACTTAAATCCATGAGGTGTTCTCAGTCTTTCTTTTTTAGGGTGTGGAGATGATTTATCCTGACACAGTAAAAATTTCACAGCATGTATCTGAATTTTCTTTATATTTAGAAAATTCTAAAGACATGAAGGACACTTTCTGCTTTGGGGAAATCAACATTCTTCACAAGGACATGTCACTAAAAAAAAAGACAACTCGTCCACCTCCTGGTCACATCCCTCCTGAGCATTTCCTCATTGTAAATATCACAGGAGGTTGCAGCCACTGATTTTCACATCAGCTCTGCTCTCAGGGCTCCCCCATCAACCTAGCTGGACACAGAGTCCCTGGGGGCAGCCTCCAAGATAAAAAGGAAAGGGATAACTAAGAATTTGCTAGAAGTCCAATAAAAATAAAAGCAAAAATAAACAAATGGGACCTAATTAAACTTGGAAGCTTTTGCATAGCAATGGAAACCATAAGCAAAACAAAAAGACAACCTACAGAATGGGAGAAAATTTTTGCAAAACATGAAACTGACAAGGGCTTAATCGCCAGAATATAAAAACAAATCATACAACTAAATAAGAAAAAAAAAAAAAACTCAATCCAAAAATGGGCAGAAGACCTAAACAAGCAATTGTCCAGTGAAGACATACAAATGGCTAACAGGCACATGAAAAAGTGCTCATTATCACTGATTATCAGAGAATTGCAAATCACAACTACAATGAGGTATCACCTCACACAAGTCAGAATGGCCATCATTCAAAAGTCCACAAAAGACAAATGTTGGAGAGGCTGTGGAGAAAAGGGAACTCTCCTACACCGCTGGTGGGAATGCAGGTTGGTGCAGCCACTGTGCAAAAGTTTGTAGATTCCTCAAAAGACTAAGAATAGACTTACCATATGACCTAATAATCCCACTCCTGGGCATATGTCCAGAAGGAACCCTACTTCAAAAATACACCTGCACCCCAATGTTCATAGCAGCACTATTTACAATAGCCAAGACATGGAAACAGCCTAAATGTCCATCAACAGATGACTGGATAAAGAAGAGGTGGTATATTTATACAATGAAATACTATTTGGCCATAAAAAACCAATATGCCATTTGCAGCAACATGGATGTCCCTAGAGAATGTCATTCTAAGTGAAGTAAGCCAAAAAGAGAAAGAAAAATACCATATGAGTTTGCTCACATGTGGAATCCAAAAAAAAATAAATAAAAAAGAGCATAAATACAAAACAGAAACAGACTCACAGACATAGAATACAAACTTGCTGTTGCCAAGGGGCTGAGGGGTGGGAAGGGACAGATTGGGAGTTTGAAATTTGTAGATACTGACAGGCATATGCAGAATAGATAATCAAGATTATACTGTATATCACAGGGAAATATATACAAGATCTTATGCTAGTTCACAGAGAAAAAAATTCTGACAATGAAAATATGTATGTTCATATATAACTGAAAAACTGTGCTCTACACTAGAATTTGACACACTATTGTAAAATGACTATAACTCAATAAAAATGTAAAAAAAAAGCTGTGGTATATTTTACACAATAGACTACCACTCAGCCATAAAAATGATAAAATGATGCCATTTGCAGCAACAGGGAATGGATGGACCTGGAGAATGTCATTCTAAGTGAAGTAGTCATAAAGGAAAAGAAAAATACCATATGATATCACTTATATTTGGAATCAAAAAAAAAAAAGACAAACTTATTTACAAAACAGAAACAGACTTAGAGCATAGAAAACAAACTTATGGTTACCAGAGGGAAAGGGATTGGGAAGGGAAAAATTGGAAGTTTGAGATTCATGAATACTAATCTCTATAAAGTAGACAACAACTAGTTTACACTGTACAGCACAGGGAACTCTATTTAATATCTTGTAGTAATTTATGTTAAAAAAACAATATGAAAATGAATATATGTATTTTCCTATATGACTGAAGCATTCTGTTGTACATGAGAAATGGACAACATGGTAAACTGACTATACTTCAATAAAAATATTTTAAAATTTATAGGGCTATTGAATATTTTTGTTACATTAAAATTTCTGAAAAGAATACACTTCAAAGAAAAAACAAAGTTGCTCTAAGTTAACAAACCAGAAAGCACAGAGCAGAGATGACATTTCCCTGTTTAACAGACCAGCACCAACCCAGTGCTGAGACCCCACTGCTCCCAGGACTGCCAGACGTCACCACCAGGAAGGGTGCACACACAGGAGAGCACACCGCACAGGGACAGAACCGGAACACGCACAACTTGAAGCAGGATCCTGACAAGCTTTCCGGGAGCCAGTCTCACTATGACTTCTAGTAAATAGGAGTTTCTCACTTTTTAAAAAACTGCTTTACTGAGATATAATTCACCCACTCCCCCATTTTATGCATACAACTCAATGGCTTTTAGGATGTTCACACTTCCTTCTTTGATGCAATAAAATAACTAATTCAGGTTTCATCCTGTCAACCTGCTGTTTGGTCAAAGAGGTCCTGATAGGACTCAGATCTTGAGGACGCCGGTGGCCAGAGCCACTCTAGGCTGGTCAAGAAACCTGTCCTGAGAGCCTCGGGCTTCACCAACGATGCATTCCCATCAAGGACCCTATGAGAAAGTATCTATTTAACCACAGTGTGAAAGAGCCCAGGAAAAAGGAGGACACCTGATGCCCGATGTTTACTCACAGTTGTATATTCATATCCAGTACACCCCAGCACGTGGGACCAGAACATCCCCATCACCTACATGTCCTGGTCCTCTCAGGTGGGGAGGGGACAGGGGAGGGGAGGGGAGGGTTGGGGAGGGGAGGGGAGGGGAGGGGTGGGGGATGGGGTGGGGAGGGAGTGTGACAGGAAGAGGGGTTGGGCACTTGGGAGGAGAAGGGGGTCACAGAAAGGATGAGGGCCAATCAAGCTCTTGAGGGGAGGAAGGAGGGTTCAGTCAGGTCAGGAGGTCAGCAGGTCAGGAAAACAAACAGCAGGCAAGCGGACTCTCAGGAGCAGCTGGAGGGGACCAGACGCCTCCCTCCAAGCCTACTCCTGTCTGAACACTGCCTTAGCAACGCCCCATGCTTTATGTCCTCTCTCGACCAATCACCTGCCTTTGCCCCTGTGACCTCACAGTGGACATTCTGGGTGACGTCACTTTTACAATGTGCCCCGCCTAACTGATCCCCCACCACCAACTGCCATCTAACCCTGGGTCCTCTCTGCAAACTTTTCTGACCTTATGCTTTCTGGTCCTGCCCAACAGATGTCCCCTGCCCCCTACTTCTTGGGTGCTCCCTCCTCCTTTTCCAAATTCCCAGGATTTCCCTTGGGCAGTGGCTGAAAAGCATATTAGGTAGACAATGACAGAACCAGGAGGAATCAAATATACAGGCAAGGTGGGAGGTCCTCTCTCCCCTTCGCTCAGCACTGCACACAAAATGCAGAGAGAACGTCCACAAGATGGAGATCTTAACAGCACACCATCTTAATCACATCGCCACACCCATGTGGCTGTCCTTATCTGTAGTACACTTGTAGGTGACACATTAATTTTAAGAACGTATGTCACATGCATAAAAATAAGCCCTATGGTTTTTGCCAAAAATATATAAAATTATAAAAAATAATTATATATTGTCACACCCCCTACACTGCCCTTGGGTGATTCACTTACACACAGGTTCAAGGAGGCAGGAACTACCTGGGTGGGACAGAAGCAAAGTTGTGCTTTGGGGCAGTACTGGCTGTGAGGGGGCCTGAGAAAACCTTTTGGGGTGGTGGGAAGACTTGGTGTCTAGATATGGGGGGTGGTTGTGTTCACTCAATCAAGAAATACTGAGCACATGGGGCCTGCCAGTCTCAGGAGTCAGAGAGACCCTCCTGCCCTGTGGGGAGTTGACCCCGACTGCTCACAGGCCCAGTGGGGCTGCGTTTCCAACCACACTGCTGGGCCTTCCTGCTCCCACAGCCGGGCTTCAGGAGCTGTGCTTGCTCCAGGATCCCCTGGCCTGGAGGGACTGAGTCCCATCCAGGGTGAGCAGGCTTCAGGGATCCTGGGTCTCCTCCTACTGTCAATCAGAATTCCTTCCAACCCTCAGGAATCGGGACACCCTGTAAAACACCAATTAGCATCAGGTCAAAGGTATTGAGGTCTCACACTAAGCAATAAACTGTGCCAACTGACCAAATTCAAAGTGCAGTGTTCCAAATACACAACATTCTCAATAACCCATTTTATGGATGAGAAGACAGAGGGGGTGTGAATCACCTAAGTGTCTCGGGGCGGTGAGTGCTGTAACTTTACCCTGAACTAAGATCTACCTTGGAAAGCGATTCCACCTGGAGCCCATCCTGTGACCTGCTCCCTGAGGTTCTGAGGAAGACCGTTGGCTTTTCCTTGGGAAATTCCTCTTGCAATGACATTAAGTCATGCATCAGTCAGGACAAACGGTGAGGATGTGTTCATTAGGGATCCTGACTCTTAACGACAAGTCAACTTTGTCTCAGGAAATGGGTCTTCTAATACCATTAATTCGGGCACCAAGGTAAATAAGAGTAACAACATAAAATCCATCATACATATAAGTACTTTTAATTTAAATTATAAATAACTTTATGAACTATAAATGGATGCATTGCATTGGTCCATGACAAACAGGACATTATGTACATTCATTACAAAGAAGTGCTGTCATGGGTGGGGATGTGGTGACAAGAGCAGGGTCATTTTTAGCAGGGAAGGATGTCCTACAGCTCTCAGTACAGGGTGGGTAAGTTCACAGTGCTTCTCCCCACGACCAAACTCTCACCACACACACACACACACACACACACACACACACTCACAGGCAAATGTACATAGATCCTAAAATGACCATCTACCTTCTGATCAGAAAAAAGATAAAGATATGTGCTCACATCACCTAACAACACACTGACCACACACACAGTTCCCATAATAACTTCTTAATACTTCAGTTCTATGAGCCTCTGAAGTTCCCCTCACTTGCGCTCACCATCATCTAACAGAAAGAAGTCATAAACAATTCTTCAAGTTTGATTCATTACAGTTCCTCTAAGAACTTATATTATTGCAAGTGTCAGAAGAATATAAAATTCAATTTCAGATGGAGTTTTTGGCTCAGTAGTTTTCATGGTTAAAAGTTTCCACTGACTACACAAAATTATTGGCTCTACTTTTCTCGTTCTGTGCTTCCTGTCCCAACTAAAATTTCCCTATACATCTCGTTATTTTGGATTTCAGTCAGTGGCCTGATAGTGCATTTTGTAGATAGTTTGATTGTTCCTACAGATCTCTATCTATTGATGAGCATTTTATTCTTTTAGTATTAAATAGAACAAATGACTTCCAGTCTACAGCTTTTCCTGTAACTGGAGAAACAATAAATCTTATACCGACATCACTCACCACTACACTACCAGACTCACAGCTTGTCCTGACTGCACTCTGACCTCCTCTAGTCAGTGTCCAGAAAAATCAAGCCCACACACGTGTGGATGTGACTCTATAGGGCCAGCACGCCCACCTTCTCCATTTACTTACTCTCAGTCGTCACTACTTTCCTATATTTGACCTAGAAGTTGCCCTCCTCCTACCCCTACCCTGAGCATTTCAGAAGAGTAACCTAAAAACTAAACTCTTCATGGCACAAACTGTAATCACATTACTAGTAGCCATAAAGTTAGCCTATGAATGAATTTAAAAGGATTAGAATGAATGTATGATAATTACTTTAAACAAAAACATTTTGACTAATAAAACTGTAATTAACTTCATAATTATCAAATGGCATTAGTCTATTTTACTATCCTTTTTGCATTTACAGTACCCTATATGGATACTAATATATAAATCACACTTAACATCCCCAATTACTATGCTTAGATGGCACAATATCATCATTTTTCATTACAGCCGCTGTCACCACGCTCAGCACCCATTCTACGTGAGCTGGCATAACTCCTGCCATCAGTGCTCCCCGCCTGTGTGGCCGCACCGGGACCGTCACTAACAGCTGTGGGATCCAGCGCCTGCGGTACTGATTGTGTCCAAAATCTTAACCTTCTTCAAGGCTAAAACTCATTATTCCAAACATTATAGTAATACAATTAACACGATTACCAAAATTATATCCTCTGAATTAACACTAAACCTTATGGCCTAGTAACCAGCCTTATCAGCTTATTGCTCATGAATCAACTGACACAGCCTCCACTTTTCACTAGCCTCCTTTCTGTTACTGCCTCCACTTGCATCAACAATGTCTCTTCTTCCACCAGCATACACAGCCAGCCGATTTCATCCATCCCAGCAATCATTAACCCCCAAAACTGTGTCATCACAAGTACCCTTACTACAAACATCCTTAGACTTTCACACTTCACAAATGACCACATTCTATAGTTTAATCAAAACAAAATTAGTCAAAACCCTAATTATTTACTACCCACTGAGAAAATCAGACAAGATGATTAAATTCAGGACTCTGTTTCTTACTGTATGTACTCCTTGGATCATTTTCACTTGTCACTGCATTAATTTTTACCCAGAATCTTGTAGGTTCCTTACATTTTATAATAATTCAACACTAAACTCAGGCAGCATCCATTTCTTAATCTGGTGTTTCCCTATGACTGGCATGAGTAAGAGCATTTAGAGTAAGCAGACTCCTTTAGGACCTGCTCCTTTGGTTCCCAAGGGCTTAACTGGAGTTTGCATTCCTGGACCCAGAGCACCTGCAGTCATGCTGCTCACACGAGGCAGCTGGGGCACATCACACATTATAATATTCAATCCCTTGGAAAACCAGATGGCATATCCTGTCCTTATACTATCTTTACAAAGAATGATCATAACGAGCCCCATCTGTCTGTGCCAGACAGATGTACAGCCACTCCCGCAGGGCTCCCCACCAGCCACAGACAGTAGGAGCTTTGGGCATCCATGCTCAGACAGCATGATGTCACAGAGGTGCTCCAGCCCTGACAACAACCCACGCCTTATGTCCTGGTCTGAAGCACGTGTCAGGCACCCAGGCACGGGGTTCAGAACCAGGACAAGCAGTCCCCTCAGCTGGAGTGAAAACCAGCGAGCTTGCTGGGGCGCTGTAAGATGCGGAGCCACTGCTCTTGAACAGCCTGTGCAGAGGCCCGCTGACTCCCCGTCACGGCAGGGACACAGCAGGCTGAACACTGCCTGGGGCTCCGGCCGGCTGGCAGGGGTGGCTCAGGGGGACCCCCGGACTCCCCCAGGCTCCTGCTCCCTCCCTCCATTTTCTGGTGCTGCTCCCCACTCAGGTGGAGGCCTCCAATGCCAGTGAGAGTGCACACCGTGGGAGAAAGTGGCACTGGAGTGGGTGTGGCCCTGTCTCTGAAAAGACGGCCGGCAGTCACGGCCAGCTAGTGTCCCCGCACACACTCTGCAGGGAACAGCACCAGCAACAGGGCAGGGCCTGCCATCACCAGAACTCACTTTCCTGTGCACGCCTGATGGGGTGGGGCCAGCTCAGTGGTGCAGCCCCAATTTCTCTGGCCCCAATCCACCCTCTAGCCAAGGTGTGCACACTGGGGAAAAAGTAAAACCAGTACAGAAGTGCTGCTGCAAGCCCTCAGGCCTCAGCCACATCCCAAACCAGAGACTGCCACCACACCCAGGAGAACCCCACTCCCACAGAGATCCTGCTCCAGCCCCACAGGACCCCGTGCCAACCCTGATAGTGCTGGAACAGTCACTGAGCAGAGGAGAAGCCTCTGCTTCAACCTGGAACTGGCTCCAGCCACTCTGACTCCAGCCCTGCCACCCCCATTGCAGCGGCTGCCAGCACGTCCCGGGGGAAGAGGGCAGCCCAGGATCACTTCAGGTCCAGCTGTTCCCAACAAACCCACTGGGCACAGAAGCCTGCACAGGAATGCTCTCACACAAGGACACCTTTCATTCTGGGGCAGGCAACTGTTTCACCTAATTTCACAGAAATACAGAAAGTTAAAATGAGAAGACACAAGAACACATTTTAAATGAAAGAATAACAAAATAACCATAATGAAAAGAAACAAATACTTTACCTGACAAAGAGGTCAAAGCAATAGCAACAAGAATGATAACTGAACTGGGAAAAAGAAGAGATGAGCACCGGGAGAACTGTCAAAAGAACTAGAAAATATAAAAAAGACCAATCAGAGCAGAACTGCAAGTTGTACAGAAGATTAGGCAATGCAGATGATCCATTAGCAATCCGGAAGACAGAATGAAAAACACCCAATCAAAAAAGCAAGAAGAAAAGGCCTGCTACATGAGTTTAAAGCACTTCCGAGACAGCAGCAAGCATAGTAACACTCACATTACAGGAGTCCCTGCAGGGAGAGAGAAAAAGGCTGAGAAAATATTGGATAAAGTTAAGGCTGAAAACTTCCCTAATCTGAAGAAAGAAACGAGTATCAAGGCATAGGAATCAGAGAGTCTCAAACAGGATCAGCTGAGACAGACTCACATCAAGACATACCATCATTCAAAAAGCAAAATTTAAAGACAATGATAGAATTCTAAAGGCAGCAAGGAAAAAGGAAAGTGTCACAGAAAAGGAAATCCCTCATGAGTCTTTCAGCTGTCTTTACTGCACATATTTTTTAAACTTACATGTATGTACTGTTCATTGTCTCTAAGACTGTTTAGAGCTTTAGCTTTTTAAACTTATGTAGTTATTAAAGGAATAAAACCAAACACAATAAAAATTCAAAAAGATACACGCATCCCACTATTAACAGCAACACTATTTACAATTGCCAAGACATGAAAGCATCCCAAGTACATATCAACAGATGAATGGATAAAGGAGATTCACCATATGTAGGTAATGGAATACAATTCACCCATAAGAGAGAAGTGTATTTTTCCTTTTTGGCCTTCATTCATTTTTAACTTCAAAACCCAGAATTTTAGAACTGGCATAAACATTTCCATTGCATCAAAACCAACAAAATACCTAGAAATAAACTTAACCAAGGAGGTTACGTGTATTCTGAAAACTGTAAAACACTGATGAAGGAAATTGAGGATGATACAAAGAAATGGAAATATATCTTATGCTCTTGGGTTGGAAGCAACAACATTATCAAAATGGCCATCTACCCAAAGGAATCTACAGATCCAATGTAACCCCTGTCAACACTCATGGCATTTATCTTTTTCTTTTTTTTTTTAGCTTTTTTTATTGATTTATTATCATTTTACAATGTGTCAAATTCCAGTGTTCAGCACAATTTTTCGGTCATTCATCGACATATACACACTCATTGTCACATTTTTTTCTCTGTGAGTTATCATAACATTTTGTGTATATTTCCCTGTGCTATACAGTGTAATCTTGTTTATCTATTCTACAATTTTGAAATCCCAGGCTATCCCTTCCCACCCTCCACCCCCCGTTAACCACAAGTCTGTATTCTCTGTCTCTGAGTCTATTTCTGTCCTTTATTTATGCTTTGTTTTTGTTTGTTTGTTTTTGTTTTTGTTTTTTAGATTCCACATATGAGCGATCTCATATGGTATTTTTCTTTCCCTTTCTGGCTTACTTCACTTAGAATGACATTCTCCAGGAGCATCCATGTTGCTGCAAATGGCATTATGTTGTCAGTTTTTATGGCTGAGTAGTATTCCATTGTATAAATATACCACCTCTTCTTTATCCAGTCACCTCTTGATGGACATTTAGGCTGTTTCCATGTTTTGGCTATTGTAAATAGTGCTGCTATGAACATTGGGGTGCAGGTGTCATCCTGAAGTAGATTTCCTTCTGGATACAAGCCCAGGAGTGGGATTCCTGGGTCATATAGTAAGTCTATTCCTAGTCTTTTGATGAATCTCCACACTGTTTTCCATAGTGGCTGCACCAAACTGCATTCCCACCAGCAGTGTAGGAGGGTTCCCCTTTCTCCACAGCCTCTCCAGCATTTGTCATTTGTGGATTTTTGAATGACGGCCATTCTGACTGGTGTGAGGTGATACCTCATTGTAGTTTTGATTTGCATTTCTCTGATAATTAGTGATATTGAGCATTTTTTCATGTGCTTTTTGATCATTTGTATGTCTTCCTTGGAGAATTGCTTGTTTAGGTCTTCTGCCCATTTTTGGATTGGGTTGTTTATTTTTTTCTTATTGAGTCGTATGAGCTGCTTGTATATTCTGGAGATCAAGCCTTTGTCGGTTTCACTTGCAAAAATTTTCTCCCATTCCGTAGGTTTTCTTCTTGTTTTACTTCTGGTTTCCTTTGCTGTGCAGAAGCTTGTAAGTTTCATTAGGTCCCATTTGTTTATTCTTGCTTTTATTTCTTCTAGGAGAAAATTTTTGAAATGCATGTCAGATAATATTTTGCCTATGTTTTCCTCTAGGAGATTTATTGTATCTTGTCTTATGTTTAAGTCTTTAATCCATTTTGAGTTTATTTTTGTGTATTGTGTAAGGGAGTGTTCTAGCTTCATTGTTTTACATGCTGCTGTCCAGTTTTCCCAACACCATTTGCTGAAGAGACTGTCTTTATTCCATTGTATATTCTTGCCTCCTTTCTCAAAGATGAGTTGACCAAAAGTTTGTGGGTTCATTTCTGGGCTATATGTCTGTTTTGGTACCAATACCATGCTGTCTTGACTGTAGCTCTATAGTACTGTCTGAAGTCTGGGAGAGTTATTCCTCCAGCCTCTTTCTTTCTCTTCAGTAATGCTTTGGCAACTCTAGGTCTTTGATGGTTCCATATAAATTTTATTATGATTTGTTCTAGTTCTGTGAAATATGTCCTGGGTTATTGGATAGGGATTGCATTAAATCTGTAGATTACCTTGGGCAGTTTGACCATTTTAACAATATTGATACTTCCAATCCAAGAGCATGAAATATCTTTCCATTTTTTAAAGTCTTCTTTAATTTCCTTCATCAGTGCTTTATAGTTTTCTGTGTATAATTCTTTCACCTCCTTGGATAGATTTATTCCCAGATATTTTATTACTTTGGGTGATATTTTAAAGGGGATTGTTTCTTTACTTTCTTCTTCTGTTGATTTATTGTTAGTGTAAAGAAATGCAACTGATTTTTGAACGTTAATTTTGTAAGCTGCTACCTTGCTGAATTCTTCAATCAGCTCTAGTAGATTTTGTGTGGACCTTTTAGGATTTTCTATATATAGTAACATGTCATCAGCATATAATGACACTTTTACCTCTTCTTTTCCAATTTGGATCCCTTTTATTTCTTTCTCTTGCCTGACTGCTGTGGCTAGGACTTCCAGGACTATGTTGTATAGGAGTGGTGATAGTGGGCATCCTTGTCCCAGATTTTAGTGGGAAGCTTTTGAGTTTTTCACCGTTGAGTACTATGCTGGCTGTAGGTTTGTCATATATAGCTTTTATTATGTTGAGATATGTTCCCTCTATACCCACTTTGGCGAGAGTTTTTATCATAAATGGGTGTTGAATTTTATCAAATGCTTTTTCTGCATCGATTGAGATGATCATGTGGTTTTTGTCCTTTCTCTTGTTGATGTGATGTATTACACTGATTGATTTGCATATGTTGAACCAGCCTTGTGTCCCTGGGATGAACCCCACTTGGTCATGATGTATAATCTTTTTTATGTGTTGTTGGATTCTATTTGCTAGAATTTTGGTGAGGATTTTGGCATCTATGTTCATCATCATCAGTGATATTGGCCTATAATTCTCTTTTTTTTGTAGTGTCTTTGCCTGGTTTTGGTATCAATGTGATGGTGGCTTCATAGAATGAGTTTGGGAGTATTCCCTCCTTTTCAATCATCTGGAAGAGTTTGAGAAGGACTGGTATGAGTTCTTCTTTGTATGTTTGGTAGAATTCCCCGGTGAAGCCGTCCGGTCCTGGACTTTTATTTGTAGGGAGGTTTTTAATTGCTATTTCTATTTCCTTTCTAGTGATCGGATTGTTCAAGTGTTCAGATTCGTCTTGATTCAGTTTTGGTGGACAGTATGTTTCCAGAAACTTGTCCATCTCTTCTAGGTTATCCAGTTTGGTTCCATATAGTTTTTCATAATATTCTTGTTTGATATTCTGTATTTCTATTTTGTTAGTTGTAATTTCTCCATTTTCCTTTCTTATTTTGCTAATTTGTGCTCTCTCTTTTTTCTTCTTTGTGAGTTTGGGCAGAGGTTTGTTAATTTTATTTACTTTTTCAAAAAACCAGCTTTTGGTTTGGTTGATTTTTTCTATGGTCTTGTTAATCTCTATTGTATTTAATTCCCCTCTGATCTTTATTATTTCCTTCCTTCTGCTGCTTTTTGGGGCTTTTTGTTCTTCTTTTTCTAATTCATTCAGGTGGTGGCTTAAATTGTTTATTTGAGACTGTTCTTCTTTTTTGAGGAAGGCCTGTATCGCTATAAACTTCCCTCTTAGCACTGCCTTTGCTGTGTCCCATAGATTTTGAGTGGTTGTGATTTCATTATCATTTGTCTCAAGGTATTTTTCAATTTCAGCTTTGATTTCCTCATTGATCCATTGTTTTTTCAATAACATATTGTTTAATCTCCATGCTTTCCTTTTTTTCTCCTTTGTTTCTCTGTTGTTGATTTCCAGTTTCCTGGCATTGTGGTCAGTAAAGATGCTTGAGATAATTTCTATCTTCTTAAAATTGTTGATGTTTCTTTTGTGCCCAAGTACATGATGAATCCTGGAAAATGTTCCATGTGCACTTGAAAAGAATGTATATCCTATTTTGGGGGGGTCTAATGCTCTGAAAATATCCACCAAATCTAGTTTTTCTATTGTAGTATTTAATTTCTCTGTTGCCTTGTTTATTTTCTTTCTGGAAGATCTGTCTAGTGATGTTAATGCAGTGTTAAAATCCCCAACTATGATTGTATTCCCATCAATATCCCCCTTTATCTCTGTTAGTAGTTCTTGTATGTACTTAGGTGCTTCTATATTGGGTGCATATATATTAACAAGTGTAATATCCTCATCTTGTATCATTCCTTTAATCATTATAAAATGTCCTTCTTTATCTTTATGGCCTTTGTTTTAAAGTCTATTTTGTCTGAAATCAGTACTGCAACACCTGCTTTTTTGGCTTTTCCTTTTGCATGGAATATCTTTTCCTTCCTTTCACTCTCAATCTATATGTGTCCTTCTCCCTAAAGTGGGTCTCTTGTATGCAGCATATTGAAGTTTCTTGCTGTATTATCCAGTCTGCCACTTTATGTCTTTTGACTGGAGCATTTAGTCCATTAACATTTATAGTAATTATTGATAGATCTGTGTTTATTGCCATTTTGAACTTATCTTTGCAGTTGAATTGGTATATCCTCTTTGTTCCTTTCTTCTTCCTTTTGTGGTTTGCTAATTTTCCTTTGTATTATCATGCATTTTATTTAAATTTTGTGACTCCCTTGTAAATTTTTGGCTTGTGGTTACCCTTTTTTGTAAATCTATTAACCCATTACTATAACTGTATTTATTAAACTGATAGTAACATGATCTCAAACCCATCCTACTGTTAAAAAAAATTAAAAAAGAAAGAAAAAAATATTCTATATTTCCCTGCCTCCCTCTCCCACTCTCAGTGATTTGTATGTCTTCTTTTATAATTTCGTGTTTACTTTACTTGTAATTCATGAGTTATCACCTTTCCAGTTGTGAGTTTCTCATTTCTGCAGCATCCTGCTGCTTTTCTATTTAGAATAGCCCTTTCAATTTTTCTTTTAGCATGGGTTTAATATTGCTAAACTCCTGCAGTTTTTTTGTCTGTGAAACTATTTATTTCTCCTTCTATCCTAAAGGATAGCCTTGCTGGATAAAATATCCTAGGCTGCAATTTTTTTTTTTTTAATTCAGGGCTTTGAATATATCTTGCCACTTCCTTCTGGCCTGTAGTGTTTGTGTAGAGAAATCTGCTGAGAGCCGTATGGGGGTTCCCATGTAACTTACTCTTTGCTTTCCTCTTGCTGCCTTTAGAATCCTTTCTTTATCCTTGACTCTGGCCATCTTGATTATGATATGTCTTGGTGTGGGTCTATTTGGGTTCTTGCTGTTTGGGACCCTCTGAGCTTTCTGTACTTGGATATCTGATTCCTTCTTTAAGTTTGGGAAGTTTTCAGTCATGATTTCTTCAAAAACCTTTTCAATCCCCTTTGATCTTTCTTCCCCTTCTGGGACCACAATTATGCGAAGATTGGGATGCTTTATATTATCCCATAAGTCCCTTATGCTATTTTCAGTATTTTTTATTTGCTTCTCTTGTAGTTCTTCTGAATGGGTGCTTTCTATCACCCTGTCTTCTAGACCACTAATTCATTCCTCTGCATTATCTAGTTGACTTTGCACAGCTATTAGATCATTCCTCATCTCTGTCAATGAGTTTACCCATTCTACTTGGCTCTTCTTTATAGCTTCAATTTCATTTTTGACACATTTTATATCTCTAAACACTATCTCTTTTAATTCCTTCAGCAATTTGATCACTCCTTTTTTGAAATTTTGATCTAGTAGGCTATCAATGTCTATTTCATTGATCTTTCTTTCAGGGGATTTCTCTTGTTCTTTTAATTGGGAAACGTTTCTCTGCTTCATCTTGCTCATACCTCTCTGGCACTGTGGCTTATGGAGTATCAGTTGTCTATTATGGTCCTTAATTTTTAATCTATCTAATGCCTATTTAGGAATAGATCTTAGGAAAAAAAGAAAATAAAATAAGAGAGAGAGAGAAAGAATTTTAAAAGAAGGGAGAAAGAGGGTTTGGAAACTTGTATAATGAATAATAGAAGAGCGAGTTGAAGCAGAGTATTAATCGGGTTGAGACGTCCTTTTAAAACCTTAAAAAAAGGGGGGGGAGATGAATAGTTGTATTTGAAACCTCTGTCTAATCAATAACAGGACATCAAAACCCAAGAGAAATAGAAATGTATTAAGAAGTAAAAATTAAGAGAGTAATAGAAAATAGAACAGGTAAAAACAGATTTAAAAAAAGAAGAAGAAAAGGGGGGTTGTCAGTGTTCTCCTGGAATCTGTGTGCATTTAATATGAAGTCTTTCTGTCTTCGTCCTGTTTTGGAAGCTCAGCTTGCTGTTTTCAGAGGCCCTCCATTGGCGCCCTCTTCTGTGCTGCTCCCAGCACCTGTCGGCAAGCAGATCACGCCTCCTCCTAACACTGGGTCAGGTGCAGCTCTCTGCTGTGGGCGGGCGGGTCGCTGCCCCTCCGGATGCCGCAGTCAGATGTTGCAGACTGGCCGCGTAGGAGGGTGGGTCGTGCCCACTCCCAGGACCTCGGTCAGGGGCTGTGTTCCTGCCCGAAAGGCGGGGGGCCGCTCTCACTCTACCTGCGCCTCAGCTGGTAGCTCCGCTGCTCTGTGTGGCTGCACGCTCCGCCCTGGTCGGCACTCCGCAGGTGGGCTTGGGGAGGACCCAGGGACAGCCCTGTCCCTGCTCCGAGCCAGAACCCAGCTCCTTGTTTGTCTTTGTGGAGCAAGTTCTCTGAGGGACCAGGATGAAAGGATCCTATCTGCCCCGGGCTGTATGTAGGCCAGTCTCAGTCTGGCCTTTGAGGCTGCTAAGCCCTTCGGTGCGGATGCAGGTTTCGCCCCCGCCCCCGCCTGGGTGCTAAGCGCCGGAGGATATGGCGATATGGAGGCTGTGCCTGAGCCCCGCCTCTCTTCCCCCGAAAACTTTCCGCAGGTTTTCAGAGATGGGGGTATGCACCCTTCCCCCGAGAGCACATCAACCTTGCTGTTTTATGGAGGGCCCAGGTTGTTCTGCCCTGTGCACCCACAGCCACGGTGCACAGACCCTTGCGTTCCACCGGGGCTGCCTCTGTGCAGCCGCCCCCGTCCTCCGCCCGGCTTGTGCAGCCTGGCCCTGCCCGCCGCTGCCGGCCCGTCTCTGGCTGGGTGTCGGGGGGACGCTCTGTGCCCGTTTAACTTAGTTCTGTCAGTCAAGGGCTGCTCTGTACAGATCAGAGCCTCGGAGGCTCCCCCTCCGTCCACCTGGCCTCTCAGTTGGAGAGGGGAGACCCAGCGAGCGAGCGCCAGTCCTCCTTTGCCGCTCCATCCCCGCAGGACCCGTCCCGCGCTGCTTGGCTTTTGTTCTTTCTTTTTTCCTTTTCTCCTACCAGATTTTTGGCGTCTTTATCTTTTGAAGAGGGCAATGTTCTGTCGGAGTTCCGCAGGTTCTCTGGTTGGCTGGGTGGGTCCATAGATGTAGGTCTTGTTGTATCTGTGGGAGAGGGTGAGCCACGAGCGTCCCTGTACTCCGCCATCTTCTCCGTCCTCCATCTCTTATTTTATAATTTAAGTGAAATCTAACATTTACTCCTGTTTAATGAAGAATTTGGTAGGTCTTTGGTCCCAGTTCCTGGATGGCAACCCCTAAAGCCTTGAAATTTCCCAAGATAGGATTGTCTTTTCTATTCATGGTGGACCCTTGGATGGCTTGTGTTCATGAGATGACTCAGGATTGGGACTGGCCAGCCAGAGACACCAACCATGTAATTAGAGGAGTGGCGTTTTGAGCTTTGTGACAAATGAGTGACCACCAGGAGAAGAATGAGCTCAATGGTTAGGGCTAAGGAAAGGTTTGAGTTACAGTTAGGGTTTGGGTTAGCCATGTCGGTAGTGACCCAATAAATCATGTCTTTGTAATAAAGCCTCCAGAAAAGACTTGGGGCAATAAAGCTCAGAGCTCCTGTGAGCTTCCTGGTTGGTAACACTCTTGGAGGACTGTCACACTCAGATGCCATGAAGGCAACCCTGAGCCCTTCCCACTGGAGTGCTCTCTACAACAGCTCACCTGATGAGATCTAAGGGCTGCTTCTTGTCTATGCTTTGAGGAGGAGCCCATTCCATGTACAGAAGGCCCGGTTTGCTGGGGCAGCTGAGGTCCTCTGATGGAGGCTGAAGTTGCACTGGGAAGCAGAAGCAAACAGGTGAGCATCACTGTCACCACGTTTTCACATGTTCTGTTGTTAAAATGTGGTGCTAACACTTCGTGGTCGTTTGTAAATAAGGGGTCCTCACTTGCCAGGAGGGATGGAGGCACCATATACTTTTTCATAATTCTCACCCAGTATTAATACTAACCCCTTGAGGGTCATTTGCAATGGTGGGTGGAAAGGAACGCTTGGATGTTACAGTCCTGGGACCACCGTGGGTACCTGGTGAGAGCCTTGCAGATGCTTAATGTCCTACAAGCGGGCCAGTCTTCAAAAGCCAAAAAACTAGGCCACCCAAGTGCCCAAACTGCTGCAGTGGAGGGACACCTGACGGTGCAGCCCCCTCCTTGGACCCCCAGAGGAACCTGGACTCTGGCTGGTTAGGGGCAGGGTCAATTCTATAACCCAGGCTTTTTTGTCCCCACAATTCAGTAGATATTCGGTGACAGCACATGGAATATAAACAACAAAGAAACTTGACATGATGTTATATTTTTAGCTTACTCAAGAAACAAAATTTAAATCCAGTCATTCTCTTCCCACCTGACCTACGTTCCTTTCTCCTGTACTAGAACCAGATTATTACCCATCCAGCCTTAGCATGGGTCCTGACTCCACTTACCTCCCTCCCAAACACCACATGAGATGATTCCTGAGCCTGGATGTGGGACCAGCAAGTACAAGAGGCTTTAGTGGAAAAGAACTGGCTGTGCACAGACGCCAACTAAACACTGTAGGATCCTGGTGTCCCACATTAGTAATCATGACAGCTGTTTGCAAGTGTCCCCAAAGTTCATTTAAGACTCTCACTGCTAATTTTGCTGGGACATAAATATAAAACATGTGGACGGCTGGGCTGGACTGCTATGCTGGGTCTCTGATCCAGGAAGCTCAGTGTCTGCTCCCTGTACCCAGCTCCCTGTTCTGTTCATGCATGCGCATCAAGCAGATGTTTAGTGTCCATTTTAATATCTTAAACAGTGCATTTCAGTATTGTCTTCATCCACAAATACGTGTACCACAAAGTAGTAACGATCAATCTCAGTCTTTGCTTTCTTTGGTCTTAGAGAGTCAGATAAGTGGATAGCAAAGATAACAAAGTCATAGAGCACTATAATACAGTATTTCCATTATTTCAAAGACAGGATTTATTTAAAGAGCTTAGATATAACATCCTTGCATTTATGGCATCATTAAGCGTCTGAAGCTGTTACATTTTAAAAACTTCATTTCATGCGAGATGTTATCCGTTAGAGAATTGCTCCTGAATTTGAGGGGTTGCTGTCATCTCAGACGGAGTCCCTAAAAAATGTCAACACTCTGCAGTATTGCCATCATGACAAGAACCCAGACAGATGAAATTTGGAAAGCCCTGTGGCTTCCTAGTGCACAGACAGAAAATGGTATTTCAGAGGGAAAAGCCTGAATTACAGAAAATGATAAATGAAATGGTCTAAAATGCATTTCCCTTACAAAGAACTAATACTTATTTGGTTGATAATAACATCTGTCAATAATTATGAAAAGAGCTGACAGATGCATAGTATTTACTATTAGCCAGGGCTGTTCTAACATTGACACAGATTCATTAATCCCCATAGCAACTCTACGAGGTGGGTACTATTATTATCCCCATTTTATTGATGAGGAACTTGATAAACACAGTGGCTAAATGACTTTTACAAGGTCGACAGCGAGAAACCAGCACAGGTGTTCCAGCCTGACTCTGCGCTCTTGGCCACTTCTCTTTTATTTATTTATTTTTTTTTGTGGTGGGGAGATAATAAGGTAATTATGGTGGGGGGAGGGGAGGTAATTAGGGTTATTGGTTTATTTTAGAGGAGGTGTTGGGGGCTGAACCCAGGACCTTATGCGTGCTAAGCATGCACACCATCACTTGAGCTGTACCCTCCCCTCTCGAGTCTATGCTCTTAGCTGCTAATCCGCACTGCCCCACATGGTAACTCTGGGGGAACTACACTTCATCCATTCACTTATTAAACTCAGCCTTCCCGGTGCCTGGGATTTAGCAGTGAACAAAACAACATGGTTCTTGCCCTAAGTGAGCGTCTCGCCTCCTGACATATTGTCTTCATTTTACCCAGGAAGAAACAAGGTCAAGAATATTAGCCTTTTCCTGTTAACACCGGAGGATACATGACGTGCTTTATTTCATTTCTGCCATTTGACTTACACCATGGGGAGGGAAAGCTGCCTTGCAGATCCCAGAGCTCACAAGCCTGTTAATCCCGAATTTTTTTTTAACACTATCCCTTAGTTGATACTTGATCTGAGAAAGGATGAAGTAAACCTAAAAAGATTCTAAGAGAGTGTGTGGTTTATACAGGGTAACTAACCAGCCACTGTTTATTATCCTAACAGGAATCTCTAGGCATATTTTTTTCTTTCTCTTTTTTTTTTTTTATGGGCAGCTTTTAAAAACCTAACCAAACCAACCAAACCAAATCACTGATAATTCAACAACAGGCTCTAAATCACCCCCAAGACAGCTGCTAAACTCGGTTTAGACTTGCAATGCAGCTTCTGGTGGCTGGATTGAAGAATGTATCTCTATCCTGAATATAAAAGTCATTCATGCAGCTCTTCTCAAATAGGGAAATGAAAAACTCTTGCTCCAGCTTGATGATACTTTCATCCACTTGGGGGACTTTCAGATTACAGCTGAAATTATCAAAGGCTGAGGACCGGGTTTTCAGATCATTGGGCTTCAGAGGCAATTTTATGTGCAGTATCTCAACATATGTACAGAGCACCTCCCACAGGGTGTGTACTTTTGCAAATACAAGCTTGTCATCCAAAACCTATATTGGGAGAATGAAAACACAAACCAGGAAACTAACTATTTTCACATTTTTAGTACACAAGTTTTTCTTACGTTGCCTGTAGTTAAAGCACTTGTGCAAACACACACACATATGACACTGGTAAAAGTGAAGATATAATAAAAGTAGATTTGCAAACCATCATACATATTTGCCTTAAAGATAATTTCTTTGTTGAAATTACTGAAAAGTTATTTAAAATCCTTGCAGTTCATTCATAAAATAACCAATGTTTTAGATGAAGAAAAGCAAACTTCTTAATTTTTAGTCCAAATTAGTAACTAAAAATAGAAACACCAAAATATTCTTTGCAGTGGTATTGTAATGACAATTTTTTAAATTTCTGAAACCTAGGACTAACTACATATCTGTTCAATATAGTGTTAAATGGCCATTAAAAGGGATTTAAAAGAATTATATTTATTGATATGGAATATATAATAAAAGGAAAAAGCAAAAAAATATGAAATAATAATTTTCCTTCTTGGAAGGGAAAAATATCTACATTTGAATAAAAAAAGTTTAGAAGGATTTTAAGATTCTTAATGTATAATTAAGGTACAGATGATTTTTAATTCCACTGTTCTTTCATTTTCAATTTCTTGGGGTAAATTTTTATAATAAAAAAATCATTAAAAAGGTTCTTGCATAATTAATAGATATATTTATGACTACATTCTCTGGCTATTAGAAAAGATCTCCTAGCTTTGGATCTGAAACATACATTCCATAATGCAGATTCTGACTGACTCGCCTCCCAGCCCACAGCAAAGGCACGGCTAGTGTGACATGTTTCAAATACCATTCCAGGTAACATGCATGCTCCCAACCAATGGCTGCAAAGGGACTGACACTGATCTGGTTGCTCCCAGCTGCAGACCATCATAGATGAGGTTGGATTCATAGGCTTATGTTTTCTCTGTCAAAAGAAACCAGAAAATTTTAGGCTTTTACTTTCACCAAGGGAACAAGAAGTTGTTTGATTTTTTTATGCAAAAATAACAACAAACCAATTTGAACCTGATGAAAAGACATTTGCTCAAAACAGCACAGTAGCAATGAAGGTGCTCTGGCAGGCAGAGATTTGTTGGATTCCTGTGAGTGCTGGACTCCCACATGGAATTCCCTTGGCACTCCAGAAGGCCTGTGGTTGTCCCCATGTGTTTGTGGCCATATGTGGAGCACAAAACTCTCTGGCTTTGCCACAATTTCAAAGCCTTTTTTGGCTTTTGAAAAGTTTTGGACTCAAATGGAGTTTTCTTGAGTCCACTCACTGATGTCATTCACCAGAGTTATAGTCCAGATCTGATATTCTAGACTTTTAAAATCTTGCAGACATTCAAATGTTTCACGTTTGGATGTGTATTTACCTCTGCAGGCCTGGACCAAATTCGATAAAACCACCCGGACAAGTTCAGCAAAATGTAAAGAAATTTTTCTCTCTGCAAGTCTGAAATGTCTGTGAAGCTATAAAAACTTCTGCATCTACAAAAATAGAGAACCAACTCGTCAGTAACATATCTATCCATAATGCATGGCCATTTAAAAAAAATACTGTATTAACTGCTATTAAATTCTATCTGGCTTTTGCCAAATTGTGTCCTAAACTGTAAGGAAAGTATATAAATGTAGAGAATTTTTGACCTTTTAAGAGAAAAAGGAACCCTCCTACTCAGTTGGTGGGAATGTAAATTGGTGCAGCCACTATGGAGGACAGTATAGAGGTTCCTTAAAAAACTAAAAATAGATTTCCATGTCATCCAGCAATCCCATTCATGGGTATATGTCTGGAGAAGAATATAATTCAAAAAGACACATGCACCCCAATGTTCACAGCAGCACTATTTACAATAACCAAGACACTGAAACAACCCAAATGTTCACTGACAGATGACTGGATAATGAAGGTGTGGTATATTATATAAATATGTATATATACATATATATAAACACACATATATACACACGCACACACACACACAATGGAATACTGCTCACCCATAAAAGATAAAATAATGCCATTTGCAATAACATGGATGGACCTACAGGGTATTATGCTAAGTGAAATAAGTCAGAGAAAGAAAAACAATTATTCTATGTATTAACTTATATGTATATCTAAAAAATAAAACAAATTAATGACTATAATAAAACAGAAATATACTCACAGGTACACAGAACAGACTGGTGGTTACCAATGGGGAGAAGGATGAGAGGGGAGGCAGGAAAGGAGTAGGGGATTGAGAGGTAAAAATTACTACGTATATAATGGATAGGTTACAGGGCTGCATCATGCAGCACAGGGAAATATAGCCATTATTTTATGGTGACTTTAAATGGAATATAATCTATAAAAATGTTGAGCCTCTGTGTTGTACACCTGAAAATACTAGGATGTAAATCAACTACTCAATTACAAAATTTTTAATCAAAGTTTTCTTTTCATATTATTTGCAATAATTTACAAGTCAGCACTGTCAATAGAAACATAGCACAAATCACAATTTCCAATAATCCCATTTGGAAAATAAAAAAGAACAAGTGAAATTAATTCCAGTAATAATTATATTTATCTCAAAATATCCAATATACTATCATTTAAAAAGTGTGATAAACACTTTTAAAACTTATTAAAATATTTTACATTATTTTTGTTGTATGAAGTCTTGAAAATCTATTACGTATTTTGCACTTATAAAACATCTCAATTCACAATAGCCACATGTGGTCGGTGGCTACCATACTAGACAGAGCAGATTACACCATTTCCACTTCTGATAAATTACCTGCTCTTACTTATTTAAAAAACTTGCAGAAAAGGCTTTAGATATTCCCTATATCAAACAAAGCAACCTTGACGGGTGTGGAGTATCTTAATTATAAGGTGAAAAATAAAGGTAAGAGAGCCATGGTTACATGTATGTTAATTTAACAATAACTTCTTAATTCATTCAGGACTTTACAATCTTTCTTCATATGCCAAGGATTCACTGTCAGTGTGCAATATTTTTCACTATTATCATCTTTGGACTTGAGAGGATTCTGATGACCCTGCTTTGTGCTTCTGTACATAAAAGAAAATAACAAAACAGAGAAAAAGACCTTATTAAAGATAATTTAGGGGGGAGGGTATAGCTCAAGTGAAAGATCATATTCTTAGCATACACGAGGGCCTGGGTTCAATCCCCAGTACTTCTTCTAAAAATAAAATGAATAAATAAAAATCTAATTACCACCCCCCTGCAAAAAATTAATTAACTAATTTTAATTAAAAGTTTAAAAATGATAATTTAGTGCAGGCTTATCAGGCTACAAAAGCTACAATGAATGCCCGTCCCCCCATTAATTTTGAAGAAATCTCACAGTATTTCCCAACATAAAGGCTAAAATATAATTCAGAACACTTTCTGATGGTCAGCATGATTTTAACAGAAAAGTAGATAATTACCTCCCTGCTGTCAAAGCTCTGTCAGAGATGGGCACAGAAAATTTAGTAAAAATGATTTTGCAACTACCTTTGAAAGAAATGCTGAGAAATGATCTTTTCTGTTGGATATTAGCCTGCTTTTACATTCTGCAGTAAGCATACGTGTTTACAAACCAGGCAGGAACTAGATCATATTTTACACATAATTTAGAAAATGATTTGAATTTTGCTGTCTACCTGCAAGGCTATCTTTTAGGTAATAACATAAGCTGGCCACTATACTAAATTTTGTTTCCCTGTTTTCTTAATCCTCACAACTCTGTAAGCTGCTATTATTACCCCCATATAACAGATAAAGAGCTTGGGGCAGAAAATAATTTGGGTAACTTGGTAAATGGTGGAGCTGGGTAAGACTGCAGCCAGTGTGACACTCAAGTCCATTCTTCTCACCAATGTCTGATACTGCTACCTACATTCAGCAATGACTGCTGATTTCATATTTAAGTGTGTCATTTCTAAAAGTGCAAAGCTATATTAGTACTCCTGTGTAAATTATTCTTTTGAGATGTGATTGCCAAAAAAACAAAAAGATATAATATCAGGGTACCACTGAGGGGAGGGCGAACTGCATATGGATGGACACAAGGGGACATTTTGGGGACACAGTTGCACAACTCTAGAAATAGCTAAAATGGCTGACTTGAACAATTATAATGTGTGAATTTTATGGCCTGTAAATTGCACCTTAATACAGCTATTAAATTAAGAAACTGGGATACCAAATTAAGACTAAAACACATATATATCACACAAAGAACAACAGGCAAATATTATTATTTACTGCACCATTTTCCTTCATGCAGCTTCCTTTCCTCACCCTTTCCTGAAAGGATGATTCAGTTTTAAAATAGTCTTTTAATTTATTCAGCAAATAATTTTTGACTGCCTACTATGTACCCAGGACTAGTCTAGGCACTTGGAATAGATCAATAAACAAAACAAAAGTCCTGTCCTCACGGAGCTTGGTTGGGGTCTAGCTGGGGTGGGGGTTGGAGATGACAATTCACACAACAGAGCAGCAGAGGAGGTGGCATGTTAGGAAAGAGGAACCATGGAAAAAAGAAAAAAGGGCAAGGTAAATAGGGTTGAGAGTATGGGATAAGGGTGATGCTGTATTAAATACCAGAGCAGGCCACACAGAAGACTGAGGTTAGGACTAGGACTAGGAGGTGAGAAGTCCCAGGTGGACGGAATAACCATCACCAATGCCAGCACGCACTTCGCATGTTCCAGAATGGGGGCACAGCTGGAGCTGCGGAGAAGGGTCAGTGCAGGTCCTGTACGGCCTTGGAGAACGTTGTAAGGACTGTGGCTTTTACCCGGAGTGAAATGGGGAGGCACTGCAGAAGGACGACACAATCTAACTTAGGTATTCAAGGCTCACTTGAGTGCCAGGTGAGAATAGTCGAAATGGTTCAGAGATTAAAAGAGGGAAGCCATTGAGAAGGGCTGTGCAGGAGGAGAGGACAGTGGCTCAGGGCAGGGAAGCAGCAGTGGAGGCAGGAGCCATGGTGAGAAGTGGCTGGGTTCTGGATATGTTTTAAAGGCAGTGTTAAACCAGATCTATAGACAGAATTCTAGTGGTATGTCAGTGAAAGTCAGAATAACTCCAAGATTTTTGACCCAAGCAGCTGGAAGGATTAAGTTCCCACTAGCTGAATAGGGGAGGCTGCAGAAAGAACCAGTTTGGGGGGTAGGAGGACCAAGAGCTCAGTTTTAACACATGTTGGTCAAGATATCAGAGTTCCAAGTGAAGATGTCAAATCAGCAGAAGATTGTAAGAGTCCAGAGTTGGAGAGAAAAAGTCTAGTGGGAGACAGAAATGTGGGAATCATGGGTCAACAGGTGGTAGAGGAAGACATGAAACCCAGGTACTCAAACATTAAGATAATCTGGCATTAACCATAGAAGTTATCCTTGAGGGCCTGCCTACTAGGTGCGGATATCAGTCCTATTTCCCGACCACTCGAGTTTTAAAACGGAACTTACAAATGAATTCGTGCAAGACACTGCCTCCAGTGGGTGTGATCAGAGCTGGCTTGGGAGAATGGGATGGTGCACGCTACTCCCTACGGCAGAATATGTGTGTGTGTGTGTGTGTGTGTGTGTGTGTACACGCATATGTGTGTGTGCAGGGGGATGAGTTACACCTCGCTTAAGAAAAAGAGCTTGTAAGTCTAGAAACCGAAAGATGAAAGAACATCCAGATCTGATAAAGGGAACAGGGGAAACACTGTGTAGTGTAAGACATATCCCCATAATGCCATTTCCCACCATCCTTTCATAAGGAACACAGTTGGAAAGGGGGGAATTATGTAGATACGTGTGATGTACACAAACTTTCTGACTATGTAACACTGAATATCTACATATGTAGCAAGTTAATGGTATTTATATCTGCTTCAAGTTTAATAACAAGTTCACAACAGAGGGAAAATAAAATATTGAGGACTGGTAGAAGTATCATAGAAGGCCTTTCAATGTTCAGAATGGAAGCAAAAGCAGCTTCACCGCACAAAGAATGTCATTAAGAGTCAAGAATGTTTATATTTGCTTAAGAAATTCAGAGTTACAACTTCCTGCTTTAAAGAATTAACTTTAAGACAGATGCCATACTATAAGCAACGTCTATACTGGTACATTCTTAAAGCTATTTTTAGTTCCTGCTTGTTGTGATGTACTCCAGAAATTCTGCAAAGAAAACCTTCTATTCAAAGGCTTAAAGGAATAAAAAAAGAAATAACACTGCATTCTTTTAAGTGTTCTCTGTACCGAAAGTCACCTGCAAATGCAGCACCCTGCCACAGGTCCACATTTTTAACAATAAAGCCCTTAGCGCAATTTTTCAGTTGCTATGTGACTTTGTGTCAGTCTCTCACTCAGAAGCAGAATGCAGTACCAGAAAATGACACGTCATGTCTAAAACTACAGATGTGGAAGATGAACGGACACCAGGACACAGCTAAGTGGGAGGGTGAAATTTACCTTCTAAGTTACCGTAAGTGCAGTTACACCTTCTCCCTGCTTCCCCTGTGAATTGAAGAACTAGTCTTTTCCAGAAAACTCTCATTCTGAGAACTGTCTTCTTTAAAATATTTGGAGATTCTTTTTTAAGGTTCTTTCACTTTTAAGTTTTCCCCAACTCTACATCCCATAACAAGTGTTAGAATTATCCAATAGCCTTTTGTTACAGAACATACTCTACAAAAGCTGAGGTTTCCCAGGGTTTGGATCCCAGAACTCTGCTACCAGATAATCCTAAAACCTTCCTTCCATAACTGACCCTTCTGCCAATTCCCAGCTGTGGGCAAATTCGGCTTCTCAGACCAGGTAACTTTCTAACTCTGCCTATGAACACTCTACTGTCAGTAAAGGAAATCTCAGACAGGAAGCAGACAAAGCCCCTAGTGAGGGTTGCCACCTTCAAACAATCAAGACGCCATCACCAAGCAAATATTTAAAACTACTGCAGAACTTCTGAAGACATCTTACAAACAATATAGTTTCTATAGATGCATACTATTTGCTCTGGAAGAGTGATTTCCAATGGAGGGAACATAGGACCCCATGACCCAAGCAATTTTTTAAAACTGCACATAACCGCCCCTCTTCACGTGAGGATTCAGGCAAGCCCATCTCACAGGTCTAGGTGTAATAGAATGACAGCACCTCTAGGAGTGGGGTGAAAAACAGTGAGGTAAACTTTTAGTGAAAGGGGGTGATGTAACAGGCCCCACCGCCCACTTACCTCCCACCACAGGACAATCATCTCAGATCGAGAACAAACAATTTGGGAAACAGAGGTTCTCTATGTTTTTATGGTTTTTTGGTGGAAATAATTCCCTGAGTCATGTGAAGTTGTGGCTGCAAAATTGAACAGGGGACCAGATATTTTCACATTCAAGACACAAATAGCCCCAGGGTGGCCACCATATCTGCTCTCCCCTTTGCCTGTTCACCCCAAAAGCTGCAGGACAATCCTACTTGCAAAGACACTCACCACTTCTCACAAATTCCTGCCAAGTCCACGTCAGCAGCTGGTGGTGTCAAAGTCACCATTTGTACTGCTATGAAGTCCCTCCATTACTTTATATCCCTTCTATTTTCTCTGTTGTCTTCCTCGTTACACTTTCATTCAGGAGCTGGTTACCGCACTAACATTGCCTCTGTAATCAGTCCAGGATATAGGAAGTAGAGGTTCAACTGTAACCAGTCCCAGAATACTTGTCATGCCACTCTAGTTTTCCAACAAAATAGTCTGGTATCCCTCAACTCACCCAAAGAACCACCGCATTACTTAGAGGTTGTAAAAGTAGAGGGCTTTCTCTACTGGAAAACACTGTGGCCTGTGGTAGAGATGTGATTTCAGTTTTTGCAACTACTTACAGGCAAAAAGACATGTTCCACAAATTTTCTTCAAGTGTTTGGAATTTAAACTTTTATTAGATACAGAGCCGGCGGACTAACCGTAATCAATGAACATATGGTCATATTACCAAATAATGTTCATGTCTGCCTTACAGACATGTAAGAACTTGAATTACACCTGCAGCCTGTAGGTCTTTAGAATTGGATGTGAAGCATCTTGTGAGATAAAAAACCTCCTATCCAGTCACAGAACACCTTACAGACAACATCACATTAATGCCACTGAATACATTAGTAGAGTCCATGTATGGTTAAGTTACATCTCCAATTTCTCAGAGCTAGATAGGAGATGTCTAGAAAAGCTGGAAAAGCCCAATTACCAAAACAGCTCAAAAGTTAAAGCAGACTCCTTCACCTCCCAAAGCGGAGGGCAGAGAGGGCATTGCCCACCACCCTGTCCTCCCCCAGGATGTGGCATGTGGGGAAGCAGGCAGGAGTGGGTGGCTGGGACTCGGAGGTGGAGAGGTGATGAAAGGAAGAGTGGAACTGCTCTGGTCCTAGAACAACAGAGCTGTAAAAAGCTCGGCTTCAGTTCAACCCGCTCCCTCTCCCACTTTCCCTCCCACCTATGTGACAAACAGCACAGTCAGGCACTTTATACCCATGACAGTGACTACTAGCAGGAAAGGGACCAGGATAAACGCATGTCCTATAAAAAATCAGTCTGATTTTAAAGACTATGTCATAAACAATGAACAGCACTGTCAGAGTGGGACACTTGTGAGGCACTCAAATAGGGAGGAGGAGGTAGAGGATCCATTTCCAGCACTTCCATGTCTTTAATCACTCCTATTTCTGACCTTTCCTTTACCACTTTTTGTAGCACTGCCATCACTGGCAGGTAAAGGGGCAGCAATGTGACTTGGCCGTTTGGCTGATGGGGCTACATTTCCCAGCACTGGAATGAAAAGGCACTGGAAGAGGAGCAGCTGGAAGATGTGAACCGTGGTCCTGGTCTGTGCCAAACACTAATCAGGTGACCCTGGGTTAGGCTGTTAGTCTCTCTGGGCTTCTGGCTGTTTACTTATAAAAGAAGGTTTTGTCATTGCACAAATATATCCAATATGAAATGTAACACGAAAGTCAAACATGAGGACATCTCACCTGCTAGCCTCAGGGAATGGTACAAGCACTGAACACTATGTGAATGTAAACACAGAGTTAAGGAAACTGTTGAGGTAAAGCGCTAAACTGAACATGGAGATAAAGTTTTATGGATTTTCTTGGCTTTCTTTTTTAATTGCACCACTGAATTAATAGTTATTAGCTATAATCCACACCAGCACCCCTGCAAATAAGTAAAGTTGGTAAGCACTGCCTGGATGCCTGCTATTGCCCGATGTTAAGCAGGGTGAGGGGTATAAAGGAGGCTGAACAAGGGAGTCTTCTCCAGTTACCAGCTAAGTGAGAAGATACATTGGAATCCACCCGAGAATGGTACCAAGTCAGTACTCAAAGCCAAGATTACAGGCTACCGATCATAAACACTGCAGGAATACAGAGAGGAGCTAGAAGTATTTGGAGTAAATAGGGAAGACTCTATGAAGTGGATGGGGCTCCAACTAGTTCTCAGGGCAATTCTAAGCTGTTATAACTGAGCACTGGATAGGAAAAGGCTGGTGACTCCTGGTTTTTAATAAGGCACAGGTTACCTTAGGAGGCTAAGTCACATAATGATCGGAACACATAAGGTAAGTCTAAAATGATGGAGGGTCGAGACTACCTGGCTGAGATCTGGTTGTGGTAAGTCTTTGACTTGACTCTAGATGTTGGAGCGTCAAAATTCTAGGTTGACTGAAAGGGGGGGAGAGGATATCCAAGAATTCAACAGAAGGAAAAATTCATGTATCAGGGATGAAAGCTCTTCATCAGAGTATCAGCAATCAGAATAGACACTTGAAACCAAAATCATACATTTCCAGAAGCCGAAAATATGTGGAGGGTGGTGGGAGAAATATAAATCAAAATCATTCCAAGCCTTTGGGTATTCAAGACCGGAAGAATGATTATCCCACTGAATAAGTGGAGACGCTGCAAGAAAAAAGATTATGAAATCAGCTTTAGACATGTTGATTCTGACATATAAGCTAAGAGTAGGTGTTCTCTAAGAAGCTCAAATTCAAAACTGAAGCACAGATCTAGAGTACAGGCTTAAGATGCAGATGGACAAGACATGGTAAATCTCCTAAAAGAAAACATAGGCAAAACATTATCTGACATAAAACTTAGCAACGTTCTCCTAGGGCAATCTACCCAGGCAATGGAAATAAGAGAAAAAAATAAACAAATGGGACGTAATTAAACTCAAAAATTTCTTCACAGCAAAGGCAACCATAAGTAAAACAAAAGGAAACAACATCCTACGAATGGGAGAAAATATTTGCAAATGATACGACTAAAAAAGCCTTAATTTTCAGAATATATAAACAGCTCATACAACTTAATAACAAAAAAACAAACAACTCAATCCAAAAATAGGCAGAAGACCTAAACAAGCATTTCTCCAATGAAGACACAAATGGCCAATAGGCATATGAAAAAATGCTCGATATCACTAATAAACAGAGAAATTCAAATCAAAACTACAATGAGGTATCAGCTCACACCAGTCAGAATGGCCATAGCTCAGAAGTTCATGAATGATAAATGCTAGAGAGGCTGTAGAGGTAAGGGAACCCTCTTACACTGCTGGTTGGAATCCAATTTGGTGTAGTCATTATGGAAAGCATGGAAATCCCTCAAAAAACTAAAAGTAGACTTACCCTATGACCCAGCAATATCACATCTGGGTATATAATTGGAAAGAACTCCAATGTGAAAAGATACCTGCACCCCAGTATTCATAGCACCACTGTATACAATAGCCGAGACATGGAGGCAAGCTAAATGTAGCAACAGATGACTGGATAAAGAAGTTGTGGCATATTTATACAGTGGAATAGTACTGTACCATGAATAGGACAAAATATAACCATTTGCAGCAACATGGATGGAGCTAGAGATCGTCATTCTAAGTGAAAGCAGCCAGAAACAGAAAAATACCAAGTGCTACCACTCATATGTGCAATCTAAAAAAAGTAAGAAAAAGACAGTGAACTCATCTACAAAACAGAAACAGACTTGCAGACTTAGTGAACAATCTTAAGGTTACCAGGGAAAGGCGATGGGAAGGGATAAATTTGGGAGTATGAGATTTACAAATGTTAGCCACTATATAGAAAAATAGATTTTAAATAAAGTTTCTTCTGTATAGCACAGAAACCTATGTTCATTATCCAGCAATAACCTATAATGGAAAAGCCGATACAGCCACCAACTGAGGAAGCAAGAGAAGAAAGGATTTAGTTATGCTGGGCTAGAGCCCACTTCTAAAATCCTTGTCAGCCACTGAGGCTGCCTCGAGTACACTGAGCCCTCCTCCCAGGGACAGGCTGACATGACATGTGTCCTGCAAACCTGGGGCAGCAGAGGCCGTCCCCAGGTCTGGCCCTGGGGGAGATGGGAGCAAGTCCACCTGCTCCCCTTGGGGCAGCACCCCTACCCACAGCCCCCGCCACCTGAGTGCACCACGCCTGCCTCTCAGGAACCCACTGACTTGAAAACAAGTGATCCATGAACCTGGGGCAGCAGCAGGGAGATGGGTAGCGACCTGGCAAGCTGGTCGACTTGCCCCCATCTCCCCGACGGCCTGTCCAGGGCTCGTCCTCAGCTACTCCAGGCATAGTCCGCAGGTCAGCCTGCTTCTGGTAGGAGGGCACGTTGTGGTCGAAGGTAGTGGCGAGTTTTGGGGTCTGCCCATGGGAGCCCGTGGATTTGCTTCAAACTCCCCAGCGCATGGCCTGAGCTTGGCCTCTGCTGCCCCAGTTTTGTGGAACTCAGGTTACAGGTCAGCCTGCTCCTGGAAGGCAGGTGCTGTGCTGTCAGGGAAAGGCGGCGGCTGCGATGGCGGGATTGGGGCTGCCCTGTTGGAGCGCGGGGGTTGCGACCATTTCCCGCTGCTTCTGCAGCCATCCCAGCACACTGATCGCACCGAGCCCACCTCCCAGGAGCAGACTGACCTGTAACATGAGTCCCACGAACCTGGGGCTTTACAGGCCACCCCCAAGGTCAGGCCACGGGAAAGATGGGAGCAAATCCAGGGGCTCTCATGGGGCAGCCTCCATTCCATCCGAGGCCCCGCGACCGTACCGCACCCGCCTCCCAGGAGCAGGCCATGGTCTGAGGGCCAGTCGGAGATGCTTCGGAGCCGTCCGGTGCCCTCCCACCTCCCGGGGCTGTACCTGTTCTCCTAAACCCGGGTATAAGTGGCGGCAAAAACGCGGGGTTCTGGAACTACTAATAGCGGGGTTACCACAAACCACAGCGGCGGCTGGGACCCGCCTAAGAGTCCTAATGGGACGCGCGGCCGGGACCTCACCTCCGCACCCCTCGCTGGGCGCCTCCTCAGCTGCACAGTGCACGCCTCACCCACTGGCTCCCCGAGCAGCACGCCCCCACCAGCGCCCCCTTAACTGCCCCTTCAGCGGCAGCCGAGCAGCGGGCAAGCGGCGGCCCAGACTCCAGGCCGTGTTCCTCTTCCAGGAGCTGGTCCAGGAGCACCCGGCTCCCGCCAGCTTCCACGTGTTCTGGGCGGCTTCCGTCGTCCGCGCGTCTGTCCGTCTGCGCGTGCGTGCCCCTCCTCCTCCCTGCAGCGCAAACCACCCGGGTGGGTCTCCTGCTTTACCGGACCTGGACACTGGGGCCGGGAGGGGCCAGGTGGGGCCCTTCCTGCTCGTCCCGCCAGGTCTCCATCCCCAGAGCCTTCACCCCGCCACTGACTGGGTCCTGGCACTGAACTAGAACCACGACTGTCCTGGGCCAGGCCACACCCCACCAGCCCCACTTCCCCTGCTCACCTTCCCCTCCCTGTTACTACCCTCCCACCACTGGCCAGGCCTAGTCTCCCACAAGACCTTGAAGACAGGGCTTCTTCTCCTCACACAGAGGTCCGTGCCCTGACACTCCATCCTGCTAGGTCCTAACCTAAGGCCCCTACACCCTCATGCCTCACCACAGGACCCCCAACATCCTGAAACAATCCCCCTCACCTCTCAGCCAGGTCAGTTCCACTCTGAGCGGGCCCCACGCTCCTCAACCTATACTCCCTCAACATGGGATCCCCTTCACTCTGACTGCAACCCTACTCTGAGCTGACTCCCTCACCCCTCACCCTGTGGTTGGGGTGGGGAAATCCGGGCTCCAGTAATGATGACTACTGCCACCAGTGGGGGATCCAGCCTAGTGTGCACGTTCATAGTTAATGTCTGAGGCTACAGGGTGAAGCAGGCTGGGCTGAAAGCGATTCCAATTCCCACCCTGGCACCCTGATCCCCACACCCTGTGTCTCATCTGACCCGATGGGTCAAGGTGATCACAGGCTGCCAGCCACTGGCCTGTGGGCCTTGGGTGGTTGATGGTCCTGATGGTGGTCTGGACCCCTAGGGCGGAGGCACTGGGCACGCGGACCTTTGGGGTGGGGGAGTTCAGAGGGTGCACTTGAGCCCAGGGGTAGACAGCAGATGGTGGGCTGTGTGCATGAGGCTGTGTGCGTGGCCTGGGCTCAGCCCAGGTGGGTGCAGTGATATTGTTCATTCACACCAGGTCAGAGGGAAGAGGGACGGGAGCTTTTAAAGCATCAAAGTTAGGAAGCCAAGGCTGGAGAGCAATGTAGGCAGGTGCATTGGCCAGGCCACCTTGGAGCCCCCCTCGACGCTGGTCCCTTGCATCAGGGGAGACTGGCAGTTGACTGGCCAATGAGACATACCCTGCTTTGGTGTAGTTTACAGGCAATTGAAGGGATTTTGACAGGTAATTTTAATCCAATAATTGTCACTTTCTCTGTGGGAGATCAGGTCCAATGTCATGGGGAATCTGGCAGTGATCCTGCCTGAACTCCAGCCTGGGACAGTGGAGGACTCACCCAGGAATCATCATGTTAGCTCTCACCAAAAGTCACTGTAGTAGAGAAGAACAAATCTGACTCCATATTGGATCTGTTCATTTTCCTTTAACCCTCTGCCGTGTTCTCTAGGCTTAGTCTAACTAGCTCTGCTCCTTTTGTAAAACAATGTTGCCTTTAGCCTGAAATAAAGAGGAAAGCCTATTCTCAGGGCTCTGAACTTTAAGGATATTAACACTTTTTCACTCCTATAAAAATAACTATTTGCAGAATAGAAAAAGTTTGTTTTGTTGCAGGTTTTACAGGAACACCATGATCTGACCCACGTGGACAGCTGCAAAGGATTCCAAGAACAAAGAAATCCTACACCAACAAGTTTGCAACAACCAACCACAGACCCTCCCCTTTTTAGTAGAAAAGGAGCCTGAAGTCTGACTTGGGGAAGATGGTTCTCCAAGTCTGCCATTATCTTGGTCTGCAGCTGTCTACATAGACCAGGTCATAGTGCCTCTGTAAAACCTCTAACAAAACAAAAGTTATTTTCTATTCTGCAACTTGTTGCCTTTATATAAGTGCAAAAGTTTTAATATCATTAAAGATCAGAGCCTTGAAAATACGCTCTCCTGTATATTTCCGGCTAAAGGCAACATTGTTTTACAAAATGTGCAGAGCTAGTAAGATTAAGCCTAGAAAAGAGGGCACAGCGTTAAAGCCAAAAGAACAGATCATCTACGGAGTCAGATTTTTTTCTTTTCTATTATACTATATTCTATTTTTGTTTTAAGTTTATAAGAATAAAGTTTAGCCTTTTCCCATTTTAAATTGTGCAGTTTTCAGGAGCATGAAGTGCATTCACAATGCTGTGAGACCAACACCACTGGTTTCAGACTATTTCCTTCCTCAAAGTGAAAGCTTGTATACAAAGCGAACCCCACATCCTACCTCCCCCAGCCCATGACAAGCCCTAATCCCCTTTCTCTCTCTATGTCCTTACCTATCCTGGAGGTTCCCTATCAATGAAATCATATAAAAGGTGGCTTTTTTATTTTTTTTTTGTCTGACCACATATCTTAAGTAGGGAAGGGTGAATTTTTGTTTGTTTGTTTTCACGTGAATTAGCATTTTTGTATTTGGAGAGGAAAACCAGCTGGACTAAAGATGAGACGTACCAAATGAATCCCTTTTAGTAACTCTGGCATAATCTCGGGGTAGGCACTGCTGTTCTAACTGTGAAACCAGAGCCAGAAGGGAGATGCTGAGCTCTTCTTGTGGCAAAATAAAAGCAAACAAAAACAGAAAACAAAGGCCAAGAAAGACAGATTGAAAGACAAACCACAGCCTGGAAAAACCTTTCCTCATGACCCAAGGTCGGAGAAAAGCTTCACATCCCTGTGGTCCAAAAACCTCTTGAAGCCCAGTGTTCTGAAAAGAAACAAAACACACACAGGCATTTCCAACGAGAGGCAGTGCAGGTGGCCAGTGTCTGCTAGAGATGTTCGACTTCTCAGGTGAGGACACAGGCAGATGGACAGACTGCAGAGACAGCTTTGGCCACCATCATACTGGTAGGACTTTAGCCCGGTGACAACCAACCCTGGTGACAACGTGAGCAGGCAGAAGCCCCAGGAAGTCCCCTGGAGGGAAGAGCAATTGGACGCTTCTCTCCGGCAGAACAAGGTGCAGGATACATCAAAGCGCCAAAGGTGCATCCCTTCCCTAGCAGTGCTGGTCCTTAGAGGAGAACCCACCAAAGTTCTTGCACAATTTTCAAAGATAATTTTTCTTCAGTAACATGAATTCAAAATAATCAATATGTCATCAAAGGATTTTCAGAAGTGACCTGCCGTGGGCCAGAAAAATACATACATAAATACACACATATGCACATAAATATATATACACATACATACAGGAAAAGAGACAGACTGAAACACAGAAATGCAGGGGGAGACAGAGAAACAGAGAGAGAGACAAGACAGAGAGAGAGGCACTGAGAGACAGAGACAGAGAGAAGGAACACTGAAGCTGGTAATGAGTCGAACTCACGCACATTTTTACAAGTCAGTCTACATGTCAGAACCTGGTCCCAAAGTCCATCCACCTTCCAGGGGAGGGTGTGGGGATCACACAATGGCGTGGGAACAGAAGGCAAAAAATAGGAAACAATTGTGAGGCAGCCCACTACAGAGGCCGAGATGAGACACTGGACCTGTATGTCAATATGACAGAATGACCTAGGTGGCTGTATGCCAGAGCGGACGATGTCAGGGTTGTATTTAATTTCAGTCTCAAGACTGGGAGCTGGGAAGCATGTAGCAAGGAAAGTGACTTTCTCCAGACCCCAGGGCAGACCCCGGTCAGTGTGTCATGTTCTTTGCGCTCCGCCAGCCCTCTGTGGGGTCCTTCCTTTGCTGAGTCTGTGCACGAGCTCCCTGTGATGCCAGCCCATGGGGGTGACAGATGCAGTAGGTGTTTCTAGGTCTAGAGACAGGATGGCTTCTCTAGGAAGCAGGGGCCAGAATGATCCCCACTGTGCCGATGGGGGTTTGGGGAGACCCTGAGAGGCACGTGGCTTGTCCAGGGTGACAGCACTGCTGAGTGGGGGGAGCTAGGTCTGACCCCAGGTGTCTTCAGAGCTGTGACACTGGCTGTATCCAGGCCTCCCCAGGGCTATGGGGGTGGCTGAGTTGGTATCACTGTGTGTGAACATGGCAAGAAGTGAGAAATGAGAGATCGGCAGCCCAGAAAGGCCCTTGGGGAGCTTTGTGTCAGGAGGAAGCTTGGATAAGTGGACCCCAGTAAGTGACCTCACTTCCCTGGCAATAGAGCCCAACAGAACTTGGAACTGAAGTCACCAGGCACCCACTCTGTACAGAAGTCCCTACTCAGCTCACCTGGTTGGAGACAGAGGCATGTTCTGCTGCATCCCATTATCCCGAGGCAACAGCTCCCGGAAAGCCCGCAGCGAGGGGCTGTACCAACGCTACCGGCGCTGGGTCAGGTCTCACTCAAGGCTCCTCTGGCCTTTTGGCGAGAGACACCCAAAGGTAAAACAGGGAGGCCCAGGGCAGGCCCGCCCAGGCCGGGCCACCACTCAGATCCCACCCAGGTAGAACCATGGCCCTTTCCTGGCTGGTGGAGGTGGAGCAGTCATGTTGGGGATGGGTTTCTGCCTTAAGCAAGAGCAGGTCAGAGGCCTAGGGGGCCGGTCACATCCCCAGCCCAGGTCAAAGCTGGCTGGCTGGGATGTGGAGAGCCGGGGAACGGTCCTGCTGCCCGAGGTGGAGCCCATGCTCTCTGGGTATGTCTTTTCCCTCCTGGGTGTCTGAGCTGAACAAGGTCCCAGTCTGACCTGGCAGCAGAGGGTCGAGTGGACAGAATCAGGAGTGTTCCTGGCCGGGCAGGGCTCTGAGACTTCCAGGCCGAGTCAGCTGCTGGTCACTGTCATTGCAGAGCCAGATACCACATACTGAACAGAAGCTGATGAATAAGAACACCAACGCCCCCTCCCCAAGTGAAGGGCTGGTGTGCCACTATTCTGAGGGCCAGTGCAGGCTCCAGGTGGGTCTGGATATGGAGGGGTACCCACCACCATGGCCCAGAAATCAGTGGGGCAGGCCTCCGACCCAGACAACACCCAGGGCTCTCCCCAGGGTCCTGTCCGGGGCTGACGGGTAGCTCAGCACACCCGGTTCTGACCTGGAGCACCGTGCCCACCTCGCTGCAAGTCAGGTGGAGGACCAGGGGCCGCCAAAGCAGAGCCCGAAGGTCAGAAAGGCAGGGGTGTTACATGTGTGTAGGTGAGGGAGGGGCAATGGCTGGGCTACACAGGGAGGTGTCCCCAAAGGCTACTGTTGGGACCAGAGCAAAGAATGGCCTCAGACCACCTGTCTGGAAAAATTCAGTCACAGAACACATCCTGTAGGCACTTTCTGGTTGGGAGCTGTCTGGAAAGCTCTGGGAAGGTTTCTGTCCTTGAAGAGGCACATGGAAAGGGAGGCAGGTGTGCCAATTTTTCCTCTCTCACAGCATGAGCACTTCCACAAGACTTAAAACTCTCTCCACATCCAATAGTTACACAGGAGGCAGGGGCAGAGGAAGATGTCAGAGACCAAAAAAGGATGATCTGGATCCAGCAGGAGACCCCGAGCTCCCTCCTGCATCTCCTGCAGCTCCTCCTGAACCTGCATCTGCAGCTGGACTGCTGGGCAATGGAGAACCAGTTCAGGCATCACCACCCCCTGGGGCAGAGCCCCCTCTGCACCCACCCACAACTTCTTCTCCAAAATGTTCTCCAAAATCCCACCGTCAGTCCCCTCCCCCTCCCAAACTTGACTTCCCTTCCGCTGGAGATGTTTTTGTTTGGTTTTCTTTAGTTTCCTTTGTTTGTTTCTCATCATTTATGGCATCATTTTTTTTTTTTAGAGTTTCATGTAATAAAATATAGACATTTCCTCTTTTAAATTGTGCAATTCAGGAGCATTAGGGGCATTCACAATGTTGTGCGACCTTCACTACCTGAGATCACGGGTCAGTTTCAAGAAACTGAAAAGACAGACTGTGGAAGATCTGCCCATCATCAGCATACCGGTGAGGCTGTGAGGTACTTTCAGACTTGCCCAGTGCTGTAGAAGTCGACTTTAATGGAGACACGAAGAGAAGCTGGCAGAAAACCTGGCTGCACAGATTGAGGAGACGTGCGAACACATTGATGAGAGTTGTTCTGCTACAATGGAGAATACTGGCATGAAGACTTCTTTAGAGAATACCAGGCTTGAAAGACTTTCATGAGTCATGTTGAGCCTCACTGATACTAGCAGAATCCTGTGGAGGGTCAACGTTTACTTGAGGAAGGTACTCAATTCTCTGCTCCAAGAAGTGGTCCAAGATTCCTGACGTCTAAAAGAGAAGAAATGGCAGGGATGATAAAACCGCTCATGTTCTTGGAAGGGTTTGTGAGAATCCACATATCCCAAGGGGCATTTAAAAATCACACAGACCACAGAGCATGAGGCCCTGGTAAGCTTTCCCCGGGGTTGGGCCTAGATATCAAGAAATTGCTCTTTCCTCCCCTCCACTCAGGCATCCATTTAAAAGGATCAGCACTTGAGCTGCAATGAAGCCAGTAGGAGAAAAGCAAGCCACTCCTACGTACAGTGTTCCTCCAACTTCACACTTTGTGCACAACACTTAAATCCTCAAAGATCAAATACTGTCGGCTATAATAGATAGGAATAGAATACATAGCTCACACAAAGAAATGATGAACTTAGCCTAGTTTCAGCAAATGCTGGGGTTACATCTACCTTGGGGTGAAGGGAGTGTGGTAAGTGAGGGGAATCTTTGACTGAACTTGATATATATTAGGCCTCAGTTTTTCTAGACAGTATAGGTAACAGTTATAAGTCAGTTAGTGAAGTGAACTGTAAAAGTCACCATAGACATGTAAGGACACATGATATGTGGACCATCTTTTCACTTCATTGAAGCACCAGGTGCAGTATATCATGTTGGTGCATAATTTGTTGGGTTAAACTGCTTTACCCAACATGATCAACCGTTTGTTCTCATAGTTGATAGAAGAGCACCTGGTTCTCAATAGCAGAGCAAAACTGCAGCAGTTTTCTCATAGCTATAACACCTCTAGGAGTTTTTGAACCAAGAATACACATAAATATGGTGTTTTAGTTTAATTGGGTTTCCCTAGAGAGAAATGTTCCCCCTTGAAATGACAACATTGGCCAGTATGTGTCATTGGGAGGAAAGTGCAGCACATGCAGAAGGGAAACCGAGGATGGGGGTTATTTCATGGTTCCAATAGTTATTTCATGGTTCCTGTTGGTGTTGTAGGTATCAACAGTAAAGATTTGACCTGTCGCCTTCATCATTTTGGACTGCTACTGTACATTCTATCTGTCTATTTTTCCCTTAGACCTGACAAAATTGTAAAAGAACTTCACAAGTCTGGCTTGTAATTAGATTTAGTATGTTTCAAAATCTAACTTCATTTTCATATAAATCCCAAAATATGTAAATCAATTCTATTAACCTTTTGAAAGACTGCAACTGAGGTATTAACACAATGTCAAAACTGTAGTCTTTGGACAAACCCTCCCACCATGGCTGTATAGAAAACAGAGATAAGCAAGAATCACATTTCTGTGAGTTATATATAGAATGTGTTGATTTCTTGATGCCCAGTTGGCAGGGTATTAGTGCCAACTATGCTCACTCGTTCCCATGTACACAGCAAGATAAACACCCACTCACGAAGCCCTTGGTTCAGGACACATGCTGAAGAGTGGTCCCTTAGTTCCAAAAGAGAATGAGGCCTCAGAAAACCTGGGAGGAGGAGAAGGCAAAGTAGAAATTGGAAATCAGTGCAGTACCTGACGTCTGGTGATGGAAAAGCAAAGGTGAAACTCTGTTTTACTTGGACACACAATCTCAAGCGGAAAGGACACATGGGATTGAAAGCGATGTGCTGAGTGTTAGAAGCATGCACAGAAAATACTTGGCTGACAGAACTCAAGGAAATCAGCACAAAATATCCCCACAATTGATTCTGAGACCAAGATCCGAGCTGCCAAATTTGAGCTAGCATTGGCTGTGGAAAATGAGGTATAAGGCTGTGGATGGTGTCACACGCTGTGTCTCAGGGATCCGGAGTGTGTTGTGGATTGTGGTTTGCCCTACCAAGAGAGGAAACTGACCTTAGACCCCAATGTGAAAGCAACCACCCTGTGTGCAAAGTTGAGTTTATCAAAATGTCCTATGGCCACATTCACTGCATCTGCAGGCCAAGGGAACAATTTGACATTTTGCCAATAGAGCACGAGTGGGGCTCAATTAGAGAAATCATGCATCTGGTCTGAGGGATCCAGGGGTCCTTGGGGTTGAAATCAGATTGCAAAGTGTTAGGATCAGCTAGTTTCCTAGCCTGGACTGGGATTAAGTTTTGGTATGAGGCAGAGGATGCGGGACATCGCTGTGTTTGCCTTTGTGGTCCCAAGCCACAAGGATGAGAGAACAAAGGTTAGTTGTCTAGGTCCGCAGCATGAGAAGATGAAGCATTTCATTCACCATTACCTCCCAAATGCAGATGCTACATTTTGGATAGTACTGAAATTGTACGGCACCGAGGACAACTTGGTGGGGCTGTGGGATAATGGCAGCAGGCCCTGATGCGTGACATCCTTAGATATGTTTCCACAGGTTTTTCTGTAGACAGAGAAGCTCTGGGAAGAACTGGTAAAATTGGGACATTCCCATAGAACTAGAAAGGACAAGTGCACTAACAATATTCTGTTTTGAAAACACTCCAAAATGACATACAACAGCCTACAGAGCTGAAAACATTTAGATGCTCCATTTCCACAAGAGGAAGGGTCCTGTGCACTTTCAGAAAAGTGACATAAGAAAAATAAAAGGAGATTATTCTAAATGATGCACGTATGGTGTGTTCATCACAACAAAGGTATCACCAGTAAATAGAGGTATACCAGACAACACACACAGGAAGACGAAATGGCTTCAATGTCAAGGAAAATTTGTCTTCAGGGAAATATCATGGGATTGGGTACACCAAATAGACTAAAAGTTTCACTTAACCAAGCCTTACAAGTCTGCATTAGATACCTGATAGTACTTGACCAATAGAGATAAAGATATAGTAAAAGAAACAGGAAGTAACAATTTCAGTTCCAAAGAGATTGAAGGCCAAAAAAAAGCTTTGAAACAACTAGATTTTGAAACATTACTAGAGAAATTATTGAAAACGGAGGTGAGAGAAACAATAAAGAACAACAGTGTCTCAGAATCACAAAAGGCAGAATATCAGAAAAGGGGAAGAGAACCTCTAAGATGAGCCAAATAAAATAAGTAAACTCAATGTATAAGATAATAGCAGGTTAAAAGTCAGTCCTGAGCAGTCTAGATAATGCAGAGCGACTCGTGAATGTCTGTGAACAAAGGGGAACAGAAATCCCTCTATCAGAAGATGACACAGAAAAGCTAGTGTAAACCAATGCAAATATTGCTGTTGAATCCTGGGGTAAGACAAAGCATGAAAGACTAGGATTCATAAGAGTCTCAGAAGGAAAAGCTGGGTATACCAAAAAAAAAAAAAAAACCTCTGAAAAGATATTTGGAGAAAAATCTGACTGAAATTTGCTGAAAGCCAAGAAACAATCATCTATACGAAACCAGGAGCAAACAGCATCCAAATTATTTGGAATCCCTATAAACCTACAAGCAGCTGTATTATTCAAATCATCAAACTTCATGATCAACCCAGTGATTTTAAGTGCACCTAGAGGAAAGCAACTTAGTTACAACAGAAAGACCATAGGGGTTTCAGCTTTTACCTCGACAGAAATATTGCAGGACAGGAAGGAGTGCCAGGACATAGACCAAAACCTGAATGAGAAAAATCTGCATTCCAGGGTAGCCTATGCCACAAGACTGCCATTTCTGATAACGGCAGATCTAGAAAATTTCATAGACCGGCAAAACGTAAAAGAATTCAGCAGCTCGAACCTTATCATTAAACAAAGATTGAGAATTCTACCCTTAATAGAAAAGAAGCAAAATGAAATTGAAATAAGAAAACCATCATTGGAAATGCAAGAAGAGCAAAGAGTTGCAGAGAATAAACAAGAAGAAGGGAAGGAGGACATTAAAACCCTAAAGATGGGAGAGGGATGCAGGTAAACATAGGTGATTTTCAGCACTATACAAAATTAATCAGCTTATATGACTCTCTGCTGCAAACGGAGAGATGCATGGCCTAATGTGTTTGCAAATCAAAGAAAAAGCAAACAAACAAAAAATCAAACAAACAAACAAACACCAAATACTATGGTTGGCTGACATATACCCAAAGAAACCATGATAATTCAAAAGAAAATACTCAAACGGGTGTCAAGAATCATTCAGCAAGCATCGATACATTATCACTGCTGGCATGTACTCAAAACACTTGTATTCAGAAAACAGATGCGTGCATTAATATTCAAAAATGTTGATTCATTAGAGCATATCGTGACCTAAACCAAATGCCTATTTTGAATAACATTGATTCGTATTTCATTATATAGATTTACTAGACATCCTACAGGATGAATGAATCGCCTATTCAACCCTACGTAAGAATAAATGGCATATGCCTATAACAAAGAAAAGTAGCTATACAAAACTGTACTAAGAGCAAAAGAGACAAACATTAAAGTGTACATTAGGATGGGCTTCATTTCTAGGAATTTCAGCCCCCATGAATCAAATGAATCCATGATCTGAGAGTGTGAGAGTTTCAGCCAAAAAGCAAGAGACAGATATGTATTCTGGGTGAATGGCTATTACACAAACTTAAGATTCCTATAGTGGGGTCTTTGTGAACTGTTAACTTTTAGAAAGGTTAAAGACGTGTGGAACCATAAACTTAACATGGACACACTTCCCTCGGTTTGTACTGTGTATAGAGATCTGAACTAAAGCAAAGAGGGTAGGGAAAAAAGGACCATGGGATGCTAATGGAGAGAATCACTTTTACCTTAGGAAACTCTGGTCTGATGCAGCCACTCCCCCAACACTGACAAGATGTAGCAAATATTGTGGATTGCAGGTACCGGTTTGATTCCAGGTGGAATGTCAGTGTGTTCTGCGAGTCTTGGTGTAGCTGGTGGATCCAAGGTAACTGGGCAGAGCTCTGTGAGTGGATCAGGGTCATGGAGGGGCTGCCGCCCTATGTGGAACATGGCTTAGGTCTATTTTTCAGGAAGCTGTGTAATTTCGAGATACTGATGCTGCCCAAAGATTTGAGATCACGGGTCAGTTTATAGAAATTGAAACAGCAGACAGTGGAAGTTCTGCCTGTCATCAGCTTACTGGTGAGGCTCCGAGGGACTTTCAGACTTGCCCAGTCCTGTAGAAGTCGACTTCATGGGAGACACCAAGAGAAGCTGTCAGAAGGATGAGTGCACGGATTGAGGAGAGATGTGAACACATTGATGAGTGTTGTTCTGCTACAATGGAGAATACTGGCATGCAGACTTCTGTAGAGAATACCAGGCTCAAAAGACATTCATGAGAAATATTGAGCCTTGCTGATACTGACAGAAACCTGTGGAGGGTCAATGTGCACTTGTGGAAGGTACTCAATTCTCTGCTACAAGAACTGGTCCAAGAATCCTGACGTCTAATAGAGAAGAGATGGCAGAGTTGATAAAATGCCTCTTGTTCTTTTAAGAGGTCATGAGAATCCACACATCCCAAGGGGCATTTATAAATCACTCAGACCTCAGGGCACGAATCCCTGGTAAGCCTTTTCCCAGGGTTGGTCCTAGCTATCAAGCATTTGCTCTTCCCTCCCCTAAAATCAGCCATCCATTTCAAAGGATCAGCACCTGAGCTGCATTGAAGCCAGTAGGAGTATAGCAAGCCCCTCCTAGAATCAGTGTTCCTCCAACTTTACTCTCTGTGCACAACACTGTACACCTCAATGTTCAAATACTCCCGACTAAAATAGATAGGAATTGAATATTAACTCACACAAAGAAATGATAACCTTCCGCTAGTTTCAGCAAATGCTGGGGTTACATCTTCTTTTTGGTGAAGTGAGTGTGGTAAGTGAGGGGAATCTTTGACTGAACTTGTATATGTATGTGTCCTCAGTTTTTCAATACAGTATATGTAATATTATAAGTCGGTTAGTGAACTGAATTGTAAAAGTCGCCATAGACATGTAAGGACACATGATATGTGGATGGTCTTTTCCTTCATTGAAGCCCCTGGTGCAGCATAACATGTGGGTGCAGACATGGTTGTGTTTAAATACTTTACCCAACATGATCGGAAGATTAAGCATTCTCATCATTGATAATAGGGCACCTGGTTCTCAATAGCCTATCAAAACTGCAGCAGTTTTCTCATAGCTATAATGCCTCTAGGTACTTTTGGATCCAAGCCTATATATAAATATGTGGTTTGGGTCACCTTCTGTCTTCCTACAGAGAAATGTTACCACTTGAAATGACAACATTGGCCAGTGTGAGTCACTGAGAGGAAAGGGCAATACATGCAAATGGGAAACATTTTGTGGGGGCTATTTCATGGGACCAAAATTTATTTCATCCTTCCTGTTTGTGTTGGAGGCATCAACATTTAACCATTGACCTGTCCCCTTCATTATTTTGGACTGCTTTTTTCATTCTATCTGTCTTCTTTTCCCTTAGAGCTGAAAAAATGATACCTTAACTTGACAAGTCTGACTTGTAGGCAGATTTAGTATGTTTCAAAATCTATCTTTATATTCATGTAAATCTCCAGGTATGTAAATCAATTCTACTAACTTTTTGAAAGACCGCAATTGAGGTATCAACACAATGTCAAAACTGGAGTCTTCAGACAAACCCTCCCACCATGGCCGTATAGCAAAACGAGATAACAAGAATAACATTTCTGTGAGTTATATATGGAAAGTGTTGATTTATCGATGCCCAGTTGTCAGGGTACCAGTGCAACATACGCTCACTCGCTCCCATCTACACAGCAAGATAAACATCCACTCACCCAGCCCATGGTCCAGGACACTTGCCAAAGAGTGATCTCTTATATCCAAAGACAGAATGAGGCCTCAGAATACATGGAAGTGGGAGAAGTCAAATTAGAGAATGGAAATCAGTGCAGGACCTTATCTCTGTTGATGGAGAAGCAAAGGTGAAACCCTGTTTTACTTGGAAGCACACTCTCAAGTGGACAGAATGCATGGGATTGAAAGTGATGTGCTGAGTGTTAGAAGAGTGCACAGCAGATGCTTGGCTGACAGAACTCAAAGAAATCATCACAAAACATCGCCACAATTGATTCTGAGAACAAGATTGGTGCTGCCATATTTGGGCTCGCGATGGCTGCGAACAATGAGGCAATGGATGATGGCACACGCTGAAACTCAGTGATCTGGAGTGTGTTGTGGATTGTGGTTGGCCCTATCCAGAATGGAAACTAACTTGGGACCCCAATGAAAATGCTACAATCCTGGTGCATGAAGTTGAGTTTCTCGAAATGTCCCATGGCCACATCAACTGCATCTGCAAGCCTAGGGACCAATTTGGTGTTTTGCCAATAGAGCACATGTGGGCCTTAATCAGAGATATCATGCATATGGTCTGAGTGATCCAGGGGGCCTTGTGGTTGAAATCATTTTCCAAAGGCTTAGGATCTGCTACATTTATAGACTGGACTGGGATTACTTTTGGTATGAGGCAGATTATGCAGGAAAGCTCTGTGTTTGCCTTCGTGGTCCCTAGCCACAAGGATGAGAGAACAAAGAACACTGGTCTAGGTACACAACGTGAGAAAATGAAGCATTTCCTTCACCATAATCTCCAAAATGCAGATGCTACATTTTGAATGGCACTGAAATGTTATGGCACCAAGGACACCTAGCTGGTGCTATGCAGTAATGGCAGCAGTCACTGATGCATGACATCCTTATATATGTTTCCACAGTTTTTTCTGTAGACAGAGAAGCTCTGGAAAGAACTCGTTACATTGGGAAATTCCCATGGAAATAGAAAGGGCAAGCTCACTGTCACGATGTTGTTTTCAAAACACATCAAAATAACATTAAAGAGCCTGCAAAGCTCAAAACCTTGACATGCTTCATTTCCACAAGAGGAAGGGTCCTGTGCACTTTCAGATCAGTGACATAAGCATAGTAAAAATGACGTTATACTAAAGGAGAAGAGTATGGTGTGTTCATCACAACAGAGGCATCACCAGCAAATAGAGATATACAAGACAACACACACAGGAAAATGACATGGCATCAATGAGTAGGAAAAATTGTCCTCACAGAAATATCATGGAATTGCATACACACAACAGACCAAAAGTTTCACTTAAAAAGCCCTACATGTCTGCATTAAATACCTGATAGTAATTGACCAGTAGAGATATAGAAGTATAGTAAAGGAAACAGGAAGTACCATTTTCAGTTCCAAAGAAATTGAAGGCCCAAAGAAAAGCTTTCATACAACTAGACTGAAACACTATCAGAGCAAGTATTGAAAATGGAGGGGAGAGAAACACTGAAGGACAAGAGTGTCTCAGAATCACAAAAGGCAGAATTCTAGAAAAGGGGAAGAGAACCTCTAAAGACGAGAAAATAAAATCAGAAATCTCAATGGATGAGATATTATCAGGGCTAAATTCTGTCCTAATCAGACTAGATAATACAGAGGGACTCATGGATGACTGTGAAAACAGGGGAACCGAAATCCCTCTATCAGAAGATGACATAGAAATGCAAGGCATAACCAATGCAAATACTGCTGTTGAATCCTGGCGTAAGACAAATCATGAAAGAATAGGTTTCATAAGTGTCCCAGTGGGAACAGCAAGATATAAAACAAAAGACAGAAAAGATATTTGGAGAATAATCAGACTGAAATTTGCTGAAAGCTAAGAAACAATCATCCGTACAGCAAAAGGAAGCAAAGAGTGTCCAAATTATGTGGAATCCCAATAGACCTACAAGCAGCTGTATTATCATTCTAATCATCAATGTTCATGATCAACCCAGTGATTTTCATTGCACCTAGAGGAAAGCAACTAAGTCACAGCAGAACCGTAAGAGCGGTTTCAGCTTATATCTCGGCAGAAATTTTGCAGGACATGAACGAGTGCCAGGACTTGGACGAAATCCTGAATGAGAAAAATGTGCAATCTAGGCTAGCCTATGCCACAAGACCACCATTTCTAATAACGGCAGAACTAGAGAATTTCACAGACCGGAAAAACTTAAAAGAATTCAGCATTTCAATACTTATCTTAAAGAAATATTGTGAATTCTACCCTGTAGAGAAAAGAAGCAAGACGAAATGGAAATAAGAAAACCATCATTGGAAATGCAAGAAGAGCAATAAGTTGCAGAGAATTAACTAGAAGAAGACAAGGAGGACATCAATAACCTAAAGATGGGAGAGGGAAGCAGGAAAACATAGGGGATTTTCAGCCCTATAATAAGTGAATCATCTTATATGACTCTCTGTTTGAAGCAAACAGAGAGATGCATGACCGAATGTGTTTGCAAATCAAAGAAAAAGCAAACAAACAAATAATCAAACAAACAAAAAAACACCAAAAGAGTACGGTTGGCTGATATATATCCACAGGTTCGTGATAATTCAAAAGAAAATATGCAAAGTGATGTCAAGGTTCATTCAGCACGCATCGACCAAATATCACTGCTTGCATGTACTCAACACACTTGTATTCAGAAAACAGATGCGTGGATTAATATTCATAAATGTTGATTCATAAGAGCACATCGTGACCTAATCCAAATGCATATTTTGAATAAAATTGATTCATAGTCCGTGATACAGCCGTACAAGTCTTCCAAAAGGATGAATGAATGACATATTCAACCCTACGAAGAGAATAAATGGCATACACTTAGAACAAAGAAAAGTAGCTCTACAAAACTGTAGTAACAGTAAGAGAGACAGACAGTAAAGTGCAGTTTGGGATTGGTTTCATTTCTAGGAATTTCAGCCCCCATGAAACAAATGGATCCATGTTCTGAGATTGTGGGTCTTTCAGCAGAAAATCAACAGAGAGATATGTATTATGGGTGAATGGATATTACACAAACATATGTTTCCTATAGTGGGCCTTTTTGTACTGTTAACTGTTAGAAAGTTTAAAGACGGTTGAAACTATAAACTTATCATGGACAAACTTCCCTTCGTTTGTATTGTGTTTAGAGTTCTGAACTAAAGGAAAGAGGGTAGGAAATAAAGGACAATGGGACGCTAATGGACAGAATCACATTTACTTTAGGAACCTCTCGTCTGATGCAGCCCTTCCCCCAACACTGATAAGATGCAGCAACCATTGTGGATGGCAGTTACCGGTTTGAATCCAGGTGGAATTGTTGTGTGTTCCACGAGGCTTGTTGAGGCTGGTGGATCCAAGGTATCTGGGCAGAGCTCTGTGGGTGAATCAGTGTCATGGAGGGGCTGCTGCCCTCTGTGGAGCTTGGCTTAGGTGTATTCTTCAGGAAGATATGTTATTTCGAGATACTGATGCTGCCCAATGGCCTGAGATCACGGGTCATTTTCTAGAAACTAAAAGGCAGACAGTGGAAGATCTGCTTGTCATCAGCTTACTGGTGAGGCTCTGATGTACTTTCAGACTTACCCAGTCCTGTAGAAGTCGACTTTATGGGAGACACGAAGAGAAGCTGGCAGAAAGGCTGGCTGCACGGATTGAGGAGAGATGCGAACATATTGATGAAAGTTGTTCTGCTAATATTGAGTATACTCTCATGGAGACTACTTTAGAGAATACCAGGCTCGAAAGTCATTCATGAGACATATTGAGACTCACTGATACTAACATAAAACTGTGGAGAGTCAACGTGCATTTTAGGAATGTACTAAATTCTCTGCTCTAAGAAGTGGCCCAAGACTCCTGACGTCTAAAAGAGAAGAGATGGCAAAGATGATAAAACCACTCATGTTCCTGGAAGAGGTCGTGAGAATCCACACATCCCAAGGGGCATTTACAAATCTCACAGACCACAGAGCATGAAGCCCTGATAAACCTTTTCCCAAGTTTGGGCTTAGCTATCAAGCAATTGCTTTTCCCTCCCCTCCACTCAGGCATCCATTTCAAAGGATCAGACCCTGAGCTGCAATGCAGCCAGAAGGAGAATAGCAAGCCCCTCCTAGAACCAGAGTTCCTCCAACTTCACACTCTGTGCACAACACTGAACTCCTCAAAGGTCAAATACTCTCGAATAAAATAGATAGGGTTTCAATATATAGCTCACACAAAGAAATGATTATCTACCCCTTGATTTAGCAAGTGCTGGGGTTACATCTTATTTGGGTGAAGAGAGTTTGGCAAGCGAGGGGATTATTTGACTGAACTTGAATAAGTATTTTTCCTCAGCTTTTCAAGACAGTATAGGTAACTATTATAAGTCACTTAGTGAACTGAAGTGTAAAAGTCGCCATATACATATAAGGACACAAGTTATGTGGACCGTCTTTTCCCTTCGTTCAAGTCCCGGGTGCAGTATATCACGGGGTGCCCACTTAGTTAGCTTAAATTGCTTTACCCAACACGATCAGATGATTTACCTTTCTCATCGTTGATAAAAGAGAACCTGTTTCTCAATAGTCTAGCAAAGCTGCAGCAGTTTTCTCATAGCTATAATGCCTCTAGGTGTTTTGGAACCAAGCCTATATTTAAATAAGTGGTTTGGGTTGCTTGTGTCTTCCTAGAGAGAAATGTTACCCATTGAAATGACAACATTGGCCAGTATGAGTCACTGGGAGAAAGGGCACCACATGCAAAATGGAAACACTGGGTTGGGGTTATTTCATGGTTCCAATATTTATTTTATGTTTCCTTTTTGTATTGCAGACATCAACAGTAAACAGTTGACATGACACCTTCATCATTTTGGACTGCTATTTTACATTCTATCTGTCTATGTTTCCCTTAGAGCTGACAAAATGTTACCTGAATTTGACAAGTCTGGCTTGTAGGTAGATTTAGTATGTTTCAAAAACTAACTTCATTTTCATATAAATCCCTAATTTGTACATCAATTCTATTAACATTTTGAAAGACCGCAACTGAGGTATCAACACAATGTCAAAACTGGATTCTTTGGAGAATCCCTCCCACCATGGCTTTATAGAAAAAGAGATAAACAAGAATCACATTTCTGTGTGTTATATATAGAAAGTGTTGATTTATTCATAGCCAATTGGCAGAGTACCTGTGCAAACAGTGCCCACTCGCTCCCATGTACACAGCAAGATAAACATCCACTCACCCAGCCCGTGGTCCAGGACACTTGACAAAGAGTGGTCTCTTACTTCCAAAGACAGAATGATGCCTCAGAAAACCTGGAAAGAGAAAAAGGCCTTGTAGAGAATGGAAATCAGTGCAGGACCTGACCTCTGCTGATGGAGCAGCAAAGGTGAAACCCTGTTTTATTTGGACGCACACTCTCAAGCGGACAGGACGCATGGGATTGAAAGCGATGCGCTGAGTGTTAGTAGAGTGCACAGCAGATGCTTGGCTGACAGAACTCAAAGAAACCAGCACAAAATATCCCCACAATTGATTCTGAGACCAACATCAGTGCTGCCAAATTTGGGCTCACTTTGGCTATGAACAATGAGGGATAGGGCTATGGGTGATGGCACACGCTGAGTATCAGGGAACTGGAGTGTGTTGTGGATTGTGGTTGGCCTTATCCAGAGAGGAAACAGACCTGGGAACTCAATGAAAAAGCAACAAACCAGGCGCATGAGGTTGAGTTTCTCGAAAGGTCCCATGGCCACATGCACTGCATCTGCAGGCCCAGGGTCCAATTTGGAATTTTGCCAATAGAGCATGTGTGGGGTCTAATTAGAGACATCAAGCATCAGGTCTGAGGGATCCAGGGGGCCTTGGTGTATAAATCAGTTTCCAAAGCCTCAGGATCTGCTATATTGATAGACTGGACTGGGATTATGGTTTGTTATGAGGCAAAGGATGCGGGACAGCACTGTGGTTGCCTTCATGGTCCAAAGCCACAAGGGTGAGAGAACAAAGAACAGTGGTCTAGGTTCACAACGTGAGAAAATGAAGCATTTCCTTCACCATTATCTACCAATGTTAATGCTACATTTTCAATGGTACTGACAGTGTACTTCAGGGAGGATACCTAGCTGGGGCACTGTGATAATGACTGCAGGTCCTGATGCATGACATCTTTAGATATGTTTCCACAGGTTTTTCTGTAGACAGAGATGCTCTGGAACGAACTCATAACATTGGTACATTCCCATAGAAATAGAAAGGACAAGCTCACAGTCATGATACTGTTTTTGAAACACTCCAAAATGACATTCAACAGCTTGCAGAGCTGAAAAGCTTTACATGCTTCATTTCCACAAGAGAAACAGTCCTGTGTACTTTCAGTACAGTGACATAAGCGTAGTAAATTGAGGTTATACAAAACGAAGAGTATGCTGTGTTCATCACAGCAAAGGCATCACCAGCATTTAGATATATACAAGACAACACATATAGGAAAATGACATGGCATCAATGTGTAGGAAAAATTGTCCTCACACAAATATCATGAACTTTGTACACACAAGAGACTTAAACTTTCACTTAAAAAGCCCTACAAGTCTACATTAGATACTTGAAATTAACTGACCAGTAGAGATAAAGAAGTATAGTAAAAGAAACAGGAAGTAACATTTTTAGTTCCAAAGAGGTTGAAGGCTCAAAAAAAACTTTCAAACAACTAGACTGTGAAACACTATCAGACATTTATTTAAAATGGAGGTGATAGAAACACTGAAGAACAACAGTGTCTCAGAATCACAAAAGTCAGAATTCCAGAAAAGGGGAAGACACCCTCTAAAGATGAGCAAAATAAAATCAGCAAACTCTATGGATGAGATAATAGCAGGGCTAAAGTCAGTCCTAAGCAGACTAGATAATGCAGAGGGACTCGTGAATGACTGTGAACACAGGGGAACTGAAATCCCTCGATCAGAAAATGACATAGAAAAGCAAAGGAAAACCAACGCAAACATTGCTGTTGAATCCTGGGTTAAGACAAAGCATGAAAGAATAGGATTCATAAGAGTCCCAGAGTTAAAAGCAAGAAAAGATTATTCAGTCTGAAAAGATATTTGGAAAAAAATCAGACAGAAAATTGCTGAAAATGAAGAAGCAATCATCTATACAAAAAAAGTAAGCAAACATCATCCAAATTATGTGGAATCCCAATAGACCTACAAGCAGCTGTATTATCATTCAAATCAACAAAGTTCATGATCTACACAGTGATTACCAATGCACCTAGAAGGAAGCAACTAAGTCACAACAGAACCTCCAGAGGGGTTTCAGCTTATATCCCGGCAGAAATATTGCAGGATAAGAAGGAGTGCCAGGACTTAGATGAAATCATGAATGAGAAACAGCTGCAATCTAGGGTAGCTTATGCAACAAGACCACCATTTCTAATAACGGCAGAGCTAGAGAATTTCAGATACCTGGAAACTTTACAGAATTCAGCAGTTTGAAACTTTTCCTAAAAGAAAGATTCAGAATACTACCCTGAATAGAAAAGAAGCTAGTTGAAATGGAAATAAGAAACCATCACTGGAAATGCAAGAAGAACCATGAGTTGCAGACAATAAACAAGAAGAAGGCAAGGAGGACATCAAAACCCTAAAGATGGGAGAGGGAAGCAGGAAAACATAGGGGATTTTCAGCCCTATAATAAGTGAATCATCTTATATGACTCTCTGTTTAAAGCAAACAGAGAGATGCAAGGACGAATGTGTTTGCAAATCTAAGAACAAGCAATCAAACAAACAAACAAACAAACAAACAAACAAAAACCAAAAGAGTATTGTTGGCTGATAATATCCACAGGAACCGTGGTAATTCAAAAGAAAATATGCAAAGTGATGTCAAGAATCATTCAGCATGCATCGACCCAGTATCAGTGCTTGCATGTACTCAACATACCTGTATTCAGAAAACAGATGCGTGCATTAATATTCATAAATATTGATTCATAAGAGCACATCGTGACCTAACCCAAATGCCTATTTTGAATATAATGGATTCATACTCCGTGATATTTTCTTAAAGTCTTCCAACATGAAGAATGAATGGCATATTCCACACTACGACAAGATTAAATGGCATACATCTATAACAAAGAAAAGCAGTTCTACAAAACTGTTCTAAGAGTAAGAGAGACAGACAGTAAAGTGTATTTTGGGAATGGTTTCATTTCTTGGATTTTCAGCCCCCATGAAACAAATGGATCCATGTTCTGAGACTGTGGGTCTTTCAGCAGAAAATCAACAGAAGGATATATATTATGGGTGAATGGATATTACACAAACATATGTTTCCTTTAGTGGGTCTTTTTGTACTGTTAACTGTTAGAAAGTTTTAAGATGAATGAAACCATAAACTTATCATGGACACACTTCCCTCCATTTGTACTGTGTTTAGAGAACTGAACTAAAGAAAAGAGGGTAGGAAATAAAGGACAATGGGACCCTAATGGAGAGAATCACTTTTACCTTAAGTACCTGTCGTCTGATGCAGCCCCTTCACCAACACTGTAAAAATGCAGCAAAAATTGAGGATGGCAGTTACTGGTTAGATTCCAGGTGGAATGTTGGTTTGTTCCACGAGGCTTGTTATGAGCTGGTGGACCCAAGGTAACTTGGCAGAGCTCGGTGGGTGGATCAGTGTCATGGTGGGGTTGCCACACTCTGTGGAGCTTGGCTTAAGTCTATTGTTTAGGAAGCTCTGTAAGTTCGAGATACTGTTGCTGCCCAGTGGCCTGAGATCATGGGTCAATTTCTAGAAATTGAAAAGTCAGACAGTGGAAGATCTGCCTGTCATCAGCTTACTGGTGAGGCTCCGAGGTACTTTTAGACATGCCCAGTCCTGTAGAAGTCGACTTTATGGGAGACACGAAGAGAACCTGGCAGAAAATTTGGCTGCATGGATTGAGGAGAGATGCGAACACATTGATGATGGTTGTTCTCCTACAATGGAGAATACTGGCATGGAGACTTCTGCAGAGGATCCCAGGCAAGAAAGACAATCACGAGATATATTGAGCCTCGCTGATAATGGCAGAAACCTGTGGAACACCTATGTGCAATTGAGGAAGGTACTCAGTTCTCTGCTCCAAGAACGGGTCCAAGATTCCTGACGTCTAAAAGAGAAGAGAAGGCAGAGATGGTAAAATCGCTCATATTGGTGGAATATGTCGTGAGAATCCACATGTCCCAAGGGGAATTTACAAACCATTCAGACCACAATGCTCCAAGCCCAGGTAAGCCTTTTCCCAGGGTTGGGCCTAGCTATGAAGCACTTTCTCTTCCCTCCCCTCCACTCAGGCATCCATTTCAAAGGATCACCACATGAGCTGCAGTGAAGCCAGTAGGAGAAGAGCAAGCCCCTCCTAGAATCAGAGATCCTCCACTTTCACACTCTGTGCAAAACAGTGAACTCCTCAAAGGTCAAATACTCTCGAATAAAATAGGTAGGAATTGAATAATTAGCTCACAGAAAGGAATGATGACCTTCCCCTACATTCAGCAAATGCTTGGGTTATGTCTTCTTTGGGGTGAAGGAGTGTGGTAAGTGAGGGGAATATTTGACTGAACTTGAAATGTATTAGGCCTCAGATTTTCAAGACCATATAGGTAAATATTATAAGTCATTTAGAGAACTGAACTGTAAAATTCGCCATAGACATTAAAGGACACACGTTATGTGAACGGTCTTTTCCCATCAGTCAAGCACTATATCATGGGGGTGCAGACTTGGTTTTGATAATTGCTTTACCCAACATGATCGGACAATTAAGCGTTCTCACCACTGATAGAAGAACACCTAGTTCCCAATAGCCTAGCAAAGCTGCAACAGTTTTCTCATAGCTATAAAGCCTCTAGGTTCTTTTGGAACCAAGCATGCATGTATATATTTTGTTTGGTTTGTCTTGTGTTTTACTAGAGAGGAATGTTACCCCTTGAAATGCCAACTTTGGGCAGTATGTGTCATTGGGAGGAAAGGGCACCACATGCAACAGGGAAACCCAGGTTTGGGGTTATTTCATTTTTTCAATACTTATTTCATGTTTCCTCCTAGTGTTGGAAGCATCAACAGTAAAGAGTTGACATGTCCCCTTAATCATTTTGGACTGCTATTTTTCATTATATCTGTATATTTTTTCCTTAGGGATGACAAAATGTTACAAGAATTTCACAAGTCTGGCTTCAAGGTAGATTTTGTATGTTTCAAAAACTAACTTCATTTTCACATAAATCCCAAAATAAGTAAATCAATTCTATTAACCTTTGAAAGACTGCCACTGAGTTATCAACACAATGTCAAAATTGGAGTCTTCAGACATACCCTCCCACCATGTCTGTATAGAAAAAAGAGCTAAACAAGAATCATATTTCTGTGAGTTATCTCTGGAAAGTTGATTTATCAATGCCCAGTTGGCAGGGTACCAGTGGAAACTATGCTCACTCACTCCCATATACACAGCAAGGTAAATAACCAATCACAAAGCCCTTGGCTCAGGACACAAGCCTAAGCTTGGTCTCTTACTTCCAAAGACAGATTGAGGCCTCAGAAAACCTGGAAGGAGGAGAAGGCAAAGTAGAGAATGGAAATCAGTGCAGGACCTGACCTCTGGTAATGGAGCAGCAAAGGTGAAACTCTGTTTTCCTTGGATGCACACTCTCAAGTGGACAGGATACATGGGATTGAAAGTGATGTGCTGAGTGTTAGAAGAGTGCACAGCAGATGCTTAGCTGACAGAACTCAAATAAATCAGCACAAAATATTAACAGAATTGATTCTGAGACCAAGACCTGAGCTGCCAAATTTGAGCTGGCAGAGGCTGCAGAAAATGAGGGATAGGGCTATGGATGATAGCACAAGCTGAGTCTCAGGGATCTGGAGTGCATTGTGGATTTTGTTGGGTTCTATCAAGAGAGCAAACTGACCTGTGACACCAATGAGAATGCAACCAGACTGGCACGTGAGGTTTAGTTTATCAAAATGTCCCATGGCCACATCCACTGCAGCTGCAGGACCAGGGACCAATTTGGCATATTGCCAATAGAGCACGTGTGGGGCTCAATCAGAGATATCATGCATCTGGTCTGAGTGATCCAGGGGGTCTGGGGTTTGAAATAAGTATCAAAAGCTTTAAGATGTGCTACATTCATAGCCTGCACTGGGATTATGGTTTGGTTTGAGGCAGAGGAGGTGAAACAGCCCTGACGTTGCCTTCGTGGTCCCTTGCCACAAGGATGAGAGAACAAAGAAGACTGATCAAAGCCTACAGCATGAGAAGATGAAGCATTTCCTTCCTCATTATCTCCCAAATGCAGATGCTACATTTTGGAAGTCACTGACATGGTACAGCACTGAGGACACATAGGTGGGGCTGTGGGATCATTACAGCAGACCCTGATGCATGACATCCTTAGATATCTTTCCAATGTGTTTCTGTAGACAGAGAAGCTCTGGGAAGAACTGGTAACATTTGGACATTCCCATGGCAATAGAAAGCACAAGCGCACTGTTGTGATGCTGTTTTGGAAACAGTCCAAAAGTAACATAGAGCAGCCTGCAGAGCTGAAAACCTTTAGAAGCCTCATTTCCACAAGAGGAAGTGTCCCGTACACTTTCAGAACTGTGATTTAAGTGTAATAAAACTGAGGTTATACTGATGGAAAAAATAAGTGGTGTTCAAAACATCAAAGGCAACACCAGCAATTAGAGATATATCAGACAACACACACAGCAAAAGGTCATGGCATCAAAGTCTATAAAAAATTGTTCTCACAGAAATATCATGGTTTTGTGTACAGCGAAGTGTCTAAACATTTCACTTAATAAAGCCCTATAAGTCTACATTTGATACCTGAGAGTACTTGTCCAGTAGAGATAAAGAAGTAGAGTAAAAGAAACAGGAAGTACAATTTTGAGTTCCAAAGAGATTGAAGGCCCAAAAAATAAGCTTTCAAAGAACTAGACTGCAAAACGCCACCAGAGTAGGTGTTGGAAACTTAGGTGAGGAAAACACTGAAGAAAAACAGTGTCTCAGAATCACAAAAGGCAAAATACCAGAAAAGGGGAAGAGAAACTCAAAAACTAGCCAAATAATATGAGAAAACTCAATTGATGATATAGAACCAAGGCTAAACTCAGTCCTAAACAGACGAGATACTGCATAGGGACTCCTGAATGACTGTGAAGACAGGGAAACTGAAATCCCTCAATCAGAAAATGACAAAGAGATGCAAGTGAAAACAAATGCAAACATTGCTGGTGAATCCCGTGGTACGCCAAACATGAAAGAGTAGGATTCATAAGAGTCCCAGATGTAAAAACAAGTGTTAAAAAATGTCTGAAAACTTATTTGTAGAAAAATTAGACAGAACCTTGCTGAAAGCCAAGAAACAATCATCTATAAGATTCACGTTTTAAAAAGCATCCAAAGGAGGTGGAATCCCAATACACGTACAAGCAGCTGTATAATTCAAATCAACAAAGTTCATGATCAACCCACTGATTTAAAATGCACCTAGATGAAAGCAACTTAGTCACAACAGAAATTTCAGAGGGGTTTCAGCTGATATCTGGACAGAAATATTGCAGGACAGGAAGGAGTGCCAGGACTTAGGCCAAATCCTGAATGAATCACAGCTGCAATCTAGGGTAGCCTATGTCACAAGACTACCATTTCTAATAACAGCAGAGCTAGAGAATTTCACAGACTGGCAAAACTTAAAAGACTACAGCAGTTCAAAACTTATATTAAAATAAGGAATGAGAATTCTAAACACTATAGAAAAGTAGCAAGATGAAATGGATATAAGAATATCATTATTGGAAATGCAATTAGAGCAATGATTTTCAAAGAATAAACAAGAAGGCAAGGAGGACATCAAAATCCTAAAGATGGGAGAGAGAAGCAGGAAAACATAGGTGATTTTCAGCACTATATTAAGTTAATCAGCATATACGACTCTGTATTTGAAGCAAACGGAGAGATGCATGGTCTAATGAATTTGCAAAACAAAGAACAAGCAAACAAACAATCAAACAAAGAAACAAATATCAAAAGAGTACAGTTGGCAGACATCTATCCAAAGAAACCATGATAAATCAAATCAAAATACTCAAAGTAATGTCAAGGTTCACTCAGTACGCATCGAACAAGTGTTGTGGCATGAATGTACTCAACAGACTTGTATTCAAAAACAGATTCGTGCATTAATATTCATAAATTTTGATTCATAACAGCATATTGTGACCTAACCCAAATCTCTACTTTGATTAAAATGGATTCCTAGTCCATGGTATAGATTTAGAAGTCTTTCAACATGATGAATGAATGGCATATTCTACCCTACATACAGAAGAAATGGCATAAGCCTAAAACAAAGGAAAGTAGCTCTGCAGAACTGTACTAAGAGCAAAAGAGTCAGTCAGTAAAGTGCACATTGTGATTGGTTTCATTGCTAGGAATTTCAGCCCCGATGGAACAAATGGATACATGCTTTTAGAGTGTGGGAGTTTCAGCAGAAAAGCAACAGATGAATATGTATTCTGGGTGAATGGATATTACACAAACATAAGATTCCTTTAGTGGGTCTTTTTGTACTGTTAACAGTTAGAAAGTTTAAAGACGTGTGAAACCGTAAACTAAAAATGGACACAATTCCATCAATTTGTACTGTGTATAGGGATGAGAACAAAAGGAAAGAAGGAAGAAAAAAGGACCATGGGATGCTACTGGAGAGATTCACATTTACCTTAGGAACCTCTCGTCTGATGCAGCCCCTCCTAAACACTGACAAGATGCAGCAACCATTGGGGATGGCAGGTACCGTTTGGATTCCAGGTGGAATGTTGGTGTGTACTGCACAGCTTGTTGTGACTGGTGGGCCCAAGGTAACTGGGCAGAATTCTGTGGGTGGATCAGTGTGATGGAGGGGCTGCCGCCCTCTGTGGAGCTTGTCTTAAGTCTTTAGTTCAGGAAGCTGTGTAAGTTCGAGATACTGCTTCTGCCCAAATACCTGAGTTCACGGGTCAGTTTCCAGAAACTGAAAGGGCTGACAGTGGAACATCTGCCAGTCATCAGCATACTGGTTACGTTCCGAGAATCTTTCAGACTTGCCCAGTCATGTAGAAGTCTAATTTATGGGAGATTTAAAGAGAAGCTGGAAGAAAACCTTGCTACATGGATTGAGGAGAGATGTGAACACATTGAAGAGAGTTGTCCTGCTACAATTGAGGACACAGGCATGGATACTTCTGTAGAGAATACCAGGCTCAAAAGACATTCATGAGACATATTGAGCCTCGTTGATACTGGCAGAAATTATGGAGGATCAACATGCACTTGAGGAAGTTACTCAGTTCTCTGCTCCAAGAATGGATCCAAGATTCTTGACATCTAAAGAGAAGAGATGGCAGAGATGATAAAATCGCTCATGTTGGTGGAATAATTTGTGAGGATCCCCATGTCCCAAGGGGCATTTACAAACCATTCAGACCGAAATGCACCAAGCCCAGGTAAGCCTTTTCCCAGGTTTGGGCCTTGCTATCAAGCACTTGCTCTTCCCTCCCCTCCACTCAGGCATTCATTTTAAAGGATCAGAACCTGAGCTGAAATGAAACCATATAAGAAGAGCAAGCCCCTCCTAGAATCAGAGTTCCTACAACTTCACACTCTGTGAACAACTGTGAAATCCTCAAAGGTCAAATACTCTCTACTAAAATATCTAGGATTTGAATATTTAGCTAACTCAAAGAAATGATGACCTTCCCCTAGATTCAGCAAATGCTCTGGTTATGTCTTTTTGTGGTGAAGGGAGTGTGGTAAGTGAGGAGAATCTTTGACTGAACTTGAATAGGTATTATGCCTCAGTATTTCAAGACAGTATAGGTAAATATTATGTCAGTTATTGAACTGAACTGTAAAAGTCGCCAAGGTCATTAAAGGACATAATTTATGTGTACCGTCTTTTCCCTTCATTCAAGCACCGGGTGCACTATATCATGGGATGCAGACAATGTTATGTTAAATTGCTTTACCAACATGATCAGACGATTAATCTTTGTCATCACTGATAGAAGAACACCTGATTCTCAATAGCCTCGCATAGCTACAGCAGGATTCTCATAGATATAATGCCTCTAGGTGTTTTTGAAATGAAGCCAAAATGTACATATTTTATTTGGTTTTTCTTGTGTTTTCCTCTAGAAGAATGATACCCCTTGAAATGAAAACATTGGCCAATATGTGCCATTGGGAAGAAACGGCAACACATGCACAATGGAATCCGAGTTTGGGGGTTATTTCTTGGTTCCAATAGTTATTTCATCCTTTCTGTCAGTGTTGGAGGATTCAACATTAAAGGGTTTACATGCCCCTTCAAAATATTGGACTGCTATTTTATATTCAATCTGTCCATTTTTTACTTAGAGCTGACAAAAAGTACCAAAAATTGACAAGTCTTTCCTCTAGGCAGATTTAGTATGTTTTGAAAACTAACTTCATATTCATATAAATTCCAAACATGTAAATCAATTATTCTAACCTTTTAAAAGACTGCAACTGAGTTATCAACACAAAGTCAAAACTAATGTGTTCGGACAAACCCTTCCACCATGGCTGTATAGAAAACAGAGCTAAGTAAACATCATATTTCTGCGAATTATATCTGGAAAGTGTTGATTTATCACTGCCCAGTTGGCAGGGAACAAGTGCATCATGTGCTCACTCGCTCCTATGTACACAGCAATGTAAACATCCACTCAACCAGCCCTTGGAAAAGGACATTGCCGAAGAGTAGTCTGTTAATTCCAAAGAAAGGATGAGGCCCCAGAAACCTGTAAGGAGGAGAAGGCAATGTAGAGAATGGAAACCACTACAGGATCTGACCTCTGGTAATGGAGCAGCAAAGGTGAAACTCTGCTTTACTTGGACGCACACTCTCAAGGGGACAGCATACATGGGATTGAAGGTGATGCGCTGAGTGTTAGAAGAGTTCACAGCAGATGCTTGGCTGACAGGACTCAAAGAAATCAGCACCAAATATCCCCAGATTTGAATCTGAGACCAAAACCCGAGCTGCCAAATTTGTGCTGGCAGAGGCAGCAGAAAATGAGGGATAGGGCTACGGATGATGGCACACGCTTACTCTCAGAGATCTGGATTGCGTTGTGGGTTGTGGTGGGTCCTATCAAGAGAACAAACCGACTTGTGACCCCAATGAGAAAGCAACCACACTAGCTTGCGAGTTTGAGTTTATCGATAAGTCCCATGGCCACATCCACTGCATCTGCAGGACCAGGGACCAATTTGGCATTTTGCCAAGAGAGCACATGTGGGGCTCAATCAGATACTGTGCATCAGGTCTGGGGGAACCAGAGGCCTTGGGTTTGAAATCAGTATTAAAAGCATTAGGATCTGCTACATTCAATATCTGGAGTGGGATTACATTTTGGTTTGAGGCAGAGGATGCAGAACAGCTGTTCTTCCCTTCGTGCACACATGACAAAAGGATGAGAGAACAAGGAAGAGTGGTCAAAGTCTGCAGTGTGAGAAGATGAAGAATTTCATTGAGCATTTTCCCAAATGCAGATGGTACATTTTCGATGGCACTGAAATGTTACTGCACCGAGAACACATACATCGGTCTGCAGGATCATTCCAGCAGGCCCTGTTTTATGACATCCATAGATATGTTTCCACCGGTGTTTCTGTAGACAGAGAAGCTCTGGGAAGAACTGGTAATATTGGGACATTCCCATGGCAATAGAAAGCACAAGCTCACTGTCAGTTTCCTGTTTTGGAAACACTCCAAAATGACATACAGCAAAATGCACAGCTGAAAATCTTTAGAAGCTTCATTTCCACAAGAGGAAGTATCCTGTGCACTACCAGAATTCTGAGATAAGCATAATAAAAATGAGGATATAATAATCGAAATATTATAGTGTGTTCATCACAACAAAGCAACACCAGCAATTAGAGATATACCAGACAACACACACAGGAACATGACTTGGCATCAATGACTAGGAAAAATTGTCCTCACAGAAATATGGAATTGCGTACACCCAAGAGTCTATAATATTCAATTAACAAAGCCGTATAAGTCTACAATTGATACCTGATAGTACTTGAACAGTAGAGATAAAGAAGCATAGGAAAAGAAACAGGAAGTACAATTTTCTGTTCCAAAGTGATTGAAGGCCCAAAAAATAAGCTTCCAAACAACTAGAATGCAAAACGCTATCAGAGCAAGTATTGAAAGCGGAGGTGAGGAAAACACTGAAGAACAACAGTATCTCAGAATCACAAAAGACAGAATGCCAGAAAAGGTGAAGAGAAACTCTAAAGACAAGCCAAATAATATCAGTAAACTCAATGGATGAGATAATAACAGGGCTAAAGTCAGTCCTAAGCAGACTAGACAATGCAGAGGGACTCATGGATGACTGTGAAAACAGGGGAACTGAAATCCCTTGATCAGAGGAAGACATAGAAAAGCAAGTATAAACCAATGCAAACATTTCTGTTGAATCCCGGGGTAAGACAAAGCATGAAAGTCTATGATTCAAAAGAGTCTAAGATGGGAATGCAAGAGATAAAAAAAAAAAAAGCCTGAAAAATTATTTGTAGAAAAATCAGAATGAAACTTTCTGAAAGCCAAGAAAGAATCATCTATATGATTTCAGGAGTACAAAGCGTCCAAATGAGGTGAAATCCCAATAGACCTACAAGCAGCAGTAGAATTCAAATCAACAAAGTTCATGATCATCCCAGTGATTTAAAATGCACCTAGATTAAAGCAACATCATCACAACAGTACCTCCAGTGGGGTTTCAGCTGCTATCTCGACAGAAATATTGCAGGACAGGGAAGAGTGCCAGGACATAGACCATAACCTGAATAAGAAAAAGCTGCAAACTTGGGTAGCCTTTGCCACATGACCGCCATTAATAATAAAGGCAGAGCTAGAGAATTTCACAGGCTGGCAAACCTTAAAATAATTCAGCAGTTCGAAAATTATCCTAAAATAAAGATTTAGATTTCTATGCTGAATAGAAAAGTAGCAAGATGAAATGGAAATAAGAAAACCATTATAGGAATTGCTGGAAGAGCATGAGTTGCAAAGAATAAAAAAGAAGAAGGCAAGGAGGACGGCAAAAAGCTAGAGATGTGAGAGGGAAGCAGGTAATCTTAGGTGATTTAAAGCACTATCTTAAGTGAATCAACTTCTATGACACTCTGAAGCAAACACAGAAATGCATGGCCTAATGTGTTTGCAAAACAAACAACAAGCAAACAATCAATCAAAAAAACACAAAAAGGGTACGTTTGGCTGACTTATACCAAAGCAACCATGACTATTCAAAACAAAATACTCAAAGAGATGTCAAGGATCATTCAGCAAGCATCGACCCAGTATCGCTGCTTGCATGTATTCAACACACTTGTATTCAGAAAAATGATGTGCACATAAATATTCATAAATATTGATTGATAAGAGTATATCATGACCCAAATCAAATGCCAAGTTTGAATAAAATGGATTCATAGTCCGTGATATATACTTACAAGTTTTCCAACAGTATGAATCAATGCCATATTCTACCCTAGGTAGAGAAGAAATGGCATAAGCCTATAACAAAGACAGGTAGCTCTGCAAAACTGTACTAAGTGTGAAAGAGGAAGCTAGTATAGTGCACGTAGTGATTTGTTCCATTTTTAGGAATTTCAGCCTCCATGATACAATTGGATCCATATTCTGAGATTATGGGTGTTTCAGCAGAAAGCAACAAACGGATATGTATTCTGGGTGAATGGATATTTCACAAACTTAATTTCCTTTAGTGTGTCACTGTGTAATGTGAACATTTAGAAAGTTTACACACGTGTGAAAGCATAAACTAAAATTGGTCACATTTCCCTCCGTTTGTACTGTGTATACGGATCTGAACAAAAGGAAAAAGGAAAGAAATAAGGACCATGGGACGCTAGTGGATAGAATCACATAAAACTTAGGAATCTGATGTGTGATGCAGCCATTCCCCCAACACTAATAAGATGCAGCAACCATCGGACATGGCAGCTACCTTTTGGATTCCAGGTGGAATGTTGGTGGGTACCGCGAGGCTTCTTGTGCCTGGTGGATCCAAGGTAACTGGGCAGAATTCTGTGGGTGGATCAGTTTGATGGAGGGGATGCTGCCCTCTGTGGAGCTTGTCTTAGTTCTTTTGTTCAGGAAGCTGTGTAAGTTCGAGATAATGCTGTTGCCCAAAAACCTGGTATCACGGGTTAGTTTCCAGAACCTGAAAGGGCAGACAGTGCATGATTTGCCTGTCATCAGCTTACTGGTGAGGGTCCGAAGTCCTTTCAGAACTGCCCAGTCCTGTTGAAGTCGACTTTATGGGAGACACGGAGAAAAGATGTCAGAAAAGCTGGCAGCACGGATTGAGGAGAGATGCCAACACATTGATGAGACTTGTTCTGCTACAATGGAGAATACTGGCATGGAGACATCTGTAGAGAATATCAGGCTTGAAAGACATTCATGACACATATTGAACCTCGCTGATACTGGCAGAAATATACGGAGTGTCAACATGCCCTTGAAGAAGTTACTCAATTCCATGCTCCAAGAACGGGTCCAAGAATCCCGACGTCTAAAAGAGAAGAGATGGCAGAGATGATAAAAGCGCTCGTGTTCTTGGAAGGGGTAGTGAGAATCCACATGTCCCAAGGGGCATTTACAAACCATTCAGACAAAAATGCACCAAGCCCAGGTAAGAATTTTCCCAGGTATGGGCCTAGATATCAAGAACTTTCTCTAACCTCCACTCCACTCAGGTATCCATTTTAAAGATAAGCACCTGAGGTGAAATGAAGTCAGTAGGAGAATAGTAAGCCGCTCCTAGAATCAGCATTCCAACAGCTTCACACTCTGTGAAAAACAGTGAAATTCTTAAAGATCAAATACTCTCGAATAAAATAGATATGAATTGAATACTTAGCTCACACAAATAAATGATGAACTTCCCGTAGATTCAGCAAATGCTGAAGTAATGTATTCTATGGGGTGAATGGAGTGTGGTAATTGAGGGGAATCTTTGACTGATCTTTAATAGATATTAGGCCTCATATTTTCAAGACAATATAGTCAAATATTAGAAGTCAGATAGTGAACTGAAATGTAAAAGTCGCCAAAGAATTTAAAGACACAGGTTATGTGGACCATGCTTCCCTTCAGTCAAGCCCATGGTGCACCTTATCATGGGGGTGCAGCATTGGTTGTGTAAATTGCTTTACACAACATGATTGGATGATTACATGTTCTCATCACTGATAGAAAAACACCTGGTTCTCAAAAGCCTAGCATAGCTGCAGAGGTTTCTCATAGATATAATGCCTCTAGGTGCTTTTAGAATCAAGCCTAAATGTTTATATTTTGTTCGGATTATCTTGTATTCTAGTAGAGAACAATGTTACACCTTGAAATGCCAACATTGGCCAGTATGAGACATTGGTAATAAAGGGCAACATCTGAACAAAGGAAACCTAGGTTTGGGGTTATTTCAAGGTTCCAATAGATATTTCATGGTTCCTGTTCGTGTTGGAGGCTTCAAGTGTAAACAGTTGACATGTCCCCGTCAACATTTTGGACTGCTATTTTACATCTTATCTTTGTATATTTTTCTTAGAGCTGACAATATGTTACAAAAATAGACAAGTCTGGTTTTAGGTAGATTTAGTATGTTTCAAAAACTAACTTCATTTTCATATAAATCCCAAAACATGTAAATCAATTCAAATAACATTTTAAAATACTGCAACTGAGTTATCAACACAATGTCAAAACTGGAGTCTTTGGACAAACCCTCCCACCATGGCTGTATAGAAAATACAGCTAAGTAAATATCATATTTCTGTGAATTATATCTGGAAAGTGTTGATTTATCACTGCCAGGTTGGCAGGGAACAAGTGCATCATGTGCTCACTCGCTCCTATGTACACAGCAATGTAAACATCCACTCAACCAGCCCTTGGAAAAGGACATTGCCGAAGAGTAGTCTGTTAATTCCAAAGAAAGGATGAGGCCCCAGAAACCTGTAAGGAGGAGAAGGCAATGTAGAGAATGGAAACCACTACAGGATCTGACCTCTGGTAATGGAGCAGCAAAGGTGAAACTCTGCTTTACTTGGACACACACTCTCAAGGGGACAGCACACATGGGATTGAAGGTGATGCGCTGAGTGTTAGAAGAGTTCACAGCAGATGCTTGGCTGACAGGACTCAAAGAAATCAGCACCAAATATCCCCAGATTTGAATCTGAGACCAAAACCCGAGCTGCCAAATTTGTGCTGGCAGAGGCAGCAGAAAATGAGGGATAGGGCTACTGATGATGGCACATGCTGAGTCTTAGGGATCTGGATTGCATTGTGGGTTGTGGTGGGTCCTATCAAGAGAGCAAACAGACTTGTGATCCAAATGAGAAAGCAACCAAACTAGCGTGCGAGTTTGAGTTTTTCCGTATGTCCCATGGCCACATCCACTGCATCTGCAGGACCAGGGACAAATTTGGCATTTTGCCAATAGAGCACATGTGGGGCTCAATCAGAGATATTTTGCATGTGGCCTGAGGAATCCAGGGGGCCTTGGGTTTCAAATCAGTATTAAAAGCATTAGGATCTGCTACATTCAATATCTGGAGTGGGATTACGGTTTGGTTTGAGGAAGAGGAAGCAGAAGAGCTCTGTTCATCCCTTCCTGCACTCATGACACAAGGATGAGAGAACAAGGAAGAGTGGTCAAAGTCTACAGCATGAGAAGATGAAGAAATTCATTTAGCAATTTCTCCCAAATGTAGATGCTACATTTTGAAAGGCACTGACATGGTACTGCACCAAGAAAACTTACGTCGGTCTGCGGGATCATTCCAGCAGGCCCTGTTCTATGACATCCATAGATAAGTTTCCACTGGTGTTTCTGTAGACAGAGAAGCTCTGGGAACAACTGGTAATATTGGGACATTCCCATGGCAATAGAAAGCACAAGCTCACTGTCAGTTTCCTCTTTTGGAAACACTCCGAAATGACATACAGAAGAATGCAGAGCTGAAAATCTTTAGAAGCTTCATTTCCACAAGAGGAAGTGTCCTGTGCACTTTCACAATTCTGAGATAAGCGTAATAAAAATGAGGTTATACTAATCGAAATATTATGTTGTGTTCATCACAACAAATGTAACACCAGCAATTAGAGATATACCAGACAACACACACAGGAACAAGACTTGGCATCAATGTCTAGGAAAAATTGTCCTCACAGAAATATCATGGAATTGTGTACACCCAAGTGTCTATAATATTCACTTAACAAAGCCCTATAAGTGTACATTAGATACCTGATAGTACTTGAACAGTAGAGATAAAGAAGCATAGGAAAAGAAACAGGAAGTACCCTTTACAGTTCCAAAGAGATTGATGACCCAAAAAATAAGCTTCCAAACAACTAGACTGCAAAACTCTACCAGAGAAATTATTGAAAACGGAGGTATGGAAAACACCGAGGAACAACAGTATCTCAGAAATACAAAAGGCAGAATACCAGAAAAGGGGCAGAGAAACTATAAAGACGAGCCAAATAATATCAGAAAACTCAAATGATGAGATAATAACAGGGCTAAAGTCAGTCCTAAGCAGACTAGATAATACAGAGGGACAAGTGAATGTCTGTGAAGACAGGGAAACATAAATTCCTCGATCAGAAGAACACATAGAAAAGCAAGTGAAAACCAACGCAAACATTGCTGTTGAATCTCGGGGTAAGACACAGCATGAAAGACTAAGATTCATGAGAGTACCAGATGGGAATGCAAGAGATTAAATAAAGGAAAAGAGTCTGAAAGTTATTTGTAGAAATATCAGACTGAAAATGTCTGAAAGCCAAGAAAGAATCATCTATACGATTTCAGGATGTACACAGAGCCCAAAGGAGCTGGAATCTCAATAGACCTACAAGCAGCTGTATAATTCATATCAACAAAGTTCATAATCATCCTAGTGATTTAAAATGACCTAGACGAAAGCAACTTAGTCTCAACAGAACATCCAGAGGGGTTTCAGCTTATATCTCGACAGAAATATTGCAGCGGAGGTTGGAGAGCCAGGACATAGACCTTAATATGAATGAGAAAAAGCTGCAAACTAGGGTAGCCTATGCCACATGAACGCCATTAATAATAACGGCAGAGCTAGAAAATTTCACAGACAGGCAAAACTTAAAAGAATTCAGCAGTTTGAAACTTTCCCTGAAAGGAAGATGGAGAATTCTACCCTGAATAGAAAAGAAGTAAGATGAAATGGAAATAAGAAAACCATTATTGGAAATGCAAGAAGAGCATGAGTTGCAAAGAATAAAAGAAGAAGTCAAGTAGGAGATATGAGATATGAGAGAGGGAAGCAGGAAATCATAGGTGATTTTAAGCACTATCTTAAGTGAATCAGCTTCTATGACTCTCTGAAGTAAACGGAGAGATGCATTGCCTAATATGTTTGCAAAACAAACAACAAGCAAACAAACAATCAAACAAACACAAAAAGTATACGGCTGGCTGACATATACCAAAGGAACCATGACTATTCAAAAGAAAATTTTCAAAATGATGTCAAGGATCACTCAGCACGCATCAAACCAGTATCACTGCTTGCATGTACAAAATATGCTGGTATTCAGAAAAATGATGCCTGCATATATATTCATAAATATTGATCCATAAGAGTATATCTTGACCCAAATCAAATGCCGAGTTTGAATAAAATGGATTCATCGTCCATGTCATAGGCTTACAAGTTTTCCAACAGGATGAATGAATGCCATATTCTACCCTAGGTAGAGACGAAATGGCATAAGCCCATAACAAAGAAAATTAGCTCTGCAAAAAAGTACTAAGAGCGAAAGAGAAAGACAGTAAATTGCACAAAGGGATTGGTTTCATTTCTTGGAAATTCATCCCCCATGAAACAATTGGATCCATATTATGAGAGTGTGGGTGTTTTGGGAGAAAGCAACAAACGGATATGTATTCTGGGTGAATGGATATTACACAAACATAATTTCCTTCAGTGTGTCTCTGTGTACTGTGAACTGTTAGAAAGTTTAAAGTCGTGTGAAACCATAAACTAAAATTGGTCACATTTCCCTCCATTTGTACTGTGTATACGGATCTGAACCAAAGGAAAGAGGGAAGATAAAAGGACAGTGGCATGCTAGAGGATAGAATCACATTTAACTTAGGAACCTCTCGTTTGATGCAGCCCCTCCCCAAAAAATAATAAGATGCAGCAACCATTGGAGATTGCAGTTACCATTTGGAATCCAGGTGGAATGTTGGTGGGTACCAAGAGGCTTGTTGTGGCTGGTGGATCCAAGGAAACTGGGCAGAATCCTGTGGGTGGTTCAGTGTGATGGAGGGGCTGTCACCCACTGTGGAGCTTTTCTTAGTTCTTTTCTTCAGGAAGCTGTGTAAGTTCGAGATAGTGCTGCTGCCCAAAGACCTGAGATCACGGGTCAGTTTCCAGAACCTGAAAGAGCAGACAGTGGAAGATCTGCCTGTCATCATCTTACTGGTGAGTCTCCAAGGTCCTTTCAAAATTGCCCAGTCCTGTTGAAGTCGACTTTATGGGAGACACGAAGAGAAGCTGGCAGAAAAGATGGCTGCACGGCTTGAGGAGAGATGCGAATATATTGATGAGAGTTGTTCTGCTACAATTGGGAATACTGGCATGGAGACATCTGTAGAGAATACCAGGCTCGAGAGAAATTCATGAGACATACTGAACCTCGCTGATAGTGGAAGAAATATACCGAGTGTCAACGTGACCTTGAAGAAGTTACTCAATTCCCTGCTCCAAGAACAGGTCCAAGATTCCTGACGTCTAAAAGAGAAGATATGGCAGAGATGATAAAATTGCTCGTGTTCTTGGAAGAGGTCGTGAGAATCCACACGTCCCAAGGGGCATTTACAAACCAATCAGACAAAAATGCACAAAGCCCAGGTAAGAATTTTCCCTGGTATGGGCCTTGCTATCAAGCACTTGCTCTACTGTCCCCTCCACTCAGGCATCCATTTTAAGGGATCAGCACCTGAGATGAATTGAATCCAGTAGTAGAATAGCAAGCCCCTCCTAGAATCAGGGTTCGAACAGATTCACACTCTGTGAACAACAGTGATCTCCTAAAAGATCAAATACTCTCGACTAAAATAGATAGGAATTGAATACTTAGCTCACACAAAGAAATGATGACCTTCCCCTAGATTCAGCAAATGCTGGGGTTATGTCTTCTTTTGGGTGAAGGGAATGTTGTAAGTGAGGGGAAACTTTGACTGAACTTGAATAGGTACTAGGCCTCAGATATTCAAGACAGTGCAGTCAATTATTATAAGACAGATGGTGAACTGAGCAGTAAAATTCACCAAAGACATTAAAGACACAGGTTATGTGGACATTCTTTCACTTCTGTCACGCCCCGGGTACACTTTTTCATGGGGGTGCAGACTTGGTTGTGTTAAATTGCTTTACAAAGCATGATCAGATGGTTAAGTGTTCTCATCACTGATAGAAAAACACATGGTTCTCAAAAGCCTAGGATAGCCGCAGCAGGTTTCTCATAGCTATAAAGCCTCTATGTGCTTTTAGAACCAAGCCTAAATATATACATATTGTTTGGATTTTCTTGTATTCTAGTAGAGAGGAATGTTGCACCTTGAAATGACAACATTGGCCAGTATGTGTCATTGGTAATAAAGGGCAACACCTGCAAAAGGAAAACCCAGTTTGGGGGTTATTTCATGGTTCCAATAGGTGTTTCATGGTTCCTGCTGGTGTTGGAGGCTTCAACAGTAAACAGTTGACATGTCCCCTTCAACATTTTGGACTGCTATTTTACATTCTATCTCTCTATTTTTTCCTTAGACCTGAAAAAATGTTACAAAAATTTACACGTCTGGCTTCTAGGTAGATTTAGTATGTTTCAAAAACGAACTTCATTTTCATATAAATCCCAAAACATGTAAATCAATTCCATTAACATTTTAAAAACTGCAACTGAGTTATCAACACAATGTCAAAACTGGAGTCTTTGGACAAACCCTCCCACCATGGCTGTATAGAAAATAGAGCTAAGTAAACATAACATTTCTGTGAATTATATCTGGAAAGTGATGATTTATCAATGCCCATGTGGCATAGAACCAATGCAACCTGCGCTCACTTGCTCCCATATACACAGCAATGTAAACATTCACTCACCCAGCCCTTGGCACAGGACACTTGCCGAAGAGTGGTCTGTTACTTCCAAAGACAGGATGAGGCCTCAGAATCCTGGAAGGAGAAGAAGGCAATGTAGAGAACGGAAACCACTACAGGATCTGACCTCTGGTAATGGAGCAGCAAAGGTGAAACTATGCTTTACCTGGACTCACACTCTCAAGTGGACAGCACACATGGGATTGAAGGTGATGCACTGAGTGTTAGAAGAGTGCACAGCAGATGCTTGGCTGACAGGACTCAAAGAAATCAGCACAAAATATTCCCACAATTGATTCTGAGACCAAAGACCCGATCTGCCAAATTTGAGCTGGCAGAGGCAGCAATAAATGAGGGTTAGGGCTACGGATGATGTCTCACGCTGAGTCTCAGGGATCTGGATTGCGTTGTCTGTTGTGGTGGGTCCTATCAAGATAGCAAAACGACCTGTGACCCCAATGAGAGAGCAACAACACTAGCGCACAAGGTTGAGTTTATCCATATGTCCCATAGCCACATCCACTGCATCTGCAGGACCAGGGATCAATTTGGCATTTTGCCAATAGAGCACGTGTGGGGTGCAGTCAGAGATATTGTGCATCATGCCTGAGGGATGCAGAGGTCCTTGGGTTTGAAATCAGTATTAAAAATTTTAGGATTTGCTACATTCATAACCTGGAGTGGGATTACAGTTTGGTTTGAGGCACAGGATGCGGAACAGCTCTGTGGTTGCCTTCGGGCAACCATGACACAAGGATGAGGGAACAAGGAAGTGTGGTCAAATTCCACAGAGTGAGAAGATGAAGTATTTCCTTCAGTATTATCTCCCAAAACCAGACGCTACATTTTGAATGGCACTGACATGATATTGCACTGAGTACACATATGTCGGTATGCGGGATCATTCCAGCAGGACCTGTTGTATGACATACATATATATGTTTCCACCGGTGTTTCCTTAGACAGAGAATCTCTTTGAAGAACTGGTAATATTGGGAGATACCCATGGTAATAGAAAGCACAAGCTCACTGTCAGTTTGCTGTTTTTGAAACACTCCAAAATGACATACAGGAGAATGTAGAACTGAAAATTTTTAGAAGCTTCATTTCTACAAGTTTAATTGTCCTGTGCAGTTTCAGAATTCTGAGATAAGTGTAATAAAAATGAGGTTATACTAATCGAAATATTATGGTGTGATCATCACAACAAGACAACACCACCAATTAGAGATATACCAGACAACACACACAAGAACAGGACATGGAATCAAAGTTTTGGAAAAATTGTTCTCACAGAAGTATCATGGAATTTAATTCACCCAAGAGTCTATAATATTCACTTAACAAAGTCCTATAAGTCTTAATTAAATACCTGATAGTATTTGAAATAGAGGTAAAGCAGCATAGGTAAAGAAACAGGAAGTACAATTTTCAGTCCCAAAGAGATTGAAGGCCCAAAAAATAAGCTTCCAAACAACTAGATGGCAAAAAGTTACCAGAGCATGTATTGAAAACGGAGGTGAGGAAAACACTGATGAACAACATTGTGTCAGAATCACAAAAGGCCGAATACCAGAAAAGTTGAAGAGAAATTCTAAAGAGGAGCCAAATAATATCAGAAAACTCAATGGATGAGATAATAACAGGGCTAAAGTCAGTCCTAAGCAGACTACATAATGCAGAGGGACTCGTGAATGACTGTGAAGACAGAGGAACAGAAATCCCTCGATCAGAAGAAGACATAGAAAAGCAAGTGTAAACCAATGCAAACATTGCTGTTGAATCCCAGGGGAAGACAAAGCATGAAGGACTATGATTCATGAGATTCCCAGACGGGAATGCAAGAGATTAAAAAAAAAAAATTCTTAAAAGTTATTTGTAGAAAAATCAGACTGAAACTTTCTGAAAGCTAAGAAAGAATCATCTATACGATTTCAGGTTGTACACAGCGTCCAAAGGAGGTGGAATCCAAATAGACCTACAAGCAGCTGTATAATTCAAATCAACCAGGTTCATGATCATCCCAGTGAGTTAAAATGCACCTAGACGAATTCAACTTAGTCAAAACAGAACCTCCAGAGGGGTTTCAGCTGATATCTCGAGAGAAATATTTCAGGACAGGGAGGAGAGCCAGGACATAGATTTTAACCTGAATGAGAAAAGGCTGCAATATAGGGTAGCCTATGCCACATGACCGCCATTAATAAGAACGGCAGATCTATAGAAATTCACAGACCAGCAAAACTTAAAGGAATTTAGCAGTTCAAAACTTACCATAAAACAAAGATTGAGAATTCATTCCTGAATAGTAACGAATCAAGATGTAATGGATATGAGAAAACCATTATTGGAAATGCAAGAAGAACATGAGTTGCAAAGAATAAAAAAGAAGAAAGCAAGGAGGACAGCAAAAGCCTAGAAATGTGAGAGGGAAGCAGGAAATCATAGGTGATTTTAAACACTATCTTAAGTGATTCAGCTTCTATGACTCTCTGTTTGAAGCAAACGGAGAGATGCATGGCCTAATGTGTTTGCCTAACAAACAAAAAGCAAAGAAACAATCAATCAAAGAAACACAAAAAGGATACGGTTGGCATACATATACCAAAGGAACCATGATTATTCAAAAGAAAATACTCAAAGTAATGTCAACAAGCATTCAGCAAGCATTGAACCAGTATTGCTGCTTGCATGTACTCGAAAAGCTTGTATTCAGGAAAATGATGCGTGAGTAAATATTCATCAATATTGATTCATAAGAGTATATCGTGACCCAAATCAAATGCCGAGTTTGAATAAATGGATTCATATTCCTTGATATAGACTTACAACTTTTCCAACAAGATGAATCAATGCCATATTCTACCCTAGGTAGAGACGAAATGGCAAAAGCCTATAACAAAGACAAGGAGCTCTGCAAAACTGTACTAAGAGCAAAAGAGACAGACAGGAAAGTGCACATAGGGATTGGTTTCATTTCTTGGAATTTCAGTCCCCATGAAACAATTGGATCCATATTCTGAGAGTGTGGGTGTTTCAGCAGAAAGCAACAAACGGATATGTATTCTGGGTGAATGGATATTACACAAACATAATTTCCTTTAGTGTGTCTCTGTGTACTGTGAACTGTTAGAAAGTTTAAAGTCGTGTGAAACCATAAACTAAAAATGGACACATTTCCCTCCGTTTGTACTGTGTATACGGATCTGAACAAAAGGAAAGAGAGAAGGAAAAAGGACCATTGGACGTTAGTGAATAGAATCACATTAATCTTAGGAATCTGTCATCTGATGCAGCCCCTCCCCCAACAATAACAAGATGTAGCAACCATTGGAGATGGCAGTTACCGGTTGGATGCCAGGTGGAATGATGGTGGGTACCACGAGGCTTGTTGTGGCTGGTGGATCCAAGGAAACTGGGCAGAATTCTGTGGGTGGATCAGTGTGATGGAGGGGCTGACGCCATCTGTGGAGCTTGTCATAGTTCATTTGTTCGGGAAGTTATGTCAGATCGAGATACTGCCCAAAGACCTGAGATCACGGGTCAGTTTCCAGAACCTGAAAGGGCAGACAGTGGAAGATCTGCCTGTCATCAGCTTATAGGTAGGCTCCTTGGTCCTTTCAGAATTGCCCAGTCCTGTTTAATTCGACTTTATGGGAGACACGAAGAGAAGCTTGCAGAAAAGCTGGCTGCATGGATTGAGGAGTGATGAGAAAAGATTGATGAGAGTTGTTCTGCCTCAATGGAGAATGCTGGCATGGAGACATCTCTAGAGAATACCAGGTTCGGAAGACATTCATGAAACTTATTGAATCTCGCTGATACTGGCCGAAATATAAGGAGTGTCAACCTCCCTTGAAGAAGTTATTCAATTCCCTACTAAAAGAACGGGTCGAAGATCCCCGACGTCTAAAAGAGAAGAGTTGTCAGAGAAGATTAATGCGCTCCTGTTCTTGTAATGGGTCGTAAGATTCCACACATCCCAAGGGGCATTTAGAAACAATTCAGACCTCAAAGCACCAAGCCCAGGTAAGACATTTACCAGGTATGGGCCTAGCTATCAAGCACTTGCTCTACCCTCCCCTCCACTCAGTCATCCACTTTAAAGGATCAGCTCCTGAGGTGAAATGAAACCATTAGGAGATTAGCAAGCCCATCCAAGAATCAGGGTTCAAAAAGATTCACTCCCTGTGAACAACAGTGAAATTTTTAAAGATCAAATACTCTCGACAAAAATATATAGGAATTGAATAATTAGCTCACAAAAAGAAATGATGACCTTCCTGTAGATTCAGCAAATGCTGGGGTAATGTCTAATTTGGGGTGAATGTAGTTTTTTAACTGAGGTGAATCTATGACTGAACTTGAATAGATATAACGCCTCAGTTTTACAAGACAGTATAGTCAAATATTAGAAGTCAGATAGTAAACTGAATTGTAAAAGTTGCCAAAGACATTAAAGACACAGGACAAGTGAACCGTCTTTCCCTTCAGTCAAGCCCCGGGTGAAATATATCATGGGGGTGCAGACTTGGATTTGTTAAATTGCTTGACCCATAATGATCAGAAGATTAAGCATTCTCATCACTGATAGAAAAAAAAAAAACCTGGTTCTCAAAAGCCTAGCATACTTGCAGCAGGTATCTCATAGATATAACACCCATAGGTGCTTTAGGATTCAAGCATAATATATATATTTTGTTTGGATTTTTTTGTATGTTAGTAAAGAGGAATGTTACACCTTGAAATGCCAACATTGGCCAGTATGTGTCATTGGAAGTGAAGGGCAAAATTGCACAAGGGAAACCCAGGATGGGGGTTATTTCATGGTTCCAATACTTATTTACTGGTTCCTGTTGGTGTTGGAGGCTTCAAGAGTAAAGAGTTGACATGATCCGTTAAAAATTAGGACTGCTATTTCCATTTCATCTGTCTATTATTTCCTTAGAGCTGACAAAATGTTACAAAAATAGACAAGTCTGGCTTCTAGGTAGATTTAGTATGTTTCATAAAATAACTTCATTTTCATATAAATCCCAAAACAAGTAAATCAATTCTATTTATATTTTAAAAACTGAAACTGAGTTATCAACACAATGTCAAAACTGGAGTTTCCGGGAAACACTCCCACCATGGCTGTATAAAATACAGAGCAAAATAAACGTCATATTTCTGTGAATTATATCTGGAAAGTGATGATTTATCAATGACCAGTTGGGAGAGAAACAGTGCAACTTGCGCTCACTTGCTCCCATGTACACAGTAATGTAAACATCCACTCACCCAGCCCTTGGCACAGGACACTTGCCGAAGAGTGGTCTGTTATTTCCAAAGACAACATGAGGCCTCAGAGTCCTTGAAAGAGGAGAAGGAAATGTACAGAACGGAAACCACTACAGGATCTGACCTCTGGTAATAGAGCAGCAATGGTGAAACTCTGCTTTACTTGGACGCACACTCTCAAGCTGACTGCACACATGGGATTGAAGGTGATGCACTGAGTGTTAGAAGAGTGCACAGCAGATGCTTGGCTGACAGGACTCAAAGAAATCAGCACAAAATATCCCCACAATTGATTCTGAGATCAAGAACCGAGCTGCCAAATTAGAGCTAGCAGAGGCATCAGAAAATGAGGGATAGGGGTACGGATGATGGCACACGCTTAGTCTCAGGGATCTGGATTGCGTTGTGGGTTGTGGTGGGTCTTATCAAGAGAGCAAACCGACTTGTGACCCCAATGAGAATGCAACCACACTAGCACGCTAGTTTGAGTATATCGATATGTCCCATGGCCACATCCAATACATCAGCATGACCAGGGACCAATTTGGCATTTCGCCAATAGAGCATGTGTGCAGCTCAATCAGAGATATTGCAGAATGTGTCTGAGCGATCCAGGGGGCCATGGGATTGAAATCAGTATTAAAAGCTTTGGGATTGGCTACATTCATAACCTGGAGCTAGATTACATTTTGGTTTGAGGCACAGGATGCGGAAGTGCACTGTGGTTGCCTTCGTGCACCCATGACACAAGGATGAGTGAACAAGGAATAGTGGTCAAAGTCCACAGCATGAGAAGATGAAGAATTACCTTCAGCATTATCTCCCAAATGCAGATGCTATATTTTTGATGGCACTGACATGGTACTGCACCGAGGACACATATGTCGGTCTTCAGGATCGTTCCAGCAGGCCTTGTTGTATGACATCCATAGATATGTTTCCACTGGTGTTTCTGTAGACAGAGAATCTCTGGGAAAAAATGGTAATATTGGGACATTCCCATGGAAAGAGAAAGCACAAGCTCACTGTCAGTTTCCTGTTTTGGAAACACTCCAAAAGCACATACACCAGAATGCAGAGCTGAAAGTCTTTAGAAGCTTCATTTCCACAAGTGGAAGTGTCCTGTGCAATTTCAGGATTCTGAGATAAGCGTAATAAAAATGAGGTTATACAAATCGAAATTTTATGCTGTGTTCATCACAACAAAGGCAACACCAGCAATTAGGGATATAAAAGACAACACACATAAGAACAGGACATAGAATTCATGTCTAGGAAAAATTGTACTCACAGAAATATCATGGAATTGCTTACACCAAATAGTCTATTACATTCACTTAACAAAGCCCAATAATACTACATTAGATACCTGATAGTACTTGACCAGTAGAGATAAAGGAGAATAGGAAAAGAAACAGGAAGTACCATTTTCACTTCCAAAGAGATGGAAGGCAAAAAAATAAGCTTTCAAACGACTAGGCTGCATAAGGCTATCAGAGTAAGCACTGAAAATGGAGGTGAGGAAATCACTGAAGGAAAAGAGTGTCTCAGATTCACAAAAGGCAGAATACCAGAAAAGGGGAAGAGAAAATCTAAAAATAAGCCAAATAATATCAGAAAACTCAAATGATGCGATAATAACAGGGCTAAAGTCAGACCTAAGCAGCCTAGATAATGCAGAGGGATTCGTGAATGACTGTGAAGACAGGGGAACAGAAATTCCACGAGCAGAAGAATACATAGAAAAGCAAGTGTAATCCAATGCAAACATTTCTGTTGAATGATGGGGTAAGACAAAGCATGAAAGACTATCATAACTAAGAGTCCCAGATGGGAATGAAAGAGATTAAAAAAAAAAAAAGTTTGAAAATTCATTTGTTGAAAAATCAGACTGAAACTTTCTGAAAGCCAAGAAAGAACCATCTATAAGATTTCAGGAAGTACACAGCGTCCAAAGGAGGTTGAATCCCAATAGACCTACAAGCAGCTGTAGAATTCCAATCTACAAAGTTCACGATCATCCCATTGATTTAAAATGCACCTAGACGAAAGAAACTTAGTCAAAACAGAACCTCCAGAGGGGTTTCAGCTGATGTCTCGAGAGAAATATTGCAGGATAGGGAGGATTGCCAGGACATAGACCATCAACTGAATGAGATAAAGCTGCAATTTATGTTAGCCTATGCCACATGTCCGATATTAATAATAACAGCAGAGATAGAGAATTTCACAAACCTTCAAAACTTAAATGAAATCAGCAGTTTGAAACTAACCCTAAAAGAAAAATTGAGAATTCTATCATGAATAGAAAGTAGCAAGATGAAATGGGTATAAGAAAACCATTATTGGAAATGCAGGAAGAGCTTGAGATTCAAAGAATAAAAAAGAAGAAGGCAAGGAGGACAGCAAAACCCTAGAGATGGGAGAGGGAAGCAGGAAATCATAAGTGATTTTAAGCACTATCTTAACTGAATCAGCTTTTATGACTCTCTGTTTGAAGCAAACGGAGAGATGCATGGCCTAATGTGTTTGCAAACAAACAACAAGCAAACAAACAATCAATCAAACAAACACAAAAAGGGTACGGTTGTCTGACATATACCAAGGAAACCATGAATATTCAAAAGAAAATACTCAAAGTGATGTGAAGGATCATTCAGCACCCATTGACCCAGTATCGATGTTTGCATGTACTCCACACTCTTATATTCAGAAAAATCATGCGTGCATATATATTCATAAATATTGATTCATTAGAGTATATCGTGACCCAAATCAAATGTCGAGTTTGAATAAAATGTATTCATAGACCAGGATATAGACTTACATGTGTTCCAACAAGATGAATGAATGCCATATACTACCCTAGGTAGAGACGAAATGGCATAAACCTATAAGAAACACAAGTAGCTCTGCAAAACTATACAAAGAGCTAAAGAGAAACACAGTAAAGTGCACATAATGATTGGTTTAATTTCTTGGAATTTCAGCCCCCATGAAACAAATATATATTCTGAGAGTGTGGGTGTTTCAGCAGAAAGCAACAAACGGATATGTATTCTGGGTGAATGGATATTACACAAACATAATTTCCTTTAGGGTTTCTCTGGGAACTGTGTACTTTTAGAAAGTTTAAAGTCGTGTGAAACCATAAACTAAAAATGGACACATTTCCCTCCGTTTGCACTGTGTATACGGATCTGAACCAAAGGAAACAGGGAAGAAAAAAGGACCATGGGACGCTAGTGGATACAATCACATTAAACTTAGTAATCTGTCGTCTGATGCAGCCCCTAATCCAACAATACCAAGATGCAGCAACCATTGGAAATGGAATTTGCTGGTTGGATTCCAGGTGGAATGTTGGTCGGTACCACGAGGCTTGTTGTGGCTGGTGGATCCAAGGAAACTGGGCAGAATTCTGTGGGTGGATCAGTGTGATGGTGGGGCTGCCGCCCTCTGGGGAGCTTGTCTTAGGTCTTTTTTTCGGGTAGCTGTGTAAGTTCGAGATTCTGCTGCTGCCCAAAGACATGAGATTTCTGGTCAGTTTCCAGAACCTGAAAGGGCAGACAGTGGAAGATCTGCCTGTCATCAGCTTACTGGTGAGGCTCCGAGGTCCTTTCAAAAGGGCTAATTCCTCTTGAAGTTGACTTTATGGGAGACACAAAGGGAAGTTGGCAGAAAAGCTGGCTGCACTGATTGAGTAGAAATGCGAACACATTCATGAGAGTTGTTCTGCTATAATGGAGAATACTGGCATGGAGACATCTGTAGAGAACACCAGGCTCAAAAGACCTTCATGAGACATATTGAACCTCGGTGATACTGGCAGAATTTTATGGAGTGTCAACGTGTCCTTGAAGAAGTTACCCAATTCCCTGCTCCAAGAACGGGTCCAAGATTCCTGACGTCTACAAGAGAAGAGATGGGAGAAATGATAAAAGCGCTCATTTTCTTGGAAGTGGTCGTTAGAATCCACACGTCCCAAGGGGCATTTACAAACAATTCAGAACAAAATGCACCAATCCCAGTTAAGACTTTGCCCATTATCGCCCTAGCTATCAATCCCCTGCTCTAACCTCCATTCCACTCAGGCATCCATTGTAAAGATCAGAACCTGAGGTGAAATGAAGCCAGTAGGAGAATAGCAATCCCCTCCTAGAATCAGGGTTCCAACAGATTCACACTCTGAGAACAACAGTGAATTCCTTAAAGATCAAATACTGTCGACTAAAGTAGATATGTATTCAATACTTAGCTCACACAAAGGAAAGAGTGACCTTCCCCTAGAATCATCAAATGCTGGGGTTATGTCTTCTTTGGAGTGAAGGGAGTGAGGTAAGTGAGGGGAACATTTGACTGAACTTGAATAGGTAATTGGCCTCAGTTTCACAAGACAGTATAGTCAAATATTATAACTCAGATAGTGAACTGAACAGTAAAAGTAGCCAAAAACTTTAAAGACACTGGTTATGTGGACAGTCTATCCCTTCAGACAAGCCCGGGGTGCACTTTATCATGGGGGTGCAGACTTGGTTTTGTTAAATTGCTTTAACCACCATGATCGGAAGATTTAGCGTTCTCATCACTGATAGAAGAAAACTAGTTCTCAAAACACTAGCATAGTTTCAGAAGGATTCTCACAGCTATTGTGCCTCTAGGTGCTTTAGGACTCAAGCCTAAATGTTTATATTTTGTTTGGATTTTCTTGCATTTAAGTAGAGAGTAATGTTACACCTTGAAATGCCAACATTGGCCAGTATGTGTCATTGGAAGTAAAGGGCAACCCTTGCAGAAAGGGAACCAAGTTGGGGGTTATTTCACAGTTCCAATAGTTATTTCCTGGTTCCTGTTTGTGTTGGAGGCTTCAAGAGTAAAGAATTGACATGTCCCGTTTAAATTTGGACTGCTGTTTTACATTTTATCTGTCTATATTTTCCTTAGAGCTGAGAAAATGTTACAAAAATAGACAAGTCTGGCTTCTAGGTAGATTTAGTATGCTTCAAAAACTAACTTCATTTTCATATAAATCCCAAAACATGTAAATCAATTCTATTAACCTATTTAAAAACTGCAATTGAATTATCAACACAATGTCAAATCTGGAGTCTTCGGGAAACACTCCCACCATGTGTGTATAAAATATAGGGCAAAATAAACATCATATTTCTGTGAATTATATCTGGAAAGAGATGATTTATCAATGACCAGTAAGCAGAGAACCAGTGCAACTGGCACTCACTTGCTCCCATATACACAGGATTTGTAAACATCCACTCACCCAGCCCTTGGCAAAGGACACTTGCCGAAGAGTGGTCTGTTATTTCCAAAGACAACATGAGGCCTCAGAAACTTTGAAGGAGGAGAAGGTAATGTACAGAACGGAAACCACTACAGGATCTGACTTCTGGTAACGGAGCAGCAAAGGTGAAACTCTGCTTTACTTGGACGCACACTCTCAAGCTTACTGCACACATGGGATTGAAGGTGATGCACTGAGTGTTAGAAGAGTGCACAGCAGATGCTTGGCTGACAGGACTCAAAGAAATTAGCACAAAATATCCGCACAATTGATTCTGAGACCAAGAAAATAGCTGCCAAATTTGAGCTAGCAGAGGCATCAGAAAATGAGGGATAGGGGTACGGATGATGGCACACGCTTAGTCTCAGGGATATGGATTGCGTTGTGGGTTGTGGTGGGTCCTATCAAGAGAGCAAGCCAACTTGAGTCCCCAATGAGAAACCAAACACACTAACGTGCGAGTTTGAGTTTATCGATAAGTCCCATGGACACATCCACTGCATCAGCATGACGAAAGACCAATTTGGAAGTTCGCCAATAGAGCACGTCTGGGGCTCATTCAGAGATATTGTGCATCGTGTCTGAGCGATCCAGGGGGCCTTGGGATTGAAATCAGAATTAAAAGTTTTGGGATCTTATATCTCCATAACCTGTAGAATATTACGGTTTCGTTTGAGGCAGAGGATGCGGAAGAGCACTGTGGTTGCCTTCGTGCACCCATGACACAAGGATGAGTGAACAAGGAATAGTGGTCAAAGTCCACAGCATGAGAAGTTGAAGAATTACCTTCAGCATTATCTCCCAAATGCAGATGCTACATTTTGGATGGCACTGACATGGTACTGCACCGAGGACACATACGTTGGTCTGAAGGATCGTTCCAGCAGGCCTTATTGTATGACATCCATAGATATATTTCCAATGGTGTTTCTGTAGACAGAGAAGCTCTAGGAGGAACTGGTAATATTGGGACATTCCCATGGAAATAGAAAGCACAAGCTCACTGTCAGTTTCCTGTATTGGAAACGCTAAAAAATGACATACAGCAGAATGCAGAGCTGAAAATACTTAGAAGCTTCATTTCCACAAGTGGAAATGTCCTGTGCACTTTCAGAAGTCTGAGATAAGCCTAATAAAAATGAGGTTATACTAATCAAAATATTATGGTGTGTTCATCACAAAAAAGGCAACACCAGCAATTTGAGATATACCAGACAACACACACAAGAACAGGACATAGAATCGATGTCTAGGAATAATTGTCCTGACAGAAACATCGTGGAATTGCATACACCAAAGGGTCTATAAAATTTAATGAACAAAGCCCTATAATTCTACATTAGATACCTGATAGTACTTGACCAGTAGAGATAGAGAAGAATAGGAAAAGAACAGGAAGTACCATTTTCAGTTCCAAGGAGATTGAAGACCCAAAAAATAAGCTTAAATGACTAGACTGCATAACGCTTCCCGAGCAAGCATTGAAAATGGAGGTGAGGAAAACACTGAAGAAATAGAGCATCTCAGATACACAAAAGGCAGAATACCAGAAAAGGAGAAGATAAAATCTAAAGATGAGCCAAATAATATAACAAAACTCAAATGATGAGATAATAACAGGGCTAAAGTCAGTCCTTTGCAGACTAGATATTGCAGAGGGACTCATGAATGACTGTGAAGACAGGGAACAGAAATCCCACGAGCAGAATACATAGAAAAGCAAGTGTAAACCAATGCAAACATTTCTGTTGAATCATGGCGTAAGACAAAGCATGAAAAATTATGAAACCTAAGCGTCCCAGATGGGAATGCAAGAGATTAAGAAAAAAAAATGTCTGAGAGTTTATTTGTAGAAAATTCAGACTGAAACTATCTGAAAGCCAAGAAAGTAACATCTATAAGATTTCAGGAAGTACACAGCGTCCAAAGGAGGTGGAATCCCTATAGACCAACAAGCTGCTGTATACTTCAAATCTACAGATTTCACGATCATCCCATTGATTTAAAATGCACTAGACGAAAGCAACATAGTCACAACAGAAACTCCAGCGGGCTTTCAGCAGATATCTCGACAGAAATATTGCAGGACAGGTAGGAGTGCAAGGACATAGACCATAAACACAATGAGATAAAGCTGCAACATAGGTTAGCCTATGCCTCATGTCTGCCATTAATAATAACGGCAGAGCTAGAGAATTTCACAGACCGGCAAAACTTAAAAGAAATCAGCAGTTCGAAACTAACCCTAAAAGTAACATTGAGAATTCTACCCTGAATAGAAAGTAGAAAGATGTAATGGGTATAAGAAAACCATAACTGGAAATGCAGGAAGAGCTTGAGATTCAAAGATTAAAAAAGAAGAAGGCAAGGAGGACAGCAAAAACTTACAGATGGGAGAGGGAAGCAGGAAATCATAGGTGATTTTAAGCACTATCTTAACTGAATCAGCTTCAATGACTCTCTGTTTGAAGCAAACGGAGAGATGCATGGCCTAATGTGTTTGCAAAACATATAAGAAGAGAACAAACAATCAATCAAACAAACACAAAAGGGTACAGTTGGCAGACATATATCAAAGAAACCATGAACATTCAAAAGAAAATACTCAAAGTGATGTCAATGATCATTCAGCACGCATCGACCCAGTATCGATGCTTGCATATACTCAACACTCTTGTATTCAGAAAAATCATGCGTGCATAAATATTCATAAATATTGTTTCATAAGAGTATATAGTGACCCAAATCAAATGCCGAGTTTGAATAAAACGTATTCATAGAACGTGATATATACTTACATGTTTTCCAACAGGATGAATGAATGCCACATAATACCATAGGTAGAGACAAAATGGCATAAGCCTATAAGAAACACAAGTAGCTATGCAAAACTATACACAGTTCTAAAGAGGAATACAGTAAAGTGCACATAGGGATTGGTTGCATTTCTTGTAATTTCAGCCCCCATGAAACAATTAGATATATATTCAGAGAGTGTGGGTGTTTCAGCAGAAAGCAACAAACGGATATGTATTCTGGGTGAATGGATATTACACAAACATAATTTCCTTTAGTGTGTCTCTGTGAACTGTGTAATTTTAGAAAGTTTAAACTCCTGTGAAACCATAAACTATAAATGGACACATTTCCATCCCTTTGCACAGTTTATATGGATCTGAACCAAAGGAAAGAGGGAAGAAAAAAGGACCATGGGACGCTAGTGGATAGAATCACATTAACCTTTGGAATCTGTCGTCTGATGCAGCCCCTCCACCAACAATAACAAGAAGCAGCAACCATTGGAGATGGCAGTTACCATTTGGAATCCAGGTGGAATGTTGGTGGGTACCACGAGGCTTGTTCTGGCTGGTGGATCCAAGGAAACTGGGCAGAATTCTGTGGGTGGATCAGTGTGATGGAGGGGCTTCCGCCCTCTGGGGAGCTTGTCTTAGGTCTGTTTTTCGGGAAGCTGTATAAGTTCGAGATACTGCTGCTGCTCAAATACATGAGATTTCGGGTCAGTTTCCAGAACCTGAAAGGGCAGACAGTGGAAGATCTGCCTGTCATCAGCTTACTGGTGAGGCTCCGAGGTCCTTTCAAAATGGCCAATTCCTCTTGAAGTCGACTTTATGGGAGACACAAAGGGAAGTTGGCAGAAAAGCTGGCTGCACTGATTGAGGAGAGATGCGAACATATTCATGAGAGATGTTCTGATACAATGGAGAATACTGAAATGGAGACATTTGTAGAGAACACCAGGCTCAAAAGACCTTCATGAGACATATTGAACCTCGCTGATACTGGCAGAAATATACGGAGTGTCAACGTGACCTTGAAGAAGTTACTCAATTCCCTGCTCCAAGAACGGGTCCAAGATTCCTGACGTCTACAAGAGAAGAGATGGGAGAAATGATAAAAGCGCTAGTGTTCCTGGAAGAAGTCTTCAGAATCCACACGTCCCAAGGGGCATTTACAAACAATTTAGACCAAAATGCACCAAGACCATGTAAGACTTTGCCCATTAACACCCTAGCTATCAAGACCATGCTCTAACCTCCCTTCCACTCAGGCATCCATTGTAAAGATCAGCACCTAATGTGAAATGAAGCCAGTAGGAGAATAGCAATCCCCTCCTAGAATCAGGGTTCCAACACATTTACACTCTGAGAACAGTGGACTCCTTAAATATCAAATGCTCTCGACTAACATAGATATGATTTGAATACTTAGCTCACACAAAAGAAATGATGATCTTCCCCTAGATTCAACAAATAATGGGGTTATGTCTTCTTTGGAGTGAAGGGAGTGTGGTAAGCGAGGGGAATATTTCACTGAACTTGAATAGGTATTAGGCCTCAGTTTCACAAGACAGTATAGTCAAATATTATAAGTCAGATAGTAAACTGAAATGTAAAAGTCACCAAAGACATTAAAGACAAATGTTATGTGGACCGTCTTTCCCTTCAGTCAAGCCCCGGGTGCACTATATCATGGGTGTGCAGACTTGGTTTTGTTAAAATACTTTACCCTTCATGATCGTAAGACGAAGGGTTCTCATCAATGATAAAATACAACATGGTTCTCAAAAGCCTAGCATAGCTACAGAAGTATTCTCATAGCTATTGTGCTTCTAGGTGCTTTAGGAACCAAGCATAAATGTAGATATTTCATTTGGAATTTCTTGTATATATTTAGAGAGGAATGTTACACTTTGAAATGCCAACATTGGCCAGTAAGGGTCACTGTAAGTAAAGGGCAAACCTTGCAGAAGGGAAACGCAGTTTGGGGGTTATTTTATGGTTCCAATATTTATTTCCTTGTTCCTGTTGGTGTTGGAGGCTTCAAGTGTAAAGACTTGACATGTACCGATCAAAATTTGGACTGCTGTTTTACATTCTATCTGTTTTTTTTTCCTTAGAACTGACAAAATGTTACAAAAATAGACAAGTCTGGCTTCTAGGTAGATTTTGTATGTTTCAGAAACTAACTTCATTTTCATATAAACCCCAAAACATGTAAATCAATTCTATTAAACATTTTAAAAACTGCAACTGAGTTATCAACACATTGTCAAAAATGGAGTCTTCGGGAAACACTCCCACCATGGCTGTATAAAATACAGAGCAAAATAAACATCATATTTCTGTGAATTATATCTGGAAAGTGATGATTTATCAATGACCAATTGGCAGAGAACCAGTGCAACTTGCGCTCACTTGCTCCCATGTACACAGTAATGTAAACATCCACTCACCCAGCCCTTGGCACAGGACACTTGCCGAAGAGTGGTCTGTTATTTCCAAAGACAACATGAGGCCTCAGAGTCCTTGAAAGAGGAGAAGGTAATTTACAGAACGGAAACCACTACAGGATCTGACCTCTGGTAATGGAGCAGCAATGGTGAAACTCTGCTTTACTTGGACGCACACTCTCAAGCTGACTGCACACATGGGATTGAAGGTGATGCACTGAGTGTTAGAAGAGTGCACAGCAGTTGCTTGGCTGACAGGACTCAAAGAAATCAGCACAAAATATCCCCACAATTGATTCTGAGATCAAGAACCGAGCTGCCAAATTTGAGCTAACAGAGGCAGCAGAAAATGAGGGATAGGGGTACGGATGATGGCACACGCTTAGTCTCAGGGATCTGGATTGCGTTGTGGGTTGTGGTGGGTCCTATCAAGAGAGCAAACCGACTTGTGACCCCAATGAGAAAGCAACCACACTAGCACGCTAGTTTGAGTATATCGATATGTCCCATGGCCACATCCAATACATCATCATGACCAAGGACCAATTTGGCATTTTGCCAATAGAGCACGTGTGCGGATCAGAGATATTGCACATTGTGTCTGAGCGATCCAGGGGGCCTTGGGATTGAAATCAGTATTAAAAGCTTTGGGATCAGCTCCATTCATAACATGGAGTTGGATTACATTTTGGTTTGAGGAAAAAATGTGGAAGAGCACTGTGGTTGCCTTCGTTCACCCATGACACAAGGATGAGTGAACAAGGAATAGTGGTCAAATTCCACAGCATGAGAAGATGAAGAATTACCTTCAGCATTATCTCCCAAATGCAGATGCTACATTTTGGATGGCACTGACATGGTACTGCACCGAGGACTCATACGTCGGTCTGTAGAATCATTCCAGCAGGCCCTGTTGTATGACATCCATAGATATGTTTCCAATGGTGTATCTGTAGACAGAGAAGCTCTGGGAAATATTGGTAATATTGGGAGTTTCCCATGGCAGTAGAAAGCACAAGCTCACTGTCAGTTTCCAGTTTTGGAAATGCTCCAAAATGACATACAGCAGAATGCAGAGCTGAAAATCTTTAGAAGTTGATTTCCACAAGTGGAAGTGCCCTGTACACTTTCAGGATTCTGAGATAAGCGTAATAAAAATGAGGTTATACAAATCGAAATTTTATGCTGTGTTCATCACAACAAAGGCAACACAGGCAATTAGAGTTATACCAGACCACACACACAAGAGCAGGACATAGAATCAATGTGTAGGAAAAATTTTCCTCACAGAAATATCATGGAATTGCTTACAAAAAGAGTCTAAAATATTCACATATCAAAGCCCTATAATTCTACATTAGATACCTGATAGTACTTGACCAGTAGAGATAAAGAAGAATAGGAAAAGAAAAAGGAAGTACCATTTTCAGTTCCAAAGAGACTGAAGGCCCAAAAATTAAGGTTTCAAATGACTAGGATGCATAACGCTACCAGAGCAAGCATTGAATTTGGTGGTGAGGAAAACACTGAAGAAAAAGAGTGTCTCAGATTCACAAAAGGCAGAATACCAGAAAAGGAGTAGCGAAATTCTAAGGACGAGCCAAATAATATAAGAATACTCAAATGATGAGATAATAACAGTGTTAAAGTCAGTCCTAAGCACACTAGATAATGCAGAGGGACTCGTGAATGACTGTGAAAGCAGGGGAACAGAAATCCCACGAGCAGAAGAATACATAGAAAAGTAAGTGTAAACCATTGCAAACATTTCTGTTGAATCATGGGGTAAGACAAATCATGAAATACTACGAAACATAAGAGTCCCAGAAGGGAATGCAAGAGATTAAGAAAAAAATATCTGAAAATATATTTGTAGAAAAATCAGACTGAAACATTCTAAAAGCCAAGAAATAATCATCTATAAGATTTCAGGAAGTACACTGCGTCCAAAGGAGGTGGAATCCCAATAGACCTACAAGCAGATGTATAATTTCAATCTACAAAGTTCACGATCATCCCATTGATTTAAAATGCACCTAGACGAAAGCAACTTAGTCAAAACAGAACCTCCAGAGGGCTTTCAGCTGATATCTCGACAGAAATATTGCAGGATAGGGAGGAGTGCCAGGATATAGACCATAAACTGAATGAGACAAAGCTGCAATCTAGGTTAGCCTATGCCACATGTCAGCCATTAATAATAACGGCAGAGCTAGAGAATTTCACAGACCGGCAAAACTTAAAAGAAATCGGCAGTTCGAAACTAACCCTAAAAGAAAAATTGAGAATTCTAACATGAATAGAAAGTAGCAAGATATAATGGGTATAAGAAAACCATTACTGGAAATGCAGGCAGAGCTTGAGATTCAAAGAATAAAAAAGAAGAAAGCAAGGAGGACAGCAAAACCCTAGAGTTGTGAGAGGGAAGCAGGAAATCATAGGTTATTTAAACACTATCTTAACTTAATCAGCTTCTATGACTCTCTGTTTGAAGCAAACGGAGAGATGCATGGCCTAAAGTGTTTGGAAAACAAACAACAAGGAAACAAACAATCAATCAAACAAACACAAAAAGTGTACGATTGTCTGAAATATACCAAAGTAAACATGAATATTCAAAAGAAAATACTCAAAGTGATGTCATGGATCATTCAGCACATATCGACCCAGTATCGATGCTTGCATGCAGTCAACACGATTGTATTCAGAAAAATCATGAGTGCATAAATATTCATAAATATTGATTCATAAGAGTATATCGTGACCTAAATCAAATGCCGTGTTTGAATAAAATGTAGTCATAGACCGTGATATAGACTTACATGTTTTCCAACAGGATGAATGAATGCCATATACTACCCTAGGTAGAGACGAAATGGCATAAGCCTATAAGAAACACAAGTAGCTCTGCAAAACTGTACTAAGAGCAAACGAGACAGACAGTAAAGGTCACATAGGGATTGGTTTCATTTCTCGGAATTTCAGCCCCCATGAAACAAATGGATCCATTTTCTGAGAGCTTGGGTGTTTCAGCATAAAACAACAGACGTATATGTATTCTGGGTGAATGGATATTACACAAACATGAGTCTCCTTTAGTGGGGTCTCTGTGCTCTGCGAGCTGTTAGAAAGTTTCAAGACGTGTGAAAACATAAACTAAAACTGGACACACTTCCCTCCGTTTGTACTGTATATATAGATCTGAACCAAAGGAAAGAGGGAAGAAAAAAGGACAATGGCACGCTAGTGGATAGAATCACATTTAACTTAGGAACCTCTCGTTTGATGCAGCCCCTCCACCAACAATAACAAGAAGCAGCAACCATTGGAGATGGCAGTTACCGGTTGGATTCTAGGTGGAATCTTGTTGTGTACCACGAGGCTTGTTCTGGCTGGTGGATCCAAGGTAACTGGGCAGAATTCTGTGGGTGGATCAGTGTGATGGAGGGGCTGCTGCCCTTTGTGGAGATTGGCTTAGGTCTTTTGTTCGGGACGCTGTGTAAGTTCGAGATAATGCTGCTGCCCAAAGACCTAAGTTCACGGGTAAGTTTCCAGAACCTGAAAGGGCAGACAGTGGAAGATCTGCCTGTCATCAGCTTACTGGTGAGGCTCCGAGGTACTTTCAGACTTGCCCAGTCCTGTTGAAGTCGACTTTATGGGAGACACGAAGAGAAGCTGGCAGAAAAGCTGGCTGCACGGATTGAGGAGAGATGCGAACATATTGATGAGAGTTGTTCCGCTACAATGGAGAATACCGGCATGGAGACATCTCTAGAGAATACCAGGCCTGAAAGACATTCATGAGACCTACTGAACCTCTGTGATACTGGCAGAAAAATTCGGAGTGTCAACGTGCACTTGAGAAAGTCACTCAATTCTCCGCTCCAAGAACGGCTCCACGATTCCTGACGTCTAAAAGAGAAGAGAAGGCAGAGATGATAAAAGCGGTCATGTTCTTGGAAGAGGTTATGAGAATCCACAGGTCCCAAGGGGCATTTTTAAACCATTCAGACCAAAATGAACCAAGCCCAGGTAAGCCTTTTCCCAGGTTTGGGCCTTGCTATCAAGCAAATGCTCTTCCCTCCCCTCCACTCAGGCATCCATTTTAAAGGATCAGAACCTGAGCTGCAATGAAGCCAGTAGGAGAAGAGCAAGCCCCTCCTAGAATCAGAGTTCCTTCAGCTTCACACTCTGTGAACAACAGTGAACTCCTTAAAGGTCAAATACTCTCGCCTAAAATAGTTAGGAATTGAATACTTAGCTCACACAAAGAAATGATGACCTTCCCCTAGATTCAGCAAATGCTGGGTTTATGTCTTGTCTGGGGTGAAGGGATTGTGGAAAGTGAGAGGAATCTTTGACTGAACTTGAATATGTACTAGGCCTCAGTTTTTCAAGACAGTATAGGTAAATATTATGTCAGATAGTGACCTGAACTGTAAAAGTCTTGAAAGACTTTAAAAACAAAGCTTTGTGGACCGTCTTAATGTTCAGCCAAGCACCGGGTGCACGATATATTGAGGGTGCAGACTTGGTTGTGTTAAATTGCTTTACCAAACATGATCGGATGATTAAGCGTTCTCAACACTGATAGAAGAACACCTGCTTTTCAATAGCCTAGCATAGATGCAGCAGTGTTCTCATAGCTAAAATGCCTGTATGTGCTTTTGGAATCAAGCCTAAATGTATAGATTTTGTTTGGTTTTTCTTGTACTTTCCTAGAGAGGAATGTTACCCCTTGAAATGCCAACATTGGCCAGTATGTGTCATCGGGAGTATTGGGCACCACATGCACAACGGAAACCCAGGTTCTCGGTTATTTCATGGTTTCTGTAGGTACTTCATGGTTCCTGTTGGTGTTGGAGGCTTCAACAGTAAAGAGTTGACATGTCCCCTTCAACATTTTGGACTGCGATTTTACTTTCTATCTGTCTACATTTTTCTTAGAGCTGACATAATGTTACAAAAATTGACAAGTCTGACTTCTAGGTAAATTTAGTACGTTTCCAACACTAACTTCATTTTCATATAAATCCCAAAACATGTAAAACAATTCTATTAACCTTCTTAAAAACTGCAAATGTGTTATCAACACAATGTCAAAATTAGAGTCTTCGGACAATCCCTCCAACCAAGGCTTTATAGAAAACAGAGCTAAACAAACATCACATTTCTGTGAATTACATCTGGAAAGTGATGATTTATCGATGCCCAGTTGGCAGAGAACCAGTGCAAACTGTGCTCACTCACTCCCATGTACACAGCAATGTAAACTTCCACTCACCCAGCCCTTGGCACAGGACACTTTCCGAAGAGTGGTCTGTTACTTCCAAAGACAGGCTGAGGCCTCAGAAAACCTGGAAGCAGGAGAAGGCAAAGTAGAGAATGGAAATCTGTGCAGGATCTGACCTCTGTTGATGGACCAGCAAAGGTGAAGCTATGTTTTACTGGGACGCACACTCTCAAGCGGACAGCACACATGGGAATGTAGTTAATGTGCTGAGTGTTAGAAGAGTGCACAGCATATGCTTGGCTGACATAACTCATAGAAATCAGCACAAAATATCCCCACAATTGATTCTGAGACCAAGATCCGATCCGCCAAATTTGAGCAAGCAGAGGCAGCAGAAAATGAGGTATAGAGCTACAGATAATGGCACACGCTGAGTCTCAGGGATCTGGAGTGCGTTGTGCGTTGTGGTGGGTTCTATCAAGAGAGCAAACCGACCTGTTACCCCAGTAAGAAAGCAACCACATTGGCGTATGTGGTTGAGTTTTTCGATATGTGCCATGGCCACATCCACTGCACCTTGCAGGCCCAGAATCAATTTGGCATTTTGCCAATAGAGCACGTGTGGGGCTCAACTAGGGAAGCCGTGCATCTGGTCTGAGGGATTCAGTGGCCCTTGGGTTTGAAATCAGTATTAAAAGCTTTAGGATCTGCTACAGTCATAACCTGGACAGGGATTACGGATTGGTTTGAGGAAGAGAATTCGGTACAGCTCTGTGGTTGCATTCGTGCACCCATGACCCAAGGATGAGGGATCAAGGAAGAGTGGTCAAAGTCCACAACGTGAGAAGTTGAAGCATTTCCTTCAGCATTATCTCCCAAATGCAGATGCTACATTTTGGATGGCACTGACATGGTACTGCACAGGGGACACAAAGATCGGTCTGCGGGATCATTCCAGCAGGCCCTGATGTATGACATCCATACATATGTTTCCACTGGTGTTTCTGTAGACAGAGAAGCTCTGGGAAGAACTGGTAACATTGGGACATTCCCATGGCAATAGAAAGCACAAGCGCACTCTCAGTTCGCTGTTTTGGAAAGACTCCAATATGACGTACAGCAGAATGCCGAGCTGAAAACCTTTAAGCTTCATTTCCAGAAGAGGAAGTGGACTCTGCACTTTCAGAATTGTGAGGTAAGTGCAACAAAACAAAGTTTTACTAATTGAAATAATATGGTGTGCTCATCACAACAAAGGCAACACCAGCAATTAGAGCTATACCAGACAACACACACAGGAACAGGACATGGCATCAATGCCTAGGGAAAATTGGCCTCACAGAAATATCATGGAACTTTGTACACCCAATGGTCTAAAATTTTCACTTAACAAAGCCCTATAAATCTATATTAGATACCTGATATTACTTGACCAGTAGAGATAAAGTATAGTAAAAAAACAGGAAGTACCATTTTCAGTTCCAAAGAGTTTGAAGGCCCAAAAAATAAGCTTTCAAACATCTAGACTGCAAAACGCTACCAGAGCAAGTATTGAAAACTGAGGAGAGGAAAACATGAAGTACAACAGTGTCTCAGAATCACAAAAGGCAGTATACCAGGAAAGGGGAAGAGAAACTCTAAAAACGAGCCAAATAATATCAGAAAACCCAAGGATGAGACAATACCAGGGCTAAAGTCAGTCCAAAGCAGACTTGATAATGCAGATGGACTCGTGAAAGACTGTGAAGACAGGGGAACAGAAATCCCTCGATCAGAAGAAGACATAGAAAAAGAAGTGCAAACCAATGCAAACATTGCTATTGAAGCCTGGGTTAAGACAAAGCATGAAAGAGTATGATTCGTAAGAGTCCCAAATGGAAAAGCAAGATTAACAAAAAAAAGCCTGAAAAGATAATTGTAGAAAAGTCAGACTGAAACTTGCTGAAAGACAAGAAAGAATCATCTATACGATTTCAGGAACTACACAGCGTCCAAAGGAGGTGGAATCCCAATAGACATACTTGCAGCTGTATAATTCAAATCAACAAAGTTCATGACCACCCCAGTGATTTAAAATGCATCTAGAGGAAAGCAATTTAGTCACAACAGAACCTCCAGAGGGGTTTCAGCTCATATCTCGGCCGAAATATTGCAGAACAGGGAGGAGTGCAAGGACATAGGCCATATCCTGAATGAGAAAAAGCTGTAATCATGGGTAGCCTATGCCACATGACTGCCATTTCTAATAACGGCAGAGCTAGGGAAATTCACAGACCAGCAAAGCTTAAAAGAATTCAGCAGTTCAAAACTTATCCTAAAAGAAAGATTGAGAATTCTACCCTGAATAGAAAAGTAGCAAGATGAAATGGAAATAAGAAAAACCATTATTGGAAATGCAAGAAGAGCGTGAGTTACAAACAAGAAACAAGAAGAAGGCAAGGAGGATATCAAAGCCATAAGATGGGAGAGGGTAGCAGGAAATCATAGGTGATTTTAAGCATTATCTTTAGTGACTCACATATATGACTCTCTGATTGAAGCAAACGGAGTGATGCATGGCCTAATGTGTTTGCAAAACCAACCACAAGCAAACAAACAAACAAACAAACAAACAGACACCAAAAGGGTACGGTTGGCTGACATATACCAAAGAAACCATGAGTATTCAAAACAAAATACTCAAAGTGATGTCAAGGATCATTCAGCACGCATCGACCCAGTATCGCAGCTTAAATGTACTCAACACACTTGTATTCAGAACACAGATGCGTGCATTAATATTCACAAATATTGATTCAAAAGAGCATATCGTGACCTAACCCAAATGCCGATATTGAATAAGATTTGGTCATAGTCCGTGATATAGTCTTACAATTCTTCCAACAGCAAGAATGAATGCCATATTCTACCCTAAGTAGAGAAGAAATGGCATAAGCCTATAACAAAGACAAGTAGGTCTGCAAAACTGTACTAAGAGCAAACGAGACAGACGGTAAAGTGCACATTGGGATTGGTTTCATTTCTCGGAATTTCAGCCCCCATGAAAAAAATGGATCTATTTTCTGAGAGCGTGGGTGTTTCAGCAGAAAGCAACAGACGGATATGTATCCTGGGTGAATGGATATTACACAAACATGAGTTTCCTTTAGTGGGGTCTCTGTGTACTGTGAGCTGTTAGAAAGTTTCAAGACGTGTGAAACCATAAACTAAAACTGGACACACTTCCCTCCGTTTGTACTGTATATATATATCTGAACCAAAGGAATGAGGGAAGATAAAAGGACAATGGCACACTAGTGGATAGAATCACATTTAACTTAGGAACCTCTCGTTTGATGCAGCCCCTCCTCCAACACTGAAAATATTCAGCAACCATTGGGGATGGCAGTTACCGGTTGGATTCTAGGTGGAATCTTGGTGTGTACCGCGAGGCTTGTTGTGGCTGGTGGATCCAAGGTAACTGGGCAGAATTCTGTGGGTGGATCAGTGTGATGGATTGGCTGCCGCCCTTTGTTGAGATTGGCTTAGGTCTTTTGTTCGGGACGCTGTGTAAGTTCGAGATAATGCTGCTGCCCAAAGACCTAAGTTCACGGGTAAGTTTCCAGAACCTGAAAGGGCAGACAGTGGAAGATCTGCCTGTCATCAGCTTACTGGTGAGGCTCCGAGGTACTTTCAGACTTGCCCAGTCCTGTTGAAGTCGACTTTATGGGAGACACGAAGAGAAGCTGGCAGAAAAGCTGGCTGCACGGATTGAGGAGAGATGCGAACATATTGATGAGAGTTGTTCTGCTACAATGGAGAATACTGGCATGGAGACATCTCTAGAGAATACCAGGCTCGAAAGACATTCATGGGACCTACTGAACCTCTGCGATACTGGCAGAAACATTCGGAGTGTCAACGTGCACTTGAGAAAGTCACTCAATTCTCTGCTCCAAGAACGGCTCCACGAATCCTGACATCTAAAACAGAAGAGATGGCAGAGATGATAAAAGCGCTCATGTTCTTGGAAGAGGTCATGAGAATCCACAGGTCCCAAGGGGCATTTACAAACCATTCAGACCAAAATGCACCAAGCCCAGGTAAGCATTTTCCCAGGTTTGGGCCTTGCTATCAAGCACTTGCTCTTCCCTCCCCTCCACTCAGGCATCCATTTTAAAGGATCAGAACCTGAGCTGCAATGAAGCCAGTAGGAGAAGAGCACGCCCCTCCTAGAATCAGAGTTCCTCCAGCTTCACCCTCTGTGAACAACAATGAACTCCTTAAAGGTCAAATACTCTCGCGTAAAATAGGAATTGAATACTTAGCTCACACAAAGAAATGATGACCTTCCCCTAGATTCAGCAAATGCTGGGTTTATGTCTTCTCTGGGGTGAAGGGAGTGTGGTAAGTGAGAGGAATCTTTGACTGAACTCGAATATGTACTAGGCCTCAGTTTTTCAAGACAGTATAGGTAAATATTATGTCAGATAGTTACCTGAACTGTAAAAGTCGTGAAAGACTTTAAAGACACAGTTTTTGTGGACCGTCTTTCTCTTCAGCCAAGCACCGGGTGCACGATATATTGGGGGTGCAGACTTGGTTGTGTTAAATTGCTTTACCCAACATGATCGGATGATTAAGCGTTCTCATCACTGATAGAAGAACACCTGCTTTTCAATAGCCTAGCATAGCTGCAGCAGTGTTCTCATAGCTAAAATGCCTGTATGTGCTTTTGGAATCAAGCCTAAATGTATAGATTTTGTTTGGTTTTACTCGTACTTTCCTAAAGAAGAATGTTACCCCTTGAAATGCCAACATTGGCCAGTATGTGTCATTGGGAGTATAGGGCACCTCATGCACAACGGAAACCCAGGTTCTCGGTTATTTCATGGTTTCAATAGTTACTTCATGGTTCCTGTTGGTGTTGGAGGCTTCAACAGTAAAGAGTTGACATGTCCCCTTCAACATTTTGGACTGCGATTTTACTTTCTATCTGTCTACATTTTTCTTAGAGCTGACATAATGTTACAAAAATTGACAAGTCTGACTTCTAGGTAAATTTAGTACGTTTCCAACACTAACTTCATTTTCATATAAATCCCAAAACATGTAAATCAATTCTATTAACCTTCTTAAAAACTGCAACTGTGTTATCAACACAATGTCAGAATTGGAGTCTTCGGACAATCCCTCCAACCATGGCTTTATAGAAAACAGAGCTAAACAAACATCACATTTCTGTGAATTACATCTGGAAAGTGTTGATTTATCGATGCCTAGTTGGCAGAGAACCAGTGCAACCTGCGCTCGCTCCCTCCCATGTACACAGCAATGTAAACTTCCACTCACCCAGCCCTTGGCACAGGACACTTTCCGAAGAGTGGTCTGTTACTTCCAAAGACAGGCTGAGGCCTCAGAAAACCTGGAAGCAGGAGAAGGCAAAGTAGAGAATGGAAATCTGTGCAGGATCTGACCTCTGTTGATGGACCAGCAAAGGTGAAACTCTATTTTACTTGGATGCACACTCTCAAGTGGACAGCACACATGGGACTGTAGGTAATGCGCTGAGTGTTAGAAGAGTGCACAGCAGATTCTTGGCTGACATAACTCTTAGAAATCAGCACAAAATGTCCCCACAATTGATTCTGAGACCAAGATCCGATCTGCCAAATTTGAGCTAGCAGAGGCAGTGGATAATGAGGTATAGAGCTACAGATAATGGCACACGCTGAGTCTCAGGGATCTGGAGTGCATTGTGGGTTGTGGTGGGTTCTATCAAGAGAGCAAACCGACCAGTTACCCCAGTAAGAAAGCAACCACATTGGCGTGTGAGGTTGAGTTTTTCGATATGTGCCATGGCCACATCCACTGCACCTTGCAGGCCCAGGATCAATTTGGCATTTTGCCAATAGAGCACGTGTGGGGCTCAACTAGGGAAGCCGTGCATCTGGTCTGAGGGATTCAGTGGCCCTTGGGTTTGAAATCAGTATTAAAAGCTTTAGGATCTGCTACAGTCATAACCTGGACAGGGATTACGGATTGGTTTGAGGAAGAGAATTCGGTACAGCTCTGTGTTTGCATTCGTGCACCCATGACCCAAGGATGAGGGATCAAGGAAGAGTGGTCAAAGTCCACAACGTGAGAAGTTGAAGCATTTCCTTCAGCATTATCTCCCAAATGCAGATGCTACATTTTGGATGGCACTGACATGGTACTGCACAGGGGACACAAAGATCGGTCTGCGGGATCATTCCAGCAGGCCCTGATGTATGACATCCATACATATGTTTCCACTGGTGTTTCTGTAGACAGAGAAGCTCTGGGAAGAACTGGTAACATTGGGACATTCCCATGGCAATAGAAAGCACAAGCGCACTCTCAGTTCGCTGTTTTGGAAAGACTCCAATATGACGTACAGCAGAATGCCGAGCTGAAAACCTTTAAGCTTCATTTCCAGAAGAGGAAGTGGACTCTGCACTTTCAGAATTGTGAGGTAAGTGCAATAAAACAGAGTTTTACTAATTGAAATAATATGGTGTGCTCATCACAACAAAGGCAACACCAGCAATTAGAGCTATACCAGACAACACACACAGGAACAGGACATGGCATCAATGCCTAGGGAAAATTGGCCTCACAGAAATATCATTGAACTTTGTATGCCCAATGGTCTAAAATTTTCACTTAACAAAGCCCTATAAATCTATATTAGATACCTGATATTACTTGACCAGTAGAGATAAAGAAGTTTAGTAAAAGAAACAGGAAGTACCATTTTCAGTTCCAAAGAATTTGAAGGCCCAAAAAATAAGCTTTCAAACATCTAGACAGCAAAACGCTACCAGAGCAAGTATTGAAAACTGAGGTGAGGAAAACATGAAGTACAACAGTGTCTCAGAATCACAAAAGGCAGTATACCAGGAAAGGGGTAGAGAAACTCTAAAAACGAGCCAAATAATATCAGAAAACCCAAGGATGAGACAATACCAGGGCTAAAGTCAGTCCAAAGCAGACTTGATAATGCAGACGGACTCGTGAAAGACTGTGAAGACAGGGGAACAGAAATCCCTCGATCAGAAGAAGACATAGAAAAAGAAGTGCAAACCAATGCAAACATTGCTGTTGAAGCCTGGGTTAAGACAAAGCATGAAAGAGTATGATTCGTAAGAGTCCCAGATGGAAAAGCAAGATTAACAAAAAAAACCTGAAAAGATAATTGTAGAAAAGTCAGACTGAAATTGCTGAAAGACAAGAAATAATGAGGTATACGAAATCAGATAGTACACATACCAAAGGAGTTGGAAACCCAATACATCTACATCCAGCAGTATTATTCAAGTCAACAAAGTTCATGATCAACCCAGTGATTTTAAATGCACCTAGAGGAAGTTAACTTAGTCACAACACTACCTCCAGATGGGTTTCATCTTATATGTCGAGAGGAATATTGCAGGATAGGAAGGAGTGACAGGACTTAGACCAAATCCTGAATAAGAAAAAGCTGCAATCTATGGTAGCCTATGCTACAAGACTGCCATTCCTATTATAGGCAGTTCTAGATAATTTCTCAGACCAGCAAAACTTAGAAGAATTCAGCAGTTAGGAACTTATCCTTAAAGGAATATTGTGAATTCCACCCTGAATCGAAAAGTAGCAAGTAGAAATATAAATAAGTAAACCATTATTGGAAATGAAAGAAGAGCAATGAGTTGCAAAGAATAAACAAGAAGGCAATGAGGAAATCAAATTCCTGAAGATGGGAGAGGGTAGCAGGAAATCATAGATGATTTTCAGCACTATACTAAGTTAATCAGCTTACATGACTCTCTGAAGCAAACGGAGAGATGCATGGCGTAATGTGTTTGCAAAACAAACAACATGCAAACAAACAATCAAAGAAATAAACACAAAAAGTGTACGGTTGTCTGACATCTATCCAAATGAAACATGATAATTCAAAATAAATTACTCAAATTGATGTCAAGGATCATTCAGCCTGCATTGACCCAGTATCGAGGCTTGCATGTAATCAACACACATGTATTCAGAAAACAGATGCATGAATTAATTTTCATAAATATTGATTCATAAGAGCATATCGTGACCTAACCCAAATGCCGATTTTGAATAAGATGGAGTCATAGTCCGTGATATAGTATTACAAGTCTTCCAACAGGATCAATGAATGGCATATTCAACCCTACGTAGAGAATAAATGGCATACACCTATAACAAAGACAAGTAGCTCTGCAAAACTGTACTAAGAGCAAAAGAGACAGACAGGAAAGTGCACATTGGAATTGGTTTCACTTCTAGGAATTTCAGCCCCCATGAAACAAATGGATCCATGTTCTGAGAGTGTGTGTATTTCAGCAGAAAAGCAACAGACGGATATGCATTGTGGGTGAATGGATATTACACAAACAAAAGATTCTTATAGTGGGTGTTTGTGTAATGTTAACTATTAGAAAGTTTAAAGACGTGTGAAACCATAAACTTAACATGGACAGAATTCCCTCCATTTGTACTGTGTATACAGATCTGTACAAAAGGATAGAGGGAAGAAAAAACGGATCATGGGACACTAATGGAGAGAATCACATTTACCTTTGGAACCTCTCGTCTGATGCAGCCCCTCCCCCAACACTGACAAGATGCAGCAACCATTGGTGATGGTACTTACCGGTTGGATTCCAGGTGGAATCTTGGTGTGTTCCACCAGGATTGTTGTGGCTGGTGGATCCAAGGTAACTGGGTAGAATTCTGTGGTTGGATCAGTGTCATGGAGGTGGTACCGTCCTCTATGGAGCTTGGCTTAAGTCTCTTTTTCGGGAATCTGTGTAAGTTCGAGATACTCGTGCTGCGCAATGGCCTGAGTTCATGGGTCAGTTTCCAGAACCTGAAAGGGCATACAGTGGAAGATCTGCCTGTCATCAGCTTACAGGTGAGGCTCCGAGGTACTTTCAGACTTGCCCTGTCCTTTAGAATTTGACTTTATAGGAGACATGAAGGAAGCTGGCAGAAAAGCTGGCTGCACGAATTGAGGTGAGATGCAAACACATTGATGAGAGTTGTTCTGCTACAATGGAGAATACTGGCATGGAGACTTCTGTTGAGAATACCAGGCTCGAAAGACATTCATGAGACATATTGAACCTCACTGATACTGGCAGAAACATATGGAGTGTCAACGTGCACTTGAGAAAGCCACTCAATTCTCTGCTCCAAGAACGGGTCCAAGATTCCTGACATCTAAAAGAGAAGAGATGGCAGAGATGATAAAAGCGCTCATGTTCTTGGAAGAGGTCGTGAGAATCCACACATCCCAAGGGGCATTTATACACCACTCAGACGACCAAGCACAAGGCACAGTTAAGCCTTTTCCCAGGGTTGGCCCTTGGTATCAATCACTTACTCTTCCCTCCCCTCCCCTCATGTATCCATTTCAAAGAATCAGCACTTGAGTTGCAATGAAGCCAGTAGGAGCTGAGCAAGCCCCTCCTAGTATCAGAGTTCCTCCTCCTTCACATTCTGTGCACAACAGTGAACTCTTCCTTTGTCAACTACTCTCGACTAAAATAGATTGGTATTGAATACCTCGCTCACAACTTGAAATGATGATCTTCCCCTAGATTCAGCAAATGCTGGGCTTATGTCTACTTTGGTGTGAAGGGAGTTTTGTAAGTGAGTGAATTTTTTGCCTGAATTTGGATATTTATTTATCCTAATTTTTTCAAAACAGTATTTGTAACTATTATAATTCAGTTATTGAAATGAAGTGTAATTGTTGGGATAAATATGTAGTGACACTTTTTTTTGTGGACCATCTTTTCCCTTTTGTCAAGTCCCAGGAGCAGGATATAATGTGATTGCTGTATTTTTTGGGTTAAATTGCTTTTCTCAACATAATTTTTCGATTAAACATTCTCATCTTTGATAGACGAGCACATGATTCTCAATAGCCTAGCAAAGCTGCGGCAGTGTTCTCATATCTATAATATCTCTAAGTGCTATTGAAACCAAGCCTATGTAAAAATACATTGTTTGGGTTTCTTTCTGGTTTCCTAAATAATAATTTTTCCCATTGAATCGCCAACAATGACCAGTATGTGTCATTATTAGGAAAGGGCACCACATGCACAATGGAAACCTAGGGTTGTGGTTGTTAATGGTTCTAAGAATTATTTCATTGTTTCTGTTAGTGCTGGAGGCACCAAGAGAAAACTGTTGACCTGCCTCCTTCTTGACTTTTGGCTGCTAATTTATATTTTCTGTGCATTTTTCTTATTTGGATATTTCAAGCTGGTACCTAAATTTGGCAACACTGTCTTATAGTTAGATTTAGTATGTTTCTAAAACTGTCTTTATTTTGATACATTTCCCATGTATGTAATTAATTCTGTTTATTATTTGAAAGTCTGCAACTGAGGTATGAACACATTGTCAGACCTGGATTTTTCGGACACATCCTCCCAGAATTGATATACAGAAAAATAGCTAAACAAGAATCAAGTGTCTGTGAGTTATGACTAAATTGTGTTAATTTATCCATGCCAAACTGGCAGAGTACCAGTGCAAACTTCGCTCACTCTCTCCCATGTATACAGCAAGATAAACATACACTCTCCCAGCCCTTGGCTCAGGAACCCTGCTGAAAAATGCCCAAACATCTCTTACTTCAAAAGTCAGAAAATTCTCACATAACCTGGAAAGAGTTGAAGGCAAATTAGAGAATGGAAATCAGTGCAGGACCTGACCTTTGGTGAGGGAACAGTAAAGGGGAAACTGTGTTTTACTGGAATGCACACTCTAAAGTGGACAGGTCATTTGAGATGGAAGACAATGTGCTGAGGGTTAAAAGAGTGCATAGTGGACGTTTGGTTGACATATCTGAAAGCAATAATCACAAAATTTCTCTGCAATTCATTCCCAGACCAATACTCCACCTGTTAATTTTGAGCTAGGAGTGCCTGTGGAATCTGTGTGTTAGGGCTGTGGCTGATGTCACAAATTTATTCCCAGGGGTTTAGAGATTGTTTTGGGCTGTGGTTGGTACTATCTAGAGAACAGATCTGCCTGGGTCCTCTCTTAATATTAAATCTGCTGGCATATGTGTTGTGGATTAGCTTAGTAACCCAGGGCCTTAGTCACAGTCTTTCCACATCCACGGTATAATTGCTCATTTTCTCCATAAAGGAGAAATGGGTCTCATTCAGAGTCATCTTCATCTAGTTTCTAGAATCCAGGGCAATTTATTGTTGAAATCAGATTCTATAGCCCAAGGATCTGCAACTTTCATAGGCAGGATTGAAATTTCTTATTGTCCATAGCAGAGGTTTTTGAAATGCCTCATGCTTGCCTTTGAGTTCCAATGCCTTATTGCAAGAGTTCTTGGAGCAGAGATCTGCTGAACAATAGGTGAATTTGAAGCCTTTCCATCAGCCTTGACTACCACATGCTAATGCAACAATAGTTGTGGTGCTGACCCAGTACTACACTAAGGACCCAACTGTGGCACTGCATGTTTCAACAGGTTCTAATGTGTGACATCATTAGATTTGTTTCCACTTTTGTTTTTGTTTGCAGAGAACCTGAGGGAACCCATTATAAAATTTTGACTTTTCCGTGGCAATAGTAAGGACGAATGCACTTTCATGAGAGTGTATTGGAACCATTCCCTATCCACATATCCAGCCGGCAGCCCAGAAACCATTTTGAAGCCTCTATTCCCACAAAAATTACTAGTCCCAGCACTGTCAGAGGTATGATAAGAATTTAACCAAAATGACACTCTGCTAACATTACTAGAATAGGTTGTATTCACCACAACAAAAACCACACTAGCAATCATAGATATAAAAGGCAACAGACACAGAAGGAATGCATGGCATCATTACATACCAAAAACAATCCTCACAGCATTAATACTAAATGTGCACAGAAATGATTTCACTTACAAAAGCTGTTCAAGTCTATAATAGATAACTGATAATCCTTAACCCATAGCAATAGAGAGATATAATAAAGTTAAAAGAACCATTCCAAATTTTCAAAAGACAGGAGTCTCCTGAAAGAACATGCAATGTATTAGACTACCAAAATTTACTAGAACATGACTTGAAACGGGAGGACATAAAAACACTGAAGGAAATCTTGAGTCTATGAATACAAATGCAGGCTAGTATAAATGGAAAGAGAAACACTTTAGATGAGCCAAATAGAATCAGAAAACTCAACGGTGAGAATAGCTAAGCTAAAGACAGTCCAAATCGGACTAGATAATGCAGAGGAACAAATAAGTGACTTCGAAAGCAGGATAACCGCAATCACTCAGTCAGAACACGACATAGAAAAGCAAGTGAAAACCAATGTAAGCAATGCAACTGAAACCTGGGATAAGAGAAAACATACCAGTCTATGACTCATAGGGTTCCCACATGGAAAAGAAGAAAGACAAATGGTTTGAAAAGATATTTGAAGAAATCAGACTGAAATTTTCTTAAACGAAAGATAGAACCAGCTATCTCAACACAGGAAGCACAGAGGGTCCAAGCATAATGAACCCCAGTAGGCCTACAAAAATATATATTCTAATTTAAATGGCCAAAGTTGATAATAAAGAAATGATTCTAAATGCACCAAAATAGAAACAAGTGCATTGCAAGAGAACTTTCTAATGTCTTCAGCTGATTTCTCAATAGATATATTGGTAATTTTTTCTTCCCTCTTTCATTTTGTGTTGATCTCTATTCCAAGAACTGATGAAAGGCAGATTCCTTCAGTCTAAACAAGATGAGTTGGCAGAGATTCTAAAAGTGTTCAAGTTCTTGGAAGAGGTCATCAGAATCAACACATCTCAAGGGGCTTTTTCAGACAATACAAGAGACCATGCACCAAGCCCTGTTTATACTTTTCCCAGGAGTGGGCCAATGTATTAAGACTTGCTGTTCCTTCACACTAAACCAGCCATGCAGGTATACCCTCAGTCTGCTACTGCAGTTGAATTGGAGCCAGGTCCAATTTTACCAACACTGTAGGGAGAACCTGAGCCTGCTACTGCAAGAGACACAGCACTGTGTCCCATTTCACCAATCTTTCAAGGAGACCCTGAGCCTATTCCTGCAGGAGACTCAGAGCCAAATCACATTCCACCAGCTGTGTAGGAAGACCCCCAAGCCTTCACTTGCAATGGATCCAGGAATGTGTCCAATTCCACTAGCCTTGTAGGGAGACCTTGAGCCTATTCCTGCAGGAGAACCAGATCTCTGTCATATTCCACCATCCCTCCAGGAAGATGCAGGGCCTCCTCCTGCAGGAGACTCAGGAATGGGTCCAATTTCACCAGTCCTGCAGGGAGACTCTGAGCCAATTCCTGCAGGAGACCCAGGACTGGGTCCCATTCCATCAACCATGCACTAAGACCTTGAAGTGGGTCCAATTCCACTAGCCTTGCTGGGTGACCCACAAGCCTGATCCTGCAGGAAAATTAGATATATGTCATATTCCAGAAGCCCTGCAGGAAGACTGAAAACCTGCTCTTGCAGGAGACCCAGGAATAGGTCCAAATCCACCAGCCTTGCTGGGAGAGCACAAACCTGATCCTGCAGGTGATACAGAGCAAGGTACAATTCCAACAGCCCTGCAGGGATATCCTGAGGCCACTTCAGCAGGAAACACATGACTGGGTCACATTTCAATACCCCAGAAGGGAGACTGTGAGCCTGCTACACCAGGAAACCCAGGACTTCTTCCCATTCCACCAAACCTGCAGTCAAACACTGAGACTGCATCTGCAGAAAACACAGAGCGGGTCACATAACACCAGCCCTGTAGTGAGACTACAAACCTGCTCCTGGGGGAGACCAAGCCCTTCACAGAGAACATGAGCCAGCTCCTGCAGAAGAACAAGAGTTGTGTGACATTCTACCAGCTCTGCAGGTAATCCCTAGGCTTGCTCCTGCAGGAGACAGACATCCCAGTCCAATTCCATCAGCCTTTCCAGGGAGAACCCCAGCTTCCTCCTGTAGAAGAGCCAGAACTAGATCTCATTCCACCAACCCTGCACGGAAACACTAAGCTTGCTCCTGCAGGATACCCACAGCCAAGTCATATTCCACAAACCCTGCAGGGAGACACTGAGCCTGCAATTGCAAGAGACCGAGGACTGGGACGAATTCCACCAGCTCTGCAGGGAATCTCTCACCTTCTCCCATAGGAGACTAAGAGCCATCAGTTCTGGTGGGGTCCCTAAGCCTGCATCTGCAAAAAATACTACAGAGTGGAGTCACATTCCACCAGCCCTGCAAAGAGAACAGAACCTGCTGCTGCAGGAGACACAGGACTAGGTCCCATTCCACCAACCTTGCAGGGATACCCTGAGCCTTGGACCAAGAAATGGGACAAATTCTGCTAAACTTCTAGGGAGACCATGAGCCTCTCCTGCAAGAGAACCAGAGATGGGTCATATTACAGTATTCTTCCAGGAAGACCCAAGGCCTGTTCCTGCAGGAAATGCAAGAACAGGCCCAATTCTTCCAGCCCGAAGGTAGAGTCCAAATCTGTTCTGGCAGGTGACCCAGAGATGGGTCCCATTCCATCAGCCCTGCAGGGAGACTCTGAGCCTACTTCTACAGGAGACCCAGGAATGGGTCCCATTAAACCAACCCTGAAGGGAGACACAGAACCTACACTTGCAGGAACCACAGAGACAGGTCACATTCCATCAGCCCTGTAGTGACCCCTGAGCTGGGTCCAATTACACTATCCTTGCAAGGAGACCCTGTGCCTATTCCTGAAGCAGAACAAGTGATGGGGTCATGTTCCAACAACCCTGCAGGAAGACCTGGAGCCTGCTTCTGCAGAAGACCCAGGACAGGGTCTGATTCCACCATCCCAGCAGGGAGAAAACTAGTCTGCTCCTGCAAGTGACCAAGGTCTGAGTCATATTCCACTAGCCCTGTAGGAAGAACATAAGACTGCTTTTACAGGAAACTCAGAGCCATGTGCCATTCCAGCAACACTGCAAGGAGAGTCTGAGCCTGCCCCTGAAGGAAACAGAAACCCAGTCACATTCCACAAGCCCTGCAGGGATACCTGATCCTGCACATGCAGGAGACCCAGGCCTGGGGCCAATTCTACCAGCCCTGTGGAAAGACCCTGAATCAGCTCTGGCAGGAGACTAAGAGCCATGTCACATTCCACCAGCCCTACAGGTAATTTATCAGCCTGCTCCTGCAGAAGACCCAGAGCCAGGTCACATTCCATGAGCAATGCAGGGAGACTTAGAACCTACACCTTCAAAAGACCCAAGAATTGGACCAATTCCAACAGCACTGCAGGGAGACCATTAGCCAGGTCCAATTCCACTAGCCCTGCATAGAGACCCCGAGCATGCTCCTGTAGGAGACCCAGCACTGGGTCTCATTCCACAAGGCTTGCAGGGAGAAACTCTGCCTGTTTCTGCAGGAGACCAACAGCTGAGTCACATTTCACCAGCCCTGAAAGAAGACCCCAATCCTGCACCTGCAAGGGACATAGGACTGGAACAAAATTGACTAGCCCTGTAGAGGGACCCTGAGCCTGCTTCTGCAAGAGAATCAGAGATGGGTCATATTCCATCAACCCAGCAGGGACAGTCTGAGCCTGCTCCTGCTGGTGATACACAGTAGGGTGAAATTGCAAAACCTTGCAGGGACACCATGAATCTGCTGCTGCAGGAGAAAAAGGATGTGGTCTCATTCCACAAGCCTTACAAGGAGACCCTGAGCCTGGTCTTGCATGAGATCCTGAGCTGGATCCTGCATGAGACACAGGACTGGGTCCCATTTTACCAACCCTGCAGGGGAACCCGAACCTGCACCTGCAAAAAACACAGAACCGTGTCACATCCCACCAGCTCTGCAGGGAGACTGTAAGACTAGCCCTACAGGAGACCTAGAGACAGGTTACTTTACCAGTCCTGCAGGGAGACCCTGAGCCTGATCTTGTAGCTCCTCCTGCACCTACACACACACTTCTATGAGACCCAGAGCCAATTCAGGCATCACCATCCCTACGGGCTGAGATGCCTCTGCAAACACCAACACTGTCATCTAATTCTCAGAATCAACCCACTCCCAGACGCAAACATTACTTCCCTTCTCCTGGCATCATTTTTGTTTGTTTTTTATGTAATTTCCTTGTTTTCTTTCATGTCATTTAGAGTATCATCTATTTTTATGTTTTAAGTTTACAATAATAAAATTTAGATGTTTTTCCATTTTAAATTGTGCAATTCAGGAGCATTAAGTGCATTCACAATGCTGTGTAACCATCATCACTGTCTAGTTTCAGACTGTTTCTTTCCTCATAATAAAACCCTGTATCCAAAGCACACATTCTCTTTTCTCCCTCCCCCAGCCCCTGACAAGCCCTAATCCGATTTCTTTCTGTGTGTCTTTCCCTACCCTGGATGTTCCCTATCAATGAAATCATACAAAAGGTGGCTGTTTGTGTCTGCTCTCGTATTTTAACAAGGGACTGTTTTTTTTTTTTTAACTTGAAGTAGCATTTTGGTTATTTGAAAGGGAAACCCAGGTGGATTAAACATGAGATGTACAAAATGAAAATTTTTATTAACTATGTGCATAATCTCGAGATAGGCACTGCTATTCTATGTGTGAAACCAGAGCCAGAAGGGAGATGCTTAGCTCTTCCTGTGGCAAAACATAACCTACAAAATAAAAAATAATAATATTCAAAAGCCATGAAAGACAAACCACAACCTGGAAAAATCATTTTTCATAACCTAAAGTCAGAGAAAGGTTTCAAATCCCTGTGGTCCAAAAACTTCTTGAAACACTGTGTTCTAAACAGAAACAGAACAAACACATGCAATTCCAACAAGAGGAAATGCAGGTGGCCAGTGTATATTAGAGGTGCTTGACCTCTCAAGTGAGGATGCACACAGATGTACACACTTTGGAGACAGCATTGGTCACCATCACACTGGCAGGACTTTAGCCTGGTGACAACCAGCTCTAGTGACAACATGAGGAGGCAGAGGCCACAGTAGATCCCCTGGAGGGAAGAGTGAGCAGACACTCCTCTCTGGGAGAACAGTATGCAGGATGAATTACAGTTCCACAAGTTCACCACTTTCCGAGTAGTGCTGATGCTTAGTGTTGATCATACTAAAATTCTTGCACAATTTTTCAAAGATGTCTTTTCAAGATGTTCATCACAGTTCTGGTTTAACTAGTAGGAGATTGGAAGCAACACTAATGTTCATGGAGAGGGGGTTGGATTCATTAGTTCTGGTTCACATGGAGGAATGATTGTTGTGCAGCTAGAAAAATGACTGCTAGGTCTTTACCTGATGTCAAGGAAGCCCTCAGTTTGGATGCTTGTTAATCCATCATCTACATCCCAGATGCCATCTATGACCACATATGTGTCAAATCATCATAGATGTAAATGAATCTTGTGGTGTGTGAGAGACAGAGGCAGAGAGAATAAGAGAGATAGAGACTGAGAGATGTTCACCAAGCCATTCATGACGGTCACTTCTGGGGGTGGGATTTGCAAATCTCTGCACTTCTCCTTTAGGAAACATTTCAAGTGTTAATAATGTATCTATATTGCTTTACTAATTCTTAGGTATTTAAAGCATATGTTACTTGAGATTCATTCATATTGCATCCACAGCATAAAGTTTATTATTTTTATTTTAAAGTATTTGTTACAAGTACAATCAGCATTTATGAGAGTAAAATGATAAATTCTAAAGAATTAAGAATCAGATAAAGAACAAAACCTTTTGGTGACTCCGACACAGTCCAGCTAGTTGGCAGCAAATGGCAGGGTGGGACAGGTTTCTCTAGAAGGTTGTGTATGTTCTGAATCCGCATCCAATAGAGGCAAGGAAAAATTACAAGACATGTACGCTGGAAACTACAACAGCTTGTTGAGAGTAATTAAGAAAGACCTAGCCCTATTTTAAAATTTGAAGGAGCCAAAGTGACAGAGTAGACAGACTCACAGCTTGACCTCTCCCACAAATACACAAAGAATTACATCTACAAAAACATTGAATTGCACAGAAACCTCCTGAACTCTGGCACAGTGTCTCTCATTTTGAAATACAGGAAGATTCTCACAAAATATGGTAAGGAATAAAAAGAAAAAAGACAAATTCAGTGCAGGACTGATCCTGCAGGGAAAAAGTAGCATAGGAAGAAAGGCACCATCACACTGGGACACAACCTCTCTAGCTGGGAGATCAGCTAGGAAAGAAGCAGAGCTTCCAAGGTTTGGAGGAGACAGTGGCAACTGCATGGCAGGCAGAACTGGGGAATACTGACACAGAGGGTCCCTGTGATGACCAGCCCTAGACATGAACTAGCAGGTATGAGCCAGGACTGGCTACTGGAGTCAGTGAAGAGCCCAGGCAGAGGGCTGGGTCACACTGCAGAGAGGCAGCATCAGGAAACTAGAGGGCAGTGTGAGCTCTGGCTGTGTGTGTGTGTGTGAGTGGAACAGAACAGACTGAAACTCTCATAAAAAAGCAACAATGTTGGTATAATGGGGGAGGAATGACACATGGCTGTGCCAAAGTCACTTTCTCCACTTGGCTCCATTGTTGGTGTGTTCTCATGAGAAGAGAAATGGGGCTTGGTCATAGCCAACACTGCTGCACAAAGGCAGAGCTGAATGTTGAATCCATATCCTGTGCCATTGCAACTTCACAGGCGGGACTGAGATTTGTTTACAGCCCCAGGCAGAGAGGGTGGATTTGCTCTCTCTGGTCACTTTGTGGATCCACACCTCTGGGACTTACAGGCAGTGAGTGGAGTTCTGACTCAAGAAGGGTGGCCAGTGAGGGTATTTACAACAGGGTGGTGTATGGTTCCATATGTGGATGTGGGATTGTGGTTTGAGCTGAACATGTAGTGGACCACAAATTCATGTGTGTGACTACACACTTGCTAAGGCAGGTCCAAGGGACTGACACTGCTGGATCTGCACTGATGTTCCTGGGGCTCAGAACCTGAGGGGCACCAGAGTAGGTGTCTGACATTCCCATAGCTAAAGCAGGGATAAAGCCAAAATCAACAAATAGTACTTTGTAAGTCTGCATAACAAGTGACAGACAACACCACAGAGGGAACTCCCCAGTGGAAATCTCCTGCCTATTTTTCTTCACAACTGAAGTGCTCCCACCATGCCTACTACAAACCACAGCTCAGAAACGGGTCTAGAAGAAATACATAGAGCCAGAGAAATATAATTAAATAAAGAAGCCGAGGAACCACTTTCAATTAAAAGAACAAGAGAAATCCCCTGAAAGAACAAACAGTAAAATAGACTGATAGTCTACTAGACTTCAAAAAGGGAATGATCAACACACTGAAAGAACTAAAAGAGACTATCAATAGAGACAGAAAACTTTGAAAAGAAAATTTAAACTGTAAAGAAGAGCTAGTTAAAAATAGAAAATTCAACTACAGGCAATCAAAAGCAGACTAGATAATGCAGAGGAATGAATAAATGACAGGAGACAAGAAAAAAGAAATAACCCAATACAGCAGACATAAAAGCCAATAAAAACCAATTAAAGCAAGATAATATAAAGTGCGCCAGCCTATGCATAATAGTGGGTCCCAGAAGGAGAAGAAAGAGAAAAGGGGATTGAAAATATAGTTAAAGAAATCATGACTGAAAACTTTCCAAACCTTAAGAAGGAAAGAATTATCCAAGTACAGGAGGCACAGAGGGTCCCAAACAAGAAGAAACCAAACAGACCTACACCAAGACATATTATAATTAAAATGGTTACAGTTAAAGATAAAGAAAAAATTCTAAAGGCAGTGAGAGAAAAACAAAATGATAGTTACAAGGGAGCCCCATAAACATTCAGCAGATTTCTCTACATAAAAACTTCTGGCCAGAAGGGAGTGGCAAGATATATTCAAAGTCCTGAATGAGAAAAGGCTGCAAACTAGGATATTCTATCTAGAAAGACTCTCCTTTAGAACAGAAAGAGAGAGAAAGAATTTCACAGACAAGCAAAACTAAAGGAATTCAGCAGTACTAAATCTATGCTAAAAAAAAATTGAAAGTTCTAATCTAAATAAAACATAAACAGGAAGCTATAGAAATTAGGAAACCATAATTGGAAATGCAATAAATACAGTGAATTGCAAGGGAAAACATGAAGATATAAATATTTCAGTAGGTCAATAAAGAAAGCAAGAAAGAAAGAGAATAGCAAAATCATAAAAGGTGAAAGAGGAGAGCAAGAGAATATAGATTTTGTTCCCTTTCTTTTTTTTTTCTTCTTTCTTTTTGTCTTCTTTCTTTTTAGGATGCACTTGAGCCTAAATGACTATCAACTAAAACCAAACAGATGAAGTAAGGGGTTACCGTACTTGAAAGACAAGGTAACCACAAATCCGAAGTATATAAAGAGTCATAAAACCCAAAAAGAAACCAAGCTTATAGAAAATAAATTTATCATATGACAAAAATGAAAAAAAAAATTAAAAGAAAGAAACAAATAAGAAATACCAAATCAACTGGAAAACAAATTTCAAAATGGCAATAAAACCACATCTATAAAATAACTACTATAAATGTCAATGGACTAAGTGTTCCAATCAAAAGAAAAAGTGAAGGAGGAGGAAAGATGGTGGAGTAAAAAAGATGCTCAGAGCTCACCCTCTCCCACAAATTCACCAAGAGTGACATCCAGACACACCCACCACCCAGAACACCTGCTGAACTTTGACAGAATATTGCCTTCTTCAAAAGATAAAATTTTCCACAAATCTGGTAGGAGAAAAGAAGAAAAAGGAAAATAGTTCAGGACCATTCCAAAGAGGAGGGAGCTGCAAAGGAGTAATAGCATTAATACACTGGGTCTACCCAACTCCAATGGCGAGTTCAGCAAGATGGAGAGGGAACATCTGCGGCTCGGATCTGTACAGAATAGCCTTTGACTGACAGAACTAAGTTAATTGGGCACAAAGAGCCCCAACGATCCCCAGCCCTAGACGTGAACCAGCAGAGGTGGAATGGGACAGGCTGTCTGAGTCGAGCAGAGGACTCGGGCTGACTGTACAGAGGAAACCTTGGGGGACTGCAATGTTCTGTGTGCCATGGCTGGGAGAGTATACAGATTAGAACAGCCTGGGTCCCCCATAAAATCCCAAAAAAAAAAAAAAGACAAAGCAACACTGCTGGTCTGCCCTGGGGGTAAGGGGATCCGTAGCCTTTGTGTCCACAGACCCACAGTGCCATTATTGGAGACTTCTTGGGAGAAGAGTGTCAAGGCTCAGCCATAGCCACCATATTTTCTGGTTCATGGTTCCCAGGTGAAGGAGGGGTCAAAAGCCGAATCCCTACCTAGGGGCTCCACAACCTCATAGGTGGGACTTAGATTTGTTTACAGTCCCAAGCAGAGGGGACCATTACACACCGATGTCTCTCTGAATTGGCTTTTCTAAGACAAATGGACAAGAAGCAGTGTTCTGGAAAAGAGCAGGGGTGAGGGCTAGTTCAGCTGTTTTCTCTGAGTCCACCTATGAAGCATGGACCTATTGCGGCAGGGGAGCTACCTGCCAACTACCTTGCACAAGTGTGGTGCTGGGACCAGGCATCTAGTGGGGGTGCAGACCACCCACAAACTGATGCTGGGACACAGACCAGGAGCACGACTGGAGGGCCTCTGGAACCAGCAAGTGGAGATTTCACAGCAGGATATGGGCAGGAGTGTGACAACCACAGGAAAAAAAGGAGCTCCTGCTCAATAGCCAGGGCAGACTCAGGCCACCAGAACACCAGCCACACCACCAACAAAGGGGATAACAGGCAAAAGGCATGGAAGGAAGACTTGGCAACCACCCATAATTAAAAACAACCTTATGACAAAATTATTAAGAGTGCATATTCTTGGAGAAAGGCCAAGATAGTGGAGTAGAAGTATACTTGTATCTTATCTTCTCAAATAAATACACCAAGACTGACATTCACAGACACACCCATCCACTCAGAACATCTGCTGAACTTTGATAAAACATTGCCATCTTCAAAAGACAAAATGTGACACCAATATGGTAGGAGAAACGGAAAAAATAAGGAAGAAATTCAAAATGGCTTGGGGTTGGTCCTTTGAAGAGGGAGCAGCAAAGGAGGGATAGTGTTGGTTGACTGGGTCTCCCCCTTTCCAACGGAGAGGTCAGCAGGATGGACAGGGAACCTCTGAGGCTCAGATGTGTACAGAACCGCCCTTGACTGACAGAATTAAGTTACATGGGCACAAAGTGTGTCAACAACCCCCAAACCTAGAAGTGAATCTGGGATGGGAAGGGACAGGCTGCTGGATCCAGGCAGACTCTGGTTGACTGTACAGAGGTAACCCTGGGGGACTACAGTGTGCTGTGGACAACTGCTTGGATTGTATACAGATCAGAACAGCCTGGGCCCCCCATAAAATAAGAAAAAATAAATAAAGCAAAGCAACATTGCTGGCTTGTCTGAGGGAAGTGGAGTTTTGTCCTTTGTCTCTGCTGACCCACAGCAACATAACTGGTGATTTCTCAGAAGAGAGAGATGAGGCTCAGCCACAGCCATCATACCCACCCAGGCAGAGGCAGGGTTGCAACCTGAACATGTACCTGGCAGTTCTGCAGCCTCATAGGTGGGACTGAGACTTGTTTACTTCCCCAGACATATAGGAAGGTTCTGTCCTGGTGCGTCTATGAACTCGCACCTCTAAGACAAATGAACAAGGAGCAGAGTTCTGGCAAAGAGCAGGGACTAGGGCTGGTGTGGCCATTTGCCTCAAGCCCACCTAAAGTGTGGAACAGATGTGGAGTGGGGAGTAGCACTGAACAGGGGAGCAACCAACCCAACTACTGTGCAGGACTGCTGCACCTGGACACGGCATTGGGAAGGGGCACACCCTGCCCACCTACCATGCAGGAGAGCAGCACCAAGATGCAGCATTGGGAGGAGATGTGACATGTCTACCTACAGGCACTGGGAGCAGCACAGACAAAGGGTGTGACCAGAGGGTCTCTGGAACCAACGAGCTTAGTTTATGAAACAAGGCAGGGGCAGGAGCTGTGACAACCACAAAACAAATAGGAGTCCCCATTCAATAGCCAGGGTAGGCTCTGGTTAACAGGTTAACGGCCACATCCATAACCAAAGGGATAACAGACAAAAGGCACAGAAGTAAGACTTGGCAACCACACTTATTTAAGAAAGACTTCTTCATAAAATTATTAAGGGCACACAATCTCCACGGGAACATCCTCTCTTCTTTTTCTGTTCCATTTTCTTTTACTTTTTAAATGTTAGTTCTTAAATAATTTTTATATTTCTATTTTTAATCCCTTTTAAAATTTTCTTTTAAAATACTAATATTATTATCTTTCAATTTGTCCAATTTCATTTTTATCTTTGTTTTGTTCTTCTGTTATGATTATACTCTGTTCTCAAATATTTTTCTTCCTTTAATGTTTTAAAAATTCATCCCAACTCAATTGTTATCTTGTTTCAATATGTTCTTCTGTTATTGATTATACTGCTTTTAAAACTAATTTCTTTGTGCTTAGTTTTATTTCTGCATCCACTTTATATAAATAAATAAACTCCTAAAGCACGACAGTAGATAACTGATACTCCATAAGCCATAGTACCAGAGAGATATAAGCAAGATGAAGAAGCAGAGCCACCTCTCTCAATTAAAAGAACAAGATAAATCCCCTGAAAGAACAATCAATGAAATAGACATTCATAGTCTACTAGATGATTTCAAGAAAGGAGTAATCAAAGTACTGAAGAAACTAAAAGAGATTGTCTATAGAGACAGAGAATATGTCAAAAAACGAAATTGAAACTCTAAAGAGGAGCCAGTGAAAATTGGAAAACTCATTTGCTGAGATGACAGTTGAGCTAAAGGCTGTAAAATGTAGGCTAGATATTTGAGAGGAATGAATATGTGACTTAGAAGACAGGACAACATAACAGCTGAGAGAAAACAAATAAAAACCAATGAAAGCAATATAAGGGGCCTATGGAATAACATTATGCATGGGGGTCCCAGAAGGAGAAGAAAGAACAAAGGGGATTGAAAAGGTATGTGAAGAAATCATGAATGAAAACTTCCCAAACCTAAAGAAGGAATCAGATATCCAAGTACAGGAAGCACAGAGCGTCCCAAACAAGGAGGTCCCAAACAGACCCACACCAAGACATATTACAATTAGGATGACCAGGGTTGAGAATAGGAAATGATTCTAAAGGCAGCAAGAGAAAAACAAAGGATGAGATACAAGGGAACCCCCATAAGATTTTCAGCTGATTTCTCTACACAAACAGTACAGGCCAGAAGGGAGGGGCAAGGAATATTCAAAGTCCTGAATGAAAAAATGATGCAGCCTACGATACTTTATCCAGCAAGGCTATCCTTTAGAATAGAAGGAGAGATAAAGAACTTCACAGACAAGCAAAAACTAAAAGAATTTAGCAACACTAAACCTATGCTAAAGGAAATATTGAAAGACCTACTCTAAACAGAAAAGAAGCAGGATGCTACAAGAAGGAGAAAACCATGATTGGAAAGGTGATTGCTACAATGAATTACAACAGAATAAACATGAAATCATAAAAGAGGACATCTAAATCATTAAGGGTGGGGGAGGCGAACAAGAAAATGTACAGGTTTCTCTCTCTCTCTCTCTCTCTCTCTCTCTCTCGTTCTTGGTAGGATGAGTTTGAGCTTATATTACTATCTGTTTAAAACAAACAGATACAGTAATGGGTTAATATATATACAAAGTAGGGTAACCACAAGCCAAAGAGTTACAACAGAGTCACAAAACTAAGAAGACACCAAGATAATAAAAAGGAAAACTATCAAACCACAAAAAGAAAATGAAAGGAACAAAGAGGAAATACAAAATCAACTGCAAAACAAAGTTCAAAATATAATAAACACATATGTATCAATAATTATTATAAATGTCAATGGACTAAATGCTTTAATCAAAGGATATAGAGTGCAGAATGGATAATAAAGCAAGTATCTACAATACACTGTTTACAAGAGACCCACGTTAGGGAGAAGGACACACATAGATTGAAAGTGAGAGGATTGAAAAAGATATTCCACAAAAATGGAAATGACAAGAAAGCAGGAATATCAACAGTGATCTCAAATAAAATAGACTTTAAAACAAAGATTATAAAGATTAAGAAGGACATTTTATAATGATTAAAGGAGTCATAGATGAAGATATTACACTCATTAACATATATGAACCCAACATAGGAGCACCTAAATACATAACAGATAAAAAGGGAAAATTTGATCAGAATACAGTCATGGTAGAAGACTTTAACTATCCATTAACATCACTGGACAGATCTTCCATACATAAAATTAATAAGACAACATAGATATTAAATGATAAAATAGAACAATTTGTCTTGGTTAATATTTTCAGAACATTATATTTCCCTAAAATAGAATATACATTCTTCCCAAGCGCACGTACCACATTTTCTAGGATAGATCATATACTTTGGCACAAAAGAAGCATTAACAATTTGAAGAAGATAGAAAATATTTGAAGCAACTTTTTCTGAACACAATACCATAAAACTAGAAATTAACTACAGAAAAATAAAGGAGAAATAAATGACAGCATGGAGATTAAAAAACATACTACTTTAAAAAAAATGGGTGGATGATGAAATCAAAGAAGAAATAAAAAAACACAGTGAGACAAATGATGATGAAAACACAACCACACAGAACCTATGGGATCCAGAAAAGGCAGTGCTTAGAGGGAAGTTTATAGTGAGAGAATCAGGTCTACCTCAAAAAAGAGGAAAAACTGCAATAAACAATCAAACTTACCACCTAAAAGAATTAGAAAAAGAAGAGCAAAAAATAACAAAAGTAAGCAGAAGGAAGGAAATAACAAAGATCAGGGAGGAAATAAATAAAATAGAGATATTAGAAACATTTGAAAAAATCAAGCCAAGAGATGGTTTCTTGAAAGGGTAAACACAATTGACAAAATTATGCTCTATGCTGGAAATTGACAAAACAATGCAAACTGACTATAACTCAATAAAATAAAAATTAAAAAATAAATATATTAACAAAAGAAAAGAGAAAAGGTAGTTTCTACTCACCAGACTGGAGGAGAGGACTGCACCCCATGCGGGGTCATACACCATGGGAAAGCCTGGGGTTAGGATTCGAGGAGCAGGGTGCTGTGGAAAGGATCTGTCACAGGGTTTCTGCAGGAGGGGAGGGTGAGGCATGTAAGCAGGCTGAGGACTGGCCATTTGAGTAAGTTCATGGGCTCTAGGGTGGAGGGGCTCCCCCAAGTGTCTGGACTTGACTCTGGGTGAGTTGGGCAGGTGGACAGTGGCTCAGTGTGAGTCCAAGTCCAGTGGAGGAGGTAGTGCATTAGATGTAGAAGGACTCCTTCTGGGGTGGGAGGGCCCACAAGGGAGGCAGGAGGCCAAGTCCAGGTGACTGAGAACAGGGAGTGTCCTGCATAGGCCTGCAGGGCAGACGAAAGCATCCAGTCTACAGAAGGTGGAAACACGGTCCATACAAGGGCTCAGCTCAGATGTCACCCCCTCAGAGGAGCCTTCCCTGCCTGCACAGTCTACAGGGACAGCCTCCTCCACGCACATCTCCCCAGCAGACACCTTCTCGATTTCCTGCATAGCATTCAGGACCCGGGCCCCTGCTCCACGCCCAGCCATGGTTCCACTGCCCTGAGGAAAAGCCCTCACAGGAGCCATCTTGCCCTGCAAGACCTGGGCCCCACCTCTCTGTCTCTTCTGCCACCACTTTCTCCACCTGGCCCTCTTCTCCTCCACTCCTGCACTCCTGACTTCCCCCAGCCCTGTGTGCTCTCCAGAGCACGTGTCCCTCCTAACATGCTGTGTTTGCTCACTGTGTCTCATCCACTGCATGCCTCCCACCCAGGTCAGTATCCAGTGCACAGTAGGGCTCAGTAAGCAGAGAATGAATGACTCTTACCATCACTGCTGGGAAGACATTTGTCTGTGGCCTACAGTGATCACACACCCGTCACACATTCGCTGACGTCATACTGTGTGTTGGGCGGGTTCCAGATACCGGGCACAGCAGGTAGTGAAGCAGGCAGGTCTCCATTCTCATGCAGCAGACAGCCTGGTGGGGGACACAGAGAAAATTAAGTAAAATATGCACAGTGTCCAGAGGTGATATGTTCCATGGAGAAAAATAAGGTCAGGGAGGACATTTGAGCAGATTCCTGGAGGTGTTTAAGAAGCAGGCAGAGAGAGATCCTGGCTGAAAGAGCAGCCAGCGCAAAGGCCCTGAGGCCACAGTGGGATGCGCGTGGAGGGTCTTAGTTATCCGTGTGAGTTCTTAGTCCTGCCGTGAGTATGTATGTTTCTTTTATTTGTAAACCTTGATTTCACCTTTATAGCAAATTAACCTGCATCATCAATCTGCATAATTTAGCCAATTCTGTTTCAGGTGTTGTGGGCACAATGGCGGGCTAGTTACTTGGGTTGGTAAAGAATTACCAGCATCTGAGAAGGGTTTAGGAAAGTTTAATAGGGACACTGCTATAGGCAACATCAGGCCACACAGGCAAGAGGTGCCTACACGAGGGCCAAGGTTGAGTTTGTGGGGTCTGTTATTGGGGGGGTGCTGTGCACACAAGGAGGAGGGGGCTGCATGATCAATTCTTGCACAGGTACCTGGTTGGTTGTGAGATCTGTCAGGGGCTTCTCTGAACAACAGGCTTTACCACTTTAATAAGGGCAGGATGTGAGGCCTCTCTTCCTAGGGAAATGAGTTCTCATAGGGTAAACACAGCAAGAGAAGATGTTTTATAGCTTGTGGAAATGCAGGTGTGCAAAGGGTCCTGCAGTGGGGAGTGGGAGGTAAGGTGCCCCTGGGCTCTAGGCACACAGAGAGCCCAGGGGTGCGGGTGTATGACTCTAAAGAGTGCCAGCTGGCTTCACACCAGGGACTTTATGTGGAAACAGGAGACTCTAGGTTGTCAGCACGTGTCTACTCAGTGAGGTCCCTAAGTCTAGCTCTGTCAGGCACCATGTGAAATGGACATGAAGGTCCCCACCGTGAGGACCCCAATGAATGAACATCTTGACATCCTCAAGCCCCTTACCCTGCACCACCGCCCCACCTCATCTGGGTCTCAGGCTCTGACCCTGACATCAGTGGCACCTTTGTTCCCTATATCCAGCTCCTCTGGACGTCTCTGTGATGAGCTGTTCCATGTCAGCGAGGCCCAAACTGAGCTCTGCCTTTACCCCATGAATGCTTCCTCCCTGTGAAGCCCCTTGTGAAGGAGCCACCACTAGCAGGATCCTTCAGCCCTGAGTCTCTGCCTTCCCCACCCCTCTGATTTCCCCCAGCCCATGATCCCCTCTGGAGGTCCCTATTATCCTCTCCCTCCCACTTCAGTCTTGGGCTGCACACCAAATCCCTCTTCACAATCTCCCACAAGACAGGTCCAGGTCCACTTGGGGACACTGAGGTGACACAGGTGGGTGTTGCTGGGAATGAAGAGCAGGATCCTGGAGCAGAGGAGAGGCAAGGGCTCCCAATCCAGCAGAACACAGGCTAAAGTGGGGGCAAGACACCCATAAAGAGTGAGGCAGGCATCACACTGCAGCCCCGCCCTCTGCTCCCCCAGGGTGCCCTGTGGTTCCTGCTTTGGCCTGGGGGACTTCCCCCCTCACTCTCTGTTAGAGGGGTGCCCATTCATTCATTCACACCCTCATTCACCATGTACATGGGTCCTGCTCAGTGCCAGGCCTCAGCTGGATGACAGCTCATCCTTGGGGACACAGCTCAGATCTCACCTCCTCCATGAAGCACTTCTGGATTCCCACCCCTCCTGAAGTTCCTCTGGCCTCAGTTGGGACCACTAGGGCTGAGACCACACTCTGATTATCTCCCAAGTCTGTGATCTCTGTGAAAGCACTGGGCTGAATGTGGAAAGAGACTCAGAAAAATGGGGCCAAAATGGGCTAAGAAAAATGTTACTAGTTCTCTATTACAGAGAAGGGCACTGAGCAGAGAGAGGGCAGTGTCCAACCAAAGCCACAGAGGAGGGTCTCAGTGAGCCCTCCCATTGCCCTGTTACTAGTTCTCTGTTACAAATGAGGACACTGAGCCACAGAGAGGGAGCAGAGCCCTGCTATAGCCTTGGCCCCACAGCCTGTGTCCTTTATGACTAGCTCAATGCTGCCAGCAGGGGTATGGGCCTGGAATGGAGGTTGAAAGCAGCCTGACCCCCAGGACCCCTTCATACACAAAGTCAGTCTCAGGAAACACCCCTCAAGACCTACTCTACACCCCTGGGATTGGGACCTGATTGCTGTTCCTGGAAGCTGGCTGGGCTTCCCTGTGAATTGGCCCAGGAGATGCTTGGGACAGACAAAGGGCCCCTGAGGCTCCCTGTCCCCAGATGAGCAGCTCTGGTCCCCTTGACTGTCCCTGGCAGAGGCCTGATGACATAAGGTGTTGGCCGGGTAGCCAGCTGTGGAGATGAGGAAATGGGAGCAACATGCAGGTTCATGCAGAGCTCCAGGTATTCACTAAACAATCATTGATTCATGCCTTGCAGTGTGGCTGGCCTGGGCCCAGGCCTGGGTGTCCAGTAGTGAATACAGTCAACCCCTTGAGCATTCTGGGAAAGCAGTGCTCAGAGAAACGGGCACTCAGAGCCCCCATCTTGCTCCCCTTGAACAATTACACTGAGATGAGGCTGCAGCCATGGGTCCCAGTGGAGGGTGAAGGGAGAAGGAAACCCAGAGTGGGCACTGACCATGAGCCTGGACACTGGAACCAGATGACCTGGGCTCTGTAATCTGGGGTGGTCACCTCCTCTGTTCTCTCTGTGCCTCAGTTACTTTTCTGCAGAAATGGGTGATAATGCCTGTCCCTGCCCCACAGATTTTCATGAGGAGTCAGTGATCTTCTCTTATGCGTGTAGGACAGTGCCTGGCTATGGGTCAGGATCCTGCTCACCTCACAATAGTCTGTCCCACTTTAAAGATGAGAAAGCCAAGGCTAAGGGGGTTATGAGGCCAGCCTGGGCTAGCCCCCTTCTCATGCTCTGCTGTCCAGGTCTCCTGCTTTAACATCATCCCTCTGCCCCCATATCCACCCAGCAAAGTAGGTGCTGAGAATCTGAGCAAATCAGAGTATGAATGGAGGCACACCCTCTCCCCAACTTGGGCTCTTGGGGCGGTGGGCAGGATGGGGATATTGGGCTCCCCCAGACTGTCCAGGAGGCCTAGCATGTCCGTCACCTCATTTCCACTCAACACGGAGTAGGTGTGTGTCCAAGGGCCAGAGGGCGATGGAGTAACCCAGGGTGGGTGGATGCTAGGTAGGTGTGGGAGGCACAGAGTGGCCCCTGGAAGACAGTGTCCAGGCAGCCAAGGTGTAGGGAATGAGGGTGCCCAGAAGGGGCAGAGGACAGAGTCCAGCCTGGACACCACCCCCTGCTGGACCCTGATCTGGGATGAGAATTGGGACAAGCCAGGGCCCCGCTAGGACTCCTGATCCAGCAAAGAGGTGAGGAAAAGTTAAGGAGACAATGGAGGCTGACCCCACCATGCTCCCTGTGTGAGGGCGCTGCTTCCAGGATCCTGGAGTTTCCTTAGACTTTTGTGAAGTGGCTGCTGTTTCCAGCCCCATGTGGGCAGAAGGACTGAGGCAGGGAAGACAGAGTGACTCAGGACAGAGCTAGGATTCATCCAAGAGTGTGTGCTGGGCCTCTAGCTGAGAGCAGCCTCTGGGCATCATGGACTCAGGAAGTGTCTTGTCCTCCCTCTTAAGGCTCCTGGCATGTTAGGCAGGAAAGGTCCCAGCGCCCATACCTGGGCCTCTCTGGGTGATGCTGACATGTGGGATCATGATGGTCCTGGGAAAGGAGAGAGAATGTAGGCTGGGCGTCAGGTCTGCATCAGACCCTAATGATGCCCCTAATGTTGTGTGACCTGGAAACTCCCTGACCTCTCTGTGCCTGGCTTTCCAGCTCTGACTCAGAGGACTGCTGTGCTTGGCACACAGTAGGACCTCAATCAGAGGAAAAAGCCAGCCCTTCCCCAGGAACCTCTCCTCTTACATGCCCAAAGCTAAGCCCATGTGCCACACATCACCAGAGCTGATACTTGACAAATAGGGCAAGTGAAATCCAGCAAACCCTCCCTCCTGCCTGAGGCCCTTCCCTCCTCAGTGACAGTGGCTCAGAGCAGGACTCTGCATCCCAGAAGTCTGAACTGAGCCTTGTGACCTGGAGGAGTCCCTGTTCCACACAACTTTGTTTCCAGGTCCTTCCAACAAGACACAAGAGCACCTGGTCAGTCTCTTAGCTGCAAGGTCCTCCCTTGGCAAATTCCCCCATCACATCCGGGCTAGAAGATGTGAGTTCCAGGGCACATGACCATCCAAAAGTTGACTTCAGGGAAACATCCCTGCCCACACTGCACTCTTCAGAGCCCACCTTCTAAAAGAAGGGGTAGTGACCCACGGTTGTGCACAGTTTTATCAGAACACAGCCCTCACCCACCCACCATTGGAAACATGTGAGAAGCAGAGATTCCCAAGTGCCTGGACCCCTGTCATCCAGAAAGCAGATGTTAGGGTAACAGACAGAAGGGGAGAAAGTATTTTCATACTATATATCTGATAAGGGGTTAACACCCAAAACATATAAATAACTCTTACAATTCAACAGCAAAAAAACAAGCAATCTGATTTAAAAATTGGGCAGAGGAACTGAATAGACATTTTTCCAAAGAAGACACACAGATGTCTAACAGGTACATGAAAAGGTGCTCAACATCACTCACCATCAGGGAAATGCAAATCAAAACCACAATGAGATATCCCCTCCCACCTGTCAGGGTGGGTGTCATCAAAATACAAGAGATAACAAGTGATGGTGGTAGTGTGAAGAAAAAGGAAACTTCTGCAATGTTGGTGGGAATGTAAATTGGTGCCATCACTTGGAAAAGAGTAAGAAGACTCCCCCAAAATTTAAAATTAGAACTTCCATATGATCCAGCAAGTCCACTGCTGGGAATATATCCAAAGGAAATGAAATCACTATGTCAATGAGACAACTGCACCCTCACGTTCACTGTATCATTATTTACAATAACCAAGATATGTAAACAACCTAAGTGTCCATCAACAGATGAATGGATACAGAAAACGTGATGCATATATATGTATATATAATGGAATCTTATTCAGACATTAAAAAAATGAAATCCTGCCATTTGTGACAACTTGGATGGACCTTCAGGGTATTATGCTAAGTGAAATAAATAAGACAGAGAAAGACAAATACCTATGATCTCATTTATATGTGGAATCTACAAAATAAACCGAAACCCATAGAAACAGAGATCAGGTTGGTGGTTGCCAGAGGTGAGTCAGGGGGTGATTGAAATTCGGGAAGATAATCAAAATGTACAAACTTCCAGTTAGAAGATAAACAAGTCCTGGGGACATAATGTACTGCAAGCTGACTGTAGTTAACAACACTGCGCTGTGCATTTGATAGTTGTTAAGAGAGTACCTCTTAAAATTTCTGATCACAAGGAAAATAGTGTGTGAGTATGGGTGATGACAGACGTCAAGTAAACTTAATGCAGTGATCATTTCACAATATGCACATGTAACAAGTCATTATGCTGCACACCTAAAGCCAACAAAGTTATATGACAATTGTATCTCAGGAATACTTATCCCAGGAAGCAGAGGTGCGAGCCTGGATTACCTACTGCAGGAGCTGCCTTTGCCCTCCAACAGCAGAGGGTGGTAGTTGTGACAGGGACTGTAGGTCCCTCAAAGCCTAGAATGTTTACTGTCTGGACCTTCACAGGGAGAGTGTGCAGACCCTGCCCTGGAAGACGGTGGTCATGGCAGCAACAATGGCCTGCCTGTGTGCAGGCTCAGCCCAGACAGCTCCTGTGCTCTGCTGTGACCGCATTTACTTACCTCCACACCCTCAGAGGGAAAGGCTTCAATGTTCCGATTTTACACATGAGAAAACTGAGGCTCATTTGCTTTGAATTATTGACCAAGTGGTGGGGGAAGCTTTGAACCCCAGTGTTCTGATTTCAAAGCCACATCTCAGTCCTGATTTTTAGAAGGTGGAGGTCCAGGCACTGGGGACCCTCCACCTTCCTCACTTGTAGTCTTACTCTAGGGCTGCCACCCCCGAGGCGTCTGGGTGAACACATTTAATCCGCTTACTCTGCACCAGCTGAGCCCTTGGCTGCCAGTCTGTTGTCGCTGCCTGACACCAGCTGAGTTTTACAAGTGAACCATCACCCCCTGCCAGCCCACCTGCCCTGCTATGTGGGGCAGACCCCTCCTAGCCTGGTCATTCTAAACCCTTAGCTCACACATTTGCAAAACTGCATCAAAAGGGCCCTACTCCCTGTGTGGAGGTATCGACAAGGGGAAGGGAGGGGAGTTTTGGGTGGCCCCTTACTCTGAAGGTGACACATGACAGGGACATGTTCATGTCCATAATGGCACTCAATTTGAAGCTAAGAACATGGTCACAGCGAGGGGTAAAAGCTGAGAGGCTACAAGGCTGCTGAGAAAGGGGCTTGACTATTGAATTGTAAATGTGTAATTTAATTTAAAAATTAGCCCCCTGGGTGATAAGAATTTGCCCCTAAGGCCAGAATTGGCCACCTGACCCATGGGAACCCCTCAATTCCAGGATGTAATCATCTGAGCATGGAGGGGGCTTAAATTGGGGTGCTGTCCTCTCAGTCTTGGTGCACCTGCCCACGTATGCACCCATGAACTGCAGTTCTCACACATCAAGGCACCTCTCATGCCCTGCCAAGGAGGTCCAGGTCATAAGGAAGGGATGACAGACTGTGAGGTCACACGTGTGCCCCTGCAGGGGTGAATGTTGTATAGGGAAGAGCCACCCCCCACTCTCACCTCCAGGAGGGGTGCTGGAGGGAGGACTCCTGAGCCCCTAGGCTTAGCAAGCATCCTGGCTGAGGGTGGGGAGGCTGGCCACTCTGAAGTCATAGGTCAGATGGTAGATTGGGGTCCCACCCCCACAGCTCACCAGTGAGACCGTCTAGTCTGTTTTCTCTGTAAACTGGAACCCAGTCACCCTCACCCTCAGAAGTGGGGGCAGCCTGTGTAAATTACAACACAAAGCCCTGGGCTGTTTCAGGTGCCTGGGGGTGTCCAGCCCCCCTAGGCCGGGCAGGTGGGAGAGGAGATGTATGAGTTAGCAAGTGTGAGAGCAGAGTTGAGACTTGGCTGAGTGCATGCACTCTAATATCCAGGAACTGCGAGCTACCACTAGCAAATCTGTTCACTGAGGCCATGTGTACTCTCCCTTGTCATTTACAATCCCCTGTTTGAACAGAGGCCTCTGGAGTCTATTAGCCACATTGTTGCCTGTCACCACACTGTTGCAGTTCCAGGGTCTCCATTTAGCCAGCTTGAAGGAATAGTCAAACTTTTTCTTAAAACCAGTGACAGAAAACCAAAGTGGCTTAAAGAAGCAAACAGGGCAGGAGAGAATGACTTACCTAACTGAGACATCCACAGGGAGATAGCTTCAGGCAGGGCTGTACCTGGTGCTCAGTGACATCAGCAGAAGTCATCCTTCCCCACCTCTGGGCTCTGCCAATGGTGTCATCTTCACATGGCTCTGCCTTTATTAGAGCAAGATAGTCACCAACTGCCACAGGCTGACATCATCACCCCTCAACTCTCAACTGAAATAGAACTTCTCTGCTCCCAGGATCCCAGTAACTAGGCCTGACCTCCGTGGAGCCTGATTGGGCTGGTGCCCAGCCCTGAGCCAATCACAGTGGCCAGGGAGGATGGAAAATGCTGATTGGCCAGATCAAGGCCATGTGACCATCCTCTCCAGGAAACCTGTGAGCTGTTCACCTGTTTTCAGGTTGGGAGAGTGTGATGTCTCCCAGAGGATCCTGCTACTAGTACAAACTGCAGGTGGCACAATGAGCTGAAATGAGCCTGTCTGCTTGGTGACAAGTGACAGGTCACTTAGTGGTTCCCTGCTCCAGGGAGGGAGGCATGTCCAAACAGTATTGGGGCTTCAGAGCCAGAATGTAGTAGAAAAGCCTCCCAGTCTCCCAAAAGGTGGGAAAGTGAGCAGTGACACTGGAAAGGCACTCCTCTCTGTGGCCCTTGGCTTTCTCCTTGTTACAGTGGAGAGTGCAGTGTTGCCCCTGACAGCCCACTTCCCTGCTGGGAGGCCTTTGCAACAGGTGGAGAGTGCTTGGAAAAGCCCACTTATTCTGAGGAACTGTTATTGCTCCTGGTGGCATTATTATTTTCATGTCACTTGTGAGGTGGGCCCTGAGGGGTCCCTGATCTGGGGGCACAGACACCCACAGAAAATTGGCCCAGTATTGCTGTTCATTCAACAATGACTTACCGAGCACCTACTGTGTGTCAGATTCCCAGGGTAGAGCAGTGGTTTTGACAGCACAAGCCCCTGCCTCACCTCATCTCTGCATCCCAGGTGGGGTCACCAGAATAGGAGTTCAGGAAGCAGAGGACATGGCCGAAGCCTTGTGGGAACACCTGGGTTTTTCTCTGTGCTGAGGGCACTAGCAGCACACCGATTGTGGGACTCAGTACCCGCAGGACCTAGCATTGATGGGTAAAGGAGAGAGGCATTTCTACAAGCCCATCCTCACTAACCCAAGGCTCTGGAGGGCAGCTCCAGTCTGCTCAACCTCAAGGGGAATCTTCCACAATCCTGATCACTCTCTGGTATTACTCCCAGCTCAGATACACTTTTCCCTGTGACAGCTACACTCAGAATATGTGTTTGTTTCTCTCCCATGTGGTTAAGTGGACTTCAGACACATGATAGTGATGGAGCGGCTAAGCCTCTGGGCAGATTGCTGGGTGACCCGCGGAAATTGCTGCACATGGTGAGCTCCCTTCTGCCAACCAATGGGCCAGGACCCACCACTTCTGTCTGTTCTACCTCACTTAATCTGCACAGACACTCTGTGCAGGACATCCTGTTATCCCCCATCTCTGATGACCTTGGGTGGACAAAGCTTGGGTTTGAGAAAGTTGCCCAGGTCACATTGTTGACAAGTGGGGAGCTGGGGATTTGTACCCTGGTCCCAGGAGTCTGGATCATGGAAAGGCCTGGGTGGGGCAGCTTATTGCCAAGGGAAATCCTGCCCAAGCCTCTCCCATGAGAGCCCACCCAACAGCACATCTAGCAGAGTCAGCATTTCCTGGACCAGATGGACAAAACCTCAAAACTTCTTTGCAAACAGATTGTTTCCATGTTCTTTTGCAAACACAGAAAGGCCACAGGCCAGGGAAGGATAAGGCCAAGTGTGTTTTCATTGGGGAGAGTGAAGGACAAGTGTGAAGACACACAGCACTCCCAGCAGCCTTCTCGGCAGAGCCTGCCACTGGGTGAGCAGCTACCATGACTACCTATCATAACACTGTGAGGTTCATGCCTGTACAACCCTGCCTGTGAGAAGAGCAAAGTGAAGCTCAGAGAGGTGTGGGGACACTCTAAAGACAAACAGATAAGGTGGGATCATCACCACCATGCTGTGCTGGGACAGGCAGTCACCTGTCACACTGCTCATGCATGGCCTGCTGGGAGTAGTGAAGGCCTGATAGGAGCACAGGAACACTGTGGTGAAGGTGATGTTTCTACCTGGGACAGCTGGTACCGGGGGCTCTAGCTGATTCTTCATTGTGCCTGCTTTGAGTGTCAGAATGTTGCAGCCTCATGTAGGGGAAGGGCTGTCTCCTTTCCACACCGGTGCACAAGGAAGAGCATGCACACACTGGCATCACCATAGACCACCGGCAGGATCAGGATCTGGAGCTCAGAGCAGAAACTGGCAACACCAGGAACTGGTGCAAGAGGAGGACCTGAGTGCCCCCTGAAACATTTCTAATTTTAAAAACATACTTAATTAGGGGGAAGTGATAAACAGTTGATCCCTTCAAAATATTCTCTTTTCCAAGGAATAGCACCTCAGCATTGTAAGAGGATTAACTCAGTCGTCAAAAACCATCACTATAGGTATGAGAAAACAGTGTTAGGAGTTACAAAAGGGTCTCAAGATCATGCAGGTCAGAACTGAGAACCGTCCAAAGCATGTGCTGCATGATAGCCTCTCTAAGATACCTGAGGCTTCGTCTGCTCCTGACACAGGGCAGATGGTCTGAGAAAACCACACTCCTCAGGGGACCCCAGGGAGTTGACAGAGTTGAGTTTGGGTTCCTGATCATCTTCTAAGTCTGGAATTTTGAGATTCTTCTGCACCTGTCCTTCCTCCAGAACAGAATCTGATTCAAGCGGGATTCCAAAGACTGAGGCATGTGCCAGGCAAGAGAGCAGGCATGGCTGGATGAGCGCATCGCCAGTGCCACCAACAAAGAGGCCAGGGCACTGAGATTTCCAGTGATTTAGCATCCTGGCTGGGAGGTTTCATGTGTTCTACGGTGAGTTCTGAGTATCCTGCACCGCCCTCGAGGACCTGCAGGGGGCGCGCGAAGCCAGCGTGTCTTAGGTGGCGGTGCGCATGCGCAGTCCGCGTCAGCAGCCAGCATCTTCCCTGGGGGCGGAGCTTGTTTTCCTCAGCACTGAGCGGGCGGCGCCATGGAGGCTCCAGGACAGCGCTCCCTGCGTGTCCGCGGGAGGACGCTCCCCACCCGCTGTCTGAAGTTACGCCGGTTTCCCACTGCCTGCGCCCGCTTCCTGCCGGGGTGTGTGTGGACCTGACCGAGCTAGGGCCCCGGCCGGCTGGGCAGGAGGGGACGGGTGCGCTGGCGGGCCCGCTTCGACTATTCTCCTCGCCCGCCGGGAGCGGGTGAGTGTCCTCGTCCCTGGTCCTCACTGCCCGGGTCCCCGCTCCCCCGTGTGATCGGGGGTGTGTACACCGCGGGTCAGGAGCGGGGACGCAGGTGTAATGGGAAAGGGGCTGAGAAAGTACTGAAAGAGTTAAAGAGAAGTGTGTAAATCACATTATGTTAATTTTTATATTTTAAGTGTGTCAAAGTCAGAGTTTATCATGCTTTTACTTTCTTGTCTTTAAAGGCATGCAATCATTTATTTTATACTTAAAATATGCTTCTCATCTTATCTCGTTTTCAAGTCAAAATACTGCCATGGTTGACATTTTCTCATAATATAGTGAAAATCTTCAACATGTGTGAATATAAACTCATCGAAAAAATCTTGCAGCATTCCATGGTGAGTAGTCTTGTTAAAAATAATATCCGGGCCATTACTAAATTATTACAAAAATATAAATTTTTTGAATCACTTTTAGAAGTTCCACACACAGTGGTATTTTTAAAACACCAACCACTGCATAGTGCTTAAGACCATTTAAGATGAAATATATTCAAACCTAAAACTTTAGAATACTCAAAAGGCAGGATAATGGCTGTTTTTTCATTGCAAATACATTTTTTCTTCGTAAGTGCAAAATACGAAGGTATTCAGCTAAATTTTGTATATCTTTATTCAAAAGGTGAAATTAGAATATAATCTCATTTTTTATTTTAAGGCTATATTTCCCATAAAAATTGGTATTTTTATCTGTAGGATCTTAATTGTCCATTCATTTGTTTTTTCTTTTGGTTTATTTTCTTTAACAGAGAGTGCATTTTTGTTTCTCGTTAAGAGTTTTTAATTCTCCTAACTTATTCCAAGAGACTTTCTCACACTGATAGTAAATAAGGGGAGAGGCCTTATAGTAACTGTGCATCTTTTCATGTAGTCAGGATTTTTTTTTTTTTTGGATGACTTTTTTTTTACAACTTCCACTTGGTTCACAATATTCCCATTATGACAACTCAATAAAAAATTGTAATCTATTTACACCAAGATACTTATGTCAGCACAGTGCTTTTGCTGATATGATTTTACATTAGATTATAATATTTTATTTGATTTACATATATACTAATACATATTTTACATATGTACACACATATATGAATATCTCCTAAATGCCATTAATTTGCATGGGGTGGTAGCTGGTAACATGTGATCTTTCTGACCATTGGTTATTCTTATGTGTGTCTAACGTACTTCTTAGAACAGATACTAGAACATCACACCTCTCATTATACAGTATTTTAAAGGTTATATTTTATTTTACTTATTTTTAAACATTTTTTATTGAGTAATAGTCATTTTACAATGTTATGACAAATTCCAGTGTAGAGCACAATTTTTCAGTTATACATGAACGTACATACATTCATTGTCACTTTTTTTTTTTGCTGTGAGTTACCACAAGATCTTGCATATATTTAAGATTCCACACATGAGTGATCTCATATGGTATTCCCCTTTCTCTTTCTGTTCTGCTCCACCTAGAATAACATTCTCCAGGAGCATCCATGTCTCTGCAAATGGCGTTATGTTGTCAGTTTTTGTGGCTGAATAGTATCCCATCATATAAATATCCCACATCTTTATCCAGTCATCTGTTGATGGACATTTTAGGCTGTTTCCATGTCTTAGCTGTTGTAAATAGTGTAGAGAAATCAGCTGAAAAACTTATGGGGGTTCCCTTGTAACTCACTCTTTGTTTTTCTCTCGCTTCCTTTAGGATCATTTCTTTATCCTTGACTCTGGCTATCTTGATTAGGATATGCCTTGGTGTGGGTATGTTTGGGTTCTTCCTGTTTGGGATCCTCTGAGCCTCCTGTGCTTGGATATGATTCCCTCTTTAGGTCTGGGAAGTTTTCAGTCATGAGTCCTTCCCATACCTTTTCAATCCCCTTTGTTATTTTTCCCCTTCTGGAACTCCTATTATGCATAGATTGGCACACTTTATATTACCCCATAGGTCCCGTATATTGTTTTCATTGTTTTTTATTTGTTTTTCTCTCAGCTGTTCTGATTGGGTGCTTCCTGTTGTCCTGTCTTCTAGATCACATATTTGTTCTTCTGTATTTTCTAGTCTGCTTTGCACAGCCTTTAGGTCAGCTCTCATCTCAGACAATGAGTTTACTAATTCTACTTGGTTCTTCTTTATAGTTTCTATTTCATTTTTGACATATTTTATATCCCTAAACACTATTTTTTTAGTTCCTTCAGTACTTTGATCACTCTTTTTTTGAAACCTTGATCTAGTAGGCCATCAATGTCTTTTTCCTTGATCATGCTTTCAGGGGATTTCTCTTGATCTTTTAATTGGGAGTGGTTTCTCTGCTTCTTCACATTGCTCATATCTCTCTGGCACCATGGCTTAAGGAGTATCAGTTACCTACTTAATCTGGAGATGGTGTGCCCTTAATGATTTGATCGAGAGGTCTTTGTGTCTTCGCCCTGCTTCGCGAACTCAGCTTGCTGTTTCATAGGCCTTCTGTCGGCGCCCTCATCTGTGCTGCTCTCAGTGGCTGTTGGCTAGCAGATTGTGTCCCCTCCTAACACTAGGTCAGGAGCTGAGCTCTTACCTGGTGGGCGGGCAAGTCACTCCCCCTCCTGATGCCACAGTCAGATGCTGTGATCAGGGGGAGGCAGGTGGGCAGATCACACCCCGTCCCAGCACCGTGGTCAGGTGCTGTGTTCCTGCCAGGAAGGTGGGTGGCTGCCCACCTGCCCTCTCCTCGTGCTGGTCACTCTGCTGCTCTGTGCAGCTTCCTGCTCTGCCTCGGGTAGGCGGTCTGTAGGTGGGCTCGGGGAAGACTGCGGAACAGTCCCACCTATGCTCTGTGCCAAATCTGAGCTCCTTGTTTCTCTTGGCAGCACAAGTTCTCTGAGGTGTCAGGGTAGAAAGATCCTCTCTGCCTCGGGCTATAAACAAGTCTCAGTCCTGCCTAGGAGGTTGTGGAGCCCCCACGTGCAGATTCAGGCCTCAGCCCCGCCCCAGCCCAGGCACTATGCACAGGAGGAGATGGTAGCTGTGGCTGAGCCCTGCCTCTCTTCTTGCGAGATGTGCCAGTAATGGCACAGGTCTGAGGAGACAAAGGCTACAGCACCCCTCCCCCCAGGGCACATGCCTGTTTACAGTTTTGTTTATCTTCTGAGTTAAAATTTACCTGACAATGAAATGTATAAATTAGGCTTTTGAGGTTCATCCTTGTATCAGTAGTTGATTCTTTTTTATTGTTGAGTAGTATTCCATTGTTTGAATATACTATCATTTGTTTTATCCATTCTCCTACTGATAAATACTTGGGCTTTGGATATCTTTTTTTGCAAGCAAACTTTTTTTAAAAAATGCAAATATAGTATACATGCTTAAATGTGAACACATCTTAAGTATACAGCTCAGTGATTTTTCACAAAGTAAACACATCTATGTAACCTTCATCCAGTCAAGAAACAGGACATTGCTGTTCCACTTTGGGTTTCTTCCCAGTTACTACGGCACCCCTTTGATAGACTCACCATCATAAATTCAGCCACCATGGATTGTTTTTTTTGCTTTTGAAATTTTTGGTCCCGTACTTTCCACTCAAAATTATGTAAGATTCATCCACTAGTGTTTTCTGTAAACTAGTATATTTTTTTATTGCTTTAAAGTATACAACTTATATGCATGTGCCACCAGTTATGGTTATGTATTTATTGTTGACAAGTGTTTGGGTCATTTTCTATTTGGGGGTATAACAAATAGTGATTATGAGAATTTTCTGGATGTCCTTTGGTGCTCAGATGTAGAAGTTTCTGAAGGGTACACACATGGGTTACCCTTGGTAATAGGGTGTGGGTGTGTGTGTATGTGTATGTGTGTGTGTGTACATATATACACACACACACACACATATATAACTTTCATTCAAAAAGCCTATTTCCAAAGTATTTGTAAGAATCTATATTCCCACTGGCCATGTGTAAGAGTCCCCATTGCTTGTTGCCCTCACCAATGCTTCATATCACTTAACAACTAAGTATTCTAGTGGATGTCTAATGGTGTTCCAAGTGTGGTTTTAGTCCATATTTCCATTATTACTAAAGAGGTCAGCCCCTTTTCATAGCTTATGTGGATTTTTTTGTGTGTGTGTGAAGCAACTGTTCAATTATTTTGCATATTTTAATATTGAGGTTCTGCCTTTTTCTCCACTGGTTTTTGTTCTTTATATGCCCTAGATACAAGTCTTTTGTTGGATATAGGTATAGTAAATATATTTTCCCACCGTGTGGCTTAGCTTTTCACTTTCTTAATGGTATCTCTTGATAAAAATAATTCTTAATTTTACTGAAGCCCAACTTAAAACTCTTCTTTTATGTTTCATGCTTTGTCTGGTTTAAGAACTCTTTGCCACTTCAAAGTCATTAAAATATCTCCTACACTATTTTCTAGATGCTTTATTTTGGTGGGGGATTAGGTTATTTATTTTAATGGAGGTACTGGGAGTTGAACCCAAGACCTTATGCATGCTAAGCACACATTCCACCTGAGCTTTACCCTCCCCCAGATGCTTTGCTTTATGTTTCAAATATATTAGTTTTATAATCTATCTAAAGTTACTGTTCATGTATGGTACAGGGTTTAATTCAATGCTGTTCCATTGGTCTATATGTCTAACTTTAGGTAGTTATCACATAGACTTAATATTGTTTTATAAGTCCTTTAACATTGTTCTTTAATATCATCTTGGCTATTGTTGGCCCTTCACGCTTCTCTATGTATTTAGAATCAGCTTGTCAAGTTCTACAAAAAAACTAACAACAATTAACTGTTGGGGATTTTGATGTGCACATATAAATCTTTGAATCAGTTGAAGGGGAACTGACATCTTTAAAATGCTGAGCCCTCCAATCCATAAAGTTGGATTACCTCCCCTATATTTATTTTTATCACTGCTGTAACAAATTATCACAAATTTTGCAGCTTAAAGCAACACAAACTTATTATTTTATGGTTCTGTAGGTCAAGTCAGGAACAGGTATCATTTGGCTAAAAATCAAGATGTCAGCAGGGCTGTATGCCCTTCTGTAGGTCAAGGGAAGAATATATTTCCTTGTCTTTTCCAGCTTCTAGAGTTCACCCACATTTCTTTACCCATGGCCCTTCCTCTATCTTCAAAGCTAACAGCTTTACAGCTTTCTAATCCTTCTTCCAAAGTCATATCTTTCTGACCACAGCTGGGAAAGATTTTCAATTTTTAAGGACTCCTGTTGTTACACTAGGCCCATGTAGATAATCCAGGCTAATCTCCCTGTCTCAGAGTCCTTAACCTGATACATCTGCAAAATCCCCTTTGCCATGTAAAATAGCATATTCACAGATTTCAGGATTAGAGCATGGATATAGGTAGGGGTCAGCGTGGTGCACTATTCTGTTTATCAAACTGTTTAACATTTGACGCTTTCTGACAAACGTACAAGATAGAAGATCCTGATAATGTTTAGAATGCTTCCTCTGCAAAATATTGGGCACTGAGTTTATTTGAAAGGACTGAAAATAATATTACCACAGGAATGGTTTCCTAATTCTACTGACATTTACTTACTTTATACTTAAATACCCAAAATGGTCAGCCAGGAGTGGGATCTTGGCAAATAAAATAAAAGTATAATTCAAGCTTTTACCACTGAATTTACTAGCTAATTCTATTTTAGAAACAGACAGAAAATAAAACAATTTAGAGTAAGTCTGATTACTTATATATTAAGTGAAAATTAAGTTTTAAAAGCATGTCTGAATATGGGATAAAGTAAGCATCATAAAATGTAATGTTAATATTTAGTACCTGCAAATCTCAAACTCCCAATTTATAAACAAGTTCATACTGTATAGCACAAGGAACTATATCCAATACTGTTTTGTAGTAACTTATGGTGAAAAAGAGTATGAAAATTAATATATGTATGTTCATGTATGACTGAAGCATTGTGCTGTACACCAGAAATTGACACATTGTAAACTGACTACATATATATATATTTGAAAGGGCTGAAAGAACTATATATACCAAGAAAAAAAATTAGATTGATAACCAACAAAAAAATCTGTCAGTAATATAATGCTAGAAACACAGACACAAAAGAAAATCTCAGGCATACATCTGTTTATAGAGTCCTAGAAAAAATAGTGCCTATGCAAGCCCCTGATAAACATGAGAAAATAGGAAAGGCAATATAAAAGTTCAAAATGCTTTGCTATGTAAGAGCTGCAAGGTGACTCAGACACAAACTTAAGTGGTCAAAATGTTTATATAATTAATGATAACTTAAAGTAATTGAGGACATCATTTTAAATGAGATAAAAATAGCTGCTCAATTTTCATATTACTAAGCAAGTCATTTCTGTTTATAGTAGGTTTATATTATTTTTATATGTATTTATATTTTATAAAGACATCAACTTAGATCCTGGCTGATAACTGACAGTGGAGCAACTGATTGATTTAAATGGGTATCATAGACTTATCAGATTTCATATGCTTTAAATATACATTAATTATTAGCTGTCAGGAAGAGTTCAATTTTCATTTATTCTAACACAGCTGTGTCACAGGCAGGTTACTCTGTATTTACAATGGAGAATCATGATAGACATAAAGATATCAAGCCTTATTGATCTTCATAGGGGTGCTTTTATAAGAAAAGGAGAATAAAATAGGAAAAATCTAAAATACTACTTTTTTTATAGTGTTCTAACAGTTTTATCTTATTTTTATTTTTTTACTGAGTTATAGTCCGTTTACAGTGTTGTGTCAATTTCTGGTGTACAGCACAATTTTTCAGTACTTTACGAATATACGTATATTTGTTTTCATATTTTTTCCCCATGAGCTACTACAAAATTTTGAATATATTTCCCTGTGCTATACAGTATAAACTTGTTTATCTATTCTATATATACCTGTCAGTATTTACAAATCTTGAACTTCCAGTCTGTCCCTACTCACACCCTGTAAAATACTATTAAATCAACATATATTTATGAAGAACTATGAAAAATGGGAAACTATAAGTTGTTTCTTTAAATTGGAGCAAAGAGAACTACTTTAAATGGAAAATAGTTAAAATCTGGCAAGTTTTATGATTTCATGTTCACCCCTGACAGCTTTTTTTCCTCCTTTCTCCTTCAATCTTTTTTGGAACTTCTAAAGAATTAAATTAAAAAAAAGAAAAAAAAAAGAAAGAAAGAAAGAATAAAAGAAAATTAAGAAACAGATTTGCATCTAAAATAACCTCCTAACTGGAAAGATTGTATACTTTGTGAAAAATTTACAGCTGCCGACTTATGATCTATGTCTCTGTCCACACTGCCTTACTTGTTAGGAAGGGTCTTAAAAAAAAAAAAAAGTAAAGAAAAATAGCAAATTATAATGGCTTTTACATTTTAAATTCTTTTCTATGTGTCTACAATCTGCTCTATCATGAGTTATTAAGATAAACATTATCAGCTATACTCTACTTTCCTATCATGCATATTGTGACTCTGAGAAGCATGCACGCTCTAACTTACCATCTGCAGGTGGTGTACAGGTTAATGCAGTTCTTTTGACAATATATGGTTTTGTAGTCTAGTTGTCTAACTACTACATAATGGAAAAGATGTAGAACTACTGGTACCACTGCCCTCGGTCTCTGTCATTTACCTTAAACACTCCTGGAAAAGTAGATTCAAAAACTCATTGGCAAGAACATTTTTCACACTCCAGATATGATATTCCTCTAGAGTTAAGATGGCCATTCTGAAAGAGAAACAATATTTAAGAATATCTTAAATCTTCATCTTCTTATATTATTTGAATAAAATCTGTTTTATTAAACTTGCAATGGTCATTTGTCTGAAAGAAAACTAATGATTTAATGTAGATGCTATGTGTTCATCTGAAAGTAGGCCAGCAAGAATAAGTTCAAAAGTAACCAAACTCTGAAGTAGTCAGTCACAACGTGGGCAATTTATCACCAAAAATCTTCTTCCTCCAGTAAGACCTGGGAAATAACTCACAGTATCTTCTGGTTCAAGGTGAAGTTTACTAACAGAACCCACAAAAGGTTCTGGTTAGAGGAAAAGGACTATTTACTAACTTTGAAAGCATCTTTCCAAACTCTCTGGATTATGCCCTTTGACCCTAACAATTTTCTAAGATCTTCTCTAAAACATCTGGCAATATTATTAGACTTCTTAAGAGATTTAAAAGAACTAAATATATATAATAAATGAGTATCTATATTAACATTTCCTCAAAATAAAATTTAACATTACTTTCACAAGTTGAATAAAGCAGTATTTTTTTTTTTGGTGTCAAAGTGTACCAAAAATTACATTTATATACAGTAGACAATATTTCTTGGTAGGCAAATATATAACCAAATGCTTCTTACTTCATGTTTTGAACAATCACCTTAACAATCCTAGATGAATAATAATGTTCTTAGCTTTTATTACTTAATTATATTTTTATTATCTAATGATTTATTATTTAATGATATTTAATAATTATTATTAATGATATTCATGTATTCATTCAATATATAATACCATTTATTATAAGAAAAGATTTTAAAGCACTATGATGGTAATTATTGGCTTTCATGATGCAACTTCCATTAAAGTATATTAATACCAATGTAATGGTACAAAATAATGGGTAATATTGTCACAGTCTAGTCACCAGTGAATATGGGTAATAGGTTTGGTTGAAAGGTCCAAATTCTATTCTAAATTTTTACCATTTCATTATTATGGTTACACGGAGATGGAGCAGCTAAATGATCTTTTTTTTTAATGTTCAAAAGTACAGCCATAAGAAGAAACACGGTCTTACATAAAAATAGACAGCGATGATAACCTCCATACTTATCAAACACCCAGAAAAAAGGCAATGGAAATTGTATCTCTACATAAGGTATTTCCTAACAGAAACTTTCCTATGTTTCTGTTTTCATATATACCAAATAGAAATGGCTACCTTAGTTTTGGGCAGAAAAGTAAATGAAGACAGTTATCTGAATTGCCAAACAAAGATCAAGCCCTGAAAAATTCATTTCTATTATTTATTTCTGTTGAGTGTCACTTAATAAGACTATGATGATTTCTTCTGGATTTGTGATTGAAAAAAAAAGTTACTTATTTTTCTAAGCCTGTATAAGACCACTATGGTCTACATCCTACCATCTGCTACTTGGTACATGTCAACATTTGAATAGAAAGGGTCAAATTAACTCATATGTGTCTCACATATATGGATTATATTCAGTTTCACAGGGATACATAGACATTAAGGCAAACCTATTATAATATCTTTAATAAATGTTGTGAAACTAAAAAAAATTCAAGGCTTTATTCTTTGTAAAGTACATGCTCGTTTCTGCTATTATACACTTATTCTGGCTGCTATTAAAAAACTTAGAACAGACCCTCACCAATAGTATTGAAAAAAAAATTTTAAAACTATATTCACCACCCAGATTGAGATAAAAAATAATTTCCATCATCCCAGATATCCTATGGTCCTTCCCAGTTAAATCACCCATCTCCAAAATCACTATTGTAACACTTATTAACATGAGTTGTCTCTGTTCTAGAATTTCATATAAATTGAATTGTACAATGTGTTCTTTTATTCTGTGGCTTCTTTTGCTCAATATAAGCTTTGTCTTACCATAATGTATTAAAATGGGAGAAGTAAAGATTATAAACTACAGATGGCAAGGGCTGTCTCTACTTAATTTTTATAAAATGCCTAGCTTATAAAATATAAGGTTTTTATGTAAATAACACTTAATGGAGTTGTTTAAAGGTGGAATGGGCTTTCCTTAGGGACAACTTGGAGGAATTGTAACCACAGGTCCAAATAAGCATTTAGCAGGGATGATGTAGAAGAGATTCAAGTATGTATATGTAAGGTATGTATAACAATTCAGAATATAATGTATATTTAGAAAAGAATAAATTAGTCTCTGCTAGACTCAACTTTGTGGTGTCATGTGCATTCTATGTATCTTCTACAATGTTGGATACATCCACATGTAATTCCTTTAAAACCAGAAACACAAATCAGTAGTTAGGATAGAGAAGGTATAATTTTAATTAGCCAGTAGCTGAAGTATAAAGTATTTTCGGTCAACTTTTTTTTCTTTTTTTAATTACAGAAATAGATTGCTTGTTTGCCTTAAAAATTTATGACAATTTTCCAGTGGTTTCATTTTTTTTTAATATAATACATTCAGCTTATTAAATTTTCTAAGGCAAATTCTCTTCCCAATTTTGCATTTTTGGCTATGAATATTTTGAGTAGCATAATATAGAACCTAGAAGTAGTAAGAAATCTTTTTCTCAACCTCCTTTAAAAAATTCTTCACTCTACGTTCCTGTTGGAAGTTTACATTCAAGAAGATGTATACAATCAGACTTTACCAGGGTATCATCGGTGCAGTTGTCCTTCCAGACCTCTAAATGTGCAACCACGTGTCTCTCAGTTCAACCCTAGAGAGAACTCCATCACCGTCAATATCAAATACCTTGAAGCAAACTAAAGAAAAGAAACTCTTATGGAGGGAAATTACTTTCATATTCTGAAATATAATACATTTTATTACAAGCTGCCCTAGTAAAATTACTTAGTTCCTCAAACAATTACATTCTGGATTAAGTTCTTATTTGGAGGAGATTGTGTCATTAAAGTCCTTTGAACTTGTAGGCATTCCTGTACACTTCACAAGTCTCTCTCCTTATATCATTAGCCAGCTTAGAGAACTCTATCCTTCACCTAAATCTAAAGTTAAATTTCTTGCAAACTGAAAAAGAAGGGCCAAGTAACTATACAATATTTCACAGATTTTGAGAAGGTAATTCAAGCTTTTAAATTAATTTCTAATATTTAAAACTGATCACTTCAGAGTTGATTCTTACAATGTTGAAAATATTCCATCTACATTAAGAATCAACAAAAAGCTGGTACAGTCAGCCCCCTGTATCCATTGGTTCTACATTCACAGGTATAAACAATAGATCAAAAATTATATATATATATATATAAATTTTCCCAGAAAGTTCTCAAAAGCAAAACTTGAATTTGCTATTCACTGACAACTATTTACATATCATTTACATTGTATTTACAAATAATTACATTGTATTAGGTATTACAAGTAACCTAGAGATGATTGAAAGTATACAGGAGGATGTGCATAGGTTATATGCAAATACTATGCCATTTTACATAAGGACTTGAGCATCCATGGATTTGGTATCTGAAGGGGTCTCAGAACCAATCCTCAGCAGATAATGAGAGATGACTGTATAAAGATTTTGCCTCTTCAGTGTAATTAATGTGCACCCAATATTTTTGCCTAAGAACAATCTCAAATCTTCAATGAAGTTTATACACAACAAGCTAAAAATCCAAAATATCAGCACTTTGCTAATTAACATCAATATCAGCAAAATTGCTCGTTAGTCTAGTTAGTTAACTTCCACTAGTCCACTGGCAAAAAATTAATTAAAAAAAAATTTAAGACAATAATTAACCTCAATTGAGAAACAAAGACTTCAGCCTCTTTAATACCAGAAGTTTAATGTGAACAAATAATCTATCACAAAGCCAGGTTAGAGTAATGGTATACTTTCAGGGAAGATAAAAGAAATCTAAATTTTTAAGATTAAATAATTATCTACTTCACACACCCGTGTGTGTAATAATTATGTATTAATTATGCTATTAAATTAACTGAGTACATCACAGTACAACATTACTAAAGAATATTGAACTAATAAGTATCATACCCAAAATACGCAGTATTTGTGAAGCTGTATTTTAGAAATATGCAGAGATAATGACCCTAGTGAATATATAAGAATTAGGTTCCAATTAAATGTAAACTGCTGCATTTTCCTAACCAAATATGGTTAAGATTTATTAATGTAATATGCTCATAAATTACACTATAATATTTTAGCTAGGTTTAAAAGATAAATTTAGTATTTAATAAAATTGTTTTATCATAAATTTAATTTTGCTAATATCAATATACACAGTGCTAGAAAATAAGTTGGAATTCAAGTTAAGCAAGACAAATTTTCTATATAGACTACCAGAAAATATTTTCTATATGCTTAACATTTTCAAACACATCATGAATGATGTAGTTCATTTATCATGAATTGTACATTCATCTGGAAAATCAACCATTATTAATAACAATGATCTTAAATTACTCCACAGTAAAAAAGAATAGATGATTGAACCTTTACACTGACCTCAGTAAAACCTCAGCAAGAGATTGCTATTTGCCAAAGGGATGAAAATTCAAGCCTTAATCAGATGATTTTTTACATGAATGGATGCTAATTTTTTTCTCTGTATAGCTTCCAAATTTTGTGATGTTTAACACACTTACATTTCTGTCTTTCAGCCAGAGGTCCTCTGCAACAAGCTGATAACCCACAGGATATCTCCTTAAAATCTATGTGGCTGTCATGATTTTCACCAAAAGCATTAAATAAACCTGTAAAATAGGAACACAGAATAAATCACAGCCAACAAACTTCCTGTTAATAATGACATGCTTATGAAAGGAGGCATGACTCGCATAAACTGACTTAGTTTTTAAGTTATCAGTAGTTTCCACTGTCTTAGGAAGTTTTTTTTTTTTCCCCCTGGAATAATTATAACCAAAATTTAACTTCCTAGAAGAAAATACTATCATTTAGTGTTTGGTTTTGTCTGCCTACCTGTCTCTATCTTATATTAATTCCAAAAGTCAAAAGTGATTGTAGAATGTAAAAAATAAAAATATATTTTAAAAATTTAACTGGAAAAAAGTCAGAGACCACAATTATCCTAATTTGGAAAGACTAAGAAGAAAAAAGAAAAAAGAAGAAGAAAAGTTGAACTCTATCAAAGATATACTGTGTTATTATTAACAAGCTTCATACAACTCCTTCATGAAGCAAATAAAACTAACACACTATATTATAAGAGAAAGAAATTCTGTACTGCAGTCTTCATTGTACCACTTAATCTGTATAAATAAATATATTAAATTTCAGAAATAAAGGGCAATTTATAACCTAATCTTGTGGTTTTTAAACTTTTCATAAAAAATAAATGGAATCATTTTGTTTTCAAATGAAATGATTTCTCAATCTCTAATTCTAAAAAGGTAAAAACATAACTGCACTGCTGAAGTGGAAGCCCTGTCTGTTCTATCTCCCCTAAGAAATATTTCTAAAACACACTAGAAACCTGAAGAATACAGACTGTCTATTTCAAGAATCTAATTCTGTGCCCTCAAGGAGCAGAAAATTGAAGCTAAGAAGTAGTTAAATGACTTGCTAAAAGTAAGAAATTTTTTTAAAAAGGTCTGAATCAGAAGCAGAACCCAAGCTTTCAGATTTCAAATACAGTTTTTGTGATTATCAGCCACAACTACTCCTTGTAAACCTCATTTAATATATATATATAGTAGTGAAAAGTTTAGAGCTAAGTGGGGACCTTAGAGATGGTCTAGTCCAGTGGTTTCTTAATTTTTTAAGGGTGGGGGAAGGATACAGCAGTGGAACCTTCTTCTATATAAAAGAAATACAATAGACACTACTCAGCTGAGGAAGAGTTGAGGTCACGTGTGGAAGCTAGAGCTTTGCCTATTCAGTGTCCACCACCCTGACCTTGCACCAGATGCTGAGGCACCGCACTGGAGCACAGTTTCATGATTGTCTTGGCCAAACTGATTTTATATATGAGAATATTCAGGTGCAGAAAGGTAAACCAACTTACACAAGGCTCCAAAGGTGGAACAAGGCTCACGTGTTTACCAAAGAACATTTGTAGAAAATAGAAGGATTCCCACCTTCACTCAGAGATGGACGAATTGGTGGTGAAGCCAATGGGCCAAATGTCTCTAAATCAAATCATCCAGTTTGGGATTGAGCCCTCAGCAACCAACAGCATTTCTCCAGATGAATGATGTCTGATTCCTCCACTGACAATCAAATCAAAAAAGATTATAAAATCTCACTCTTCTCTTCTGGGCAATTAATTAGTTCATCCTGATAATGTAACTTCTAAAGATACATTTTAATTTCCCAGTTAAACTGTTAAAAAAACTACCTAAAACAAAAACTCTGAAAGACAAATATACTGTATCTAATACAAGTGGCATGCAAATTAAATTCAAATTAACATAAAAGAGGCTTTAAAATTGGAAAAAAATTTGCAATTTCCCATTAAACAGGCTGTTTAATTCCAACATGTAAAATAATAAACTAACATATTTATTTTTTGCTTCCCACACTTTTATCTGTATTCACTTTGGTGATTTTAATCTCTATCTTGGATTTGAAAATTCCTGATCATAGTCTCTCCTGGCTACACAGGTAACACACTAATAGCAGAATCTCTGTTTGATTTATCCTGTCATTATGGTAACCACTTACACATTTAATACTTATTAAATAAATGTACAAAGGGGATAGACTTAAGCTTCTCCTTCTTGGTCCTAAAATTCTTACTAGCCCTCCTATAAAGGCAGGAGCCTCCTCTGTAGGATAGAGTGTAAATGTATCTCCTGAGAAGGATTCCCCAACAAGGGCTGTCTTTACAGCGTGCTTTTAGATAAGATGTTTTTATGGGACATTTCAATAAAAGGATCAAGGACCTAAGCTTCCCAGTATGGTGGGAGTTGTGATGGGCATGGGAGGATGCTCACTTGGGAGGATGAGATGTTAAAGACACTAACAGTGAAAAGGACAGGGCAAGATGAAGGGCGATTGGGAAACAGGACCACAGAGATGCGACATCTACTTCCCACTGTCATCTAAGTGATACCTACTTGAAAGAAACATTTCTACAGTTAAATTCTATAATGCGGGGTTATTTAAATGAAGCACACATATTCTCAATGAGTAGATCACATAATTTTTAGAGATTCAGAGTGCATTAGCATTTTCAGAGTACTTTTTACATCAATAACTAGTATTTATAAATTCCTGTGCGCTAAATAATTATGTGGAATTATTTCCATTTTGCTTTTAGACTTACTACAGCTTAACCTATTCACTGCACTGATACAGAGTAATTTTTCTAATGAATAAAAATGATAATGTACAAACTTGTTAAAGATTCTTTAATTTCTCCATCACCAGATTTATGAACATTTAGGCCTATGTGTCAGTTTCTTACCAGCTTTTTCACCAACACATTACATTTAGGTTATATTGCATTACCCAGAGGTCAGGAAATGTTCTTTCACACATCCATGTCTTTATTAGCTCTTGTGTCCTCTGAGGAGAAACCTTCTCCCCACTTTCACATCCTTCCATTTTACAGCCTAACCACTAATCCTTCTGTGAACACCTTCTAATGCTTTCCAACCTCACCAGCTACCCCAGGGTCTTAGCTTCTCTTTTCCGCAATTGTCCTCCACTGTATATAGTATCCAATATTCAAGTGAAGTATGAGTCCTCATTTACAGGTCTGTGGCCTCTCTAGATTACAAAGTATTTGGATTCAGTAACCTTGTCTTTTTATCACTGTTGCTGCTAGAATTCATTTCATAGGACCTGATACATAGTAACCACATAATAAATACTTGCTGAATGAATGAATGAATGAATGAATAGCCAAGGCAATCTTCACAGCCAAGGCTTCCCCATCCCAGCTCAGTATTCTTTCTGTTACATCAAAGAGACTCTGCCCCATGAAACAACAGACCCTGCACATTTTAACAAATGTATACAATTATTAGCAACTATTATTAGAACAGAGACTAGCACTACTGTTCTCATAGTTATGTCACATAAGTAATGTATTAAAGCTCGTTCTGATTTATTTATACAAATCAGCTATGACTGTCACCAGTTTAAATATTAGTAATTTAGAAAACAAAAGTTATTGACTTATCTACTCATCAGAAAACATTATGACAGATCTATTTACATACCTCTTTTGTCAGTTTATATACCAACTGGAAAAGAAGAGGTGTACAGTCAACTCTGAGTGTATAATTGCCTGCAAAATAAATAAGAGAGTATTTTAATACCTCCAAATGGACTTCAAACCTGTATTTAATTCTAACTTTATTTTCTAATTATAAACAAGATATAACAGATTTCAAATTGAAGGCATCATTCCTGGAGAATTAAAAATAGGGTGGACCCTACAGATTATCATATTCAGTGAAGTATGTCAGACAAAGGCAAATATCAAATTATATCACTTATATGTGGAATGTAAACAAACAAAAAAGTGATACAAATGAACTTATTTACAAACCAGAAATAGATTCACGACATAGAAAAGAAACTATGGTTACCCAAGGAGAAAGGGGGAAGGGAAGAGAGATGTTAGGAGTTCAGGATTAACAGATATACACTATTATATATGAAACAGATAAACAACAAGGACCTACTGTATAGCACAGGGAATTATATTCAGTATCTTATTATAACCTATAATGGAAAAGAATCTAAAAATGTATATGTATATGTATATGTATATGTATATGTATATAACTGTGTAACTTTGCTGTACACCTGAAACTAATATTATAAATCAAATGTACTTCAGTAAAAACAAATAAATAAGATTTTAGAATAGATAGATAGGTAGGTAGATAAATAGACAGACAGACAAACAGTCTGGCTAAAACTAAAACACAAGGTGGAAATAACTCTTCAGGAGCCAGAGAGGCTGCAGCACACACTCGGGATAGGAGACTGCAGAGGCGGACTCTGCTGCTAAGGCCGCAGCTCCTGCAGTAACAGTAAGGGCCATTGCTCATTATGGCAGCAGTACCTAGGGGTCTTTGGCAAAGGAAGTGGTAAGGCCATAATGTTCATGTTTTTATTCATTCATTCAATTCAATATCAAGACTTTAGACTAGAGCATGTCAGTAACTAACATGTGTCCTGTGACACTTACCTAGAAATAACCATAATATGATGAAAGCCTACAGATGCACATGCCACATGTCAGGGTCAAAAGGAAGTCTGTAGTGGGTGCTTATTTCAGAGTTGGTCCAATACATACAGGAACTATTTCTGTATGAAATATTTTACCCCAACTTTTAAAAATAGCTCCACAGGAAGAATGTCAAAAGTACTAAAGTTTTAAGTAGTAATCCAAGATAGGCAAATGGTAAATATTCTAAAGAAATTAGGATCAATAGCTTAGTTATGAATCATATTGATTCATTTGAATCATAATAATGTTCTCTCTGATAAAATGGAGAAATGGAGGTATTATTGAGGCATCTCATAGAAAGAGGATAATCCTAGTTCATAAGTTGGAGTTGATAGACTTAAATACTGGTATACTATTTAATGACAATCTGAAATAAAATTTACCTTCTGTGTATGAGTCTGTATTGATATATGTAACCTCTCTCTCCTGGAGTGTTTTCACATTCTCCTGTAGTTGAAGCAAAGCAGTCACTTAACTCACAGCGTTTACAATTGTGGAAATACAAGCAAAACCAACAAATTAATTCAGTAAAAGAGTGGTTTGCAGATACCATTATAAATCAAACGCCTATGCCTTTGACCATAATTTTAAGAAAATGCTATTAACTGCTTGATAATATTAATGCAATTAAAACAAGAAAGAAAAATATTAGTGATGCTGTAGCCACTTTTCATAGCAACAGCACGAAGACCCAGAGGAAAACTGCCCCTGATCCCCTGCACCGTAATATGAAGGGGGAAGGCTCAGAGATGCTCAGCCTCACCCTGGATCTACTGGAAGAGAACTGCTCAAAGTAAGGCCTGGAAATCTGTACTTTTAAAGGTGTCCCTGGCAATCCTTACAGACATTAAAGTATGAGATCCCTTGACATTGGGGATCCAAGTAACTTTACCATATTAAAAGTGAGGAAGTTGGAAATTTGATTTATCAAGAATTTTTTGAAAGAGAAGATATTGATGAAAAAGAAAAAGAAAGGAGGGGAGGATAGAGAAAAAACTAGAGGGAGATAAGAGTGGCTATTAGGACAAAGACAAGACATTTCTCTCTCACACATACATGCACACACGCACACACATTCTAGAAAAATACAGCAGAAGAAGACTAATGCCATCACACACGGGAATATGCGGAGAGAACTCTTTTCTTCTCTCTGTTTCTCTCTATCTCTCTCTCTAGCTTGCTACCTTATAAGAGCAGTTACAGTAAAAACATTTAAAGCTGTGAGTGGTCATCCCACAAATGAGAATTCTCACCTCTGCACTTGGCCACACGGGATAGATGACAGCTGATTCTGCTGCAGAGTTTCCATTATGACAGAGCTACAGTAGAAATAAAAAAGATTACTTAACTATATGTAAAGGTAAATGTGCTGCTGAATATGATCAAGAAGCTAGTAGAAAATGGGAAACAATATTCAAATTGTCTTTTAACTCACATGAATTTAAATTAATGCAAGGCATATTATCTTGTATCTTGGATTTATTTTATCTGTATTCTAAGCTGCTTAAATTATAGAAAGACACATGTATTTCTATATACATGTATTCACAAGAAATTACATATTTCTAAAAGTAAATGACCTTAATGAATAAGATCTGATTCATCTAAATAAGTGTATTATGAAATGCATGTTCATAACACCAACATAATAATAAGACTTTGCAATATACATGGAATCAAACGTGATACAAGTAACTGTGATTTTATTCCCATACTTATTTGATTCATATTATTATTTTAAAGTATGCAGAAATGAGTCAGAAGGAAAGCATTTTAAAAACCAGACACAATGATAAGAAAGATATGACATTCTTCAAATCAATTCTATAAAATTTGGACTCATAAATGATGAACAAATCAGAAGATAGTCATAGGAAAGTGCTTTTGGGTACACCTGCCTTTAAAAAAAACACACAAGCCTACCATGAACATGTAAGAACTTAGAGTTACTGGACAGAGAGCCTAAGGGAAGAAGACAAAAGAAGGGGGCCTATGAAAGACACTTTAAAATAAAGCATTAAGAGCCAGTGACAAATGAAAATTAATCATAATTGAATTAATAATAAATCCTTGAAATTTTAGAGTAATTCAATTTACAAAATCATTGTATTATACTTCCCAATCAGGCACTTTTGTAAATGGTAAAATATACCTATGGTTACAATTTAGTACGGAATCCATAAAGGAGAGACTATGATCAGAGTATAGTCATCTTAAAAGAACATGTTGTTTTCCTAGATAGAAGAAATCCAAGGAAACTGTAAAAACTTGAAAATTAATGCCAAGGATCTATATCAGATTTTCAATAAGCTAATTCACTTGTCAGAAGCAGCTTCCTAGGTTTGACTATTTTCTGAGCTTACAGATTTTACTTACTTATCACAAAACAAATACAAATAGAAACTAAAATATTTTAAAAATAATGAAAAACTTGGTTTGTACTTAGTAATTAAGAGGTTGTTCTGTTTTACCAAACTGATGTAAAAGCAAAAGCAAACTCTATTTCTTAAATTTTCTTGAGTATTTATCCAAATTAAAACAATATCAGGTAATGGAACACATCTGTGATTACCCTGAGATAAATGTTGACCAAGAAGATACGTTTTCTGTCTTAGTTACTTCAGCCCATTTTTGGAACCCAGAAGTCCAAATTTTTCTGCATCCCAGCTGGCAAAAATGGTAGTTCTTCTCGGTCTCCAGCCTGTAATCATTGTTAACATACATGGTTAGGTACATCTGCCTAAAAACAAAGGAAAATTCACTCAAGTCACTTTCTGTCATCACTTGCCAAGGAAACATTATTTACCTCTACTAATCAGTTTTCCAAAATTCTGGACAACTTCTTATAAATCAGCAGTTCCACTGGTTAGGTCAGTACCTCCAAATACCCAGAAGTCCTGATGATCTCCCAGAATAACACACCTGTTTGGAAAGGAAGGCATTCAAAAGAATGACAACTTAGAATGTATTATAAAGAGCAGTAATTTATGTTTTTAAATTAAACTTCCTCCTGCTTGAGTTTCCTCCATAGAAAACCATCAAGGTAGTGTCTCCTTGTAGAATTTACCTTTTTCCCCCACATTTAATTATATCACATCAACCAGGAAAAAAATATTAAGAGTTGATTAAAATTTATCTTCTCTTACTCCTGTAATCTTTGTAAAAACAAAATGTTTTAAGACATTTTAAAAAATCCACCAACTCACCAAGTTTCACAGATCCTCAGGTAGTTCTGATTACATCGTAAATGCTTGTGATTTTCTTGATGTTATGAACATGCATTTTAACCTTCCTAGAATTTCACAAAGGGAACAAATTACTTCACATAGAGCATTATGTCTAACAGGTTCCTTCCAATGTTTTATTCTAAGTCTCAGAATTACAGAAAACTGTTTAATAGGATGATAAATACCCATATGCCCACCATCTAAATTCAATCATTGTTAATACTGTTGAACTATTTGCAAGCGAGTTGCGCAAATCATGACAGTTCTCTCCTATGTATTTAAGAATGCACCTTACGGTGAGATTAAAAAAAAAAATCAGTATTTTATATTTATCCTCCCTCATAGCTCTATTGTTGGTATTTATTTAAACTTCAAAATCATTATTCAACGTGAAAAAGGATCTTGTTCTTAGCAATTTAAAAAAAAAAAATTGTGTATTTGTCCATTTAGAGCTCAAATCAATTAAAGGATATAAGCTCCAGGTGCTTTTTTTGATATTTTGACCAGGGAAAATTTCTGTTTCTGACTTTTCTCTTAAACTGTTACTGAAGCTACATACTCTGTTTTCCTTGTGTCTGTATGTGTCTGTTTATAAATCACATTTTTCATTGTGTACCTCTAGAGGGTATTAATACATGAGATAATAAAGTCTATGTTAAAGGAACTCAGTTCTAATTGAGTTAAATAAACACTTTTTAAAAAATTCTTATAACATAAAACTGAACTTCTAATATCTTAAGAGTTTTGAAATTTTAAAACAAGCTTCTTACAGAACTTATAAAATACTTGCAGAATCCAAATTCACATTGCTAAGGCAAATCATTAACCAACAAGGCTCATTTAACCATTTTAGTTTAATAAAAACAGCTATCTCCTCTCTGATTCATCAGTGTGAAGTTTCCCTTTCCCTCTACATTTCAAGCCAGTCAAACTAAAGTTCTGATCATGCCATGCTGTTCCCCAACCCTGCACAAGCTGTCCTCTGCAGCTGGCGTTTACTGCCTGTCTTGATTCTGTGGAAATCTTAGTTTGTGTAAAATTAAGCTCAATGAGCACACGGTCCGTGGTCATGCCTCCTTAACACCAGTGCTGTCCGGGGTTAGTAACAGTAACGACTATGCTGGTAAGCGCACGGGGCCATGTAGCAGTTAAGCGTTCACCACTGTGACCATCTAACCCACACCCACAGAAGTGACCAGTGAACTTCGCTCCTTCCCCTCTTCTCTCCTACTCCTTCCCTTAAGTTAACCTAGGGTTTTGCATGCATAGCGTTTTGACAATTATCTGAAACACTGTTTTAAACCCTCAGTTGAAAAGGGAAGACAAAATGTTACACCTGGCCCGGAGAAGGAGAGGGGTGGGAGTGGCCCAGAGGAAGCCGAACGGGACGCGCGGCCTCGGATCACAACACAGCCCCGTTCCTTCCCGAGTTTCGCAGCCGGGAAAGCAGAGGCCTGGGACCCGGACCGCCTCGGGGCCTTCGGGGGAGGCCGAGGGAGGGACGGAGACACGCGCAAAGCTGGGGAGGGACCCGCAGGGACTCACCGTCTGTGCAGCTGCTCCTGACCCACGGTGGACGGGCGGCGGTGGCGGTTGAGGCTGCGGTGCCGGCTGAGGCGGCGGCGGCGGCGGTACCGGCTGAGGGGGCTGAGGCGGCGGCGGCGGCGGTACCGGCTGAAGCGGCGGCGGCTGCGGTGCCGGCTGAGGGGGCTGAGGCGGCGGCGGTACCGGCTGAGGGGGCTGAGGCGGCGGCGGCGGCGGTACCGGCTGAGGGGGCTGAGGCGGCGGCGGCGGTTGAGGCTGCGGTGCCGGCTGAAACGGCGGCGGCTGCGGTGCCGGCTGAGGGGGCTGAGGCGGCGGCGGTACCGGCTGAAGCGGCGGCGGCTGCGGTGCCGGCTGAGGTGGCTGAGGCGGCGGCGGCGGTTGAGGCTGCGGTGCCGGCTGAGGCGGCGGCGGCTGCGGTGCTGGCTGAGGGGTCTGAGGCGGCGGCGGTGGCTGAGGCTGCGGTACCTGCTGAGTGGGCTGAGGCGGCGGCCGCTGGAAGGACTTGAGGGACTCGAAGGCCTTCGCCAGCTTTTCCAGGGTCGCCATGGCGGCCTCCCGCCCCGAGGGGACAGCCCACGGAATCGCCAGGACGACTGGCGGCTCCGGTCAACAGCGGTGGCAGTTAACGGGGCTCGGGGCCGCCAGCAGGAGCGGACCCCAAGCGCGCGGCCATCTTGGAGCCGTCGCAACAGCCCCCGCGGCCCTGCGTCCTGCCACGCTCCGCCGGTGGGGCGGGGCCGGGCCTCGGGATTGACAGCCGGAGGCAGATGCCTCCGCCAATGGCTGCCGCGCCCGCCCCTTGGGCCCAAAGAGCCGCCACGGCTGCTGCAGTCACTTCTTCCCGGCGAGGGGCGAGGGGTACTGCAGGGAGATCGGGAGGGCGGTTCGGGGGCGGGGTTGCGTGGCACTGCGAGGACGGTGGGGAGGGCGGGGTGACTTGTGATTGAGGGTCTCTCTCGGCGAGGGGCGTCCCCGGACGACGCCTAGCGGGTGGCGGGGAGGCGGGGCAGTGCGCTGGGAGCCCGAGACCCTCGCGGGGCGCTTGCCCACCCCGCGGCGCGGGCGGAGGGCCGGCTCGCCGGACAGCCTGCTGTAATATGCTGACTGTTATATATTTGGCCTTACCCTTCTTAGTTGCCTCAAATCACTCCTTGTTCAACTTCATGATCATTACCATAGATATACGTCTTAGAATCCTCGTACTTATTATGTTCACTCATGCTACAGGGCCATACACATGCTATTCTCACTCTCAGAAATAATCTTTTACACATCAATGCCCTACTCCCCTCAAGAGATTTGCCTATCTAATTCCAATCACTCTCAGTGCTCAGCTAATTTGTGAATTCATAAAGCCCATTACATTAACATAATTTCTTAACACCATGTCATTCTCCTTTATCACATTATTAAAGTATACGTTATAATAACATAAAAACTCTTCCATGCATGAAGGTAGATATTAAACAATTAAGTTCACAGTATAAAGTTGTAAGTACATATACTCTATATTATGAAAAATGTTAAGGAATAACATACTATAGTTAAATGCATTCATAATTTTTCATAGAAATATGGGAATATTTATTCCAAGTTGGATCATCACTATATGTGTGTGTGTATATATGTATATATCTCTCATCCTTCATTCACATTAAAAGTTCTCATAAAATATTGCCAACAATTAACTTTTATACCCCAAATTACCAATAAAGGAATAGGAAAGAAGGGAGAAAAGAAGAAAGGAAAGAAGGAAAGAGGAAGGAAGGAAAGAAGGAAATTGAGGGGTTTTAGAACTCTTGAGTTTGAGACATATTAGATACAGACTCAGATGTGTACATTTATATATGATAATTATTTTCCTGAAATTATATAAAAACACATAAAGAAAACTGAAAGCTAAATATAAAATTATTTACAACCCAAATTTGAGGTTAATTTATATCTTCAATTGATATGCATTTTTTTAAATTTAATATTACACTGTTCCATTGCTATAATATAATCAAATTCATAAACAGAAAACTATATATGATATATACATCCTCTCACCATTTATAACATCTCTGAAAGCATTTTTGAAGTAAAATATTTTATGTTTAAAGTTTTTATCATTAGAAAGGCTTAGAATGTTTTCACACTACTAGATTTAATTTACTTCATCGTATAATTTTTTTCCAATACATGAGAAATAATATCTTATATGGTTTTGATTCATTCTTTAAGCAGTTTGTTAATATTGTGTAATAAGTGAATTCATGGAATATTGTTATAGAGTTAGACATTTTTTGTTTGAAGATGTCATCTTTTGTAGTATAATAATAAGTCCATTATTGTAGGAATGTGAAGGAGTCAGACATTGCTTTTAGTAAAAACATCACTCTAAAGGGCATATTGGCAATAGCAGCATGTGGTTAAGATCATGTCAATTTTTTGTAAATCTTTAACAAATTCTGAAATCACTCTGGTTGCTTTCAAATTTATAAAACACAATTACTTACAGGAAGAACAAGGCTATAGTCACTGCATGACAAAGGAATGCTGCTTAATAAATAAGTGAGGAGAAGAATTAAGTTTAATTCAAGGAAAGCAGCATTCTTAAAATATTTTGAATTGATTTGAGAAACAGGGATTTTATGATTATTTATTTAGTAGAGTTTATATAGACATTTATGTGTGTGTGTGTATCCTTCATCTCTGTATCAATTCAAATAAGATTTTGCCAAAAAAATAAACTTTAGAGCAAAAAATACCAATCAAAAAGAAAGAAAATAAGAGGGAAGGAAAGCAGGAAGGCAACTTAACATCAAAAAATTTCATCATTATTTAGAGTAAAGATCTATATCAACTAAACATGTGTATTGTGACCTCCACATTCCACTAAAACTTATGCCATTTACCTATAAATATAAGCTTTTATTTGCTTCTACAATAAATAATACATAAATTTAATGAAACTGCAGCTCAAAAGAAGGAAATAACATTAGAAATTCAGTCATCCAGTGCAGTTGCTAAAGTATGGGTATGACCTGACTCTTAGCAATCAGAGAACAACCAAGAAAATGTGCCAAACTGTTGGATACCCAGATCTGTTCCCAGGGCAGGGAAATAGGCATATCAACATAAGTAAAAGAATATACCATGTTTAAAGCTTAATTATAATGCAAAATAGATATTTATCTATATCTATTTCAAAATGTTAAATTTAAAAGTGGACCAGAAAAAAATATAAACAAAATTACTTCTCTAGAGAAAACAAAGAATAGCCTTGTCTTCTTCTATTAAAGACTGACTAGCCACAATATGTTATGGAAATAGCTATAAAGCTTTGAGGAAAATATTATAATACTATAATTGTGTTACCACTAAGGTTGTTATGTTTGTAGTTAAGCCAAAGTAATACTAAGATATTCAAAGAATCAGAAGGAATGGTAACTATATATTTATCCTAAAAAAATAATAGTAAGTACTAAGAAAAGGATACATTTTTTAAAATGTAAGAAGTAAGACAAGATTATATAAATGCTGTGTTAAAGGGTATTGAATCTACAGGTAGACAAAGTGAGGATCACGTCTATTTTGAAAATATTTCAAAATAAATGCCAATAAATAAAAATAATTCTTAAAATGATATTTCAGTCTAACTTGTTTGATTTTGTAAATGCATGTTACTTTATATCAATTTTCATTATTGATTATTATATGGTTAATAACACAGATACAATTAAAAGAAAATGTATAAAAAAGTTGAGATAGCAAAAATAACTTTCTTTTCTAATATTTACAAATAAAAGATTTAACAGTGAATTTTTATCAATCATAAGTCTTTATATTTTCAAGTAAAATATAAAATTATAATGGAGAAAAAAGTAATCAAAAATAATTCAAATAAAAATGTTAAGGAGAATAATCATTTATACCATTTGCCATCTACCTCTGCTTGGTACTGTAACCAATCACGAGCCACTGTAGCCGCTGACCTCCAACACTCCCTGAAAGTTCACGGTGGAGATTAGGAATGGGGCACTTTGTGCTGTGGGAAAACTGACAAAATAGAGATTCAGATAGATGTTTTCAGGAGAAAATTTTATGAGCCCCAATTCTTGCATCTCCTTATATCTAGAAGACCACCAAATTCATTAACAGTGATGTCTGCTCTTCATAACTGGCAAAATAACTCAATGTGTGTTTGACTGCACATACTCCCCTTCACTAAAATTACATATATAATACTGAGTTTCCCCCTGCCTCTTCAGAAAAGTTCCTCAGAGCCACCTGAGGTGCTGTCTCCTAGATTATAGTCCTCATTTAGCCCCAAATAAAACTTAACCCACAACTCTTACGTTATACAATTTTATTTTAGTAAACAGCATGTATATTAAAATTGTTCAAAACATTGATGTCACAATTGATGAAAAGATAGCTCTGCCTATATAATTTCGAATTGAAATAAAAAAAAAAAACTGGGCCACCGTGATAATGAATCTGTGTAAGGAGAGACATTTTCATCATGATGAATGGAAGATAAATCACTCTAAGCTTAAAACTATGCATCTGGACAAATTAGCAGTTGTGAGAGTGATAACCAAATATACTTCTAGAAATAAAAAGGATGCCAAAAAATTTACACCCAGACATCTTCACAGAGAGAATTGCTGGAGGATGTACTTCAGCCCAGTCTGCTTGATGATCCACGAACTGGTCCAACACAGAGGGGAAGGAGAGACCATAGGAAGAAGCAGAGCACTGCAGTTTATTGGGTGGCAGGTCTTATCAGCAAGATAACTTACTTATGAGACTTGTCTTGAGCAGCCACAAGAGTCTCCTCGCAACCCCACCAGAATCTTAAAAGTTTATATAGAAGCCTTAAAATACTGTCCGGATAGTCTTGGCAACAAGCACATTAATGTCACAATGCTGAGTACTTGGTGGGGCTTCTTCAGAGAAGGGAAGTGAAACACATTCCAGCAGTCATGTCCTCTTGATGATCCCTTCAAGACTGATCCATATCAGGTATAAGTAGTGGGGAAAAAGAAGAAAAGGAAAACAGAGTTAATGACTTCTTGGATATGTAAAACATTTTAAAATTTCTGTGCAAAATTTATGATTACAATATTGAGTATATTTTTAATGATTCCGTTCTGGAAGTCTCTATATCAAAGATTAAATTTAGTTAATTATGGGCTTGTGAGTAATAATTTTTCTGTCTCTAAATTTCATAACCTATATTATTCACTAAAGATTTTTGAGAATTTAATTACAAAGTTAAAGTCGTTTCAAATGCATAAATAAAGAGATATTAGAATGGTTATTTTAATAGAAAAATGCCAGTGTGAAGCATTAAAAACAATGTAACAGCATCAGTAAAGCTGAGTAATTATATTTCTTATGGTTTTCACAAATAAAAATTTACTTTGTTATTAATTATATTTAAAGTCTTTTAAAACCATAAGGGATTCTCAATATAGAATGTCTAATGTTCATAGAGCAAAATTGTGTGCATAATTTGATTCTAGGACAAAAGCATTCATATATATAACATACACACACATAACTAATACCCAGGAAATACATGCAAAAAAATGTTTAATTATTTGTTACATTACAGTAAGATTTGATTATATTTTTTTATTTGCATTTCTAAATTATGAAACATTTGATACATACAGGTTATGATTATAAAATATATATCCATTACTCTACCACCCAAACTGAGAAATAAAACATGACATTTCCAATATATTTACCCTTGCTCTTTTATGTTGCTTAAATCTAAAACTGATATAACTACTTTTTATAGTAATAGGTATTTCTTTCTGGTGTTTCTTTTTCCATATTTTATTTTCAATAATTTTTGTAGCATGTTTAAGTGTTCCTCTTGCAAATATCATAGAGATTCCCCCCAAATATCTGAGAATCTATGCATTTTAATGTCTTTTAATAGGAAAATTGACTCAATTTAGGCTTATCCATATGTATTATTGACTAATTTATTTATGACTGTCTATTTTGTTTTCCACATAAAACTTTGTTCATTTATTCTCATTTTTTGTGTGACTTTCTTTTGTTTTTCCTTCAGATGTGTTTTTCAGGCATTAAACCCCTCATTCTTTATATCACTGAAGATAACTTCATTTATTTCATACTTGTATAATATTTTGGCTATTTCTAGTATATAAAATTCAGGACGACTTTTCTACAAAACATAAATTTCAAGAAGCTGTCTTCTTTAATCCAGTTTTGCCAATATTATATAAAAAACAACCTGTTGTTTTTTCCTGATAGTTATTATTCTGTAGTTAAATTTTTTCTAATTATATATTTTTATGTATTTTCTACTTTATATCAAGAAACTAGTCATTTTAACTGGTTTTTATATTATAGGTACATTATGGTATTTTGCTCCATCTTTGGAAATTTGGTTCTGTTATTTAAAGGATTATCTAGTCCATATTTTGACTTTGTTCACTTTTCTTTTTGATAAAGCACCAAAGGCATGATCAACGAAAGGAATAATTTCAAAGCTGAACTTTTAAAAAAATTACAATTTGTTTTCTTTGCAAAAGACATTGTCAAAAGGATGATAAGACATGCCACAGATTGGGAGGATGTATTTGCAAAAAATATATCTGATAAAAGACTATTAGCCAAAATATACAAAGAATTCTAAAAAGCTCAACAATAGAACATTAAACAACCTGATTTAAAAAATGAGCAATTTACCTGAGCAGACACCTCACCAAAGAAGATAACAGATAGCAAGCAAACATATGAAGATATGTTCAGCATTATATGTCATTAGGAAACTACAAATTAAAACAAGAAGTTACTACTACATACCTATTAGACTAACCAAATCTAGAACACTGACAACACCAAACATCCTGCCAAGATGTAGAGCAACAGGAACTCTTATTTATTGCTGATGGAAATACAAAATGATTAAAACAGTTTGGAAGATAGTTTGGCAGTTTCTTACAAAACTAAATGTGCTCTTACCATAAAATCCTTCAAGTCAACTCTTCCCAGTTTACATAAAGGAGCTGAAAACTAGGTCCACATGAAAACCTACACAAGGATATTTACATCAGGTTTGTTTGTAATTATCAAAACATGGAAGCAACAAAAATATCCTTCAGTAGGAGAATGGATAAACCATAGTAAAATCAGACAATGGATTATTATTCAGTGCTGAAAAGAAATGAGCTATTAAGCCATAGAAAGATAATATAGATCCTTAAATGTATAATGATAAGTGAAAGAAGCCAATCTACAAAGGCTATGTATTATATGGTTCCAACCTCATGATATTCTGGAAAAAACAATACTATGGAGATAATAAAAAGATGAAAAATTGCTAAGTGTTATGAGAAAGGGAAGATTGATTAGGTAAAGCACAGGGGATTTTTAGGGCAACGAAACAATTGTGTGTGGTACTGTAATAGTGGATAAATACCATTGTACACTTGTCCAGACATATAGAGTATTCAACACCAAAAGTGAGTCCAAAGGTAATTATGAGTGATTATATTGTGCCAGTGTAGATAAATATATATTTATATATGCTGCTGGGTCCTATAGATCCCAGGACATGGGCTTCCTCTGGGAAGAATGATTGTGGCATCAGGGTCTTGGTCCTCTCATATATGTAGATATAGGGTAGATTGATAAAAAAGAATGTCGGGATATTGAGAAACTCAAAATTAATGTGAGAGGATTTACAGTAATAAAAACAAACAAATCCTTTGAAACTTTCTAGATTAATTAGACAAAAAAAGTATAGAGAGGATTTTCTTATAGGGTTTCCAACTTTTGTCTCACAATTTGTACACCTCACAGAATATATATTTTTAAAGGTACATATAAAAATGACAAAAAGTAACTATGTAGTAAGTCAGAAAGGAAGTGTCCACAAATTTCATAAGGCTAAAGTTGTACTATTTTCACAAAAATAAGTAAGATAAAATTTAAACAACAAAAGTGGATAATTGTCTGGCTAACTGAAATTTATGAACCTTCTTTTTGAAATTAACTAAAGCATGTACTTTATTATTAAAGCCCCTAATGTGCTTTTATTTTTATCCTATTTACCTCTCTTTCTTCACTATGGAGGTATCCTGAGATTTTAAAATGCATTCTCCTGCTTTTCTTTATAATTTATTGAACACACATATATATCAATAAAATGATATCATTTAGTTTGTTGCCATTTATATTTATTAAATGTTATATTTTTGTTCAATTTCCCCTGAAACATTCACTTTACTACAATTTTTATATTTAGAATTATTAGTTTTTATAAAACTGAAATTTTTAGAATGCAACTTAGAAATTACTCCATTAATCCATTTTCCAAAAAATGGATATTTGAGTTATTTACAATGTTTGATTACTATAAGCAATGATGTTATGAACATACTTGTATATTTATCTTGATGAACACAGAACACATGCAGAAGGTTGAAGGTATCTTAGGAAAAAAATTGCTGGAGTTCGTGTGTGTACACCTTTAATTTATAAGGATATTATAATTTTCTGAAGTTAATGTAATAGAGGAGAATAAATCTGACTCTATTATAGATAGAGTCAGATTTATTAGAGGAGAACAAATCTAAAGATCTGTTCCTTTAGTTTTGGCCACTGTGCCCGGTTTCCTAGGCTTAGTCTTGCTAGCTCTGCACTCACATAAAGATAAGAAGCTGCAGAATAGAGAATAACACTTGTTTGTTGGAGGTTTACAGGGACACCATGAACTGACCCACATGGACAGCTGCAAGAACAAAGAATTTCTACAGCAAGAAGTTTGCAACAACCAACCATACACCCTCCCTTGTTTTTGTTGTTTGTTTTTTGTTTTTTGTTTTTGTTTTTGTTTTGTATAAAAGAAGCCTGTATTGTGACTGGATCTGGATGGTTCTCCAAGACATTAGTCAGCCATCCTCTCGGTCTGCCAGCTTTCCAAATAAAGTCGCTATTCCTTGCCCCAACACCACATCTCTTGTACTTTAAAGTTTAAACTTAAAGTTTCACATTTGTGTGTTTTTCTATCTTTTCTGCTAAGTGTTACTGGCTAACATTTATGGCTGGAATTTACACTCACCTAATTTTCTTCAAGAATAACTTGACTAGTATTGGCTGTGTCTTTTTCCATATAAATTTTAGAGTAAGTTTGTTGAGTACCATTCAAACCTCTGCCAGAATTTAATCATAGAGATGAAATCTGAATCACTTTGGTAAGATTTTATATGGTTAAGATATTGGCTTTCCATATTCATGAAGAAGCTATATTTATCCAGTTACTTTTGTATCTTTAATGCATTTCCACACAGTCATATTTTTTTTTTTCGGATGGCATGCAAGACTTTTATTTGGTGAATTTCTTTTCTTCATATTTTTCTGTGGTTAAAATTGTATCTGTTTATTGCATTTCTAACATTTTGTTTCTAGGCATAGAAATACACCTGATACTTAGTCTCTGAAAACTACTCTTTTTATACCTATCTTTTTGGTTTTTTTAACATAAACAGTTTAGATTATTTCATTCAGATTCTAGTAAATAATACACTTGATTCTGTTTCTTACTAAGGTCTTAAGTACCTCCCTTACAATGATGAATGGAAGAGGTCATAGAGGTTATTGTTAACTTGTTTCTAATTTTGAAGTTAATGTTTTTACCTTTTTTGTATTCATCACAATAGTTTACTTTGTTGTTTTTTTTCTTTCAGGTATTCTTTGTCAGAATAAAGAAGTTCTTTCACTTCTTGTTTTCTAAGAGCTTTTTATTAGGACCAGTATTGGACTTTAATCACGTATTTTCTCTGCATCTTCTGAAATGATCAATTGCTTTTCCCCTTGTAGTTTTGTAATCTATTAATGTGCCATACTACATTAATTTATTGTATACAGGCAAACTAATTTGCACTGTTGGAATAATCCCATTTATTTTTACAGGTCAATTTTGCCTACAGATTTATATTTTTCTACTGTATTTACCTATTTTTGTTCTGTTATTTTGTGTGATAGTAAATATGAGACAGTTTACACTTTAAGAGTTAAATATGCAATGTTGAATCTCACTTTTTTCATAAGGCGTACATGAGCTCAAACTATTTAAATTTTGAGTTGTGAACAAGTCACATTTAGTCAACCTGAGGTGAAAGAGTCAGGGTGAAAAAACGCCCACTATAAAAGTATGTAGAGTGAACGCTAGGGCCTTGCTTCACCTAATCCACACAACTGGATATTTACATTTGCTTTTCTCACAGGAGGGTACGTCCTTCTTTCAATTTTATATTTATATATAACGTCCTGAAAGAAGCATTTTCTTTCAGAGATTTTACAGTTACTAATAATTTAATCTAGTTTTTAAAAGGTCCATGTCAAAGTGTACCAAATAACTGCTTCCAGAGATTTGAGGTGTGACTATAATCACTGAAAATACAGTTAATTTATGCCAGATGACTTTCTATTATTAATGTACATATGTACATGAAAAGGTTGTTTTAGTAAATTTAGTAACTTATACAAGGACTAACAATACAAAGGTCCCTAAACATTTAACTTTTCATTAGTAATATATTTATGTGTGATCATTGTTTGAGTCACATAATACTATTTATTGCTCATACATGATATACCAACATCATGAAAGACATAGCTCTAAGGACTAGAGGTGTATAATATAAAATAAGAGTGTGCTTTATTTTAAGGAGTTAACAATTGCATATTAATGGCTTTAAGTCTAGCACATATTTCTTTCTCTTAGTGGCCTTGAATTTTTATATTTATGTTGCCTATTTGTCATTTTTTGAGCCAACTCAGATGAAACACAAACACAACTCTAAAAAATTACCTAAACACGCTGACACAACTTTTTTTTTAAATCAAGAAGCAACTCCATCACTGTCTTCCATGTTTATGTAAACTGGTTAACTACACAGGGAGCTTACAGGGCCTTCCGAGGAGAATAATTTGCCTATACTTTGATGATCACTTAAGAAATTGTCATGGATACATTTGGCAGAATAGAATCATTCATATTATTACATTTACACCATTGATGTTTTCACTGTTTCTGCCTTTGTTGCTTGGTTCTTAAATTATAGTTAAATAATGATGAAGCCTCTGTTTCCTTAAAACAGAGAACACATATTTATACTCTTGTAAATATTTTTAAATACAAGATCTAAAAAGAAAAACAGATCTGTTATTGCAATCACTATAAACCACAGATTCATTTGTGTCTGTCAGCTATGGGTCTGCAACAAAACATCCCAAAGCTTAGAGGCTTATAAAGCTAAGTATTCTTATGCACTGACTAATTGTTCATCTGGGGTTCTACCTCAAACTGCTGACCCACTGGGCCAGCTCTGCTGAGAACTCTGATGCCCTCACTTAGGTTTATTTCCAGGACATGGGTTCAGTTCAGGTCTAATCTTAAGTGCCTTTGAATTGTTTGAGGCCAATCAGTCTACTCAGCATGTCCTCATGGTAGAGGTAGAGTACAAGACAGAAAGCCCAGTGCATTAGCACATTTCAAGCCTTGGCTTGCATCACATCATATCTGCTGATAGCCTACGGGCCAAAGCAAGTTACAAGTTCAAGCCCAAAAGTAGGAGAAGATAAATACTCCTCATGTGGAAATAGAATGCCAAAGGATATTCTAATACACACCATAACCTTCTCTGAATTCCACTCAAAAGTTCCCCACTGAAAATTAGAAGCTTAAGTTAATTATAATGGTTAGTAATTTAAGAAAAGATCCTTTTGAGAAAAAGGTCTCTATATTAACACTTTCTATATCACTAACATTTAACACAGTGCTGGTCACGTATTAGGCACTCTCTAAATGTTTACTGGCTAGCTGACTGGGTGACCTGGTGTAAGACATCAATATAATAATGTCCAACTAAAAGAAAGTTACATTACTGTACCAAGAACTGGATGGTCTTGCCCACACAGTTTTTAAAAAATATGCATATAAAATATAATATACACTATAATTCACTCAATTCACAATATGAAACACAACAATGAAGGTAATATTCCCACTGGATATTCCCCATTGACATTCTCTAATGTATTAACTCTCCTGGAAGGAGTTGCATTAATTATTAGATATTTAATTAGATTTTCACTAATGGTGTAAACACAATATGAAAATTCACTTTGATTTGCATTGTCATTTAGAATTACTAATCAACTGAGAGGTATGAACAATCATGGCAGGAGACTGAAACTTCAGCATTGAGGGGTTTTTAAAATATGTTTGGCATCATTAGATGAACATATAGTCTCAATTACAGAATGTGAAATTCCATTAAATTATCCCATATGAGCCAATGCCCAGAGGACCATTTCTGATCAGGGTAGAATAACTCATTTTTGAGGACCTTAGGATGGAAAATTTCATATTTTACTGAAAAGTCACATCATGAATACTCTTTATTCCTTCACTGTAAAAGGCAGGAACTGTTATTCCCCTTCGCTAAGAATAACAGTAGCTTGAAAAAATAAACAGATTTTGGATTTAAAAACTAGAAAAACTCTGTAATTTTTACTTATTTTGCCAGTGTTTTTCTTTAGAATTATTAATAGTAAAAATCACAAAGTCACTTGGGATCTATGTCCCACCCCTTGTTTTTAGTATTGGCTAAACGAGCTAACCCTGCCAATAACACATACCTTTGCCCACAACAGGCATGTGTGTGTGTGCCCCCACATGCACAACACAATGTATCCACACGTCCTCCTTACTACTATTTATTGTAGTATAAAATCTCCTAAGTTTAGGACCAAAGTCATTGTTTTGAACTCTATGTCTCTGATGAAAACACAGAAATGAATTCTTCACTGCCTCTCCTATGAAACAGTCATTGTCAAATACTTGCACTGCTCTGTAACTACTGACTACATGTCTTTCACTATCGTAATAAGACCACATACTCCCAACATCAGGCACTGTGGTTTGAACCTCAGTCTATATACCATGTACATAACAAGGCCTAGCCCAGATTTGTTAAAATCTGTTTTCTGCAATAGGGCCATAGGTTTGATTGGGATAGTATCTTGCAAGGTCTCCTTTGATTTTTGTTTAAAATGAGTTTCTAATTCCTCAGTTGTTTTAGTTATGATTAGGTTTGCAAATCCAAATGAATTTGGAACAAACCATAATCAACATTTGTATGACTGAATCATAGAAATATGTGCACAATTGGTAAAATATATACCAATTGGTGGTTGGTGTAAGTAGTCAGTTGTATTACAAAAAGCAATAATAAAATAAAGCAGGCACATGAAAATTTCAGTAACTTATACAAAAAGTTTATTTATGATCTATATAATTTTTCTTACTTTATCTGGGTAATTTTCTTTTTTTATCTATCAAATGATAGGATTAAGAAAGATAATTTTGAAAGTTCTCTTCATTTCCAAGAAAAATATAGTAGAACTTCAAAAATCTATACATTAATGGCATTTGCATTTATTTATACACAGTTCCTATGTGTTTCTGGCCAGAAGTAGAAATTACCAGCTTAAATGTGTGTTGGTCTCCACTGTTCATTAGCTAAAATTGAAGTAAATAAGTATTAAATATCATAACTATTAAAAACTCAAAGCACTGAATTTCCTTCCAACTAATTTTATCAGAGCAGCAGTTACATAAAATTCAAATCTATATTTATAATTTTCTTGGTAGTACAAGAACTTCAGAATTCCATGTAATAGAATTTGTAAGCTATCCACCTCTTTGTCTGTATGTGTCATGAACATTAAATTATTAATGTATTATAAGTCACAAGTAAGGATTTAGTTAACAGATGATTATTGAAGTTTTTATGTAAATTGTGCATACTGCACTGTAAAAATTTGAAATCTACAATCATAGACTATAGAACAAGCAGATATACACAAGACAAGTTAAGCCCACACTGTTTCAAGAGGCTTCTATTTTTAAAATGTATTAAATATTTATTTTCACAGATTGATGTGTTTAGGCAAATCATTTTAAAATATGTTGTCACAATTACTTTGAAACAACAATAATTTTTATCATTATTGTAATTTTCAGTGTATATTCACATGTGATTCCAACAACTATGACACTGAGTTGCTGAAGCAAAATCAAACATTTTAGAAATAAAGAAATTAAAGGACAGGAAAATTAATTGACTTGCAGCAATTTTTTTATACTGTCATCTTGGCTAAGCTAGAATACTTTACAAGAATCCCCTATCCTGTATGATAGTTTGTTAACTGGCCCAAATAAGAAATTCTTTTTACAAATTTTGGAAGGGGAAAATAAAGCAGCTCATCTGAAATCTGTTAATTTAGAGGTACGAGTAACAAAGAGATACTTGTGGATTCTAGCTAGTTCTTGCTGTCTTTGGCTCCACACCCACATCATCTTCCCAAATGAAAATCTTGCTGACCAAGAGCCACTGAGACCCAACAGATATGTGGAGACAGCAGCTTTCCATAATCTTTTGCACCAGGTCTCCTTTGCAGACCCACTTGGGCAGCCCAAACTGCTTTACTTCAAAGGGTTGGTTATTGTCTTTTCCATGAGCCTCCAATTCTCCCTTTTAGAAATTTATGACCCCAGCAATACACACAATTTGGGGAAGTGCTATCACATATCTAACCCCTTTTCACATAATACTCATATTTGTTTTCATTTTCAGATTGAATCTGACTGAGACATAACTTCGATGAGATCACACTGCTATTAAACGTCAGTATTGAAAATCAAATATTTCATACTATTTCTCAACCTTGAAAGAAAGAGTATTTCCAGAAAAAAAAAAGAGGAGTTGTTAAGGTATGTATTTACTAAAAAAAGAAGTTGGGAGCAAGGAATAAGGGGTTTCAAGAGAGATAGAAGTGAGAAAAAAGGAGATAATCTAGCAGGAGAGAATGATTCATGCTTAAGAATGTTTTCATGGTAGCCAATGCTAACTACCAGGTGGCTGATTATATCAGAAAATACTGGTATAATTGATAACATGGAAAACTTTCAAAGCTTCATGCCCTTAACTTTCATTGAAGATGAAAATGTCCTGATTTTGTATATAGGCTAAATGTCTTCATATATGTGTGTGTGTGGATTTAATCCAAATTTCAGTGGATTAAACAACAAAGATTTAGAATTTACTCTAGCAAAGTCTGTATCCAGATAAGAAGCAAGATGAACTGTCCCACAACCAGCAACTCAGTGATTCAGAATACAAGGAAAGTACCACCATCTTGAAGCAACATCATATGGAGCTTACTGCCTCCTGATGGGCATCTCAGAAAAAGAGGCACCTGCAGAGCCATTGCTGGTTTTTCCATGCTTTGTGCCAAAACTTATACATGTAAATTTGACTCATGGCCATTGGACAAAGCTAATCACATGACCTTAATGATCTTCAAGTGGATAAATAATGTAGTCTTGCTGGTGCACAGAAAGGATACTGATGAACACTGAAAATATTCTTTCCATAAAGCTTAATATTTGAAATAATTGACTTTGGCATAGGGCTTTATGATATTGGTCATATTAGTTAAATTATCTTTTCCTCAATTTTCTCATTAATAAAATGGAAGGCAGTAATATTCCCCTATTAGAACAATTAGGGAATCAAATGCAGGCATATAACACTCAATAATATTAGACATTATCAAAATCATCATTATCATCATCATCATTCTCTATATCTCTAGTCTTTGACAACATGTATCACTGAGGCTGATAGATTTTGACAAAAAAAATAAAATATTAGAGCTGGGAAGAATTTTAGAAATTACCTACTCTGATCCTGTCCTTTCATTTATGAGAAAAGAGATGTCCATCAGTTAAGTGACCTACCTGGGCCCAAATCTCCTTAACAGCAAAATTGGAAACAGATGTCTAAGTCCAGTGTCTTTGTTCTCAAGATAGGGAAATTAGAACTTTCTATCAAGCATAGACTGAAGATATCCAACTCTTTCGTATACTGCTAAATCTGTTCCATGTTACCTTTGTTCATTTTACTCCATCAATTAATTGACATTTTGTAATTAATTAAAATCTTCCCAAAGGTGTCAGCTTAATGATTTTATAAGCATGGCAGAAATATGTTGATATAGTAAAGGCCTTATTGCCTGAGCAAATGCATTTTCCAATTTCTAAGATCTAGTCACCCAAGGAAATTTTGCTTACTGTGTTAAAAATTAGGGATTTTCATGGCGGGAAATGAACAAGAAAAAATTAAAAAGTTAAACTGTTAATAGGTCAGTTTACTTAAAATATTTAATTATTGAAAGAAAGTAGTATTTGACTTATAATGATACAAATGATTTTTTATTCTCCCATTTCCACCAAAAAAGAAAAAAGATGCTATTAGAATTGTATGGTTCAATAAAACCTTACAGAACACAAAATCAAGAATATAACTAAGATTCTTGCCATTATGAACTTTTTTTGGGGAAGAAATTTGTACCATCTGGAAATATATGAATAAGACAGAAAAGGCCAGGTGACAAAAACACATTAAATTGCTTAATAAATGGATAAAACTTAAAATGTTAAATGCCAAAATGTCAAAATTCCACTTCAAGTTTAGAAATGCTATTTTGAAAGACTTTCCAAAGCATTTGACCACTTTTTCTATGAAATCAAAAATTTCTTTTTAATCAATCACTTACAGATGCATAAGAACCTCATTCAGACTCACAAAAAGACCAACCAAGAAATATGTTTGCTATATCCATGGCATGCTGCAGACACAATTGAGAAAAAAAGAGAGAGTGATGACTTTGTGTGTGTGTGTGTGTGTGTGTGTGTGTGTGTGTGTGTGTACGCATGTTTTGGGGGAGGGGCAGGAGGTTTGAAGGTGAAGTAGACAGGGAAAAAGAGGCTTTGTTTATGGTGTTTTAAACTTAACAGATAATAAAAACACTGATGTAAATTTATTTAAATCTGCAATGTTTCATCATTACAAAGAATGGAAATCAAAATGCATTAAGGTTAAAGAAACCTAGATGCTAAAAATAGAAAGATGTGTTGCATAAATGAACTGCATGTAAAAACTGTTATTCTCATTAATGTGTATTAAGAATCACAATTTCTGAATGACGGCCATTCTGACTGGTGTGAGGTGATACCTCATTGTAGTTTTGATTTGCATTTCTCTGATAATTAGTGATATTGAGCATTTTTTCATGTGCATATTGATCATTTGTATGTCTTCCTTCGAGAATTGCTTGTCTAGGTATTCTGCCCATTTTTGGATTGGGTTGCTTATTTTTTTCTTATTGAGTCATATGAGCTGCTTATATATCCTGGAGATCAAGCCTTTGTCGGTTTCACTTGCAAAAATTTTCTCCCACTCCATAGGTTTTCTTCTTGTTTTATTTTTGGTTTCCTTTGCTGTGCAGAAGCTTGTAAGTTTCATTAGGTCCCATTTGTTTATTCTTGCTTTTATTTCTTCTAGAAGAAAATTTTTTAAATGTATGTCAGATAATGTTTTGCCTATGTTTTCCTCTAGGAGGTTTATTGTATCTTGTCTTATGTTTAAGTCTTTAATCCATTTTGAGTTGATTTTTGTATATGGTGTAAGGGAGTGTTCTAGCTTCATTGTTTTACATGCTGCTGTCCAGTTTTCCCAACACCATTTGCTGAAGAGACTGTCTTTATTCCAATGTATATTCTTGCCTCCTTTGTCAAAGATGAGTTGACCAAAAGTTTGTGGGTTCATTTCTGGGCTCTCTATTGTGTTCCATTGGTCTATATGTCTGTTTTGTTACCAATACCATGCTGTCTTGATGACTGTAGCTCTATAGTATTGTCTGAAGTCTGGGAGAGTTATTCCTCCAGCCTCTTTCTTTCTCTTCAGTAATGCTTTAAACAAAAACAAACAAACAAACAAAAACAAAGCATAAGTAAAGGACAGAAATAGACTTACAGACAGAGAATACAGACTTGTGGTTACCAGGGGGGTAGAGGGTGGGAAGGGATAGACTGGGATTTCAAAATTGTAGAACAGACAAAACTGTATAGCACAGAGAAATATACACAAAATGTTATGATAACTCACAGAGAAAAAAATGTGACAATGAGTGTGTATATGTCCATGAATAACTGAAAAATTGTGCTGAACACTGGTAAAAATAAAAAATAAATAAATAAAAAAAAGAATCACAATTTCAATTTATTTGTCAATTATTCCTGAGTTAAATGAAAAATAAAATTAAAAAGTCACAATACACTGTATTGTATCTTACAGAACAGAATGGGTCTTTAAACAGAACAGCAATGATTTGGGGGAAGTACACAAGGCAGAAGTCAGAAAGGCTAGTTAGGAAAGTACTGAAGTTGACCAGGAGAGAATGTAAAGGGTTATAAAAAGGTGGATTTATTCAAGAATTATTAAGGAGATAGAATTGATGGGCTTATGTACTATTTAAAAGTAGGACATGAAGTTGGCAAATATAGATTGACCTTCATTCAAGATTCTTGCTGGAGTAACTGAGTCAAAGGAGTGACTTACAGCAATAGAGAGTGGGGAAGAGATAAGAAGATAGGGAAATGCTCCAAGTGTACTGAATTCAGTTTTAGATATGTTGGGTAGTCTGTGCCTGATTTTAGAAGACATATGCAATTTTGGTATATAAATGAGTACTAGTTTAAACCACAGCTTTTGATATTATTCCAAAACTGTATATAAAGGACGATCCTTAAGAAGACCAGCATTTTAGGCATTATAGGGGATGGTAAATCCAAATTTTTTAGAGACATAATAAAGATGAAAGAGCCTGACAAGAATACTGGATTTGATAAAGAAAAGAAAAGGCTATGTATTAAACGATGAGGCCTGTATAATACCACAAACTAGATGGCTTAAGCAGCGATTTATTGATTAGGATGCTAAAAGTCTGAGATCTAGGTGTTAGTGGGGCTGATTCCTTCTAGGGTTTCTCCCCTAGTTTCTGGTGCTTTTCTGGCAGTCCTTAGCGTTCCTTGGTGTGAAGAAGCATTGCCCTGATCTCTACCTTCATTTCCACGTGGCATTCTCCCTGTGTCCATGTGTATCCATGCTCTAATATTCCCTTTTCACAGGGACTCCGTTCGTATTAGGTTACAGACCCACACTAGCCCACCATGATTTCATCTTCACTAATCACACCTTCAACAGCTCTATTCCATATAAGGTCACATTCTGAGGCAGCCAAGTTTTAGACTTCAGCATACAAATTATACAGGGACACAGTTCATTCTATAACAAAATTCTAGCTCAGTGGTAGAGTGCATGCTTAGTATACACAGGATCCTGGGTTCAATCCCCAATATCTTCATTTAAATAAACAAACAAACAAATAATAAATAGATAGATAGATAGATAGATAGATAGATAGATAGATAGATACCTCCCCATCAAAACAAAATTTAAAAAATATGACCACAAGGAAAGTCATTTTTACTAACCAGTTTCAATTGGTAGTAGAGGCTGATGTTGAAAATTATTTACTTAGTTTAAAAGATAAACTAGAGACAATAAATTTAAACTCATTTAAAAAGGCACTTGGATTTGAAGTGAAGGTCAAATATAAAGACACATTTAGAAGAGGGAGTTTGATCTTGAATTAAATATGAGAAAAAAATAGATGTTCAATTTTTTATTTAATTTGGCCTACCTGAAATTTCTTTTGAGAAAGTAAACTGTGGAGATAGATCTGGGCTGCCTGGATCTATTTCTGGAAGTAACATGGTCTAGCAGAACGAGTAAGAGATTTGGAGTCACAAGATTCACTGTGTGGTTCTGAATCTGAAATCTAAAATGTGCAACTTTGAACATGTTTACTGACCTCTCGGACTCACTTCTCTTCAATTGTAGATAATAGCATTCCTGCACCAGAATGTTATGAAAATTAAATATTATTATGTTGTCTAAATGCACTTTTTATCAAAATATTATATGTGTATATTATTTTTTATATTGTCAGCATCATTTTATTCTGTCTTATGTTCTGTCATATTAAAATTATTTGTGGTAGCTATAAAGCTTTTATAAACACTTAGAAAATGCAGAATTTGACTTCCTCTGATTGCCAGAGCATAGGAAGGATTGTTAGGAATATAACCATATTTCCAAAATACTACATCTTTTTGTCTTAAAATACGAAAGGAATGTATTACTATAAAAATGTGTTGTATTGTGGCAATGGCAGAAACAAATCTTAAGAAAACTTTATGAACATCACTCAAGACACAGAATGTGCAAACCAAATGGCAGCAAAAACAGAAACATTTTTGAATTTAATAAAATAGTACAATTGCATTCTGGTGCATGGACATCAATCCACAGGAAATATTAATAGCTATTTTACTCACACTTATAATTCAATAAAATGTAATTTTATATACTTTTTAATATCAGAAAACACTAATAAGATGGATTGATTAAATCAGATTTGAGTAATGACAATATGTCATAGAGAAAATGGGAAACCACGTTGTTTCAATCACAAAAGCCCTCATTGTTTGCTTCCCCAAGCTAAAAGCAGATAGTGGCCTTTAAAGATTGATATGAAAATTTTGAAATTGTGAATTTTTTCATGTTAAAGTGTTCTATTTTTTCTACACAGGGAATTAAAATGTGTTAAATTTGTATTCTATTTACCTGTAACATCAGGATTTCTGACAGACTATAACACTGCATAATTTGTCCAAAAGTTTAATTGAATTAAACTAAATATCTAAGGAGATATATTATATATATCTATAATACTATTATATATATAATACTAAAAAGTAGCTTATTTTCGGGGGAGTACACATTGTAAGAGGAGTAGTAATCTATCGTGTCATATTCCAGAGCATTCTGTGCCCACAATCCCCTCCATCCATTCACAGGTAGTGTGATTGCCCTGATCACCTACTCCAATTACCCCGCAAGCATGCTGCATGTAAGAAGCATGACCTCAGTGTTTCACATACAAAAGGGAAACTTAAATCGTCTTAGTGCTGTGCTTAGACATTTACACTGAATCTGTCATTCTAGCCAGTGGCAGAATTCTCCAGTTGAGTATGCTACCGAGTTTCCTATTGAAACACTTATCTTCACCCAGCATCTTCATGATATGTATATGTTAGTGATCAAAATGCTCAAGTACACTTCTGCAAGAAAGTACATGTAATGAGGAACACATAAAAAAAGGAAGTACCCTCAAATAATTTGTCCTATTGATTGAGTATATTTACACCTTGTCTCTTTCCCAAAACAAGTGGAAACATTTCTTCTTCTACTTTCCCTTTGAATGCAAATTACTAAGGATTTATCTCCTGGAAAATGGGAAGAATGTATTACTCACCTCTACAGTAAAGTGTATATTATAATACACTATAGTATAATATAATATGTAGCATATATGTTGTAGCATGTATAACATAACATATTCTATATGTGGCATGTGTATGTGTGGTAAAGTTGTTCATGCTGGTTGTTGAAATACTTGTCATCTTCTCATTGTACTATGAGTGTCTGGGGGTCTGTAACACATCACAATTTTATCTATATTTTGTTCTCTTCTAAAGGAATTATCAGGACTAACACAGATCTTGATATGCATTAAGTCCGACCAAAATTTACTCAATGAATAGCATCATCCAAATATATTTAAAATGAAATACAGCTACCTGTCCGATGCTCTAGCACAAACTTAAAGGAACCAAAAATAATTATAACAATCACATAACATCCTGAAGGCCTTCAGTGTCGAGGACTGAGCAGTGTCTTAAGTTTCTTTAGAACACACTTCAACTCTTTCACAATAGATCAATTTTGCTTTTGGCATCTGAGAAATATTTTCTCCTCTGAATGAGCAGCTGACTTACTGAGAGCAAGTGACATTAGAGCAGAGGAAGGCAGGACACAAATGCCTACTCTTGATTCTGAAACTCACTTTCCTTTTCTGTGAGACAAGGGTTGAGATTCATAAAACTACAGGTTTATAAGAGGATTTACACTGATCCTTTATTAAAGGAGATGTGGGCCAGACTGCCAGTTATCTATCATTCAATGTCCACTGCTCCTTTCCTGGGTAGAAATGATACTTGTACTTATCTGGGAACATTTCCCAGCATGACTTGTAGCTAGATTTAGTGACTAAATTGTAGTAAGTCACATATAAAAGTAAGTGTCACTTGTTCTTTGAGTACAATTTTAAAGGGTTTCAATGCCCTTCTTCATCCTTCTTCTTTTCAGCTGCCCCAGATACATATGCACTGGCTTGAGGACCAGCATATTAAAGGAACTTGAAAATGGAAGACCACCTCCACCCTACTGCCCTCTTCAACAGAAAAGCAACGGGACTGGTTCCTGACATTGTGCCCTGTGGAGCTGTCATTACAGCTTAATCACTCCACTCACCAGAGAACTCGACATATCACATCACACGTCTTAAGACTATTTAGGATGATGGCACACATTCCAAGCCAACTTTATGATTTCCTTTTTGGTGATCTCCTCCTGTTGAAAAGTAAAATGTCCTCCCAAAAGTTGTTTTCTGACGTTGGTTATTTTAAGTGTCCCCTATCAGATTGCCATTCTCCCCTCTCTTTTCTCATGTTCTCCTCTGAATGGATATCCATCCCTTTGTCATCATTTTGTCTAGTTTTCTGATATCCTAACCATTCTCTTAATTTCCAGTTCCACCTCCTGTATACAAGGAACATTATTCTGGAAGACACTTCCCTGAAACCTGAGTTTCAACAGAAACTTGGGGGCAAGGGTTCTGCCCATACAGTGAGAACAAGCAATTATAACCTTAAGAGAGTATGGGAATTCTGATGTCACTACTCCGTGATTCTTTATTTTCAGTCAATAAATAACATGTACCTCTGATGATGGCTGTATGGTCAGGCAACTCAAGATGGCTTCTCTCTATACATCTCCTGCTTGACTGGTGCCTGCTTCACCTACACACAACTCATAAGACTGATCTTCCTTCATATTCACCCCAGGCCCCAGCTAATGACTGTTCTAGATTTAGATCAGAACTCACCACTATGCTTATCCAAGGGGTGGTGAGAGGCATGACCCTGTGCTGATTACCCACATAACCAATGAGCCAACCTGACATCAACTCCCCTATGACTGGTAACCTCTTCTTCCCCACCAGGAGCAAAGACTGCCATCATGTCCTGCCCTCCAGCTCCCACACATGGCAGGATGTTGCTCCAGGACTTTGCTTCAGATGTGTAAGATCACCCTAATCATTAAACTATTGATTATCTCTGTTGCTGACTCTGGGATCTTTCTCAGGTCTTGAAGCTGGGCAAGTACAGGGCTTGTAGACCTGCAGGGTGCAGTCCAGTGCTGACATAGCTAATTAATACCCTCACATAAAACACTTCATTTATATAAACATAATGTAACTAGTAGCCAAATTGGGTTCAAAAGAATGGAAATACATGGAGATCAGAAGCAACCTTAGCTCTAGGGTCCTCAGAAAGCCCAGATTCAGTGGGATATCATGGTACAGCACAAGGCTTGTGGGGAAAAATGAATAGCAGGCACAGCTTTGCCCATCTCTTATCTAATTCTCAATAGTTCCTTCTGCTATTGGACCAACCTGGGATGTGTCTATGTCCATTCAAATACTATCCCTTTCTGAAACTCTTATGAAAATTTCAGTGCACATCATGTTAATTATGATGTTTCACTCATGATGCCACTTAAACTTATCATCATCTTGCATTGTTTCAAAATATTGAATGTATGTAATTACTCTAATTATTTATGTTGCCTTATTTTAGTTGTGATGGTTATATATTTTTCCAGGTTTATTTTCTTCTCTTGTAAAACTGTCTGCTCAAGCAAAGTAGATCTACCCAATGTTTCACAATGATACCCTGTACATTTTGCCTTCCCAAAATGTTACTTTAAATATTCTATTTGAAGAGTTTTCTCTCTCTTCTCACTCTGTGTGAATAGTGTTCATCCTTCAAAAACCAGTCAATGCCAGTGACTTCAAAAGGGTCATTCCTCTCACAAAAGTGTATCTGACCTTGTGAGTATGCTTTTTCTCAGAAAAAAAAATCATGAATTTGCATAATTTGTTTGGCAGTTTCTATATGCAGTTATATCTTATTTTATTGTGCTTCACTTAACTGTACTTTGCAGATACTGAGTTTTTTCTTTACAAATTGAAAGTTTGTGGCAACCTGGTCTCTGGCAAGTCTATCACTGCCATTTTTCCACATTGTATCTCTCTGTCACACTTTGGTAATTTTCCCAGTATTTCAAACTTTTTCATTATTATTATATTTGTTATGGTGACCTGTGATCTTTGATGTTACTATTGTAATTGTTTCAGAGTGCCATGAACCCCACTCACAAGAGATGAAAACCAGATTCACAGATGCTGTGTGTGTTCTGACTGCTCCATTGACTTGACTGTTCCCCCATCTCTCTTTCTTTCCTTGGGCCTCACTATTCCCTGAGACACAATAATATTTAAATTAGATGAGTTGATAACCCTACAATGGCCTCTAAGTGTTCAAGTGAAAGAGGAATCAATCAATATTTTGCTATCAATTATTATTTATTGTTATTTTAAGAAATTGCCAGACATCTCAAATTTCAGCAACTGCTAGCCTGATCTGTCAGCATCGAGGCAAGACCCTTCACAAGTAAAAAATTTATGACTCACTGAAGGCTCAGATGATGGCTAACAGTTTTTAAAGTATTTTTAATTGAGGTATGTGTATTGCTTTTTTAGATATAATAGTATTGCAAGCTAAATAGACTACAATGTAGTATAACATAAATTTTATATGCACTTGGAAACCAAAAACATTATGTGGCTCATTTTACTGTGATATGTGCTTTATTGTAGTTGTCTGGAATTTAACATGCAATATCTTTGAGATATGCCTGTATACCTCATTCTATCATGTATCTAATTATGTCCCTATGAATCTACTTTCATATCTACACATATATCACTTAGTTTGTAAATTCTAAGAAATTTAATACAATTTGAGTTACCACTTCACACCTACCAGGATGGCTATCATTAAAAAAAAAAAAGACAGGCAATAACAGAAAAGAATGTGAAGAAATTGGAAAATTCATACATTGCTTGGAGTCGGGGGAGATGTAAAATGGTGAAGCCAATTTGTAAGGCAGCTAGTTCTTCAAAAAGTTAAAGAAAGAATTATCATATGATCTAGCAACTCCACTGTCATGCCCAAGAAAATTTTAAAAATACATTCAAAAATTTGTACACAAATATTCACAGCATCAGTATTCATGATAGCCCCAAAATGGAAACAAGCCAAAGACTATCAACAAGTAATTGTGTAAATAAAATATGGTACATCCATAGAATACAATATTATTTGGCCATAAAAAGAATGTAGTTCTGATTATGCTAAGTGAAAGGAGTCATACACAAAAAGCCACATATTGGATACAATTTATATGAAATGTTTAGAATAAGTAGGAAGATAGAGACAGAAAGTAGGTCAGTGATGGTCAGGGGCAATAACCAACTGATATACGGTTGAATAGAGGACTGACTAAATTATAAATAATAAGATAAAGGGGTACTTTGAAACAATCCAATCCAATTTTCCTCTTTTTGTTTATTAATTTTGTTGGCCTTCTTTTTTCTTTTAAATTTTTTAGTTTCTTTCTTTCTTTTTTCTTTCTTTCTTTCTTTCTTTCTTTCTTTCTTTCTTTCTTTCTTTCTTTCTTTCTTTCTTTCTTTCTATCTTTCTATCTTTCAATTGAAGTAAAGTCAGTTTACAAAGTTGTGTCAATTTCTGGTGCACAGCATAATGTTTCTGTCATATATGTATTCATACATATATTTGTTTTCATATTATTCTTCATTATAGGTTACTACAAAATACTGAACATACTTCCCTGTGCTATACAGAAGAAAGTTGTTGCTTATATATTATATATATAATAGTACGTATATCTACAAACTCCTAATTTATTCATTCCCACCTCCTTTCACCCTAGTAACCATAAGCTTTTTTCTATGTCTGTGAGTCTATTTCTGCTTTGTAAAGAAGTTCATTTGTGTCTTTATTTTTAATTTGTTTTAGATTCCACATATGAGTGATATCATATATAATTTTCTTTTTCTTTCTGGCTTACTTCACTTAGAATGATAACCTCCAGGTCCATCCATATTGCTGCAAATGACATTCTTTTATTCTTTTTATGGCTGAGTAGCATTCCATTGTATAAATATTCCACAGTTTCTTTATCCAGCCATCTGTCAATGGACACTTAGGCTGCTTCCATATCTTGGCTATTGTATATATTGCTGCTATGAATATTGGGGTGCATGTATCTTTTTGAATTAGAGTTATCTCCAGATATATGTCCAGGAGTGGGATTGCTGAATCATATTGTAAGTTTATTTTTAGTTTCTGTTAAGGAATCTCCATATTGTTTTCCATAATAGCTGTACCAAACTATATTCTCACCAGCAGTGTGTGAAGGCTCCCTTTTCTCCACAGTCTCTCTTCCGCTTATCATTCATGGACTTTTTAATGATTCCTTATGGTAGTGTGGCCATTTTAACAATATTAATTTCTCCAATCCAAGAACATGGGATATCTTTCTATTTCTTTGAGTTATCTTTAATTTCCTTAATTAATGTTTTGTAGTCCTCCTGATACAAATCTTTCTCCTCCTTGGTCAGATTTATTCCTAAGAATTTTTTTTTAATTGGATGAGATTTTAAAAGAGATTGATTCTTTACTTTCCTTTTCTGATATTTCATTGTTAGTGTGAAGAAATGCAACTGAATTGTCAATGTTAATCTTGTATCCTGCTATCTTGCCAAATTTTTTTATCAGATTTATTAGTTTTTGTGTGGAGCCTTTAAGGTTTTCTATATATAGTATCATGTAATCCACATTTAGTGACAATTTTACTTCTTCTCTTTGAATTTAGATTCCTTTTATTTCTTTTTCTTGTCTGATTGCTGTGGCCAGGACTTCCACTACTCTGTTGAATAGAAGAGATGAGAATGGGCATCTTTGTCTTGTTCCAGATTTTAGAGGGAAGGTTTTCACCTTTTCACTGTTGAGTATTATGCTGGCTGTGGGTTTGTTATAAATAGCTTTCATTATGTTGAGATATGTTCCTTCTATGCCCACTTAGGTAAGGATTTTTATCATAAATGACTTTTGAATTTTATCAAATGCTTTGTCTGCATCTATTGAGATGATCATGTGATTTTTGTCCTTTCTTTTGTTGATGTGGTGTATCACATTGTTTGATTTGTGTATATTGAACCATCCCTGGGATGAATCCAAATTGATCATTGTGTATGATCTTTTTTATGTGTTGTTGGAGTGAGGGATTTTTGCATCTATGTTTATCAATGATATTGGCCTATAATTTTCTTTTTTGGTAGTATATTTACCTGGTTTTGATATTGGGGTGATGGTGACTTTGTAGAATGAGTTTGGTAGTATTTCCTCCTCTTCAATCTTTTGGAAGAGTTTGAGAAGGATCAATATGTGTTCTTCTCTGTATGTTTGGTAGAATTGCCCAGTGAAACCAAATGTAAATTTTCTTTGCATTCGTCATAGGATGTGTTAAAGCCTATAGGACTACCATTCCAAAGCAAATAGATATACTAATGGGCTAACATAATTAAAAAACAGGGTAACCACAAATCAAAAGCAGGGTACACAGACCCACGGTTGATGCCAAACCCATCCCCAATGTGCACCAAATCTCCACTCATTTGTCTTAGAGGCACAGGTCCACAAATGCACCAGGAGAGCAAATCAACCACCTCTGCCTGGGACTAGAATGACAGTCTTGCCTGTGATGTTGCAGGGCCCCTGGGTAACGGTTCATGTTTCAGCCCCTCCTCTGCCCAGAAGACAAGCACCAGCAGTTGTACCCCTCCAGAGCAAGCTGAGAAGATGGCTGTGACTGAACCCCACCACTCTTCTCACAAGAATGCTCATCAACATTGGTGCAGAGCAATACCCTGTGCACTAGTGGAGATGGCAGCTATGAAGGTTGCAATGCACCCCTCATCCCACATGCAATGGTGCTTTCTATGGAGGGACCCAGATTGATTTGCACTCTCTTCTAGCCACAGCCCACACTACACTCCAGGCTCCTGAGGCTGCCTGTGTGCAGTCAACCCCAGTCCCCTCCCCAGGCTCATCCATGGAAGCCTGAGTTCCAGCAGCTCAGCCAAGCCTGTCCCCACTGGCATATATCTTAGGCTAGGGTTCACAGTGACTCTCACTGCTGGTTTCTCTTAGTTCTTTCTGCTAAGCTGCTGTTGCTGCCTCCTCTAAACCTCTGAAGCTCCTGTTCTGTCCCTGTGGATCTCTTTGCTGGAGAGGGAGCTTCCCAGTGTGAGGGCACTTTTCTTTCTATGCTGCTCTCTCTCTGTGAAGCATATCATGCACCAATTTCCTTTTTCATTCTTTTTTTCCTCTACCTGGTTTTGTGGGGCTTTCCTTGTATTTCCAAAGTAAGAGAAATTATGTCAAATTTCAGGAGTTATTCTGTGTGAATTGTTCTGTATTTGTATATAATTTTTGGTGTGTTCATGGGACAGGGTGAGCTATGTGTCCTTCTACTCTGTCATCTTGGCAATCCCTTTTCTGGTCTTCAAACTGCCATACATTTTCTTAACAAATAACACCAACTGTAAGTGCATAGCGGTTATATGACTGTCCACTGCTGTGCTTCCCTAAAGAGTCATAAAGAATGTGAATGGATCTACACTTAAAAGTGCAAGTATTCAATCTTTGATCTCAATTTTTCAAAGGCATTCCTTGCAGTTGCAGTCAGTGCTTGGCTGTGTGGCTGAATTGCATGAATTCAGTCAGTGAGTTTATTGATGTTGAACAGCAGGAACTTGTAAATACAGACAGTTGAAATTGCCAGTTTACTGATGAACCCTTGCATGGGTAAGCAGTTGAAAGTCTCCTGCAGTCAGTCAGCCTTGCTGAGCAATCCCTGGTAAATTGGTAGAATTTCTTAACTTTTTCCTCCCAGTTTTCTGCCCTAAAGAAGTCAAATACAATTCCTTGGTTTGACCCATTTTAATTATTCACAAGAAGTACGATGCACAAAATTTTGCAAATGATAACTCAAGATTAATATAAAATAAAGAGAAATAAAATATGAGGTCAAGCTATGGCCAAAGGTGCTATTTTAAATACCAACATCTAAAATTTAATATGGAAATATCCTATCTTTTGTTTCTAAAGTTATTATATGGAAATAATTCACCTTATCCCACAGGAAAACCGCATAGCATTCAGATATGAAGACACGAATATATCTGAGTCCTTTTTAAGACTCAAATAAGCTGAATCGTCTATAGAAGCAAGTACTGATATTGCCAAGTACTGCACTTCTTTTCATTAAAGCCTTTTCAAAATTTGCTCATGACAGGTAGCTGAAGTATATTTTAAGTTAGTGTGTTACTTTTTCTTTCTACTTTGTTAGTAGAGATTTCATATCCTTTCATTCATATCAATTTTTATTTAACATGCAAAAGAATTGCAGGGAAATGAGCAAACTGCATAAATGATGGTTATTTACTGAAATGGCCAAACTCCCTTAGCCAAGCACTTCCCTTTAGCATAGTTTAATTTAGTATAGTTTAATTTTGTACTGAGAAACAAAGCTGACCTTATGCTTGTGTTTTGGAATTTGCATTTACACAAGTTTAGTAAAACAGTATTATTCTATTTGTATTATATTATCACAACCTTTCAAAAGTGTATCTCAAAAAAGTAACTATTTTTATTATTAAGAGATGTCCCAACAAGATGTCATAAAAAATGACATCTAGAACAGACTGTGAAATAAATGTTTTAAGGAACAATTAGGCCCTTTGTCCCATTCAGTTTCTTGCTGATTAATTTTAACTACCATTAATTGAATTTATCTTCAGCATGCTGAGTAAAAAAATCTAAAAATCAAATGTTTTGTATAGAAAATATGTTTTCTATTTCTCCTGTTACAATGGTGAAATAAAGAGACATTACATCCTGAGTTTTTGCTGGTGATTATCAGTTATAGGAAAGTACATAAATGATAAAAACAAATAGTAGTAAATATTTGTTTAATCAGTCTATGTTTAAGTAAATTTTGTTGTCCAGATGTAATAAAAAGTCAATAGTTTAAAAACCTGTTTCTTCTTTCATTATTTATGTGTTCACAGAAATTTTATTTAATCTTCCTAAACCTTGATGTTTTCACCTTGGAAAAAAAAAAAAAAAAGCTAAACTAAATTCTGGGGATAACAGAACCAGTGTTGGAGAATTAAGGAAATAATTTATTTTAGGGCCTGACATGTAACAGTTTGACTACAAATCCTTCCTTCTTTCCCTCCTTTTTCTCTTTCACTCCCTCTCATCTTCCTCTCTCCCTCTCTTCCCTACTTTCTTCTTATTCTGTCCTGATTTTAATAATCAGATTTGCTAGCTAGCAGGACCATTTTACTACCTCTGTATATCTAGTCATCCACAATTATATCCATCTTATTCTACATTATATTAGTGTGATAAGCACACATATAGATTACTTTTATCAAATATGTAACTTATTATAGTTTTGATTTTAAGTTTATTAGCTATTTAATTCAGATTGTCCATCATTTCTTAGAAGTCACTGAGTATTCGTTCCAACACTTAAATGAGATATGTAACCAATGGAATTTTTTCAACAGAATTGTGAAATTGAATTTTAGCAGTGACATGCAATAGTTTTTTGGATATTTATTGATAGAAGTTTGTAAGATCTCTTCTGTAATGTATACAGTGTGTACATTTTTTCCACCTGTCAAAGAACTCCAGGCTTTGAAATGTGAGGTTCTAATGGATCATGTGTTAAACTGCATTGGTTGCTTGATCCTTATAAAAGCATGTTTAGTCATTGCTATTTTTGGTAGTGGTTTTACCAAAAGAATCTGACAAATTTAATTGTGATAGTTAACAAATAATTGATAGATTACGTGTTATCACATAACATAGAATGAATAATTGAATGCAAAAATTTCAGCATGACTACTTCTACTCTATTGAAGTGTTCATATTGACAACTACCTTCTCCTTACACTATAGTTACATTTAGTTAAATGTCTTGAAAAACATTATTTGGAAAACTCAAGGTTCTTGGGTGCCAGAACCTTTAATGTGCAATTAATTTCACAATTTATGATTCTAAGAGAGTTGCTCCAAGTCAAGATGAGGGAATCTGTTAATCAAAATTCGCAGAAAGCTACAGAAAGGACTGCTTCCAGGTAGTTTTCTTTTTTCAAAGACACACAGGCATTGTGTGAACAAGACACTTCTGTTGTTTTTGTTTTTGAGTTAAGATTTTATTGCTGAATTCTGATCAAAATAATTTATACATTCTAAACTTGCACTGAATGAAGGGAAAATCTGCACAAGATGGATTGGTTAGATGGAACTTTGTATTCTCTTTTGAGAAGTGTGTGTCCCTATACTTTTGCATATAGATCAAGAACAATACTTCAAGGCATTCTCACCAACAGCAAGCAGATCTCCAATTTAGAGTGTCTTGTCTTGCTTTTAATTTGTATTTAGAGTGTACCTTATTCTAATTGGGAAGTTGTAGTCTCACTTCTGTTAGTGGAACAGTGAAGCTGTTTATGTCTGAACTTGTTACATGTTGGTATTATTGTGTCTGTTGGGGACTGGGAAATAAGTAAGCTTAATAAATTGATTCAATTTTGAGTGTGTTTGAGTTTAGTGAAACTTAAATTGTACTGATTGATTCTCAACACTTTAATTACAGGTTAATTTCAGATCACTGAATTGTTTTACTTACATCAGGGCATCACAGATAGGATAGAATATGTTGTAATATTTTGGGGGGGTACTGTTATTTTGGTATTCAAACTATTTAAAAGTTTTACCTCCATCTCCACCAAGGACAAAGGGACAAGAGTACAGTTGTTTAGAAAATGATACATTTGTAGACCATCTGCTCTTTGCATAGAACTGCATGAGCATTTGATTATAAAAAGGAATTATGCACCTCTTTTTAGTGTGCAGATTAAAGACAAGTCAGGAGAGAAAATGTTAATGCAGACAATGAGAGGGCAAAAGCAATATGATTTGTTAATTACTACAGGAATGTAAAATAAAGGTGGACAGGTACATCAGTGAAGGTTAACCTAAATCTTGAATTGTGAAACAAGCTATAACCGTGTAATTAAGCTGAACTATTTACAATTGTTCAAATGCTTTGAATTTTTTAATCTCAAATCCTTTGCTCAGAATGTTCTTCCCTGTGTCCTATTAGCTTGTTATTTATTTTGAAGATTTTTCAGAATTGCTCCATATTATCCTTCTGTAACTCTCCTCTGAAATACCCTCAGTAGAATTAAATGTTTTCTCCATTGTGCTCCATTAGTAGCTAGTACATATCTTTATCATATAACTATTCAGATACATGTATATCTCTTCAGCTTGACCTTAATCCCCTAGAAGTCAAAGCTTTGTTCCATTTTTTCAGTATCTCCATTTCCTAGTGCATGCTCCAAGATTTTATTCCTCTACTCAAACCTTACTGTTGAATCTATACTGGAAGTATCTTCTCTAGACACTCTTTGGGGAACCTGTTTTTATGACTTGTAATTGCAGCCCAAGACACCTCTCATTGTACCTCTAACTTCAATCTGATCACCTCCTCTGAAGTTTGGCCTATACTCAGCTTTCCACCTGACATCTCTGCTTTAGTGCCAGAAAAGGTGTCTCTAACACATTTTTCAAACTCATCTCACTCCTTCCATAAACTATGTCCCCTGTTTTGCTGCTTAAGCTCAGATTTTAGGGGTCATCCTTGATACTTCTGTATTCCTTAGTCCTCACATAAAAAATATCACCAATTCCTGATAATTATATTTCTAAAATACACCTTCTTGATCTTCAGCATCATGGCCACCACCCAGCATCTTCTAATATCTTTCTCTCCTTATATTCACTGAATTTCAGTTGCACTGGACTCTGGTGTACTGAAGACTGTGACTTTTACCCATCTCAGTACTTAAATGTGATGATATTCTTTCAGAAAAACATGAATTTGAATTCTTGGGCATGGCTATTTCCTTCTCTTCACTCAGCTTTCATATTGACTTACTTCTTTAAGGACAATACTGGGCTGCATATTCTATACAAGAATCTGCTACCCAGATTGTTTTCTTACAGAGCATTTGTCTCTTTCTTAATAATTAAAATCTCATTATTTTGTATTCATGTCTGCCTTTATTATATAATATTCATTTCCCCATTCTAATTTAAAAACCACGAAGATAGTAATCATCTCACCATTATGTACCAAACATGTAGAACAAAGACAAGCACATAAGAACACCATAAATATTTGTTAAAAAGATGAATGCATAGATTGAGAAAGAATCAAGAGGAACACCATAATCAGAAGGATAGAGGATGCTATAATGCAAGCTTCGTGGAGGCAAGCATATTTTGTTTTAATCATTATATCCCTTTGTCTAAGGATATTCTGATGTGTTATATGTATTCAATATTTGTTGAATAAATGTAAGAATTTAGAAAGTAATGCTTAAAGCAGTTTTGTATGACAACATCAATGTCAGGATATAGATTCAAGAAAAATAAAATTAAATTCTTCCACATACATGAGACACTACAGTTTTTACAAAATTTCTGCTAACTATATTCACTGCCTTATCAATCAGTAAATAAAAGGGTTAACAGCAGTTTTTTGGGTCACTGTATAAGATAATGTAATCAAGATAATGAAGAAGCAGAAATAACTTAAAATCAAGGAACACAGTAATAAACGGACTAATTATCAAAATGACTTTCATGGAGAAGAAAAAATAACAAAAAGCACTCATTTTAAATTTTGATCTGTAAGTAACAAAGGCAAAAACAAGAATTTCAAAAAAATTAAGTATACATTTAATGGTATAAAACTTCTATAAAAATTGGTTTTCTGTCACTTCATACAATAGTTATCCAACTGCAAAACTGTACAATAACAGATTTCACATTTATTTCTTCTTAAAGTCAATGCGTTAGGCTAATTTCTCCTATCCCATTTCTTTTTCTTTTCACTCTCTCCAGGAGACAATGGAAAAGACTTCTAAATAACTACAGCATTTGGCCAGTTCACAATGGAGGAAATAATGAACGGCGTAAGGAGCTAAAAATCATCTATAGTTTGAGTTTTAAATTTCAGATGATAAACAACCCTCAACCTATTTTAGATTCTATTTTAGAAAGAATGAGAGGAGTAAATATGATATAACTAAATGTCCATCCAAACAAATTTCAGAAATACATGTAAATAGATTTTTTAAAAAGTTAACATAAAAGCATAATTTAAATTACAACTTAAAAAAGGCTTAAATTTAATCCTAATTAAGCTGCACATATATTTGTATACTGTTCAGTGTGAGGATCTCATTAAATAAGTGTTTTCTTTTAAATCTTCTCAAAAAATAAAGGCATTATATTGCTTTTCATATGCTTAATGATATCTGTTTTGTAGTGTACTCTGATAGACACTAAAAAAATTCCTTTTATGGGCCCCAAGATCCCTGACATCACAAGGAAATGATTCATTTACAACTTGGGTAACAGGTGAGTTTTTTAAGCAGTGATTTGGGGCTATTGTTAATAACAAGGTACATGAAAGCTTCTTTATAAAACTAAAATTATATAATAATAATAAATAATACCATTTAGTAAATGGTAAATGTATTATGTAAATTGTTTCATGGAATCCCACACTGGGGACCTGGGCCTATTGTTTCCCTTTGAATAACAGATTCTTCCCTAAATCATTTGAAATCTGTTCCCTGTAAATTTTAAATAGGATAACATTATTTTGCTATAATAGAGTAGTTTAAATTTAAGCACAACCATTCTGTTTCAATTATAGAAGTGTCATTGGGATTTAATTACACAATTTGAAAGACTGAGCGCAAAAACTACCTGCGTGCTCCTGATCTGGGAAGGAAGGCCTATCTCCTCCAGACCAGGGTTTCTGGACTTTGGCATTATTGCCATTTTGGACAGGGTTGTGCTTATGTGTGTGTCTGTGGTAGGGGGGAGTGAGGAGGGATGCTGACTTGTACATTTTATGACATTTAGCAGCATCTTAGACAAGATTGCAATAGCAATGCACTCCTAGAATGACAATCAAAAATCTTTGCAGATCTTACCAAATGTCCCAGGGAAGAATTACTCCAGGTGGAGACCTACTGCTTAAAAAAATAAATAAATACATAAAAAACTCTGAGCAACCCACCTAGCCACTTAAAAGCATAATCTTTCAGCCTCTCTTCCTTGGAAACCTGGTGGAATCAGTGCCGCAGCTGTCACCCATTCCCTACGAAAATCACTGCCTTTGTCTGAAGTAGTAAAGCTGAGATAATGCACTCAAGAGCTCACTACCAACCAGTGAGCAATCTCCTCTCTACAAACATCATGGACTCAACTCAGGAGCCCTTTATCCTTTGCCCTCTTCCTCCACCCTCTAAGTTAGATGGAGGTAGTAACCAGATGTGCTTTATTCAATCTATGGTTTCTGCCAATAGCCACATTAGAGAAATGAAGCTGCTCTTGTTGGTTCAAAAACGGACCCCATACATACAGTGCAAAGAGAGACTGAAGAAAGAGGCAAACCACTCCAGACTGGTATGTGGCAGGTTTAATAAGCATGGGAAGTTACATATGAGGTTTGTCTTGGGTGGCTGTGAGACAAATAGACTTCTGAACCTGCCAACCAGAATCTTAAAAGTTTATTTGGAGGCCTTTACTGGATTCAGTCACATGTACTTTCCAGATGGTCTCCATCATACATTGCTTTCTCAAGGCTGTGTCCTTGAAAACAGCTCCAGCTGTGGGAAAGTTGGTCAGAAGGTACATGGAAAGGGCAGGGGAGGGGTTGAGGAGCTCTGATTGGTGGGTCCAGCTCATGAGTCAGCTGAAGTCATATCCTCTCATTGATCACCTCCAATAGCTCTTTGTTTCATTTTTGAAGCTCAAAGATCAATCTTTACCTAAGCCTTTATTAAGGACCTGTATGTGTTAATAAGCCAGGCCTGTTGACATTTTATATCTATTTAAAAGACCATGGTGATGTGTCCTTCCATGGACTGTGATCACATGTAACCATAGGTCCACAGTTTCTGCTCTGGAGAAAATAATAAATAGGAACAGTGCAGAATCCCACCTTTAGATGAGCAGCTACCTTCAGATGTGGCTGACAGAAGACAAGGCCAATAAGCAGGCTAGTCCACTCTCATCCATCCTCTCTAAGAAAGAAGCAACCACAGCTCAGGGTCTCTAGAATTTCTAGACAGGTGAAGAAAGCCACATTCTGGCAGGGGGCATGAATAGTGAACTTAATATCTAGATATCACTTGATATTTAATTTGTCAGGGAAAATTTATTGAAATAATTTTGTCCAATTCCTGTTGGTCAGTGTTGTATCAGTTATTTTGTGTTGAATGAAAGAAACACCTGGAAACTTAACAACTTAAAAAGATAACCATTACTTCTGTCAGGTTCTCTGGGTCAAAGCAAGTCATAGACAAGCCCAGATTCACAGAACTGAGATGCAGATTCCATCTCTTGAATAGGAGGTGCTATAAAATATGTTGGTCATTTGTTTTGTAATTTTTCTTAGATGTTCTGAATTTCATTAATTTTGCAGTTAAAACAATTAAATGAGGTGTTTTTCAAAGTAAGAAAATATCCTTAATTTTGGCAGGAGCTATGAAATTCATAATATAGATTTGCACAATGTTTATAAATGATCCTATTTGAAGAGCAGGCATAGACAATTGTATTTTATAAAGTGCCAAGCCCAGGAAAAAGTTACTGCTTCTAGGAAAATTGACTGCAAGCTTTTTTTCTACTTATTTATTTTTCTTCCTTTGTTCTTTCCACTCAAATTCTTGATACATGGATGTCCTCACGTGGTAGAACAGAAGTAGTATTTTTTTTAAATAACATTGAATAAATATTTTACTATATCCTCTTACACAGTTTCCTGTAATATTAATCTATAGGTTTATTTATTTTTAGGGGAAATCATGATTCCATTAATGTGCCCAGGATCTTTTAAAGAGTGTTTTTGGTTCATATTCAGATAACAGATGCTCTGAGGCTATGTAAACTACATAACTTTCTCTCTGCCATGACAACAATTATAAGCACTTTGCTTCTGGCTTATTTCCATAGCTTTTAATATATAAAAACTCTAAATTATATCATTTTATATTTGGTGTCTGTGTATTTGCAAATATACTATTCACATGGAGATTTTGCTTATAAGCTTAAAAATGACAAAAATATTTGTATAAAATTATAGATTTAGGAGTCCTATAAAGTTTGCTATTCTATGATCATATATATATTACATATTTTTCTCTTAAAAAGATAAGATATATTCATAAATGTACTATAAGACTGTAGATCTAAGAATAAAGGCTTATGCCACAAAGAAACAAAGCACAGTATTAAAAAGGACATGAAGAAGGGACATAAGAAAGTTTGAAGCCATTAAGTAAGAAAGGACAATAGAAAAGAGGATGAGGAGAAGAATGATATAGAGTAGTTTAAAAAATTACAAAAAAGCAATGTATATATTTTCTTTCCTCTTTTTCATAATTTTATGTGCTTTTACTGTTTTCAGAGTAAGCCACACAGTAAAAGAAACCCACATTCTACTGCTGAATACTCAAGCATGCTTTGAAAGAAGCCATGGTTTAAACTTTGTGGGACAGCAGAATAATTCGGTGGACCTGAGCTCAGATCTAGTCCTACCCCGACATTTGCTATCTGAAATGAGCTGGGGAAGCCTCCCTGAAACTCATTTTCTTCAAAAGGAAATTGAACAAGATAATAGTTACCTGTTAGTGTCAATGTAAATTTTGAATTTTTTTTTAAAACAATCTTTTTTTGAGGTGAGTGGGGACCAAGGTAATTTGGTCTGTTTGTTTGTATAATGGAGGTCCGGGATTGAATGTAGGACCTCGTGCATGCTAGGCATGCACTCTACCACTGAACTCTACCCTCTTCCTCAAATCTGAATTTTTGAAAAATTAAAATATGTGCAGAAGAGTGTAATAGTCCAATAAATGGTAGACATTTTACAAATATACACCAACATATTTTTGAGGAACCACTTTCTATTCTGTTTCTGTTATACAAGAAATTTTCATATTTGTAGTAAATAAAATATATGCAGATACTTGAGAAGTCAACCTCTCAATCTTTGCTCAACCTTTAAGCAAACACGTCTAGACTGTTTAAAACTTCAGGGATGTCAAAAAATTTCAGTTGCATCTTGCTGATATTTATGTTTTTTGACAAAATCAAGGGTTAAAAAATGTTAGTGTAAAGTTGATTCACCAATACTTAAATACTTAAAAAGTGCTTTTTTCCTCTTGTTCATCTGGACTGGAACTCAAAGCTTTCACAATTCAGTTCTCACATTGATTCCTTTGGACATCTTTCAGTATATGGTGTCCTATCTCTGTGTCTAGACAACTTTTTCATAAGACAAAAGATGTTGGAGTAGTGTGTGTGTGTGTGTGTGTGTGTGTAATTTTTTTAAGAAATTATCTAATAGAAAATATCGCTGCCTTAGAGAAAATGCTCCACTGAAGATCAATTGAAATTAGAAGAATACCTAAGACTTTTTTATGGCCAAATTGAACCCATATTATTCCTTCACATCCACCCCATTATACTTGTCATGGTTTTCTTCAATCCCACTAACATTTTCTCATCTTTTTCTCTCTTTCTCTCTCTCTCTCCCTCTTCCTTCCTTCCCTTTCTTCTTCAATTCTTTGGAAACCTCAAGCCACTATCCTCTTTGGAAATTAAGCCTGACATTCTCTTCTCCCAATATCCTGTTGTGGCTGAGTGTCCATTTGTCACACCCCAGCTTGAAATGTAACTCCCTAAGAGAAGACATTCAGAACACTAGCTCTAAAATAGCCATGAAAACATCCTCACTCTATACCTCTGCCCCTTATTTCTTCTTTACTTTTTTATTTTTTGCATTCTGAAATTACTTTACTTATTTTTTTTCATTTACAGTGTCTCTCTCCCAGTTAGAATGTAAGTTCTTGGAATGCAAAAATTCCACAGACCTTTAGTATAGAGAAAATGTGTGATAAATACATAGTATATATATTTGAATGACAAACCTTTTGAATCAATAGATGTATGAATATATTATTAAGGGCTGGAGTGGGGACAGGGAGACACACTTTGACTTACTCCATTCATAATTATTTCCTAAAAAATGGGTGAGTGGTTTATCTCCTGGAACACATGTAAGTCAGTGTTACACTCCTATGTGTGCATGGGGAGGAAGTTTATTATGACATCACTGAGTGGCTCACTTGAATCTCCTTTTATCCTGAAAATGTTTAGATATATCTGCTGTGCTACACACAGAAAAAGTGATAGAGAAAGCTGCCCACCACTTGGTTTATTCCATTCCAAGTCCATTATATTTTTCAATTTAAATATGAGAGATAATCAATACACTGGGTGCATTCCAGATGTGTTTTTAAGACAGTAAACTGTAAATGTGATATGACCTGAGGTTGAAAAAAGAAAACTGTGTGCAGAGGCATCAGTGAATTTCAGTGCCATCACTGAGCAGAAGTAGCAAGAAGGATTTTGAAAGCAGGGAATGCAGCTTGTTCCTAGGGGCATTCTAAGTTTTAGGCAGTTTCTGCTTTTTTTCTCTTCCAAAAATATTAAATGATCTTACCAATGTTATTCATCTTTCTTACAGTAATTTTATTTTACATATTTACCATGGCTGATTCTACTAGAACCTGAGTTAACCTATCACAAGAAAATCATTCTGAACAGAGACACAGTAAATTATCACAATTTATGGGTTAAAGCAGTTTATGAAAAAAAACTATCTTACTCAGGAAACAACTTAAAGGAAAATTGGATTAATTCTCTTCTGGAAGCAGAAAGTGTTTGTTTATTTAGTTATCTGCTTAGACATCAGGCATATAATGAAATTATAGATAGATATGCACGTATATGTATATAAAGTCCTGCTCTTCTTTTCTTCAAAATTCCTAGACTTTCTATGAAGTCTTTTCTATTAGCTTCATTACATTCACCCTTTTATTCATTTATCTATAAGTAAAGTTGTATTATAAAATTACCAAATGCCAGGCACTAATCTATAGTAGTGAATTCACAGGTCCCTAGCCTCACAGAGTTTACACTGTATTGGAAATTATTAGCTGGCATTTAAGAGCACTCCTGATACTCCAGCAGTCTTAGTTCTTTGGTGGGCATTATGTTAATATCATTTCTTATTCAAAGGACAAGGAGGTGAAATCTCAGAGCATGCAAATCACTTCTTCAAGATCATCAAGCTAGTAAGCATTAAATATTAGATTTAACTCCATCCAGTTTGCCCATGCCCACGAGTCCAGCTGCCATGCTATTTCACCTTTTTAACACATGTTCTTCTAATACGTATTATCTATGCTACTCACATGTTTCCTTGAATTTTAAGTAAATTTAATATTTTAATGGTGAAAACAGAAAACAACACAGAAATTTGGAAAATGGAGAAAATATTCATATTGACAACATGTTATAACAATTATTCTCTAAATATTCTCATGTTTCAATCTGTTAAATCTTGGAATCATAGTTCATGAGCAATTTCACCTCCTGTCTTTTCCATTTTATTATAATGTTTCTATTATGTTACATGCAATTCATATACAGTTTATTATAATATTTCCACAATGCTACACAGAGTTCATAATCATTATTTTTAGAGGCCACTTAAATGTATATTGAGTTGATATAGCATAATATAATTAATACTCTCATTGGTAGCTATTTTACTTCACTGGTGAGAAGAACCCCATGATTTTATCACATAAAAATATCTTTAGAACTTCAGTTCAAGTTAAATTGAACATGTGCAATTGTTTGACAACTTTATGATAGGTAGCCTTCCAGGTACTGATATGTCTCCAAAAATGCACTTCAACAAATATTTCTTGTAGCCTAACATTCACCACTCACTGTGATAGGTCTTAAGGATGTTTAATTGGTGGGAAACAGTCTCTAAACTGAAGAAGCTTCTAAATCAGTCACAGGTGACAGAAATCCAAAACAGTATTAGCTAGAACATATAAAAATGCAGCAAGTCTAGTAATGTGTTGTTGATGAAAATGGATGTGATAGAAAGGGCTTTGGAAAAGGTGATATTTACACAGAAATCTGAAAGGGTGGTAGAAATTGGTTGCTTAGGATTAGACTGCTCAGGCTGCTATAACAAGATACCACAGACTGGGTGGATTAAACAACAGGCAAACTTATTTCCATACCATTCTGGAGGCTGGCAGCCTGATATCTAGTTGCCAACAGGTTGGTCTCTGGGAGACCTCTCTTTCTGCCTTGTAGATGATGATCTGCTCTCTGTGTCTTCATATGTCCCCTTTTCTGTATGTACATGGAGAGAGAACCGGTATCTTTTCCTCTTTTGATAAAGACAGAAGTCCTGTGGGATTAGGGTCCTACCCTAATGACTTAATTTAACTAATTACCTCATAAGTGTCCTATGTATGGCCACAATCACATTGGGGGTTAGGACATCATATGACATCATATGAATTTTAGAAAGACACAATTCAGTCCACAACAGATAAGCAGAAGGGTGGAAATGAGAAATGAGTTAAATCCTGAGGAAGGGAAGGGATAGATGGATAGATAGGTAGGTAAAGTTCATCAATAATACATTTAGAAAATTGTTTTAAAAACTTATGATAGGGAGAGAAGAAACTAGTAAAATAACTGCATACTATCTTAGAGGAGATTAAATTGAAATTTCCAGCAAAATTAACAATCACAGTTTGAACAGGTCGCTTAAAACAAGACAGGAAATCAATTATTTAATAGCATTTTTAGTTTATAGATTTGCTTCTAGTTAGGGTCAAGTATGAATAATTAACTTACTTGATTACAAAATCATTCTGAATAATCTGCTCATATTTTTAAAGATAATATGAAAACTATAATCATAAAATGTGAGAGAAGAAAATATATAGAGAGATGAAAGAAGGTTGTTAACATGAAATATGTACCTCCAACAGAGGTCTCTAAAGAAACTAAACTAAAACTTTGTAAGGGCAGGAAACAGGAATAAGATTATAGACTCAGATTCTTCTTTTGACCAATATTTGGACAAACTTGATCAGATTGATAAAGATGAAAAGATGACACCTGCCTTAAACTTATTATGTAATAATGATGTACAAATGTTTTCAAAGGCTGTCTGTATTTCAATATATGAAATCTCTTTCTGTATTATGGGAATTAGAGTTCAAAAAATCTTCCTTTGTGGACTCAAAATATATGTTAATATGACAGCTAAATTTTTTACATATTTTTAGAAAATGAAAATGATTTATTAAATACAATTTTAATAATTTGATTTATAAAAGAGCTGGAGGTGGCAACCCACAATAAATTAATCTATTGTGAATTATGAAAATATTAATCAGCTTAATGTAAACATCTGTGGTTCACAGAAATGGTCAGTTTCATTTCTCCTTTCTGCCTCACCTAACCCCATTTAATGACTGGGACTCGCATGTCTTTGTCATTACATAGGGAATAGAATATGTGCCAAAACATACAGCTCAGGGTTTAAAAGTTAAATTGCATGAATATTTATGAATACACTGTCTAGTATACAAAAATTCTAAAATACCTCAATGATTGAGATTTAGCATTCAACTTGACAGAGTGAGAAAATGTTCGCTTTAAATTTAAAACAAAATGACTACCATTTCTTAATCTGTTAGACTGTACTAACAGCTTTACCTCCTCTATTTAATTTAACTGTTCAAAACAATTTTATTTAAAAAATACTGAAGAATGTATGGGAATGCAAATTGATAGTAAGTTATAAAGCCAGAATTTGAAATCAAGTATATCTGATTCAAGATGCCATGCTCATTTTTCTCATCTGCAAAATTGAAAAAATATATACCATGTCCTCCTTAACTCACATTATATTGAGGTTCAAATGTAAGAGTGAGAATATTGTAAATTGTGACATCAAAATAGTTGTACAATTATTTATTCAGCTATGGGTGATGGTTGCTAGTAGAAGCTAATAACAACATAAAACTCATATATATGTGGATAGTTGAGTTAGAATGAAGTTCTTCAGTGGATTAACAGGAATTACTGAAAACTTGTTTTGTGGTTGTTAAGTTCATCAAATCATTGAAGAAGAAATGTTTGAAAAGTCCTTTAAATCACATAAAGAAGGTAGATGTTTGATCCAATTCCAAATCAATATCCCTTCCTTCTTTAAAAATATATGTCAAATTTCCAGCTCAATTTACAAATTTTTTCCAAATCTTTCAAACCTCTATGGCATTCTTCTCTGGTATTTCTATATGAAAAGCTTCCTGGATGTCTGATTTATATTGTTCTAGTACTTATCCAAATATTCATTTTTAATTAACATTTCCTATCTCTATTTCCTAAGGCTGTTATATAACTGTGTCTATGATACCAGAGAGATCACGGACTTTGCTTCTGTAAGTCACAAAACCCTTCAACTAATTATCCTGCAATTAGCAATGCACAATGAAGAAGTAAGTTCTTAATATTTGCTTGTGGTTGACAAGTATTATGACAATGCAATTTTCTGAAAAGGTTACCAGCTCACTGGGAGTGTTTAACAACCTGGGGCCTGACATAATAGACCATTTTGCATTCATATCTAACACCATGAGGCCCACTATAATATAAATGATGAAACTAAGCAAATAGCTAAACTGGTAGAGACTTTATGCATGGATTAATGTCTTTGAAAAATGTTTATTAGTGTATTTGTACCTCCAGTATATCTGAAAATTGTAGGTAATAATCTACCTTCTGGAACAGCACTGAATATATATATGTTTGTGTGTGTATATAAATATATATATGTATATGTGTATATATATGTATGTGTATATATATATATGTGTATATGAATACATTTACTTAGTTTCACATCCACACACCCACAAGCAAACATACAAAATATCCATTATATATATTTGTAAACTTATATAGAGGACTTCCTTTTTTATGTGTGAACTATGCACTTGATATCTTATTTTTAAAACACATTATGCATATAAGAAAGACTGCATTACACATATCCATATGTAGGAGCCTAAGCAATTGTGGATCTTTTTTTTTGAATAGGACTATTACTCCATGATCTCTTATTTCTAAATCCAGAACTCTCTTCCCTACTGTCCTATGAAGGGGAAAGTGGCATGTGTGTTGAAGAGCAGAAGTAGATGAGAGGCCTTTGTAAATCAAAGAATGAAAACTCATCATTTTGTCCTTAGATATGTGACATACAATTTAACCACATTCATCAAAGGAAAAACATTCAGGAAAAACTTTAAGTCCCCTAGTTCCATTTGTTAAAGGTGATATAAGTTGATCTTTTTTATTGCTTTATGCTTTTTTTTTTTTTGAAAAATGAATTTTCCTCATGGAAGAAGTTTGCCCTGCCTTGGAAAACAGCTTGCCATCAAACATGTTCACAAGATATTTGCAAGCTTGATGCATTAAAGGGAAGAATTTTTGTATACAAGTCTTTGCAAATTTTCTTGGATGAAATGCAAGAAGGGTTTGATTTGTATGAGATTCTACCTGATGGCAAACAGGGCAGAGATATCTCATGGTTCCCAGGAGGCTTACACCCAACAGCATGAAAACTTGGAAGTCTGCCTGTATTAACATATGTGACGACTGCAGAGCTCAATCGCATTTAAGATTTAATATCATTGGCAAGATGCCTCCAGCAGCCACTGAATAATATTGAGTAAAAATGTCTTAATCTCCAAAAGATTGCTGCCTTGTGAAATAAATTACTCTAGTTACATTAACAAGTTAACTAGGTACAAGGTGAGAATATAAAATCTTAGAACTAAACTCTGGTTCATATATATTCAAAAGGTAGCAGGATAAAAGCAATGTATAGACTAAGAAGAAGCAGGGAGAAATTTGTGATGTTTGGACACCAAAGATGTCTGAAATTTATGAGAAAGAAGTATCAACCTAGTGTAAAAAGCTGGGTCTCCTTTGGCTCTAATACTAAGTTTGTCATTTCTAAGTAGTGTGATCTTGGACAAGTAGCTTAAATTCTTAATATCTGTTTTCTTGATTGTAAAATTGGATTAATAATGAAACCTAGCTCATGGAATTATCAGGGAGGCTTTAAAGGATAAAATACATTAAATTATTAGAACATCTAGACTTTTATACTATAGTTTTATGTTATTATCATTATCAAAGTCATTAAAATGAGGAATTAAAAGTGATCATTTTCTTTACTTTTCTATATGTAACTTCTATTGTTACCACAATTTCTTTATTTCTTAATGCCTACATTCAGTTCAAGCTCTAAAGAGAAAACACTGAAATTTTTCTATTATGTTAAAGGGTTAGTAACACATTCTTTAGAATGGAACAAAGTCTCTTATTCTTTATCCTAAAATGACCCACTAAAATAGTAACCTGTAAGTTACAGAGAATTTGGTAAATCTAAAAACTCACCTTGCTATTTATTTTAACAACATTAAATTAAGATGAATGCAAAGATTCTTTAATCTGGAAATAAAGATGAGAGATGCATCAGTACATATTTGGTGATTGAAGCCAAAAAATAGTAATTTTGGACATTAGGAAATTTAAATCCTAGGACATTATTTAAGAATGTACAACTGCTAGACTGGCACTAAAACACAAACACTGGAGTGGAGGCTACCAATTGTAAACCTAGTATTCATAAACACTAAGGACTTCTCTCACAATACTTTGATATTTTTTCCCCAAAGTGTGACCAAGGATAGAGCATTTATCGAGACTTAATTGTGATAAGTATCAGGATTATGTGTTTGTCTGAAATCCATCAATGAAACATAATGAAATATTCTATAACCACGGATTTAATATTTCCCCTGATATTTGATTGTGAATATGGGGGGTGGAGAATAAAGTTTAATAAAATTTCAATCACATAGATGCAATAGCATTCAATCTCAATATCCCAAACAAGTGGTTCAAAACAGAATGTCATATATCAAATCACTGATATGCTCATCCAGGACAATGACATTAGCATTTGTCATCTTGTCACTCGTAAAAACCCTGAAGACCTCAAGAGGCAGAAATATCCATTTTCCTGCCCCCAAAGGCCAGTCTCAGATAGGTTGATGTAAATTCTCATGTATTTAGAATCAGTTGGAGACTTTTCAATAAAACTAAAATTATATAGCAGTTTTAAAAAGAATTTTACTCTCAGAGGAAACACAGCAGTAATGAGAGAGAGAAAAAAAAAAAAAAAAAAAAACCCTTGCATTTACTTGGCATTAGTTTTGGCTATGTAGATTCTGCTTTCAAAGGATGTCCATGATAATTATTTTTCTTTATTTTCCTTCGGATTGGCCCTTCATTTGACAATGACTGTGTAAGCTCTATGTTTTGAATATGCGCCTGATTGACGACAGCAAAAGAGGAAGAAATGGTCACTTAACTTGAAACTCCACAGGAAAACAGGACACTCATATAAAGATGATTTTAAGAGCTGAATATATGTTATTCTGTTTGAAAATCATTGTACTGAGAGGATTTTAATAATAATATTTTAATTAATGTGTGATGAGAAGGAAGTCTGCATTTATGGTACTTGTACAAAATTCACTTTGATTTCATGTCTTTTAAAAATATATTTTCTACAGTAACATATCTGGTTCATTGACAGTCATTTATACTACTCATTAGATGATAATACATGAATGAAATTGTAGTTAAATGCATAAAATATCACTACATGAGGCAAAAATTCTAAAACAAACGCATTAAAGCTGCCTGCCATTCTGTCTGATGCTCCAGTTGATCGCTGATATTTAGGTTACCATGACAACATGAAATTTGTGTACTACTTAGCATTTAAGAATTTATTTTAATTTTTATCCTTATTTGATTTTTTAATATATTAATTTCTCACATATTTCTGTTATATATCAAAATAATAAAACATTTGAGCACCTTAAAGTGTTCTAATAAGTTATGATAAATATTATTGTAATAAATTATATAGTTACTCTTTATGAAGTTACAATAAATTATATAATTAATAAAAATGTATAGGTATATAGTTTCTGACAAATTATTAAAATACTATAATAAAGGACACAAAAATTTATGGCAAATGCTTTGCCCTTATGGAATACTTCTTTATTCCTAATAATACAAATAATTCTAAGAATTAACAGCAGCCCTGATATTTAATAATTTACTCCATACACACATATGCAGACACACATACACTCACACACTAACACAAAAATTCTTACACCGGCCAATGTTAAGGACTCCTTCTTAAGAAGACAGTGTCATATCTAACACTTGTTTTGTTGTTTTGGTGGTTGAAACTCTCCCAGTAGGGACTTTGCTTTATTGGTAACCCTCTTTTCCCAAAATGCCATCACAAGGAAATGACTGATTCAACTGTGGCTAAAGAGTTTATGAGTGATTTGTTCACAACTTATTTCTATTTTTCATTTTGTGAATATCAATGGAAGTCAGCAGTTATGATACTTAAAAATCTAAAAAGCATTAAGTGCACCACCACATAGTAGGTCCAGAAATGTTCCCATGTGTGTTTATCAGCTTTACTTATACAAAAGCCTACAGCAAAACTCCAAAGAAGGACTCCATCTTTTCACCTCCTGCTCCTGGGAAGGCGGTGGGGATATTCAGCCTGAGGGGAAAATCATATTAAAATAAAAGGTAAAGAAATGGAGCACAATCTATACAAGGCCAAAAATAATATAGACTTGTTTAGAACTATTACCTATTAAAGGACGTGTGAAAAGCAAGAACAACTACAAATACACAAACACACTTTGATCCCAACAGCCTGTCTTTCCTTCCCACTTCTGTGTTAAAAACCACAAATAAACTTAATAAGGTTATCAGTGTTTTCAGATGACACCTTAAACTCAGGAAATGACCAATATTCAGCCCAATTGGCTTAGTTTGCCAGGGATTTTCTTCAAAGAGAACATAAGAGAAAATACTTGGTGTTTCAGGGAACATTATTTCTTCCTGATGAAAAGGGAGAGTAGTAAGAAAGATCTCCTCTACACACTCCTTCCTTGCTGCTTTCAGATGTTGTTAACTGAGGATGTGATACTGAAACCCCAGCACCATCTGATGAATGGAGGAGTAGCCTGAATATTCAGCAGAATGCTTGAAAAGGATTCCATCATTCCATCACTGGAGCACCCTTTGTGAGATTCTCTTTTTCTAGAATCTCTATTAAAGGAAAGCATACATGTGCCTACAGTAGAAGCCAAAATTATTCAGATTTTCTGCAACTTGAAGACAACACATCCTCACTGAATCAGATGCCCATTTGGAAATCAGATTCAGGACTACACATATTTGTTGATTTTCTCCATTCTCTTATTCCACTAGGAAGCAGTTTTGTTTAATTTGTGAAACCAGAAAGAATTTGAAGCCATAGGAAATATATAAATTATGATGGCTATAGTATCTGCTTGTCCTCATTTTGTCCACTTGTAATTTTATCTGGTACCCTTATTTTCTCTATTTCACTTACTTTTACTGCTTCATTTTCATGTGCTTTATCCTATCAATTAACATCAATTCATATTACCATATTTGGTTGGGCAAAATAAGAAATATTACCCATGCTAATCCAAATAGCATAACATTGAACTATCAGTGAGTACACATGTATAGCATATAATTTTGTGTCTTATGTTTATCTTTGCAATTATGCTCTGTTTACCATGATATTAAAATTACTTTGATGCCTTCTACTGGTGCCAATTGAGGACAGAAAGAGGACAAAGATAGAAAACATTCAGGAAAAAGTCAGAGCATACCACAAAAATGCAACAAATTAGAAAGCTAGAAGGTTAATAGTAACTACTTAATCCAGTTCCATTCATAAGAAAACTAAGATGAGAGACACAAAGCAGTATCAATCCCTTGTGGTGGTATAGTCAAGAAATGAATCCAGGTTCCTATTTACTGACATGGTCCTCTCTTAATTTCATTACATGGCATGCTTTCAAATGGAGCATCTTGGATGTCACATGATTTGCCCTGTTGATAAGCCAAGGCAAGTTAGCCTTACCTATGTAAAATATTAAATGAAGGATGGATGCAGAAATGAGCTAACAAAAGAATGAAGCTAAAAGAACAATTTAATTTAATTCAAAACAGTACAGATAGATTTTCTTTTTAATCCTCTCTTCTCCCAATTCCCTGTTTGAATATTTCTTCTGGGTATTATCTTATTTAATTATAATTACTTGTTGATGTCTTCTTGCATCTGTATGTATATTTTTTAACTCTGGTCTTTCTATTCGTATAGGCCAGGCATTTTTTCTAGAATCTAGGAAGATTGTGTAAGTAAACTGACAAATTGCCTCTGCTCATGTATCTTTCACTCTAATGTGAGAAATAAATAATAATAAATAAATATATAACCTAACATTGGGTATTTTCCATGTGCCAGACACTGTTTTAAGCTCCTTAGATAAAGTAACATTATCACTATCAAGGCACTAATATTAGCCTCATTTTTAGGGTTATGGAAACCAGAGCACAGAGTGGTAAGGTAAAATTGCTCAAGGTCACATAACTACTAAGAAGTAAAACCCAGAAAATATGGCTCCAAAAAGTCTGTACTCCTAACCACTATGCTATGACAGTTCTCCATGGAAGAAGAGTTCTGAAAATAAATTAGAGTGTAACTTGTTAAGATAAAATAGAATTAATGTGTGAAAGGTGATAGAGTTTTTATTTAAGGAAGTAGATGCATGCACCGCAATGTTCATAGCAGCAATATATACAACAGCCAAGACATGGAAGCAACCTAAATGTCCATTGATAGATGACTTGATAAAGAAGTTGTGGTATATTTATACAATTGAATGCTACTCAGTCATTAAAAAAAAAAGAATAAAATAATACCATTTGCAGCAACATGGATGGATAAGGAGATTGTCATTCTAAGTAAAGTAAGCCAGAAAGAGAAAGAAAAATACCATATGATATTACTCATATGAGGAATCTAAAAAAAAAAAAAAAAGAAAAGAATAGAAAAGAAAAAAAGGAAAGAAAAAGGAAAAAGAGGGCACTAATGGACTCATCTACAATATAGAAACAGATTCTCAGACATAGTAAACAATCTTATGATTACTGGGGGAAATGGGTTAGGAAGGGATAAATTTGGAAGTTTGAGATTTGCAAATGTTAACAATTATATATAAAAATAGATTAAAAACATATTTCTTTTATATAGCACAAGGAACTATATTCAAAATTTTGCAATAACCTTTAATGGAAAAGAATATGAAAATGAATATAGGTATGTATATATGCATGACTGGGACATGATGCTGTACACCAGAAACTGATACATTGTAACTGACTATACTTCAATTAAAAAAATGAAATAAAATAAAAAAAAATGGGAGAGCCTCAATGAGAAGATAAGGGAGTTAGCCAAGTAACTAGATGAGAAGGAACTTCAAAGGGGTCTGCAAAGGTAAAGCCTTACTGTGGGATGTGCTTCCTGTGTTCAGGGCATAATCAAGAAAACACCTTGGATGATCTGCAGATGGCGGATGAGTCAACAGAGCGAGAAAAGACCTGATATTGTCAGACTTTTGATTGCAGTATGTTTTTTTATGAATAATGAAAATATTTTGAGGAACTCTGAGCAACTAAGTAGCACATTCAGATGAAAAGGATTAGTTAGCCTGGGAAATACCATATAGGCACTAAAAGTGAAAGAAGAAGAATCAATAAATATTTGAGCTTTAACAGCAGAGGTGGTGAATGGTGGTCAGTATTTTTTTTTTTTTTTTTACATTTGTATCACAATTTCCTGGACACTGGATATAAGGGGTGGAAATAGCCTAGAGTTAAGTCTGACTTCAAGTTTTTTGACCTTAGCCCACAGGCAAATGACAGTGCCAGGTACTGTAGTCGGGAAGCCTAGGAGAGAAGCAGAATTGAGGGTAGGGTAAACATGCAATTTGTGAATCTGTAACATTGAGACACCTGTTTTTCCTACATTGTTTTGTGTGGTAGCCTCTGGTACTTAGCAGAGACCAAATTTTACATTTTATTTAATCTACTGAAGTTAAACTTAAATTTAAAGCTGCTACTCAACTCACTGAAAAATTTTCCTTGTATTTGGATCAACTTACGTTGTGACTGTACTTTCTGAACTGCAAATTTTATAAAATTCAAATACAGATCAAGTAATTGATGAAAATCTAGTATCTGAATTGGGATCTTTTAAGTGTAAAATACATGCTAGTTTTCAAAAATTTGAGGTGAGTACTCCATAAAATATATTGTCTTCCATTCGTTGGAGACATTGAGATTGGAGATACATATTTTGAAAGCATCAGTAAAAACACAGTGTTGAAGCTTTGGAACTTAATCATTTGATTAAAGAGTGTGGTTAGCAAGGAGTAACATCTTCCCATGGGTTGACAATGTGATCATGGTGAGCACCTGGCTTCTTCAGAGGAGGTCTTGTTTGCTTATTTGTGTTCAGGGGTTGGACGATGGGTGAGAAAGGAAGGGAGAGGAAGGAGAGCTTTTATCCTCTTTGTTTTCATACAATCTTAGAAAAATAGCTAGATGCTTAGATTTCAGTCCTTTTCACCCACCATTTTCAGTACATCTAGACCAATTTTGGCAAGATAAAACTAACCCTCAAATCATTCAGCTAATTTTCAAAAATTTTCCCAGAAAATTAGTGATTAATTAAGATTAGGATTTAAATACATTTCAATGTATAATTCAGCAATGATGCCATTATCCTCAGGGTGACCAGATGCCCAGGTTTTCACAAGCCTGCTCTAGTTAGAAGCTTCTTGTTTGATTTAATTATCAACAGTGTTCCTTTTCACCCTTAACTGTTTCCTGATTCAGATGATATATTATATATTCACCCAAATTATCCTACTGGTTTTCTTTAGTCTGATGAATCAAGGGTTTTTTGTTAGTTTAGTTCACCTGGTTTTCTGTTTTTGCCTTTATTTTGTTTTTTGGTTTTGTGCTTTACTTTTTTTAATTTCATATTTTTATTTTATATTTCCTAATACCTGTCTTATTGTTTTCTGTTCATCTCCACCACATTACTTTATATCAGGTCAGCATCAATTCTTACTTGGATCATGCAATCAGACTCTTAACTAGTGTTCCTGCCTCCTCATCTCATTACTCTAATCCTATCAACACTGCAGGACTGATCTTTCTAAACTACTATAAAGGAAGTAAATGTGAAGGATTCAGAATGGCAGAAAAGGAAGAGATTGACAAAAGAAAGACAGAATTGGAGGTGAGACCAGCCTCACAATGTGCTGACATTTAAATTTGACCTTGATAAAGAGACAGACATTTCCCCATGGGGGTAAAAAATGAAAAGAAAAGGCAGAGACTCTGATAAGAAGAAAAGAAGGTAAAACCAGGAGAAGGTTGTAGACCTCCCTGACATAGGACCGTTCAGTTTATGCTTTCCTGATACAAAGCTCTTAAACTTTTTTTTAATCTCTTCTCAGAAAACATTTTTTGCAGAATAATGTTTATTTTTTACATAAATGCATACTGAATGCACTATAAAATGTGATAATTCAACAATATGATTCCAAACAAAGACACACTGAAAAATGAAAAGAGTTTTCTAGTGACAAATTGTCTAGCTTGTACAATGTCACATTGGGCATCTTTGAGTCACCTGCCATGTTTTGATGGATGCCAAGCAATTTACATTCCCCTACCTATGCCAATCAAGACAAGTAAAAATGTAGCATTTTCTGCAACTCCTCTATCTGTTTTGCATATGCAATATTTCCAAGTATTTTAAAATCCTCTCTAATATAGACTTTATCTTTTCCTAAGCAAGTTTTCTGTGTTGTAACAGTATTTAAGGGCTGCTTGTTTGTTTGCCAGAATAAGTGGCACACTAAAAGACTGGAAACATAAACAAAGAATAATGTAACTTTCTAAGAATGATCCCTTTGCTGCTTTTATCTACCAACCACAAGTCATTTATTCTTTTTTTAGTGAGGCCAGCACACATTCAGTAGAATACATGTTATGGAAATAATTTTCTAATTAATAATTTGGTGTTTTAAATAATTACTTTTAGGACCAGAGATTCTTAGCATGTTAAAATGCTAAATGTAGCCACTTCTTCCAAAAATACACACCAGGCTCATGGCATCATTGAGGTCACTTTCACTAGGGCATGAGTGTAATGAGGTAGGCAGAGTAATTGGGAATTGGGAAATCAGAACAAGAATTTTAATTCTGCTAAGAAGATCGCCAGAATAGGGACTTTCTTTTATTTACTGCTGTGTTCTAGCATCTAGACCAAAGCCTGACTTTCATTAACACTAAATAAACACTGATGAATGAACTCAAGGATACAAGCACAGCAGTTCTTCAGTTTTCTCATCTGATGTTAAAGGGTCATATCAAAGAATTCTGATGTTTCTGTTGCATCCTATATTCTATAGTTTAGCTAACAAAACAATGTTAAGTGTTATTTTTGTTGCCTATTATTTTCCCTATATCATTCTTCCTTCCTTCCTTTCCTTTCCTTCCTTTTATTCTCTTTGCTTATTTCTCTTTTGTCCTCCCCATCTTTGTCTTTTTTCTTTTTTTTTTCTTTCTTATTAACACCTTAAAGATAGTGGCACTGAATCTTTTCAAGTTTAAATAGCATGAGTGATCTTTGCTTAGAAGCAGAAAATATGTAGTGGTCCAGAAAAAAGGAAACAAGGAGCCCTTCTCTGCCTTTCAGAGAATGCACAGAACATAGGAAACACTTCTTTTCACATAGAAAAGGAAAAGCTGTCAGCCCTGAGACACAGGGAGTTGCTGAGATACAGGTAGAAATGACTGATTATTAACTCAATTTTGGCCTATCTCTCCTCCCTGGAGAACAGGGGATGAGGCTGAAAGTTCCAAACTTCTGATAATGGCTTGTTCTTTCTCGTGACCAGCTCTGATGCTGAAGCTATCCAAAAGCCCACCAAGAATTTACCCATTAGAACAAAAGATATTCTCATCATCCAGGAAGTTACAAGAGACTTAGAAGCTCTGTGTCAGAAATTGGCAGCAAAGACCAAATATATATCCTATGTTTCACATATATTCATATATTCAAGATAAGGAAATATATTTAATAATTAAAATAATATGCCTTAAATGAGCATTTTACCTATATTGTAATATCAATTGCTATTATCACTCACTTGGAAAGTACTATTTTAATCCTTAGTTTTACAGATAAGGAAACTAAAGCATAAAGGCTTTAAGTTACTTGATTATATCTAGAACATACCTGAGCCAGAATTCCAATCCACGCAGTTTACTCTAGAGTTAACTAGTTTAAACATTTGTACATTTATGTAGTGATAGCTGCAATTGTTTGGGTAAAATAATTATGAAATATTTTAAATAAGACTCTTTAGATAAGTGGTTTTCATGGTTCTACTGCACATCATCATAAAGTGATGTCTGAGTTTACCATATTGAATGGAAACTAATAATATTGTTTTTTAAAGTCATAAGTAGAAGGCTTGCCGGAAGTGTTAATAATTTCCTGAAAGTGCTATAACACTTGAGTAAAGAAATTGTTTTGATCTATGTGCTATGATTATTACTTTATAAGAAAGAACAATTCTGAGAATATCAGAGAGTGACTATTTAACTTGGATATACCACAAAAACATAAGTGAGTTTGTAGATTGAAACAAATTTATGTCTGGGAGACTCATTAAATTAATTTGTTATCTATTCCTCTTAATGAATTATATGAATAGCAGTAATTACATATCCTATAGTACTACCATCAATGACAGTTCTTTTTTTCTATAAAGTAATTTAAGGTAAAACAGCTGATCAAAATTTTCATATTGATGCAAAATATTTTTAATGTATTAATGTCCATATGCATAAAATAGAAACGCTCACATGGTATAATGTAAAGAGTAAAACAAATTGAAATCGGATGTTTTTTCCCCCCACAAGATTAGTCTCCTACATTTCTAATGAAATCATCAAGACATATAAAATAATTAAAATTTTCTATCAGCAAAATAGATTAAAATTTACTCACAGATTTGACATTTGAAAAATTATTCCCAGACAAAAACAAATAAAGCCAGCTTCAAAAATTTGCCAAGCAAAAAATCTGTAAAGCAGAATTGAACACATAGGGATCAAAGAATGACCACATTCATGGCCTCCAGTATCACACTAGATGAGAAAGCTTATTATTCTTATTCAGATTTTTAAGAAAATTCTCACTTCTGTAGGAATCCCTGCTGGGTGCAGAAAAAAAATTCATCCATTCAGGACACAAATCTCTTTGGAATTGTTAGTCTAGCCCAGTCTTTCATATGCTTATTTGGCTGTGCAAGGCACTATGGGATCATTTTCATGAGTTTTTGATAATGCAGGCCACTGGGCTATTAATCCCAGCTTGTGGACTTTGTTCTAGATACATTCAATGACTTTGTCTTCAGAAAAAGAAATTTTTACAGCAGGATGAATTTACCCACCTTGGCTACATCAGTATGCAGCAACTTCCTTCCTGTTCATCAGCCATTAGCCTCATCTGAGGGCTGGACAAATCAAACACCCTCAGGATGGCAGAGAAGAAAGATGAGAAGAACTGGGTCTTTGTTGATGTCACTGCATGTCAACAAATACAGTTTCATGATGTCCTGCCTCTAAATGTCTTGTATTCAAACAATATACATACAGTTAAATGCAAATTGTTTTGGAGTCTTCTGTTATTTGAAATCTAACAATATGTACTGGTCTGTTGTGCTTGATTCTCTAGAAAATTTCCTGATGGACTTTCTTGCCTTACAACATTGTTTCTGGGATGTAGAAGGTTTGTATCTAACACTTGAATTTTATAAACTATGGCCTAAGGCTTAAAATCTGTACCTTAATATATTCTAAGTTTTATTTTCAAACAGCAAAATTTGCAGTACTGAGATATGCTCCTCTAATTTTTGTACCTTCTTTATTTATTAAATACTTAGTGAAAGGAGCAAAACAAGCTGAATTAGTGATTTTCATGCTACATGTTGCAACATCAAGTAAAATATTCACTTGCAGCTTAGACTAATCATGAAAAAAAATCCAAGTTTCTTGGATAAAATATAATCCTTGCCATTCAGTGGTCAGAGATAAATTTATTATGGTTATTTATGTTGTTATGTTTTATTTTATCTAAACAATCTTTCAATCCCCCAAATGTGAGGTCTTTTGCTTGTGTTTTTTCTGCAATCTGACACCTATAGGTGAGAGAGAAAAGCCCTACACCCATTTCTTTCTTTATACACATTCTCTGAAAGCATTCTCAAATATATATCATGCCTCTAAAGAAAAGCATAATACATCCTCTGAAATTATCCTGGTTCCCTCAGCAGACACATCTTCAGCATCATGTTGATGGGCCTTTTCAGAGTGTCAGCATCTGTGATTTTATGCTTGCACTGTAGGGAAAACTGAATATGTAGTTAGATGATGCAACCAACCTATATTCTTTAGCTTGACTATGATAATTTCAGTTAGACTTCATCAAAATATATGCACTTGGTTTTGTTCGTCTAAAGCTAAAGAATAACAAAGAAATACAACATTGAATATCTTTGTAGGACAATTTATTTTTTCAGGAAAATATATGTGCTGCTTCTTCTTTTTTGCCTTTTACAGCAGAGCCTCTAAATACTCCACAAACAATATGAACAAATGAAACCAATGGATTTGTCAATATCTGAAATGTTGTCATAAGGAGAAGCCAAGAACTTAGACATATTGGGAAAGTCTTTAAAAACATGAGGAAAACAGATTAAATGGAGACACACATCTTGAATAATCCTTTATTATAAGAAAAAAAAAGACTCTAGAGGGAATGCATGGAACTATTGTGTATTCATTTTAAAGGTTCTATTTGTTGGTTCTTTGCTTAAGGCTCACTCCCTAGAATTCTAACTAGAGCACTCAGTTTTTCTTTTGTGAAAGGGCATTCCCACTCCACTCTCTCCTTGAGTTCGATGGGAATGATTAATCTTAAGCTCCGTGAAGGACTCCTATTCTCCTAGCCACAGAATTCAGTTCTGAGATGACCACAAGACCTAATCCAGGTCATGTGACATTGAGAACACTTAGCTAAGGCAGTAAGGAAAGAAGCTTTGTCTAACTCCTTGAGAACAACAGAATATTGGAATGGTTGGAGTAGCATAGGGATTTTAGGAACTCCTATATATATTTTACTCATCAGACGAGCTGTCCTAATGGTGAAATTGGCTCACAAAGGAGAAAAATGCCCAAAACATCAGAGAATACACAGAAATAAAGCAAAATTTCTGAGGATGTGTGAATGTGGAAATTAACATTCAAAAGAATCCAGGGCTATTTAAACTTTTCTGCTCTGTGATCTAAACAGTTACCTTTTTATTTAAATGAGTATATATACATTTACAAATATTTCATATATTAAATATATTATGTATATAGTTATATTTAACTATAAAACTCAAATTTTTCAAAGACCAATTTCAAAATTGAGACTACCAATAAGCCTTAGAAGTAAGTGAAACAATACTGAATTCAGATTTCTAATCACTTAATAATGAAGAAATAACATTGCAATATCATTTATTCTAAAAATTGTACATATTATAGCATACATATATTTTTATTTATTTTAAATTTTTGTTTATATATATATAAACAATCAAATATTTCAAGAAGGCAATTTTGCTGAGCGTTTAATATGTCTCAAATATTGTTCTAAATATTTTCACATATTAAATCATGTAATCTTTAAAACAACACCATGAATTAGGTTTCTGTATTATCTTGATATTATAGGAAAACACATCCAAGATATTGGGCATCAGCATCCAGGAAATTAACGTTTATTTATTATATAAATAATAGGTTGATTGTGAAAAGAGATTGTAGGAGGTAAAGTATAAAACCAGTGTATCACAGGTTAAGATTTAAATTTTACCCATTAGGTTAGAATAGCTCTATTTTTGTTTTTCCTCTCACTATTGCAGACTTGTAGTACAAGAATTAAGTACATATTTCCCCATTCTACTTTCTACATGCTTTCAATATCCCCAGTTCCCCCAACAGAGATATTCTAATGCTTTGGGCATGAAAAATTGAATATATGTGTCTACACACATATGTTGAATATATATGTATGCTTTTAAGTATAATGTATTTTTCTTGCATATCTTCATTGTTTACATGCATAAATGTGATTGAGAAATGATAATAGAATGACATTTTATTTTTTTTCTTGTTTGTGCTCAACTTCATGTTTTAAGATCCATCAAAATGCTCTGAGGGCCTCTAGTATATACATATTTGTTTTGCTACCTATTATGGCATCGTATGTATTACACATATCCTACATTTACATTGTTATTTTTAGTAATCAGTAACAAGGATGGTTCCAATTGTTTGCTTCCACATAGAATGCTGTAATAAACATCTTGAAAATATACACTAAAGGACATATCATGTACAGAGGCCCCTCTTTGCTTATTAGTGAGCTTTGTCCTCTTCGCATTTGGTCTCTACTGTTTTTTATTATGTTGATATAAACTTGTATAGTGTAGATGTGAAAAATTTTCAGATACAAATTTTGCAAATACCTTCATATCTCTATTATCTCAGCTTATTTTTCAGTTGTGCCTTTGATTGAACAACAATATTAAATTTACCAATACTGAACCAGAATTTTTAATTTTTGGCCTTGTATATGTGCTTTCAAATGCTTTATTAAAATCCCTTACTGAACACAATGGTGAATATAGTTTCCTTGGTTTTATTCTATTACCTTTACAATTTTACTATTCCCATATAGTTCTTTGTGTATATTGATATATAGAGATCCAAAGTTATAATTTTCTCCATGATTCAGTTTTTCCAATACCTTCCTTTAAACAAGCTGCACTTTGTCCAATTTTTGTGATAATTTTATCACAGAATAGATTCATTCATATGTGTTTTATTTCTATTTTAAAAATTTCCATTTTATTCCAAGAAGCTGATTTGTTTACTGTGATGTTTATACTACATTGTTTTGTTTCTTCAAAATATGACATCTTCTTGGGTAGGAAAAGTCTTCCAGGTTCTTTTTTTTTTTTTAATGATTGAACTATTATTAAATAGATGCTCTTGTGTATGTATGCTGAGTATTTACTAAAAATAATTTGTCAGGAATTATAATTTAAACTTCACTGAAGTTATGATGGTTTGGGTATTGATAGTGGGTGATCTGGTCTTATTGTCAATCTTAAGAAAATATGGAATGAGCAAATGCAAATTACAATATATAAAATAGACAAGCAATAAGGATTTACTGTATAACATGGGGAATTATACCTAATATCTTGTAATAACATATACTGGAATAAAATCTGCAAAAATACTGAATCACTATGCTGCATACCTGAAACTAATACCAAAAAAACCCACATAAAATTTTCTAGTACATTTAACTTTTACAGAAAGCTATATATCATTTACAATCTTAAAATAGCTACCCTCTGTTCATTGCATTAATAGGATAATATTCTTTAAGTACTTTTATGTATCTATTTAAATATAAACAAATATAAAGCACTTCCTGAAGTTGGTGTCCCAATAGGGTAGAATAGATTTGGACTACCCCATAGAGCCTTATTCCTACAGATATCTTTTATTATTATTTGGCATGGCAGCCCCCTGTAAACCCGAATTCAACAGCTGCTTTTTATTTGATATGAGTCAGCATGTAAAGTGGAAATGTTTACCCCAGGACACATGTTAAAGACCATCAGCCATAATTGTTTATTACCACAACTACTTGAGCCAATAACAACACCTGGAGCAAATGGGAAGATGACCAAAAGACTTTAAAGGAAAAATTGGAAAATAGGACATCCATAGGGGGTTTTAAATAGCTCTGATATATCCCTGAGAATGTGGAAGGTCATGTAGAGTGCAGTTTTTAAGCCCAGGAGGAACTAAGAAGATCTTAATATGTCACTTCTGGCTGGTATTGAAACTTCAAAGTGAGAGATGAAGCATAGTGTAAACTGAAGGAGCATTAAAGATGTGTCTAACATGCACATAAAACCCCTTAGCAATATCCAGGAGACTTATTGGAACATTGCATTTAAGTAAAATGTGTGCACTTATTAGGTGACCGCTAAGCTAATAAAAGAGGTAGTTCTGGTGACAAGTGATATTGAACACAGACTTTACAGATTTGTTCAGGAAATGTACCAAAAAAAAAAAAAAGCAGTAAGAAAAAAATCTTATTTCCACAATTGCCACATTATATTACTTTAAATGTTCAGTTTTCAAAAAAAAAAAAAAAAAACAAATTTATGAGATATGCAAAGAATCACAAAACTATGCTACACAATAGGGAAAAAAGAGTAAAGAAACTTTCCCTGAAAAAACTTAGATGTGGGATACACTTTACAAAGACTTTATATCAACTTCTACAAATATCTCCCAAGAACCAAATTAAATCATGTTTAATGAACTAAAGGAAAACATGAGAGATATGCCTTGCCAAATATAAAAATGTTTCCATATACTTACAGATGACATGTGAGTGGATACAGAAATTACAAAGTATTTCACACACACTCAAACACAATTAGAAGTAACAAATGAGTTTAGCAAGATTGTTGGATATCAAATCAGTATAAAATATTAGTTGTAATTCTATACAATAGCAGTGGACAAATTCCATACATTTATGATCTTGCATATAAAAGAATAAAATGTTTAAAATCTATTTATCAAAAGAACTCTAAGACTTGTACACTGAAAACTGTAAAACCTCTTTTAAAGAAATTAAGATAAACTTACATAAGTGGAAAGGAATCTTGTATTCATACATTGGCAAACAATATTTTGGGGGGATCAGTAGTTCCCAGTCTGATTTAGATTCAGTGAATTCCCTATTGAAATTCTACCTAACTTTTTCACAGAAATTGATAAGCTGACTGTAAAATTTATATGGAAATTCAAGGGTCCAAGGTACCACAAAAATGGAAAAGATAAACAAAGGTAGAAGACTCACATTTCCCAATTTCAAAACTTTCTATAAATTACATTATTCAAGATGGTGTGGCACTGTCAGAAGGATAGAGATCAAGTTAACATAACCCACCTCTTGATAAACAATGTTGGAGGGATTACAATTCAAATGATATTAAAAGAAAAACATAGTTACTAACAACTTGTGAGCCATGAAAGTATAGTGCAGAATCAAATATATTGATCAAAATACAAAACACTTAAAGGAGGGTATTAATTCTGAAAATGATCTGTTCCATAATTTGGAAAATATTTGGGAAATTGTTTTGAATTCTCAGAAGAATGTTATTGATTAAGTGACATGGGGAACAATTTGAAAAGGTTTCCCTGAATTCACAGGACAAGAAAAAATATGCAAGTATCTATAGAAGCTGTAAACTGGTGATTCTAAAATGCAGATTACTGGTGATTACTGATAGAACAGAACAAAAAGGGAAGAAGTGGTAGCCAAAATTGTAGTGTGGATATGTTTTCTAGACAAATAAAAATGTTTAAAAATCATCGCATGTGTAATGAAATGCTCACTATGGTACATGTAATATAATTCTTAAGACACCTACATGTAAACACTGAGGAGAGAGGAAGGAAATTCATCCCATAAAATATATAACAGAAAAGTCAAAGATAAAGGTTAGCTTCATACTAAAAACAGCAAATAAACAAAGTCATATTCCTCACATTTTCTTTTGAAACACAAAATGATAGAAGAAAAAATGAACTCACAGCATCATCCATATATTAATATTGAAAATAAAAGCTCATGATCAGATATTCCTTTTCAAGATAAAATCCACTTAAAGTAAACAGGACTCAAGAAGAATTTAAACCTGTTTACTTTGTCTAAAAAAAAAAATCTATTTTAACCAATTGATAGAAAAAGGAAAATTAATACTCTTAAATAGAAAGATTGAATAAATGTCTAACAATGAACAATGCTTAGTGATAATTCAGAGATGATATAAATAATTTTTAACTTTATTACAACTGTAATAGCAAATTATAATTAATAAGATAATATCTATAGCATATTGGACCTTTAAAACTAAAATTGATTGTGATTATTATGTATTTATTTCTTACATGGTTGTAACAAACACATACACCCCCTTTTTTTGGATATCTATTCTTCTACTTTGTGGAAATTTCTACCAAAATGTGTCATTTACCATTCCCAAAATTAGGCACATTGAGGTTGTTTCAAATATGTTCTCAAATTCTCACAAGATATATGAGTCTTTGGAATATGGACTGGTTTATTGACTCATTTCTAATGAATATAATGTGTCAGAAGTTACATTGTATAACTTCTGACTCTAAGAAAAAGGAAATGCAACTTCCTTCCACCTGAATCTCTTGTTCTGGAAATTTTGAGCTGACACATTAAAATCCTGATTACCCTAAGCTTCATACTGAGGTCAGGTTATGAGACCACATGGAGTAAGGACAAGATGCCATAGGATTCCTGTCTATTCTGTCCCTAAGCTTTCCAACTCCCTCTAACTTCAACCTGCAGACATATGAGTGAGAGAGACTTCAGATTACTTCAGAACCCTGCCTCTGAGATGCCCTGGCAGATGTCAAGTGAAGCAGACAAGGCTTCCCCACCATTCCCTGTCTGAAGCACTGACACACAGAACCAACAAGCAAAATGAATTTTCACAACAAAAGTTTTGATAATTTGTCAAGAAGCAGTCACTGCAAAACACAGAGACCAACATTTCAGTTAGAATGTATCTTCCACAGATTGCAATTGGTTTAAGGATGATTATGTGGTTTAAGCTATGCAAGACAGAATTGGGATTGCTTTCTTGCCTGATTGCTTGATTAATTTGATTTATCTTGATTGATTCTTTTTTCTGGGTGGTAGAAGTAGACATATGTGGAGTTTTCAACGGGGAATTTGGAAAGGAGGATATCTCTGCATGTGAGGTCCTGAAAAATAAGTTCTTTGTTAAACTGGAACTCTGAGCAGCATTCATAATGATGAAGAGAAGGTATCTCAGAAAGAAGTCAGAAATGAGGTGCAGAAAATGATACAGGTTGCTAGTTACATATTTGAAGCCTGGAATACATTCTTACCTGAAATGAGCATTTTTCCCCTCGGTTGTCCTGCTCCCGATTCTCAGGAGTGTACTCTCTTTTAGTACCATTTTACTTTACTAATAAAAACCTTGCTTATATCACACTTTCTGTCTCTCATTAATTTTTTTTTCAGTTCACTAAGAACCATAATAATTCGTATTTCCCTTATCACAGTATCTATCCTTCTCAATGTATGGACTGATAAGTAATTTTTTATGGCTTAAACTAGTTTGAATCAATGTCACTTTAAACCAAACGGTTACTGAATAATACAGTAGTAAAACATGTTTTATTGTCCTCTTACAAATCTGATTCTCACAGATTTCTTCCAAACAGTATTCAATTTCTAACAGTGTTGTTCCTCAGTAATTCTCCAAAGGGACATAATACCCTCTGAGAGCTGCCCTACATCAAAGAAAATAAAAAAGTCAGTTTAATTTATTTGGTTATAATACAAAATTGGGAACACTTTTTTCTAAGGAAGTTGCTTTTTAAAAAATTTGGATCTGTTAGAATTGTGATTTATTACAAGTCAAAAAAAACCGGAAAATGTGAAAATTTTGAGCAATTGACAATGGATATTTGAAAATAGATAATTGAAAAGAGATATTTGACAGTATCTCATTTCCATACTCATAAAGGGAGACAAGAAGTGTTGCAGATGATCTTTCTCATCTATTGATATTATGCTGTCTATCAGATCCTAATAACACATCTGATATATATAGTTTCAGATGCATTTAAAAGCTATTTTTAGGACATTCAAAAATTAATTCTTGTAAGATTATTAAAGGAATAAACTCAAAATGTTTTCTTCTTTAAAATATTAAAATACTGTTTGAGAATTAATATTTTAAGAGACTAGTTATATTCTCCATTTCAAACTTGGGGATTGTAAATAAATAGAAGCAAGTATGAAACTCAGTTTTAGAAAAAAATATGGATAACCATACATTTTGTTCTACCATTTTCTTTACTTTCTTGTTTTAAACCTGAAGCTGCCAATCATGTTTTTCCATAGGACATATATTCTTCTGATTTTATTCCTTTCAAAGTCTAGTTTTTCCCTTAGGGAAAAATGTTTATATTTTAAAAAAGGATCTGGAATTTCTCAACAGAGTCAAGAAACCATGCTGTATGAGTCAAGGGTACAAATGGTGTCTTTTTCCCTGCACGGCTCCCACCCAATCAATCTACATGAAACACTGATGCATGGCAAATTCCAGAATAAAAAAATATAGTGACAAAAGGAATAAAGCATGACAACAAGAGTGATACAAGATTCACTTTTCTGATTGTGTGCACATTCTCCATTTCCCCATTGTATTGTCATTAAGTTCTCACACTATGTAACAGTGCAGAATGGCCAAAAGTTGGTGAACTATCCTTTCCATCAGAAAGCATACATGCATAAACAAACAAACAAACAAGTACAATTGTAAAACACAAACCCCAAAAAATAAGGAAAGAGAAGAGGTGTAGAGGGGAGGGGAAGATCATAAGAGAGAATGCTGTCAAAAACCCATTAGCATAAATATTAAACACACAGGAAACAGAAGCAATGTAGCAGGTGTGATCCAGAAAGAGAGCAATTGACTTAAGATACAGGAGAAATTAAGCCTTGGAAGGATAACACAGAAAGAAGATTTTCCTGTCACAGATTTGACAGGATTGTTTAATACATGTTAATTTCTGTTTTATTCTTACAACTGTATCCTACACAGCAAAGAGTGAGAGACCATGGTAACCCTCCTCCTCAAATTCAGAGAAGCATTGTGTCCTGGGAATTGTGGCTATTCTGGACTTAAATGGACAATGGTGAGAAACTAATTTGAATAGTCAAATTTTAGAATTAGAGTATTCCAAAATGTGTAAACGCAAAAAGAGTATAACTGAAAGACAGCTGCATGGCCCCAAATGATGATTTTCATAGAGTATTTTCCTAAGCTCTGGCTCTATTACTACATGCTGCATTTGTTGCTGTGCACCGTCTCTGTGTCTTGCCCAGGGCCTGCTGAGCTAAAGAGAGATAAGCTGTCAGATGTTGAAGTAGTTGATCAAGACAAAAGGCCAGATGAATGTAACAGTCAAGCCTTCTATCACTTGTTGAGATGACACAGTTAGAGGTTAAACAGGAGAAAGTGCCAGCTCCCATGGTGGTTCACTTTCCCCCAGGATATTGCCCAAGACAATGGTCAGGTTGATCAATGAAAATATGTGTCTTACTTTCCAGGGAGCCTCCAAAACAAATGCTCCTGTCACGTTGGATCTGAGGTCTGTGGGGAGCCAAAGGTTAAGGGCTAGGATAGCAGAGAGAAAAATAGTTTTAAGGGTCCCTGATAAAGTTTTCTGGGCAGAGGTGCCTGAGAGCCTCCTCTGCAGTGAGACACTGATGATGAAGCCTCCAAGAGGAGGGCCTGGGCCAGGAAATGAGGTAAGTGTAAAATCATGCATGACTAGGGGCCCTGGGTTCTGAGACTGCAATTCATTGGCTGGGCACTGAGTCTGGGTGGGCTGAGCAGCTTTCCCCTGTGAATTTCCTCAAGTAAATCCTTTGCAATTGCCTATGGTTTGACTTAAATTAGACATAGGCTTTTGGCCTGGAGCCTGACAAACTCAATTCTGTCTATGTGAATGATAGTAGTGATAGGACATTAGCCAACTAGTTTGGATGCTTTCAAAAAGAGCAGAGACCTAAGATTGTTGTGCTGAATAGATTATGTCAGGGAGGGAGTCTGTGTATAGGGGAGTGCATTGTCTAACATACCAGCCAGTGAAAGTCCCAAAGGGTCAAATATAAAAATGCCAGTGAGGAGGAAACAGCTCCCTATTGAGTAACTTGTCTGAATAGAATAAATATTTCTCACCACATAAGGAAGTGTTGTTAATATACAAGTGATTTGATTTAAGGAAATTAAAGCAACATAATATTTCTTAACCTGAAAGATATTCAGCAAAAATATACCCATTATACAACTAAAAATATACCAGTGAGGATTGTATTCAGCAGAATGTTACAACCTCATGTTCACCACAAACACAGGAATTTTTTTTTAATTATTTAACAACATGCCAAGTGATAGATTTTACAAAGGGAACCTAATTTATGTTATCCCAGAAGAGACTTAATGTCTCAAGGATATGTAGGAGATATTCTGAAAAGTGTATCCCAGGTGACAAATATGTGGACCACAAGATACCAAGGATCCTGGGCTGCTGGAGGGTCTGAATGAGGCCTCCCTGGGCCAAGTCTGATGGCAGGAGATAAAATTGGAGAGGCAATAAGATATTCTTTTTGATATAAAATTTAAAACTCTCAGAAAAAAAAACCACTCATGACATTTTCTTTTATTCTACCATATGTCTCCCCCCTTATAACTGTTAACCTAAGATATGAAATATTTTTTAGCGATATGTACTAATGATTTCCTAGAAAGGCATTATAATATATTCAGTCTAGAAACCCATTAGAATTGCTCTTTTAAGATTTATAGTCATGACTTTTTACTGTATGATTTTTCATGATTTTAGAAATGTGTCTAAATTTTCCAAATTGTGAAAATAGCTTGATTTCCAGTTATTCTTTTCCTTCCTATTTTTCTCTGAATGTGAAGCTATCATCTGAACAATGAAGCTGTCTGATCCCTCACAGCCAAAATGAAAGAGACCCTTAGAAAAGTAGTCCTTCCCTGAGAAAGCAAGAATATGCAGCTTCACTTATAAGGGAACCCAGAACATCTTAAATTTACCAACCTCACAAAGAATACAGGGATGTGATATTGGAATGAATGGCTAGAAGTAATTATAAAACTTTCATCCTTACAACCCTAACAGGTTTACTCCCATTTAGAAATCTCCAGTGCATGAGAAATCAAATATGTCAATTTATGAACTTTTAATTCTTTATCATTAAGAGAATATGCTTCACGTTTCACTGTAATTTACTAAGTTCTTTCTGAAACTGCATTTCATGTTCTCCTTACACCTATCTGTGAGATAAAGTCAGCAAATGTTTTAATTCCAATTTTGTACATATGGAAATCAAAACAGAGAGAAAGGAAATAATTTTCTCCAATTTCTTGAAACCAGTCAGTGACCAAATTGGGTTTCAAATCTAAGTCTTCATTTTTCAAACACTTAATGGCCTAAATAAATAATTGGATCTGAAGTGCTGTAAAGTTAACCCAAGCAACAATAGATTTCCTCTAAGAAGCTTAATATTCATGGGAAAATTATTGCACACATGTGGGTAGATAATATCATCCAATGTAGCTCAAAGAAGCAGAAAGGATAGGTCAAAAGAAAAAAGCATTTAGAGATGATAAATAATCATCATCCAAGAATACTGTATCTTCTTAGCTATATAAACAAACATAAAATTGGAGAGATGAAATTATTTAAGATTAGAAGTAGAATAAGAATCAGATGGCTTTTTTCAGTTCCTCAACATCAATTATATCTTTTTCTTTGTGATTAGTTAAAAGGAAATTATTTCTTCCCATTCAACTTCTGAAAGGAGAGTTAGGCAGTCTTTGCCTGTGACTCATAGTAGCTGGTAAAGATGAGGTGCTCAATAAACATTTCTCAAAAAAATAGTCTTACAGAATGTTTTTAGTGCTCTTCATTTTTAAAATTCTTGTTTATTCTTGTCTCCAAAACAGATAGACAACATAAAAATAATAAAAAAAAGAGTCATTGTTTTGGAATATGATGTATGTTTTAGCTGTGGTGTGTGCAATTAGCAGAACAACGCTCCCCATTCTCTCTTGACTCATGAATCACAGCTGAGACCAAACGTGGCATCACCTAGTGACACACACACAAATCTTCATAAAATATAGCAATACATTTCTCACATAAATTATATTTACTGGCTATTTGTCAAGTCACAGGTTCTTTCCCTTAGTTTTCACAATGATTCAGGACTTGGGACAGTTTGGTTTTGGCAGCTGTTCTCATAATTGCCTGATTGTCAGTCATTAAATTTGCCCTGTTTTTTTAATAACCTATGGGTTCACGCACACTTGGTGTAACAATGATTAAGCCTACACTTATTCAATAATCACTTTTTTATTGTAAAATATTTCTAAATAATTTTGAAAAGAAATTCACTTAACTCTTGCAACATCTCTTAATGAGGGAATCAGATCACCAGTATTGTCTTTTTTGTTTTATTTTTGTTTGTTTGTTTTTGTTTTGCCAATGACCAGCACCAAGAGGTTGCTGGCTTTATTTTATTTTCTTAAATTAAAGTATAGTTGATTTACAATGTTGTGTTAATTTCAGCTGTACAGCATAGTGATTTAGTATATATATATTATTTTCCAGACTCCTTCCCATTATTGGTTATTACAAGAGATTGAATAGAGTTCCCTGTGCTATACCTTGTGTGTCTGTTGATCCCAGACTCCTAATTTATCCCTCCACTGCCTCTTCCCCTTTTGTAACCATAGTTTGTTTTCTAAGTCTGTAAGTCTGGTTTAGTTTTGTAAATATGTCCATTTGTATCATTTTTAGATTCAGCATGTAAGTAATATGATATTTGATTTTCTCTGACTTCAGATAATATGATAATCTCTAGATCCAAAAATAATTAATACAAACCATTCTTAGTTTCTAATCAATTCTCTCATTTGGTGGACTCAACACTTGTAGATTTTAACTTTAAACTTTTAACTCTCCCTAAGGAACCCTACAAGTTCATAGTATGTAATATTTTGTATCTTAGTTATAGTGAAATTTAGATTCATAATTTCTCTTGCTGAGATGAAGAAAAATGTTTTCGAACTATAATAAATTCACATGATCATCTCATATAAGAATATCAGTGCTTTTTCTGGTTCTTAATTCCTTGTCAATGCATAAAACTCGAGAGGAATGCTATGAATAATATTTCCTAAGGAAACAAAAAACATTGTTTTTAAATTTTAAGACATTGAGTGAGAGAGAAAACTTCTGCCAGAAGTGAAAAGTTATGCTATGTAGATATTTTACCATGACATATCAAAATATAGTGACTTAAAATCACATCTACCTTTTTTTTTTTGCAAGATTTTGACTCAGTTTGGAGGTCTTGCTAATCTGAATTGAGTTGGACTGACATTGTTGAAGGTTCTTTCTCCTGTATAATAAGCTTATGAGTCAGTAATGAACTGACCAGACTTGGCTGGCTTCAGCTGGGGTGACTTAACCCTGCTTGATGGGGTCTCTTAGCTGCCAGGAAGCTAGTCTCAGCTCATTCTCAGGTTGATGGTGAGGATTCAAGAGAGAGTAGGTCATGTCATGAACAGGACAATCAAAAGCGCACTCTTCTATCTTCAATTAATTTTCAGCTTATATCACAATTGTTAACATTGCTTTGACCAGAGCTTGCAACGTAGAAAAGTCCATTGTCAAAGGGAAGAGCAGAAAATTACAAAGTAAATGACAGGATTTAGAAAAGAATTAATGAGACCATGAATGAAATCAGCCTACCACAAAAGGTGATTCGATTGTTTATAACACTGTTGAAGACCTGTCTTCTAAGACAGGGACTGATTTTCCATTAAAGGGTGAAGACAGTAATAATAATAATAATAATAATAATAATAATAATAATAATAATAATAATAATAATAATAATAATTATAATAATTATAATTATAATTATAATAATAATTAGAACAGATACAACAAAGCAGAAACAGACTCACAGATACAGAGAATGGACTGTTGGTTGTCAGGAGAGAGGGGTGTGGGGTGGGGCAAATCTATTATAGAGGATTATGGAATACAAGCTACTATGCATAAAACAAGATACAAAAAGTCCTAATGGATAGCACAAGGAAAATAGTCACTATTTTATAATAGCTTTGTATGCAGTATAATCTATAAAAATATAAAATTTCCATGCTGTACACCAGAACTAATATATTGTAAGTCAAAAATACTTCAGTTTAAAATGAAAGAACTTAGTGAAAGAAATGAGAGTCATTTGGCTTTTTACTATAAAATAATTACCATACAATAATTACTAGCTTCCTGATGGCATTTATAATGACTATAACTTTCAGTTAGAGGCAAACTAGGAGCCTCTAAGAAGTCAAAGACAATACATATTTTGCATGATTGATAAGTCTTTCCTTCCAAAATACACTCATACTTCAATTTAAAAAAAAAAATCTTTATTGAGAGCCTGGAAATACAATTATGTTCAATTCAGAGTACTTGCAATTGAATTGGCAATTGAAATATAAAGAAATCCATGTGCCAATAGAGCTAAATACATGAATTCTATGGAGTGCTACATAATCAAAAACTAAACTTTGCCACATATATGCTTTACTCTAAAAGTCTTTATTGAAATATATAAATGATAAGACAAGCGCATAAAACTTAACTTTATAGCTTGATGAGATTTCACAAATTGAAAACACTGACATAACCAGCTCTGGGATGCTTTTGAATGTTTTCTCTGTGTTGTCTCTTTCTTTCCCCTTATTATTGGCAAATACTTAGAATAGTAAGTGCGTGTAGTGCAAAATGTGTGGCTCACACTAGACCAGATAGCTGACCATGTTTTTTTTTCCAGATGCATTTTTCTTGAGAGACATTAAAATGTAATATACTTGTTATCAGTACATTGCCTCTCTGCTGCAAACCACCCTTAAATGACTGCTCTGAAATAATATATTTGGACCCTGTAGATGTTTCTCCTGTGGCAGATGGCATGCTTTGTTAGTAGAGTAACAGAGAGACACTAGAGTAAGAAAGGGGTTTCTCTTCAAAGTCTGCTGTGTTTTCCTAGGCAGGCTCCTGCACCATGTCAACTTCCAAGCTCAGCAGAGGGCATAGCTCCTCCAGTCCCTTGACTCCAGAAGTACCTGACTTATAAGCATCTCAGGATTGTCCTGGGGGGTAGATTTCTCCACCAACTTCACAGTGGCTTCTTAGTGGGGATTTTCCAGCAGGGTACCTCCTATTAAAAATTTCTTCCTGTACTCCCTGGGAGGCTTGTGGCCTCGGTGAACTTCTCCACTCTCTCATGAGCCATAGATATACCCACCCTCTAAAAAGAAGTCTGGGTGTTCTCCACACTTCAGGAAATGAGTCTCTCCCTGTGGTTCATGATCTCATCTCTAGGAGATCTGGTTGTTATTTTATCTGTTATTTCTAGATTTTTTATAGGACCCTTTACATTTTAGTAGATGTTTCCCTGTTATAGTTAATACTTTTAATTAAAATGTCCACATTCAAGGTACCACATGGTTCCTGCCTCTGGATTAGTGCTTGACTGATGTGCTTGCTTCCTTCAGGGTCCCAGAGCTCTTCTGATTCAAGACAAGATTCACAGTAGTAAAGTTGGGTGCATTTTGCATAGTATTATTTGTCAGTTTAATCTATGAAATTTAAAATATCTGTCAATGAATATTAAGCTCAACTTAGTAGAATATTAAAATCAACTTGAGATATTGGAAAAGTAATTATTGAAATTACATTGAAAGAAAGAAGCAAATGTTATTGAAAATCAAATCAAAAGGGAGTGGGAAGGAATAAATTGGGAGTTTGAGATTTGCTGACACTACTATGTATAAGATAGATAAACAACAAGCTTATACTGTTTAGCACAGGGAACTATGTTCAATATTTTTCAGTGACCTATAATAAAAAGAATATGAAAAGGGATATATGTATGTATATGTCTGATTGAAATATTATGCTGTACACCAGAAATTGATACATTGTAAACTGACTATACTTACAATAAAAAAATCATCAGAAATGTATATTATTTGAGTACAAATCCCGAGACATATTTTGTTTTATCATTTGAATATATAATAGCATCAGAATATAATTTTAAATTGTCTTTATTCATTATTTATATATGTTCATACAGTTAATTAATTGATTCATTGATTTGTACACTATATATGACTGGGTGATCCAACTTCTAGCCAGGAAAAGCATACTTTACACGGGATAACTGACCTTGTCACCTCCCTTCTCTGATTTCTCTTAACCCCTTTAGCGGATCATTCACTCCTCTAAATTATACATCATTTTTTTAGGCACGTTGATAACTTTATTCTGGTTCCACCTGGTCTCAAACACCTGGGAGACACCCCATTTCCTAAAGATGATCATGTACTTTTCTCTGACAGAGTTTAATGCTTCCCTTCATCTTTGGCCTTTAGCATTATGAATTTATTTCTAGGTTGTTTTTTAATTTATTATTTGTTGAAAATTCTTGACCATTCATTTTGCAATTTGTTTTCCTCATTCTTTTACTTTCTTTTCCTTCTGGGACTTCAATTAAATATATTTCAGACTGATTGCCCTTCATCTCTTGGATACTCTGTTCTTTTAAATTTAAATTATTAAAATTTTCCAAGAATTTCCTCTTTTGTTTTCATTTGAGTAATGTCTGTTGACCTATATTCAAGTCCACCAAGGCTTTCCTTGAATTTGTCAGGCCTACTGATGAGCCTGTCAAAGACATTCTTCATTCCCTTTGCTGGGCATGTGTTTAAATTTATTCCTAGCCTGCTCTTTGACATTTTCTTATTGTTTCCATTTCTCTGCTGAAATGACCCATCTATTCATGAATGTCTTCAAGTCTTTTCACTGGAGCGTGTGATGTATTAATCATAGTGATTTTATATCCCCTGTCTGATTTTCACTTCTATTATTTGTTTTATCTCTCAACAGTGGATTCTTTTTTCTTTCCATTTCATAGGTCTCATAACTTTTAGTTGAAATCTACATATTCCATGTAGGGGGTCAGAAGCCTAAGTAAATAATGTTTAAGTCTGGAAATAGGCATGCCTCTTTTCCTGCTAGGCTTTCATTGAGGAGCTGAGCTGTGTTTCTGTTTTGCTGGTAGTTTCAATTACCTGCCATATGTGGCCAACCTCAGGTTCCATCAGTGTCACCTTGTCGTTAGGGTGGGAGCTAGACTGATAGACTATCTGAGTTTTATTCTGGAATGTGCTTCGTCCACCTTCAGTTGTAGATGTTCCCTGTGACCCAGTATCTTGGTCCCTGTGTGCTCTTATCCCTCTGCTGGGGTTCGACTTCTGTTGCTTTTTCTTGGTCCTGGTTACTCCAGGTGGTGAAGAACAAAGAGGCTTTCCACATTTTCCTCATTTAGCATCAGTCTTAGGTATCTCACGTGTCTCTGAGTTTTTGGATCCAAGTTTCCTTGGTGATCCTGCCCTGCCCTCCATGGTAAAAAGAAATCTTTAATTTTCTGAAACTAGGAGGATTTCTGCCTGTCTCCATTAAACAAACTCTGAGTTTTCAACCCCCTGAAAGTGACAGGATTTACTGCCCTTTATTTTCAGCATCTTAAGACATTATTCCACTGGGGAAAGCATCCAGGTAAGAATTGTTTTCTCCCTCAGCAGTGCCTTCCCAGGGCAACAGGAACACACCAACTGTGGGAGGCTTTCTCAACTCTTTCCTGCCCCCAGGCTTTTTCACAAGCAAAAAGTGAGGCCCATGGAGAAGGGGCTGCGACCATCTGTGATCCCAGGACTCCATACTCTCCCAACTGGGAGTGCTCAGCTTTGAGCAGTTCATTAAGGAGTTAGTTGATACTTTTGTATCTGTTTGCATCGCCACCTTGTCTCCTTCTGTTACCCTAAAGGAGGAAGGAAAAGGCCACAGTTTTTGACTTACTCAAAAGATAAGAATTCACATGGGAGATGAAAGCATTGTGCAGTGAAAGATTTTATTAGGAAAAGGGAAGTACCCCTCCAAGAACAGGAGGCAGGCTGATCCAAGTGCAGACGGCAATGGTCTTTGCTCCTTCCTCTTGTACCCTCACTTAGAGGTGGTCTTTTGATTGATTGATGGCTCTTGACCCCTGGAGTGCTCAGTCATGTTTGTCCCCTTTTGTGAATGCCCTTATCCATGATGAACACAGAAAAACCCATGGAGGGGCCAGAACCTCAATGCTAATTATATTAGAATGAGAACTGGGTCATGTCCAGTTAGGTCCTTGTCACTACCATGAAGTTCCAGCCTTTTAGTTCTAACTGGTTTCTTGCTGGCACTCACATAAAAGAAGTAAAGCCCCTTTATGCTGGTGGCATGCATGCCACCATCATACACACCATCCTCTCTCTCCTCCACCTGTCTGCCTGGTTCCCCCCTTATCTAACTACCTAACACTTCCAGTGCTCTGGGGTAGGTGAGGGATTGCCAGTGTCTTGTCTGTCTGGAGGCTCATGCCAGCGTTCCTCAAATTTTACCCTGATGGTAGCCGTTCAAAATCAGCACTATGATGGGTTCAGCAGCAGTGTGATTTTGCAGATTTCCCAGCTTTTTCTTATGGTTTGATAAGTATGACACTCTTTCCATGTGTCTATCCTTAGATGGAACCAGGTCTCTGTAATACATGTGATTAAATCTCTAATTATTCATGGCTACCAAGATTCCAGGTATTTTTGGTTATTATGTTATTAATATTTCATGATGAAAACAAAATAAAGATGTGTTCTCCTTTGAAATATGCCAAAATATAGCTTAAAATCTAAATGTTTTATTTTTATTCCATTAAATTAAAAAATACAGTTCCTGTCTATTTAAAGCAATAAGAAAGAGATTTGGGATTTTCTACGTATTATAGGGGAACCTATGTACTTTGAAATATGTGACAATTTTTATTGAATTTTTTATACGTATTGCACACATGAGGGTATCTATAAGCTACATACGACTTAAAGTAAAATAATACTCTGATAACTGTAGAATTAATACTCATTTAAAAATATACGATGTCATTTGTGGATTTTTGAATGACAGCCATTCTGACTGGTGTGAGGTGATACCTCATTGTAGTTTTGATTTGCATTTCTCTGATAATTACCGATATTGAGCATTTTTTCATGTGCTTTTTGATCATTTGAATGTCTTCCTTGGAGAATTGCTTGTTTAGGTCTTTTGCCCATTTTTGGATTGGGTTGTTTATTTTTTTCTTATTGAGTAGTATGAGCTGCTTATATATTCTGGAGATCAAGCCTTTGTCGGATTAACTTGCAAAAATTTTCTCCCATTCCATAGGTTTTCTTCTTGTTTTATTTCTGGTTTCCTTTGCTGTGCAGAAGCTTGTAAGTTTCATTAGGTCCCATTTGTTTATTCTTGCTTTGATGTCTTCTAGGAGAAAGTTTTTAAATGTATATCAGATAATGTTTTGCCTATGTTTTCCTCTAGGAGGTTTATTGTATCTTGTCTCATGATTAAGTCTTTAATCCATTTTGAGTTGATTTTTGTATATGGTGTAAGGGAGTGTTCTAGCTTCATTGTTTTACATGCTGCTGTCCAGTTTTCCCAACACCATTTGCTGAAGAGACTGTCTTTATTCCATTGTATATTCTTCCCTCCTTTGTCAAAGATGAGTTGACCAACAGTTTGTGGGTTCATTTCTGGGCTCTCTATTGTGTTCCATTGGTCTATATGTCTGTTTTGTTACCAATACCATGCTGTCTTGATGACTGTAGCTCTATAGTATTGTCTGAAGTCTGGGAGAGTTATTCCTCCAGCCTCTTTCTTTCTCTTCAGTAATGCTTTGGCAATTCTAGGTCTTTGATGGTTCCATATGAATTTTATGATGATTTTTTCTAGTTCTGTGAAATATGCCCTGGGTAATTGGATAGGGATTGCATTAAATCTGTAGATTGCCTTGGGCAGTGTGACCATTTTAACAATATTGACTCTTCAAATCCAAGAGCATGGAATATCTTTCCATTTTTTAAAGTGTTCTTTAATTTCCTTCATCAATGTTTTATAGTTTTCTGTGTATAATTCTTTCACCTCCTTGGTTATATTTATTCCCAGATATTTTATTACTTTGGGTACTATTTTAAAGGGGATTGTTTCTTTACTTTCTTCTTCTGTTGATTTATCATTAGTGCAAAGAAATGCAACTGATTTTTGAATGTTAATTTTGTAACCTGCTACCTTGCTGAATTCTTCAATCAGCTCTAGTAGCTTTTGTGGGGACCTTTTAGGGTTTTCTATATATAGTAACATGTCATCAGCATATAATGACACTTTTACCTCTTCTTTTCCAATTTGGATCCCTTTTATTTCTTTCTCTTGCCTGACTGCTGTGGCTAGGACTTCCAGGACTATGTTGAATAGGAGTGGTGATAGTGGGCATCCTTGTCTTGTCCCAGATTTTAGTGGGAAGCTTTTGAGTTTTTCACCGTTGAGTACTATGCTAGCTGTACGTTTGTCATATATAGCTTTTATTATGTTGAGATACGTTCCCTCTATACCCACTTTGGCGAGAGCTTTTATCATAAATAGGTTTTGAATTTTATCAAATGCTTTTTCTGCATCGATTGCGATGATCATGTGTTTTTTGTCCTTTCTCTTGTTGATGTGATGTATTACACTGATTGATTTGCGTATGTTGAACCAGCCTTGTGTCCCTGGGATGAACCCCACTTGGTCATGATGTATAATTTTTTTATGTGTTGTTGGATTCTATTTGGTAAAATTTTGGTGAGGATTTTGGCGTCTATGTTCATCAGTGATATTGGGCTATAATTCTCTTTTTTTTGTAGTGTCTTTGCCTGATTTTGGTATCAGGGTGATTTTGGCTTCATAGAATGAGTTTGGGAGTATTCCCTCCTTTTCAATCGTCTGGAAGAGTTTGAGAAGGACTGGTATGAGTTCTTTGTATGTATGGTAGAATTCCCCGGTGAAGCCGTCCGGTCCTGGACTTTTATTTGTAGGGAGGTTTTTAATTGCTGTTTCTATTTCCTTTCTAGTGATCGGATTGTTCAAGTGTTCAGATTCTTCTTGATTCAGTTTTGGTGGACAGTATGTTTCCAGAAACTTGTCCATCTCCTATAGGTTATCCAGTTTGGTTACATATAGTTTTTCATAATATTCTCATATGATATTCTGTAATTCTATTTTGTTTGTTGTAATTTCTCCATTTTCCTTTCTTATTTTGCTAATTTGTGCTCTCTCTTTTTTCTTTTTTGTGAGTTTTTCCAGAGGTTTGTCGATTTTAATTACTTTTAAAAAAAACCAGCTTTTGGTTTGGTTGATTTTTTCCATGGTCTTGTTAATCTCTATTGTATTTAATTCCTCTCTGATCTTTATTATTTCCTTCCTTCTGCTGCTTTTTGGGGCTTTTTCTTCTTCTTTTTCTATTTCATTCAGGTGGTGGGTTAAATTGTTTATTTGAGACTGTTCTTCTTTTTTGAGGAAGGCCTATATCGCTATAAACTTCCCTCTTAGCACTGCCTTCGCTGTGTCCCATAGGTTTTGAGTGGTTGTGCTTTCATTATCATTTGTCTCAAGGTATTTTTTAGTGTCAGCTTTGATTTCCTCATTGATCCATTGTTTTTTCAATAACATATTGTTTAATCTCCATGCTTTCCTTTTTTTCTCCTTTATTTCTCTGTTGTTGATTTCCAGTTTCATGGTACTGTGGTCAGTAAAGATTCTAGAGATAATTTCTATCTTCTTAAAATTGTTGAGGTTTCTTTTGTGCCCAAGTACATGATCGATCCTGGAAAATGTTCCATGTGCACTTGAAAAGAATGTATATCCTATTTTTGGGGGGTGTAATGCTCTGAAAATATCCACCAAATCTAGTTTTTCTATTGTAGTATTTAATTTCTCTGTTGACTTGTTTATTTTCTGTCTGGAAGATCTGTCTAGTGATGTTAATGCAGTGTTAAAATCTCCAACTATGATTGTATTCCCATTGATACCCCCCTTTATATCTGTTAGTAGTTCTTGTATGTACTTAGGTGCTCATATATTGGGTGCATATATATTAACGAGTGTAATATCCTCATCTTGTATCACTCCTTTAATCATTATAAAATGCCCTTCTTTATCTTTCTTTATGGCCTTTGTTTTAAAGTCTATTTTGTCTGAAATCAGTACTGCAACACCTGCTTTTTTGGCTTTTCCATTTGCATGTAATATTCTTTTCCATCCTTTCACTCTCAATCTATATGTGTCCTTCTCCCTAAAGTGGGTCTCTTGTATGCAGCATGTTGAAGGTTCTTGCTTTATTATCCAGTCTGCCACTCTGTGTCTTTTGACTGGAGCATTTAGTCCATTAACATTTACAGTAATTAATGACATATGTGTGTTTATTGCCATTTTGAACTTACCTTTGCAGTTGAATTGTTATATCCTCTTTGTTGCTTTCTTCTTCCTTTTGTTGTTTGGTAATTTTCCTTTGTATTATCATGGATTTTATTTAATTTTTGTGAATCCTTTGTAAATTTTTGGCTTGTGGTTACCCTATTTTTTAAATCTATCAACCCATTACTATAACTGTTTTTATTAAACTGATAGTAACATGATCTCAAACCCATCCTACTGTTAAAAAATTTTAAAAAAGAAAGAAAAAAATATTCTATAATTCCCTGCCTCCCTCTCCCACTCTCAGTGATTTGTATGTCTTCTTTTATAAATTCATGTTTACTTTATTTGTAATTCATGAGTTATCACCTTTCCAGTTGTGTGTTTCTCATTTATGTAGCATCCTGCTGCTTTTCTATTTAGAATAGCCCTTTCAATATTTCTTTTAGCATGGGTTTAGTGTTGCTAAACTCCTGCAGCTTTTTTTTTTTTTTTTTGTCTGTGAAACTCTTTATTTCTCCTTCTATCCTCAAGGATAGCCTTGCTGGATAAAGGATCCTAGGCTGCATCTTTTTTTCATTCAGGGCTTTGAATATATCTTGCCACTCCCTTCTGGCCTGTAGTGTTTGTGTAGAGAAATCAGCTGAGAGCCTTATGGGGGTTCCCTTGTAACTTACTCTTTGCTTTTCTCTTGCTGCCTTTAGAATCATTTCTTTATCCTTGACTCTGGCCATCTTGATTATGATATGTCTTGGTGTGGGTCTATTTGGGTTCTTCCTGTTTGGGACCCTCTGAGCTTCCTGTACTTGGATATCTGATTCCTTCTTTAAGTTTGGGAAGTTTTCAGTCATGATTTCTTCAAAAACCTTTTCAATCCCCTTTGATCTTTCTTCTCCTTCTGGGACCCCTATTATGCGAAGATTGGGATGCTTTATATTATCCCATAGGTCCCTTATGCTATTTTCATTACTTTTTATTTGCTTCTCTTGTAGTTCTTCTGAATGGGTGCTTTATATTGCCCTGTCTTCTAGATCACTAATTTCTTCCTCTGTATTATCTAGTCGGCTTTGCACAGCTATTAGATAATTCCTCATCTCTGTCAATGAGTTTACCCATTCTACTTGGCTCTTCTTTATAGCTTCAATTTCATTTTTGACATATTTTATATCTCTAAACACTATCTCTTTTAATTCCTTCAGCAATTCAATCACTCCTTTTTTGAAATCTTGATCTAGTAGGCTATCGATGTCTATTTTGTTGATCTTTCTTTCAGGGGATTTCTCTTGTTCTTTTAATTGGGAAAGGTTTTTCTGCTTCTTCATCTTGCTCATACCTCCTTGGCACTGTTGTTTATGGAGTATCAGTTGTTTATTTTGGTCCTTAAGGATTTTATCTATCTGATGCCTATTTAGGAATAGAACTTAGGAAAAAAAGAAAAAAATAAGAGAGAGAAAGAAAGAATTTTAAAAGAAGGGAGAAAGAGGGTTTGAAAACAGTGTATAATGAAAGAAGATTGAGTTGAAGCAGATTATTAATCAGGTTGAGACGTCCTTTTAAAGCCTTTACAAAAAAAGGGGGGGAGATGAATAGATGTATTTGAAAGTTGTGTCTAATCAATAGCAGGACATCAAAACCCAAGAGAAATAGAAATGAATTAAGAAGTAAAGATTAAGAGAGTAATAGAAAATAGAACAGGTAAAAACAGATTTAAAAAAAAAAAGGGGGGGTTGTCGGTGTTCTCCTGGAGTCTGTGTGCTTTTAATGTGGAATCTTTCTGTCTTGGTCCTGTTTTGGAATCTCAGCTTGCTGTTTTCAGAGGCCCTCTGTTGGCGCCCTCTTCTGTGCTGCTCCCAGCACCTGTCGGCAAGCAGATCGTGCCTCCTCCTAACACTGGGTCAGGTGCAGCTCTCTGCTTTGGGCAGGCGGGTCTCTTCCCCTCCGGATGCTGCAGTCAGATGTTGCAGACAGGCCAGGTAGGAGGGCGGGTCGTGCCCCCTCCCAGCACCTAGGTCAGGGGCTGTGTTCCTGCCCTAAAGGCAGGGGGCCGCTCTCCCTCTACCTGCACCGCCGGTAGTTCCGCTCTCTGTGCGGCTGCGCACTCTGCCCTGGTCGTTGCTCCGCCCTGGTCGGCGCTCCACTTGTGGGCTTTGGGAAGACCGAGGGACAGCCCTGTCCCTGCTCCAAGGCAAAACCCAGCTCCTTGTTTGTCTTTGTGGAGCAAGTTATCTGAGGGACCAGGATGGAAGGATCCTATCTGCCCCGGGCTGCAGGCCAGTCTCAGTCTGGCCTTTGAGGCTGCTAAGCCCTTCAGTGCAGATGCAGGTTTCGCCCCCGCCCCATCCTGAGTGCTCAGCGCGGAGGATATGGCGGCTGTGCCTGAGCCCCACCTCTCTTCCCCCGAAAACTTTCCGCAGGTTTTCAGAGATAGGGGTGTGCACCCTTCCCCTGAGAGCACATCAACCTTGCTGTTTTATGGAGGGCCCAGGTTGTTCTGCCCTGTGCACCCACAGCCACGGCACACAGACCCTTGCGTTCCACCGGGGCTGCCTCCGTGCAGCCGCCCCCGTCCTCCGCCCGGCTTGTGCAGCCTGGCCCTGCCCACGGCTGCCAGCCCGCGTCTCAGGCTGGGTGTCTGGGGGATGCTCTGTGCCCGTTTAACTTAGTTCTGTTAGTCAAGGGCTGCTCTGTACAGATCTGAGACTCGGAGGCTCCCCCTCCATCCCGCTGGCCTCTCAGTTGGAGAGGGGAGACCCAGCAAGCGAGCGCCAGACCTCCTTTGCCGCTCCCTCCCCGCGGGCCACATCCCGTGCTGCTTTGCCTTTTGTTCTTTCTTTTTTCCTTTTCTCCTACCAGATTTTTGGTGTCTTTATCTTTTGAAGAGGGCGATGTTCTGTCGGATTTCCACAGGTGCTCTGGTTGGCTGAGTGTGTCTGTAGATGTGGGTCTTGGTGTATTTGTGGGAGAAGGTGACCTGCGAGCATCCTTCTACTCCTCCATCTTCTCCGTCTCCTAGAAATATTTTTTAATGTGAAAGAGAAACAAACATCACTTTGTTTATGCCACTGTTCTTTGCAGTCTCTGTAACTGGCAGCTAATTTTAACTAATCCAGAAACTTATCCAAAGTGATCATGTAAGGTTCAAACCCAGGCCCACCAGTCTGCAAAGTCCACGCTCTTAGGCAGAAGCCTGAAGAACTCCTGCTTATAATCTGCAAAAGATTGGTGGTGGGGGAAGTGTGTGTGTTTGTGTGTGTGTGTGTGTGTGTGTGTAAAACTGCTGACAAGAATTTGACAGAAGGAAAGAAGGAAAGTTCGAATATGCTCACAATTCTGCATACCTAAGAGACAATCAAAGGGTATATGCTACTGGACAGTAAAGAATGTAGTCTCCATCAGAGGTGGACAGAGAAAGATCTGTCACCTGCATGGATCTGGAAAGAGAAAGGAAACAGAAGCTGTGTCTCTGAAATATGCTGCTGTATTTTATTTCCCATCTATATTTTATAAATTTCCTATATGCATTTATTATTCTGTTCATAGAAAATTCTAAAAGACTCAGTCACTATTTCCACAGCCAAATTTGTCAAAGTGTAAAATTGTGTTTAGAAGTCTCATCATAAATATTAAGCATTCATTTTGTGCCCATCAGTATGCTAGATATCAAGCACAATATCAAAAAAATCAATCTTGATTTCTGACCTCAAGCAGCTCAGAACTTAGGTGAACACATAGAAAACAACCAAGTACTACTTACATGAAGAGATGGATCAGTGCAGGTGATAATAATCAGAAAGAGACTCATGAAAGAGAAGTAAAATTTAGAAAGACCTAAACTATATATGTTTGCCTTATCTGCCCCAAATATTGTCTTAAAATGACCAATCCACCCTCAGGGCTCAGTCAATCTCTTTCTGGTAACCTGAGAATATCCAGAAGAAAAAGACATAGAAATACTCTGTTTTCTACAGCATCCCATTGGTTTGGGGAAATATCTAGTGGTAGGCTCCTCACATTCATATGATAAAGGAGATGACTGTGAGCAGCAATGTGGCCGGTTCCTCTGCCCAATGGCACAAGCAGAGTCACAAATAACAGAAATGAAAGGATCACTAGAAATTGTGTTATTGAACTGCATGACCTACATGGAACAATCAACTCACTCCTAGGTTTGGCAGGGCCTTTCTGAGTTGATTCCCTGAAAAACAAAACAAAACAATAAAACCCAAACCAAACCAAAAAATAAAAAATTAAAAAAAAATTAAAAAATGAGAGACTCTGAGTGTCATCAGCTTTGCTCCATTTGGCTGCCTTGATAAGAGTTCAGTTTTCTCTGTGTCATGAGAAAATTTTTATGATTAATGGAAGACAGAATATTATCCAGTATTAACAGTTATTTTCCAATTCTGTATTATAAAATTATTTTTGATAATGGAAAAGTCTCTATTTCTTTAAATTAATTAAAACATTGAAAGTCTACAGTGTATAAAAGAAAGCACTGGAGTTCTGGAGAGGTGAGGCAGAACACGAAGGTAAACAGGAATCGTTATTCCTTTTCTGAGAGGTATGTAATCTACAGGGGAAGCAGGCAGCACCTGAAAGGGGAGGAGAGGTTGGTGGGCCATGCAGGGTTGAAGGAGGAGCATAGGAATATGGGTCTGGGAAAGTTTGGCTAGCTTTAGAGTGCTCAATTGAAATACTAGTTTGGAATATTTTCTCAACACCAGGGTTCAAGTTTGTTAGTCCTACTGAGACATCAGGTCAGAAGAAAAGAACAAAAGTGAGAAGGCATTCATGGCTTTGCATTCTCAGAAAGACATCCTGCTGGTTCAACTGTGTATGATTGAGCATATTGTCATTGATGAAGAATTTTTATTTATTTTTGATCAAAGACTTCACCATGTTTTCCTGAACTTTTCAATCTCCTGTTTGCAGAGTTTTAACGTGAGCTCTCCTCGGGCCTGGGAGAAATTCTGAGAATGACCCCTGAGAATGAGCTCAGTGGTGAGAAGTCCAAGGACAGGATGAGGTCGACATTGCAAGTGTTTTTGGAATAAGGTAGCTTGACTAGAAACTGTAATTGTGCAAGGCCAGCTGTGCACTTCTGTGTGAGCTGATCCCTTATCATGGTCCCAGTCTTAAATATTCACGACCAATTACTCTGTGTTCTCACCCCACTGTGCTGATTGACCCTCTGCCTTAACTATATGACATCCCTTCTTTTTATGACAAGTGTTAGGTAGGTGATCTTCCAGGCTCTTCTTCAAAGGAAAAACACGATTTCCTGCAGCAGGATGCCCGCCATCTCCAGCTAATCTGTCTTCTGGGAAGATGTCCAAATATTTCTTTGAAAGTTTCCCATGCATCCCATTTAAAGAATATGTACTGTCATCTGGGTCCCATATTGGAATCTGCCACACAGGAGCCAGCCAGTTATTGACTATTTTATCTTTCCCATCCATAAAATGAAGACTTCTAAGAAGATATTTGCAAGTGAAGCCAGGCTGAAAGCTTAGAATTAAAGCAGAGTTGGTGCTCCTTAGCTCCTGTGAAGTGATATAAAAAACACCCTGATGGGTTCTGCTAGTGACAGAGATAGTGCTTGCTGGGATCCCTGTAAGAATTCAATCTGTTCCCTGGACCATGTTGAAATCTGGGCAAAAGTTTTCCTGATACTGTGAAAGCAGCTGGTTTCTGAGGTTCCTCATAGTCAACTTTTTCATTTCTTTGATTTGAAGTAACCCAGGTCTAATACCATCTAGGCCTTGATTCCATGCCCCTCCCATCTTTTCTTCCTCAATATCTGTGTGTGTATGTATTTGTGCATATGTGTTTCTTGGCCTAATATTAGGCTATCTGTTAATTGTAATACACATTTAATACTGAATTTCAATTCTAACCTTAACTGATTCTCTAAGACTAGGACATAATATGTATGCACATGTATGTGTGTGTGTGTGTGTGTGTGTGTGTGTGTGTGTGTGTGTGTGTATGTATGTATGTATATACACACACATATATAATTTGTTAAGAATTTTTAAGAATCAATATAAATTGTAAAAGAACAAGATTCAGAACATTTTAGAAATAGAGAAAAAGAGATATGACTCAGAAAGTGTATGAGAATTGGTATCTTGGGTTCTGCTTGTGGCTCTTCTGTCAGTGAGATCTGGGGCAAGCCACTAACAGTCTAGGCAGGAGTTTCTGTTTACTATGTGTTTAATGTAACTATCCTGGACTATATCAGAAAAGAAGATAGGAATATTTCATGTTCCAGATATCTCAGACTTCGTTTCATTTTACCACTCATTTATCATCCAACAAATATTTATTCTATGCCTACTGTGTGCAAAACACTGGACTGGTTTCTGAGGATACATTGGTCTATTTGATGGATGTGGCCTTTGCCCTCCCGGGTTCCAGAAGTTTCCAAGCATTCCTCCAGGGACCGTTAGGCTGGACATGATAAATCAGTGAGGACTAACTAACCAAACCCCAGTGTGTCCCCACACCACAGTTCTCTTTGGCTTTGTCTCCTGAATCCTATGTATCCAAATGCAGGCACACCTTCCAATTATCCACTTATTCTACTAATTTATCTCTGCTAACTTCTTTATCTCCAATTCAGTCTCTCCACCAAATTGTTTTTGGAGGATATAAAAACAAATAAACATGTGCCCTCAAGAAACTTAGAGTTTAAAAAAAAATAGAGGCAAATATTTAGCTGGATATATGAGCAAATTCAGGGCTGAGTAAAATCACCTAGTACAGGATATTGACATGGTTCAGAGCCTATGACTCAAATATGCTTTATAATAGCTGAATGTAACCAGGTCACCTTATGAAAAAGAGCAGTATGATAATAAATCAGGCGTCCTTTATCTCATTACAAAATTGAAGGGCAAAAGTAGTTGGGTCTTACATTGGTAGATGAAAGAGTGGGCTAAAGTGGAGAGGAATTCCCAGATTTCTCACAGAAATTGAGACCTAAAGGGCAAATTAAAAAAAAAAAACAAAAAACAACTTAAGGCTTAAGGAAGCCTGTTGTTTTTGTGAGCAGAATAGCTTTTGGTGTCTGGTAAAGGCCTCTGTGTAACTGGGGGAGTTAAAGACAGATTGATTACAAGTAAAAATGAGTGGGGAAGCATACTAAAGAATGAAACAAATATGTAAGTGGGTGTAAATTTTATAATTTTACCTTCATCTTTGAGTGAACTTAATTATCAAATAAAATGCCTGGATTTGCTTAATTTACTTAACCAATTCAATAATCAGATATAAAATTTTGTTCTTCAGGGTCCTCAAGGACACACACACACACAAAAATGATGTATGCATTCTGACAAAACATAATCATAATGCAAATAATTTCTATTTATAAACTATTTTATAGTTCATGCATATCACTCAAACAGTGTATTACTGTCATTTCAAAATAACATGCTCTCTCCTCTGTAGTTGGCACACCTGAGAGTGACAGCATCTCTTAGCAGTCCCCAGTCTTGCTGAGTCATTCTGTTCATCCTCCTGTAGCTCAGGCATCATTCAGAGGCCCAACAGGTTGAGAATTGACAAGTGCTTAACTATGGATCCCTAACTTACTCTGGAGGAATGCTGTAAGACTGTGAACCTCAGGAGAGTAAAGGTCACATCCATCACATAGACTAGCACATCCCCAGAACTCAGTGCATTGTTGTGCATATGGCAGGCACCAAATAAATATTTGTTAGATAATAAATGAATGGGTGAAATGAAGTCTGAGGCTTCTGAAATGCACATCTTCTCCATCTTGTATAGTGCAGGGTCCTCTCAAGATTTAATTCCTAGCTCTGTCTACATTAACATGTTCTTATTTGATTGAAGAATCAACACACTTAAAGACTGGGATTTGGAAGTGAGAAGGTGTACATGGAAGTGATTCAGGAAAACAAGGAAATGAGACACAAGTGGCAACATTTGTCAAAGTAAGATAAAAGAATACTTATTACAAGATTACTTATTATATTTCTCATGTCTGTGCATGTCTTCATCTTCACCTTCTGGTAACATATACATCCACGTTGAATTGAGCCATTTTCCCCAAATCAAGGATCTTGTGACTTTGAAGTACCATAATATCTTGAGATTTCTTTGATAATTTTTGACCAATGGGTTCTAGAGATGCTGGAAACCCTGACAGTATAAAATAACAAGACAGTGTAAAAACATGAGTCAGAAATTCATGACAGCCTTTAGACATAGCTACTTAAATATAGCATGGTGACTAAAAGTATGGATTCTGGAGCAAGACTACTTAGATTCAAATCCTGATTTTGCCCTTGTGAGCTGTTTGATTTTTGTTGTTAATTAATTTCTCTGTGCCTTAGTTTTGTATTTCAAAAATGAGTTGTGGTGAGGATTAAATAAACAATACTGTTAGAGCAGTTCTAGGCGTATAGGAAGTGCCATATTAATCTTAGTTCTTGTCGTGATCGTGGGTAAGTCACTTATCCACTCTGGGTTTAGTTTCCAGGTATAAAATGAGAGATTTTGACTAGATTTTCTCTAAGGCCCTCCTGAACCTACTGTTTTCAAATGCTTACACTCCATGTGCTTTTCTACATATATGTATGTAGTTTGTGATAGTAAAGTGCATGATTAGTTAGTAAATGCTTTCCTTGATTGATGGAAGGAGATATTATTAGGGGATTGAGACAGTCTTCTTTACTAGGCCAAATTCCTTGAGGGTAAGAGTGTATCTTTTCCTTCTCAGGATCCCAAGGCCTAATGTGGTGCCTGGGGACAGTGGGTGCTCTGTAAACTGTTAATGGATATGGAATAAATGCCTATGTCTTTTGTACCCAGATATATGGGAATGGGAAAGGGTTGTAAGTCCTTCCTAAGCCTTATCTCAATTAAAGCTACTTACACCGAATATTCAAAAAACATTGGTTCTCTCTACTGGAGACATTCCTAGTACAGGAATTCAAGTTTGAATTTTTGATGGCAAATTCTGATTTGAGTTCATAAGTCCTGGATTTGAGAAGTAGGGTATAGCAGATACACATAGTTTACTGTGTTGCAAGCACAGATTTGGTTTTATGGCATTGAGGATGGCATGATCAGCATTAAAATGCCAAGTCTCATTTCTTTGCCATGTATTTATGCGTTTTTTTCCAGAGCAGCTTTATCTATAGATTTGTACACATGTTGCATTTGCTTTGATTCATCTTAAGTAAAAAAAAAAAAAGAGAGAGACATAGCATTAATTAAAAAAGTAATGTTAAGAAAATGAAAACACAACCCACAAAATGGTAGAAAATATTCACAAATAATATATCTGATAAGGGACTTGTATCCAGAGTTCATAAAAACAAAACTAAGCAAAATAATATGATTTACATTTCTCATTTAAGTTATTATTTTCTCTACACCTCAAGTCTTTTTTTGGCATTACTGTTTTCTTTTTCATTAATTGAATATTTTCTAATATTACTTTTTAAATTCTTTAATGATTTTCTTGCTATATATTTTTAGTTATTTACTTAGTGATTGCTTTAGGCCTTACCATATATGTCTTATCAAAAATAGTTTCACAATTACACCAGGAATTTCAGAGAATGTAGAAACAGCATTCCCATATAGCTCTACTCTCTTTTGTTTCTTACTGTGGTATTCTTGTCATAGGTATTATCTCTATGCATGTTATAAGCCCGACAGTACATCATTATAATTATTATTCCTTTATGTAATTTTATGTCTTTTAAAGAAGCTGAGAGGAGAAAAGAGAGCAAGTTTATACGTATAACATTTTTCTTTTTTTTAATTGAGATAGAGTCAGTTTACAATGTTGTGTCAGTTTCCAGTGTAGAACACAATTTTTATGTTATATGTATAATTTTTCTCATATTAGCCTTCTTTCCATTTCAGGTTCTATGCATTTGTTCCTTTGGATTCAAGTGAAACATCTGGAGTCAATTCTTAACCCAATGTTGGTTTGTTGTCACCAACCTCTTTGCCCTGCTATTGGTAAATATATTACATTTCTGTATGTTATATGCCCACAAATACAATTAAAAGTATACTGCTTTATGATTTTTAAACAAGATAAGAAAGGATAATAGGCAATTATACTCCTTTATAATTGCATAATTACCTTTATCAGTGTTCTTTGTTTTGTGTGTGTGTGTATTCAAATTACTGTCTTGGGTCACTTGCTTTAAGCCTGAAGAACTAACTTTAGTATGTCTTGTAAGGTAGGTCTACTAGCAGCAGACTCTTTCAGATTTTGTTTTCCAAATATCTTTTTATTTCATCTTCATTTTTAAATGATAATTTTGCTGGATATATGATTCTTGATTAAGGGTTTTTAAAATTTGAGGGCTGAGAATAGGTTATCCTATTGCCTTCAGCCCTCTATTGTTTCTGATGATAAGTCAACTGTTAATCTTATAGGAGTTTCCTTAAGCAAGGAGTCATTTTCCTCTTGCTGCCTTCAAGATTTTCTTTGGCATGTTTACTATGTGTCTATTCATGGGTCTTTTTGAGTTTATCCTACTTGCAGTTTGTTGAAATTCCTGGATATGTAGATTTAAATTTTTTAGGAAATGGGAAGTTTTTAGCCACTAATTTTTCAAATATTTTTCTGCTCCTTTCCTTCTCTGTTCTTCTGGTGCTGCCTTTACATGTCTGTTGGTATACATTAGTGTCCCACATTTCTCTGAGGCTTTGCTCATTTTTTCTTCATTCATTTTTCACTCTGTTCTTGGATAGCATAATTTCTATTGATCTATTCTTAAGTACTTTTACTTTCTGCCCGTTTAAGTGTATTATTGATTCCATCTATTGAATTTTTAAATTTCAGTTATTGCTCTTTTCAGCTCCAAAATTTCCATTTGGTTATTTTTAATAATTTCTGTCTCTTTATTAATGTTCTCTATGTGATGTGACACTGTCATCATGCTTTACTTCTAAAATCATGGTTTTCTTTGTTTCTTTGAACATATTTATAATGGCTTCTTTTCTCACATCAGGTCTCTCCTGCAGGTGGCTTTATTGACTGCTATTCTTCTGGTATCTAGGCCATAATTTCCTGCTTATTTTGCATGTCTCATATTTTTTGGAAAATGAACATTTTAGATATTGCAGCAACTTTGGGTACTGGCTTCATCTCTCCCCTCTTTCAGTGCTTGTCATTGTTGTTAGCTTGTTTACTTGTTTAAAGACTAACGATTATTTTAGTGTTGTCCATTCCCTTCTCTTCCTCCTCTATCCCCTAAACAGACACCGGGTAAAGCCTCTGATGTTTTTCCTCAAGGATTCATCCTTGGACATGCCCAGCCACTTTGGGATAACAAGGTTTTAGCAGGACTTAGGCAGTGTTTGTCTAGTTACCTGACCACACTAACCTATGAAACTCCACTAACTGCTGGTTAAAAGCTCTATTGTTCATAACAATGCCCTGGAGAATAAATTATTTACACCCTAATCCAGTCAAATTCAGGCTGCTATGAAGGGACAGTTCCTGATGGTCAATGTTTGAAATTTATTCAGACTCTAGTTCTTGCAGCTGGTTTCTTATTTTTCTCCAGCAAAATGTTGGCTTATCATTTAGCCTGTATCTTCAATGAATTTTTCAGTCTCCTCCCCATTGCCTCTTACCAACACTTCTTCTGCTTTTGAAAGCACCCTTAGATTTGAACTTCTTATGCTGTTGCGAATAATGTTGGCTCCTTTGGGGAGATAATTTGAGCTCTCTGTTCTATGGTCTGCCTTTCCTCCGAGGGAAAATCTCTGAGCCACAACTCTGGTGCTGGAGTAAGGAACAATATGTCAATTCTAAGTGACAGCCCAGTTTGAAGAAGTAAGTGCTCAGTGGATATATGGGCAAGAGCCCCAGGTGTCCTTGGCTTGTCTCCATCGGCACAAGCCCCTGTCCTATAAGCTGAGTCAATAGCAATTGGGACCTCAATGTCCTACCATGCCCAAGGTAGAACCTTTGTCTCATGAGAGGAAATGTGGTGGAAGAATGGGGCCCCCACCTGTTGGCTGCTGTAGTACAGAACTTTGCCTCAGCAACAAGTATCTAGGGGCAGTATGAGAAATGCTAATGTCATGTCCTTCCTAGGAAGACAACCCTCCAACCAGGACCTGGGGGGAGTCAAAAACTTGTGTTCTTGGTTGTACAAGTCTGGGTGGAGTTCCCAGCTCAATGAGTGGAGAGGGGAAAAGTACGGATTTTCAAATACTAAAGACTCATCATTTTATGGAGCTTTAGTAAATATTCTTGACTAAATGTGTCCTCATTTGCTGTATATCTGTAGTGGCATTTCCATTTGTGTATGCTCATAAGGCCAACTATTTTTAAAGGTGTTTTAAAAATAATTTTCATCAGTTTCTTGAGGAGTGATTCTGAGTTGCACACCATCGTGCCAGAAGTGGAGCCAGGAAGGGGAAACAGATACAGTATAGATTAGCATTCTCTTTAACAGAGGGCTTGCTGTATCTTTGGTTGCTAGTGGAAGGCCTAAGATATATTTGTAGTATTAAAAATAAAAATTAAAAAAAAAATTTTTAATGTTAGTATGTTAGAAGCAAAGCATAAGATGGCAATTCCTGTAGATGATTTGTTGCTTGAATCCTATGAGAAGAAATCTTTAGAGAAGTGGAGACATAGGAGGATGCAAGTTCCCAGGCATTTCTAAAGGGCGATCATGTGAGCCTTTCTAGCAGCCAGCACTCAAAGCATCTTGGGATGGATACTCTGCTGTAAAGAGACTAAGAGAGTTCAATATCAGCTATGAAAATCAACCTCATAAAAATAATCATAGTAAAGAGTATGTAGAGTAAAGAAATTCAGTGTAGAGTTTACTAACAGCTGCTCCAAGAACCCAAATCAACCACATAAACAAAATTGTAGCAACAGTAATAAAAACAATATAACAGCCACTCTTATTGGAAACTTTCTACCTTTAAGGAAGTACACTTACTATCTCTAATACTCATGATCACACAGTAAATTAGATATTATTCCTACATTTATGCAAGTGAAGAGATTAGACTTAACATCTTCTAGGTCACTTAACTTGGTTCTAGATCTTAGTCTCAGATGCAATCTCTCTGATTCCAAGGCCTGTCCTCTGTCCATTACTTACACAAAACTGTCCAAAAAGAGGTGAAGAAATGATAAAAGAAAGAAAAACAAAGGGTAAAAACAGATAAGAGAATAAAATGGTAAGGAAAAATGTATAAAAGTATAGTCATGCATGGGAGTGCCAGGTCAGGATCAACAGGTTCCCCTGTAGCTCTTCATTAGCACAAATACCCTCCAATTTGTTCTAAGCCTTCTGAGGTGAGCTTCATCAAGGCTCAACAATTGTGAACCCACAAATCTTTTCAATGTAGCCCTATCTCTACCTTGGGTTTTTGCTGAGAAGTCTGAGGAAAAACTCCCTTAAACTTTCCAGAAGCCCAATTGTTTGAAAGCATCTATGATACATACTATATCTCCTCAGAGAGTCTTTTTCTGATTATGTCATACTCGAAGGATGCAACCATAATGATTCTGAGGTTTAAGCAAAAGACTCTTCATTCACGTCCTTCGTTTCATATTTGACCCCTCCATCTTTTTTCTTTTGTTTTCTGGCAACACCCTGGATTTGTTCTTTGCTTGGAAACCATTTATGAATTTAATTTTAGGATCATTTCCCTTCCTGGGAACTGCTGCTTTGTGTCTTCCTATTCCCCTTCCCAAAATTGAGTTTATGGTCTCCATAAGATTATATATCATGACAAAAGTATCTTATAAGTCTCCTTCAACTTTCACTGCATTTTGCAAATTTTGATGAGTTGTATTTTTATTTTTATTTCATTGAATACATTTTAAAATCCCTCTTGAGACTTATTTGACCTATGTATAATGTAGAAGTGTGTTGTTTACTATCCAGGTATTTTAGGACTTTCCAGCTATCTTTCCATTGTTGATTTCTAGTTTAATTTCACTCTAGTCTGAGACATACATTATAACATTTCTGTTCCTTTCAATTTTTAAGGTGTGTTTAATGATACATAATGAGGTCTATCTTGGTGAATGTTTCATGTTAGCTTGAGGAAAATATGTATTCTGATGTTTTTGGTATTCTATAAATGTTGATTACATCCTGTAGATTCCAAATAGAAAAATCAATCAATATAATATACCACATTAAGAGAGCAAAGAAAAAAATGGTCATCCAATTGATTCACAAAAATCCTTTGATCTAATTTAATAATTTTTCTGTTAAAAAAATACTCAAAAAGTAGGAATAGAAGAAAACTTCCTCAACATGATAAAAACCATGCATGAAAAATCCACAGCTACATCCTACTCAATGATGAAAGACTGAAATCTTCTCCCCTAAGATAACAAAAAAGACAGTAATGCCCACTTTTCCCTCCTCTATTTAACATAGAATTAGAGGTACTAGCCAGTGTAATAAAACAAGGGAAAGAAATAAAGAGATTTAAAATTGGAAATGAAGAAATAAATTCTCTCAACACACAACATGATATTAAATATAGAAATATCAAAGATTTCACCAAAAAAATTGAAAAAATAAACGAATTCAGCAAATTTGGAGGATACAAAATCAACAATTAAAAATCAGTTGCATTTCTATACACTAACATGACAATTCAAAAAATTAAGAAAGCAATCCCATTTAAAATAGGATCAAAGTGATTAATTAAAAATAAATTTAGCCTAGAAGAAGAAAGATTTGCATACTGAAAACATTGCCAAAAGACATTAAATCAGACATAAAGAAATAGACATCCATGTTCATAGGTGGGAAGTTTTAATATTGTTAAGCTGTCAGTACTACTCAACAGATTCTACAGATCTCATGCAATTCTTATCAACATTCCAATATTTTTCCAGAAAATAAAAACTTCTAAAATCCATAGGGAATTTCAAGAGATCCCAAATAAACAAATAAAAAATCTTGAAACAGAAGAACAAAGCGGGAGATATCATACTTCCTGATTTCATAACTTAGTACAAACTATTGTAATCCAAATAGACATATAGACGAATACAGTAAATAAATCTTCTCATATGTGGTCAAATGATTTGATAAAGGTGTTAAGACCATTCAGTGGGAAAAGCACAATATTTTCAACAAGTGATACTGAAGAAATTCGATATTCACATGCAAAAGAATGAAGTTATACCCTTACCTTCTTCCATATTCAAATATTTACTCAAAATAGAACAAAGATCTAAATGTAAAAGCTAAACAAAATCTCTTAGAAGAAAACGTAGGGGAAACTCTTCATTCTATTGGGTTTGGCAATGATTTCTTGGATATACACCAAAGGTGTGTGTAGACAACAAATTAAAAAATAGATAAATTGGTTTTTACAAAAATTTAAAATTTTGTGCATATCAAAGGACAATATCAAAAGAATAAAGGGTAACTCACAGGATGGGAGAAAATGTTTACAAATCATACATTTGATAAGAAATTAATATTCAAAATATATAAAGAACCCTTTAACTCAGCAACAACAAAAACAAAAACAAAGAGCTCATTTCAAAAATAGTCAAGCACTTGAAGACACCTTCCCCAAATAACAGAGATAAATGGCCAATAAGTACCTGAAAAGGTGCTCATCATCATTATTCATTAAGGAAATGAGATATATTTCACACACATTAATATGGTTGCCATTTCTTTAGAAACATAAAACAAATTTTGGTGAGGATGTAGAGAAATTGAGAATCCTGTACATCATTGGTAGGAACAAATTGAACAGCTAATGTAGAAAACAGTATAACTATTCCTCAGAAAATTAAACATAAAATTACCATTTGATTCAACAGTTCAACTTCTAGTTATATATCTCAAAAGAACTGAAAGTAAGAACTCAAATATATAGTTGTACATCAATGTTTATAATTGCATTATTGAAAACAATACAAAAAAATGGAAACAATCTAGTTATCCACTAACATATGAATGGGTAAGTAAATTGTAGTGTATTTGCTGGTCAGAATGGCTGTCATCAAAAGAACACAAGCAACAAATATTGGCAATGATGTGGATAAAAGAAACCCTTGGTGGGCTCTTGGTAGGAAAGTAAATTCATGCAGCCACTGTGGAAAATTGTATGGAGATTTCTCCAAAAATCTCAAAATATAATTACTATATGACACAGAAATTCCACCCCTGGGTATATAAAACCAAAACCAAAACCAAAACCAAAACCAAAAACACTAATTTGAAAAGATACATGCATGTCAATGTTCATAGCATCATTATCTACAATTGCCAAGGTATGGAAGCAACCTAAGTGTCCATGAACAGGTGAATGGATAAAGAAGATATGATATACACACACACAGAGATAGATATAGATAGATATAGTGTGTATAGATATTTATTGTATACTACACACACACACACACACACACACACACACACACACACACACACACACAATGGAATACTACTCAGCCATAAAAAATGAAATTTTGCCATTAACAGCAACATGGATGGACTTGGATGGCATTGTGATAAGTGAAATAAGTCAGACAGAGAAAGACAAATAGTATATGATATCACTTATATGTAGAATGTATAAAATACAACAAACTATTGAATATAACAAAAACAACAATAAAAAAAGAAGCAGGCTCACAGATATAGAGAACAAACCAGTGGTTACCAGTGGGAAGTGGGGTGGGCAATAAAGGTGTGGAGGAGTGGGAGGAGTGGGAGGAGTGGGAGTAACACACTATTGAGTATAAGACAGGCTACAAATATGTACTGCACAACACAGGGAACATAGCCAGTATTTTGTAATAACTGCAAATTAAGTGGAAATCTAAAAGTTCTATAATAATTAAAAATTAAAAAATAAAATAGAGTGTAGTACATTCTTACCATGGAATGTTATTCAGCCTTAAAAAGAAGGATATTCTAACACATGTTACAGTCTAAATAAACCTGAGGACATTATGCTAACTGAAATAAGACAGTCACAAAAAGAAAAATACTATATGATGTCATTTTTATGAGGTATCCAGGGTAGTTAAATTCATAGAAACAGAAAGTTTACTCACACTTACCAGGATCTTGGGGAGAGGGAAATGGAGACTTGTTTATTGGATACAGAGTTTCAGCTGAGCATGATGCAAAGGGTTGGAGATAGATAGTGATGATGATTGTAACATCTATGTGAATATACTTAATTCCACTATATTGTACACTTTAAATAGTTAAAATAGTAAATAGTTGTGCATATTTCATCAAAATAAAATAATTAGGTACTTTAAGTGGGAGGGAAATAGAACTTGATTGTCTGCATTTTCTATATTAGTGGACAGTCAGCAGGGGCAGAGAGAGATTGGGGCCGTAGACTAAATATATCAGGGGAGGAATTCATTACTCATGTTTTATCAGGGGCCGTTTCCTGGTCTAAGAGTGTGCACCATATTCAATGCAGCCTGGGACCACTGTCCACAAAACAGTGGTCAGGGAATAAGATCACATTATCTGAAGTAAAAGGAATTCCATCCAAATAACACTGTTGAGTGGCACAACCACACTTCCATGGAAAAAGAGACACAAGGAAGAATATTCCAGAGTTGTCATATCAGTCCTATTACAGTCATAGAAACAGAATCCACTTTAGTTTGTTTAAACATAATACATTTGTACAGGTGATAAAGGAATAGAGATCAAAAAACACAAAATTCTTCACCAAAGCCTTTACTTTTTTGCCTATAGGTAATAAGAGGGATATTTATTACCCTTTGAAATAATAAACAAATGTCACACTTATTCATACATCCAACCATTAATCTATTTATTCATTGTTTCAATCACCATGCACTCTAGGTTTTACCTTACTTTAAAGTTACCATATTTGGTCCTTAGGGCTCTATAATACACAATTATATCTCCAGGCAAGATGCACTAGGTTGAAACCAAACTTAAAAAATGACTATTTGGTTGTTACTTAGATTGTTGATCACTACACATATAATATTTATATATATACACACACATACACATACATACACATATCTATATACACACACACACACATCAATACACACACACACACACACACATATATATATATACATGTATATAATTACAATATTTATTTCTGCCTAAATAACATTATGTAAGGCCCATACACAGTGTAAGCTGCATGAGGACAAGATCTTTACATTTCTCTCTTTACATAATCCAGAACAATGGCAGGGAGGACATAAGAATTTAACAATGTAAATAATTAGAACCAAGCATTCCTTAATGAGGATAAAAATAGATGTGTGAATAAATTGTTATCTACTTTTTAAAGCCTTTTTATTTTTCTAAGTGACCATAGTCAGTGTTATTATTTTTTATTGAAAGAAAATAGAAACAGTATTTCAAAGAGATATCTGCACTCATGTTTATTGCAGCATTAACCACAATAGCCAAGCAATGAAAGCAACCTAAATGCCCAACACATGAGTGGATACAAAAGATGTGGCACATATATATATACACAAGGGAATATTATTCAGTCACAAGGAAGGAGGATATCCTGCCATTTGCAGCATCAATGGACCTTAAGCACATTATACTTAGTGAGATAGGTCAGAGAAAGACAAGTACAGTGTGATATCACTTACATGTCGAATCTAAAAAAGGCAAGGCTTCTCTTTGCTCTTCAATGCAGGGTGTGTCTAGTCCAAGGGATTAGAACATCTGCTTAAGTCAAGCTCTCAGTGGGAACAGATATACAGATATTTCTGTAGAATCGTTTACTTTTGCATTAAACCCCATGATACATTGTTCACATATTCATTACTATATGGTTTCTTCTTTAAAAGGCAAAGCCATTCATTCTTCCTTCTGAACACTTGAAGCCACAGCTAGATGGAGTCATTTAAAGTCTCCAGTGGAGATGAGTTAACATCTTAGCAGAGATACAGAGACTGTGGTGCATAAGGTCACAGAGGGGGGGACTGTACCAAAAGCATTTCTTCTGCTCCTCTGGCCCTTAAGTCAACTTAGAGACCTTAATCTAATATCTAAAATCCAAACAATCTATTATCTCAGAGTTTTGGAGTGATCATGGAATTCTGGCAATTGAAAACAATCACACATGTGTCAGCTTTTTGTTTTTACAGAAGTTTCTTACTAAGTACCCTCTGTGCCTAAACATACACTATGAAGATGTACAGAAAAAAATATATATAATGGTGTCTGTCTTCCAATGAACTTTACTTTTATTTGAAAACAAATACTAGACCAAGTTATTTGCACTTGGGCCAAGAGTGTGTTTATACCATGTACCTCTAACAGGGAGACTGTGATGTCTTTTCAGGATATGAGCATCACTCCTAGCTTGGATCCTGATTCTGAGAGTCCTTGAAGTGTTTGGGCATTCTCATTTCCCAGCATATGGATCCAAGTACATTTCCAGAGGTCCTGTGGCACTGTGAAAATCATTATCATTTATCCTCATCCCAGAGTTGCAAGGTCCTCTCTCTTGGGATCCTGCCCTCCCCTCCAGGTGATAGTTCCATCATCTGAAATTGGTTTAGACCAAGGCTAGGGATTATAACCTTTTATCAATGTTACCTCTCAGCTTCCTATAAATATCCTTGATTCCAATGGTTTCCTCCCCATTCTTTTTTTCTCTACAGACACCTTGTTTTATTTGCCATCTTCAGAATTTTCTCTGGTCAGGTCTGCTAGCTGCCACTCAAACCAAATTATAGACTGAATGTTTGAATGTGTTCTCCAAAATCCATTTGAGAAAACTCCAACTACCAATGTCCCAATGTGCTTGGAAATGGGGTTTGGGAGGGATTAGATAATGAGTGTGGGGCCTTCATGAATCTAATTAGTGCCTGTATAACAAAAAATCATGAGATTCTCTCCCTCTCTCTCTCTCCCTCTCTCTCTGTCTCTCTCTCTTCAACATGCTAGGACACAGTAAGAACCTTGTCATCTGTAAAGCTGTAAGAGGACCCTTACCAAGAAAATAACAATGCTGGCACAGTTCTTTTGGACTTTCAGCCTCCAGGACTGGGAGAAATAAATGTTTGTTTTGTAAGCCACACAGTCTATGGTAATTTGTTATAGCAGCCTGAGCTAAGACAAACCACGATGCTCATTACTCTCATTGTATGTACTTGAATTCTGATGTTTAAATGCCAACACCTGGCCTCTGTGTGTCTGGGTTTTTCATTCCCTATTACTATCAAGGCATCCATTTCTGCAGTGGTAGATCACAACTTCTGTACTTGCCTACAGCAGAGATGCCACCACTGAACTTAAGGATGATGGGAATTCCTCTCACCAGTGAATATTCTTAATGTTTAATAATTTGTTTCTAAACACTGTAAAAGTGTAATTGAAACCTATGAAGAAAAGGTTACTCTTGCTGAGATTTCAAGGGGTAACAGGAAATTTCATACCTTATTTTTGAAGCAAATATAAGAGATTAAAAACCAAGGCCAAAGCAAAAACAAGATTAGGATGCAGACGTTATTTCCTAGTATTCTGATCTTAGTCTTAGACCCCTTATTGAGCAGGCTAATGTCATTTCTAGAAGCAATGAGCAATTCCATTTATTCACATTCCATTTACTATTTTAATTATTAGTATTATACTTTGTTTTCTTTGTTATTCTAGAAATGATAACACAAGATATCTTTGCAAATTTGAAAAGATAGAGTATATAATGAAAAGCATGTGTCCTTTCTAACCCTGATGCCAAGCTGTCCTCTTCAGGAAGAACCAATGATACCAATTTCTAATGAATCTTCCGGAAATGTGCTATATATACATGTGTATGAGTGCCCATAATAATTGCATTTTTTTTTATGGTGAACACATTATACAAACTGTTTTGTGCCTCATTTTTTCACTCTACAATCTATCTTCCAGATTGTTCTATATTTATACAAATAGAGCTCCACTATCTATTTACTAGCAATCTAGTATTCTAGTATGTGTGCATGCAAAATATATATTACCAAATTACATATATGAGCATTAAGTGGTTTCCAATCTTTTGCCATTAGAAATGAAGCCTCAGTGAAACTCTTGTATGTATGTACATACACATATATATGATTTTGCACACATATATATTTCCTAAAAGTGAACACACTAAATCAAAGTGTCCATGCATTTATTCTATCTAATGTGGGCCAGGCATCAATATCCTCTAGAAATCACTTTTTATACTTAAAGCATTGCTGAATGAAAGTGAAAAGCATGCACATCAGTAATAGGCCAGAGAATATACATGTATAATATATTATATATCTAATTTCTTTACAAGGAGAGCTACATCTTTTTAAATAGTGAGCCCAATACTTTCATAACATTACCAAGAATGTTAGCTGGGGCAGGCAATAATGAAGTGATTATTTTGCCAAGGTTGACCAAGGCTTGTGCAAGCAAGGAAAGATCATCATTTTTAGTGTCAACAATTCTCTTTCTCAAATGATTTATCTCTGTTTTCATCTTCTCACATTTCTTTCTAAATCCTTCAGTACACAGATCTTCTTGGACCTAAAAAAAAAAAAAAAGTGAGGAAGGAAGTAAAACTTTTTAAATCCCCCATTTTTTCAAGGATTACATTTTGTCAAACTTTAAAACTTTGTCAGACTATCTTTGTTTTATTCCTAAAATTTTTCTCTCTTAATCATGAAAGGAGACTCTTGTAACAAGGAATATTTCCTGGTTTGGACCTAAATATTAAGAGAAAGTGTAGTTTACAGCCTTAATAATATTCATATACCTTAGGGTTTTGCCAGGAGGCTAAGCCTGGCATGAGGATAAATGTAATATTTTCCAGTCAAAAAATGCAAATGAGAGGTAGCCTTGGTCTGACAGCACTAATTCTCAGTTCCACTCAGGATGGTACTGTCAACCATATTATAGAAATCTGTTATAAACACATGGTCCACAAATTATAGAAATCTCTTATAAATCATGTTCAGATGAACAATGAGAGAAATCCCTCCAAGCCACATGATAGCTTGGGAATCTATACAAACCTGGAGGCAATGCAGCAAGATTAAAAGCTGCCACTTCCCTGTATTTTTAATTCTGGACATTTCTGGTAGTTTTATGTCAGCAGAGACCTACCTCAGGGCCTTGGGCTGAGCAGGGCTCCTGGTAAAATGTAGTGATCTTGGTAAACCATACTATTTGTTGTTCATATTAAACACAGACATTTGGAATATCTGTTCAATCAAGCCCTGTGAGATCATTTTAAATTTCTCTAAGTGGCTATTCAACCATATTTATATTCTCTGAGGGCTTGGAGTAGGGGGGGCATACTCATCCTGAACACTCCAAAGTCTACTTACAGAGACGAATTTAAAGGTTTTGGAAGGATTCAAAGGCTTCAGGGTTTTAATAAATCCCAAGCAGTAGATGCACTTCTGATCTCTGCATGATCTTGCTGTAACCTTCACCCATCCCTTCCTGAGGTACCAGGGCAAATTTATCAAGCTCTACTACTGCCACAGCCTGATTCACCTTCAGCTGATGCTCCAATATCTTGTTTGTCTCTCTCAGCAGGTTTTCTCTTTCCCTCACCAGCTTCTCCATCATCTGGACTATGTGTTTCTGAAGACTTCTCTTCTGAGCCTCCACCTGCTGCTGCTGCTCCTGCAGTTTCTGTTTCAGCAGCTCCTGTTCCTTATCAGCTGTCTCATTCCTGGTCCACTCCTCTGCCCCAGGGAGGCATTAGAGAGGGAAAAAATAGGCAACGATTGACCTCCACCCTCTTGAGCTCAGAGGCCAAGCCAAATTGAAGAGAGTGGTAGGAAATCTCCGAAGTCTTCCCCCCCACCCCGTGTCCACACCATCAAGACCACACTTCAGAATGTGAGAGAAAAGGCTCTGTCTGTCTGGCATCCAATCACAGTTCCCTTTGCTGTTTCCAGACGCAGCAGGGTTGTTCCACAGAAAGGAAGGAAGCTCCTGTATTGGGAAGGTTTTGCTCTCACACCTTTCAGAGGGCACTGCAAGAACATACACATCCCACTGTGAGCCCAGCCCTACCCTGTACCTGCTATGGGCTTCTCCCCATCATTGAGGGCTTTATCTGCCTGCAGGATTTCTCTATTGCCACCTGGGACAGCAGAAATCTCTGGAGGAACTCATTTCCCTGAGGAACCAAGGAGGAGCACAGAAATTAGATTTCGAATAAGTAAATTAGTGCTGCAAAGACAACTAATTCCATGTAACTTTTGCTTCATGTTTAAAGTTCCATAGTGGTTCCTTACAATGAGTCCAAGCTCCTTAGACTGACCTGTCTCCCTCCAGTCACTTGCCCAGTGCTACTTCCTTCTCCCCACTCTAGATTCCAGCCAGTCAGAACCATGTTCAGTTCTACAAATCCAAATCTCTGGTGCTTGTACATATCTGTTTTCCCAGTGTGAAATAGTGCCTCTAAATTGTGCTGGTCTTCTCCTCTGCCACTAGCTGGTTATAACTTTAGACAACTTATTTTAACCTGCCTATGCTTCTCAGTCCAGATCTTTAAAATGTTGATAATGTAGATACTTCTTAATGTTATTTGAAAGATTAAACTAAAGAGTCTAGGGAAAGAGTTTAACATTTTGGCTATAGGAAACAACTGTTCAATATATATTAGTTGCATTAGTATTGCTGTTTTTTAATTATGATAATAATGATGATGATGATGATGATGATGATGATGATGATGATGATGATGATGATGTTTGTTTCTAACACCTAAGTAGCTCTTTCCTGAGTGTTATAACTTGTCTATGTAGTTGACTTCCTGTCTCAATTGTGATCATCCTTGTGTACAAAGACTGACTTGTAAATTGTCAGTGCTCATCACGTCAAATATGTTGTTGAGTAAAAAAAAAAAAGAATAATTTATGTTCTGTCTCTGGATTTAAGAAATCTGTACTCATGGTTGGGAGTTGACATTTGTACTCTCTTCAGGAATAAATAGCATGCAGTGAACCTTAAGAGCCAAAGCTGTTTGAATGGTCCCATACTCTCTCTTTATGCATGAATGGAGCTGCACTCTCAGATTTTCAGTATAGCCCTTTGACTATTCTGTAGGTTCTCCATGTTTCCCTTATTCCTCACCTTCACTCCATTCATGGGCACGTGGTGATATTCCTTTTCAATAATTTCCTTTGCTTTCCTGTAAAGTTCATGACCTATAGGAACAGAGAAAGTTCCTGCTGGGATACTTTTTATTAGTGTCTTTGAAAGCTGATCAAGTTTAGTCTGGCAATATTTGATTGATGTCTCTTCATTCTGCATCAAGAAATCATCTTTCTTATTCTTTATGATTTCCTAGAGGGAAGAAAGATAGAGGGCTGTCACCAGAAGCAAGGAACAGAGGAAGTAAATTTCCAAAGGATCTGGTAGAAGAATTGGTGTAACTGTGTTCCTCATGAGAAAAGTATTCTGTTGGAGGACATGTAATAAAACAGCAGTCACAAGATTTGATTTATTCACAGCTCTGAAAACTCTGGAAGACCATGGGGAAGTTCCCTAAGCTCCTTTGGGTATTTCATCTGAGCTGTTGGAGTTGCATTACCTAATCTCTCTGGTTACTTGAAGCTGCCACATTCAGTGATTCTGTCTGTATTCAATGATAGATACAAGGAGCAACCTAAGCTGAAACTGGCCTGAGATGTGGATCTGAAAAGAGAAATTTTGGTTCCCAGCCATAGGAGTGTGTTCACAGAAAAAGAAGCCAGCTAAAGAATGTCTTGGGTGTTCTGGACAGGCTTGGAATCACAGAAGTATTTATTTCAAGAGGATATCTATACTGATTTTTCATTGAAGGTCAAAGGGAGTTCCAGATAAACTGCCTGAGTTCTGGCAGTCAAAAAAGAAGGAAATGTAGTCCTTTGAAACTCTGTCCCTCATGAGAACATGGACTACTTTATCCTTAGTGAGAGATGAGCCGTGGGACAGGTAACAACACTTCTAGGCTTCATTCTTCAAGGGGAGGCGACAAAAAGTAAATATTAAGACAGATTATGCCAATGTTACTCTGGAACTCCTGCTTGTCTTCCTTGAAGGAGTGCTCCATGAAGACTGCAGGGGCTTCCCTCTCACAGGCAGCGTGCGCCTCCAGCAACTCCTGCAGCATGTCTGTGGGGAAGCTCACTCGCTGGGCTATCTGCTCACTGTAGTGGTTGTCTGCCTTCTGAATGGCAGCTGAGTTCTCCAGCTGGGCCAGAGTTGTCACTGTGTTCTCCAAGCGAGGTACTGCTCCGCTATTGATAGTATCCACATAGGTCACAACCAGAGTCCTCAGCCCTGAAGAAGCCAGGAAATTTAGGGGCTAAATATCAAGTTATCAGTCAATGGCTCGAGGATTCTGAGACTATGCTTCTAGGGTCATATACACATGCATACACACAAACACACACATGCACCCCTACCTCCCACTACTATTATCACCTTCATTTTCCTACTGACTTTTCATTTTTATGGTTTTCCAGGCAACAGGACTAAAAAAGTTAATATCTACTTCTATCTAACATACTAGGGGCTACCTGGAAAATACAGTTTCTCATTTTAAAAATTGAAAGCAATATAGATTACATAGATAGACAGATGAGGCAATGTGTACCATGGTTAATTTATTCCTAATTCTGAGGCTTTGAATGGATTTTCAGTGATTTATGGGCTATAATTTATTTTTGGACTACTCTAAATCCTCAAAATATCTTTTGAATTCTCCTTGTGAAGAACGCTTATTGTATAGGACTTCCTTTGAAAACATGCAGTATTCTGTTTTTACACCAAAAGAGTAATTATATTCTAAGTGGAGAATCTTTTCAGATAAGTGGGAGCCACCGATATCATTGACAAAAATTGCAATTTGAGGAAGGAATTTGTAAATCCCCCAAAGTGAGATAATTATAAAGTATACAGATTTATTCATGGAGTATAAATGTCTGTAAAATCAGAATTCTTTATAGAATCAAACAAAAATACTAGAAAGCACATTATATAAAATATTCAACATATACCAGTCCTCATGGAAATGGGAAAAAGAGACTCACCTTTCCCAGTGACCATGATTCCTTCTGTGAGGGTCTTGGTCCTTGCATCAGTGAAGGTGTAAGAACAGAAATTTTTTGTTTGCTCCTGGAATTTAGGATCCGGTTGGTCTTCAGATACCATCCCAATATTGGCTAGAATTTTTTTTTCCTATGTTGGCCAGTCAAAGACAAAACACTTCCATCTTGGAAATAAATGCCTGATGCAGTCTCTGGGTAGATTGGATGTTTGGGCTTTGGGATTCTTCCCTGAAGGACAGAAAAACAGGGATTAGAGTGTGTAGAGTCTTGAGGTGAGGGGATTACAGGTGTTCATGGCAGGGATTTGTGTGTCTTTGCCATTTCTACACATAGAACTCTTTTAACATACACATTCAATACTTCTTTGCACATCAGACTTATACCAAAGATATAACTGCAGAGAAATTTAGGGAGACATCTGATCCAGTAAAGGAAACCTATGGCTGGTCTCTCCAGACATGCACTTAGTAGAGTGGTTGTCTATGATGTGTTTGCTTTTCTAGCAGCTAAAAGAATGAAAGGTCACATGAAACTTTCTGCTCAACTCAACCTCATGTAGGAATTGAGCTGTGGAACCAAAAAGGAGAGCTACAAACAAGGGATCATGGACAGTAATTGGAATAGTAGGAAGGACATCCTCATTATTTAAGAAAAACTGTTTTGATGCTAAAAATAATTGATGCAGTTTTATCTATTTTTTAGTAAATCCTCTGAAGTATAAATGTACCTGAAATGTAATTTTAAGGTATCACCAATAATCTATAAACTCTTTGAGGTAAATGATTATATCTGGTCCTCTCTTGCCAGCCAATTTCTTAATAGCTGTTTTGAGAAATCATAAATAGAAACGTGAAAAGAAGAATGACTAAATTGGGATTGATATTTCTCTCAAGGTTTCAATAGACACACATCCTTGGAAATGTAACGCATGAAAATAATTTTTTACCTTGTAATTAATTCATGGGTAAACATGTGGGAATTAGGAGAAAGCTATGATGTGGAAGGTAAAATGAATGTTCTAATAATTGTCTGTATTATTGAAAAGGCATAGATTGTAAAGACAGTCACATCTTCAGGTTTATTTAAAACATACAATCATTTTGTAGATGATATAATTATACAGGATTAGAAAGTTTTATATCCCTCTTTGAAAAGAATAATATGTGAAATCTACATTTTGTTCTTTAGATAAGCTTTTCACTGCAGTTTCATGTCTAACAATTAGCTGATTAGTTGTTTTCTTCAACAGAGGCAAATTGAAGGAATAGGAAACACAGCGTCCAGTCTTTAGAATGTTTCAGCACCCATTTAAATCTGGATGCTAAATTTAAAGATGTATAAAAAACAAATTGGTTTTGAGTAATTTCACTTTACACTATGCTTTTCTTGAGTATACTTCAACTGTAGCCGCTAGATCTTTGCAACCCACTTTCCAGCCACCATTTCCACAGACTTTGATTTAGTCTCAAATACAAATGCAATTACAGAGATGAGGGTTATTGTTTACTAGATCCCACACTCTATTGGACCGTACACTGCCCAGGCCATACTCTGATACCTGGAATCAGCTTCAGGGCATTCTCCAAGTACTCATCTTCTGTGATAGGCTGACCACATAACTGCAGCTCCAGGGTGAAATCCCATACAGTCCAGATAAATTCTGGAAAGAAATTCACAAATTCTGTGGAATCTTCTACTCTATCAGGTGTTTGAGAGGACTTTGCCCTGATGTTTTGCAAGCTCTGTCATATAACTAAGATTTGGTTAGGGAAAAGAAACTCACTACCAACAATTCCCACATTTCTCTAGTATAAAAATATTATAAACACACTCTTTTGCCATGGGTCCCCTCTGCTCCACCCAAGAAACTAAATGACAGGAAGGGAGAGACTGACTCTATCCTCATCCCCATGAATTCAGTGAAACATTGTGGTTCAGGACCTGGAAGGATACTGCAGATGCTCCAGGGCCTGGTGGTTGATGGTGCTCATGCTGTTCTAGACAAAGCTACTGCACAGAACCACGGTCAGGGCAAAGATCCATGAATCCTTCTTAGACTCATCCTAGAAAGCACATTAGAACAAGATAGAAGTTTACCCCTACATTAGAAATTCATCTGTACACTTCTTCAATCATGGTTTCATTTATTATTTCAGCTAACATACTCACCATGCAAAGAAATTGAAGACAGATGTAAATGCAGATATCAACTTTGACAATTAGAGAGACATTTCTTGTGTTTGCAAATTTTTCATATATAAAAGGATTCTAATGTTCACAGTACTTTCTTTTTCCTCAATTGGATAAAGTAAAATAACATATACAGAAAAACTAATACAGTACCTGTTGTGTAATTAGGAATTCAGTGATGAGTGTGGGCACTTATTCATTCTGCATATGTTTATTAATCTGAGTCCATATAAAATACACCATAGTTGGCATAACTGGGTATTTAAATTATATCCAATCAATAAATAATTGCAGGAAGCTACTAAATATCCCCCACTGTTCTTAGATTTTAAAAAAGCAATGCTAAAAATGAAAATTATTTCTTTTAACATGACTATTTCAAAGCAGTGAACAAACATCCATAACAGTATTGCAACAAAGATAGAAGTATCTGTAAAAGGCTTACTCTCAGTAATGTATATAAGCAGTGAAACCTATAGCTATAACACTAAACTAAAATTTAGAAGTCTATCAAGGAAGAACAGAGCTATGAAATTTGGAGAAAGAATTTATAATCTGAAAGCTTCCTCAAAGTCTTGAGCTGAATATTAAAGAACTGGTAAATGTGGAACTGAAGAAATGAAGGTGATCCCATATACAGGAAAACCCAGAGAAACAAAATTAGAGATGGGAGAAGACAGGGGTCTTGTAGTTAGAGTCATTTCAGGGCAGAGGGCAAGTGGAGAAGATAAGGTGAGCTTTCATGCAGCCTAATCAAGGCCTTAAAGCACAGGCTAATTTGTATAAATCATAGCATTGTCTAAATAATGGCATAAACTGGAAATTGTTTTTTATTATAAATGGCATGTAAAGTTGCTCCCAGTGCAAATGCAAAAACTGTGGTTTATGTTGAGAAGATTCTAAATGGGAGTTTGGGGGGATAAGAGTCTATTCATTACTTTCTTTCCCCAAAACACACTTTTTAAAAATAATCAATTAGGATAAGAAGCAGTAGCAGTTATGACAAACAATTATTTCAACAAGATTATATCATTATTTGATATATGGCTTTAAAAATAAGCACACACTTTCTAACTCCCATTGAGGAAAAAAAGAGAGCTATAAAAATGTAGGTATTATTTCCAAATAAATCTCAAAAGGGGGAAAGGAGGGATAGTTCATTTCACCCATTAGCAGAAAGCTAAAACACCAAAAATCCATTTTAAAGTGTTTCATGTAGGACAAAAACTTACTTTTATAGAACTTGCACATTCAGAGGAGTCTCACAGATTTCCAGAACACTCTGTGAGTAGTTGATGAACTACATCATGGAAAATGTAAACCCGTCCCTTAAATCCAACCCTCAAATACATTCTTCACCTTGTAGCTAAGAAGGTGAATCACAAATTTTTCCTCACTCACAGATTGATACTTCTCCTCTTTCTTAGTTATGCTTAACTGTAAGCTCTCAAAACCAGTCAGGTGCTGCCTGGATTGCCTTTCAAAACTGAAGGACTTATTCCCCCAGCTGTTGGGAGTGCTGGTGGAAGAGAGTCTTCAGGTGTCAGCCCTCTTAATTAGAAAGGCTTCTGGAGCAGCTCTTCAAAAATGTATCAGCACCACTGTCCCAAACTCAGGATAACTCAAAAAAGCCATTCTAGCCATGGAGCTCCCATGAAATTCCCAGAAATTGGGGATTGCAATGCAATGTAATTTCTACTTCCATCCAGCCTTCTTCTTTCCCAATTACATGGTACTAAATCTGACTGCAGATAATGTGGTCTTATCAATTGAACTAAAGACTCTTTTAGGGCAGGACCTTTACTTTGGTCACTGATATCTACAATTCTAAGTCCAAAGGCCTGTAACTCAGCTGTTCAATAATGACTTACTAAATGTAATCAAGTCATCCACACAGTGCCAAGAAATAAAAGAATTTATCTAAGACACCATGATATCTTACCTAGAAGTGAGATTCAAACAAATCATAGTTTGCCTTATTTACTATAATTGATTTCTAGATTTTTACAGATTAAAGCAGTAAAATTTCTAGGACCATGGAGAGATAAGGGGAAAATCCAGAATAAAAAGTATTTAACTGTGAATTTCTGCTTTACCATTCACTTATCCCCCAGGCATTAACTGTCCAGAAGGACCACCAGAGTACGATTTGGCTTGCGTGGGTGAGGCACACACCACATCCAGATGCCCTTGGTTTCAGATTGCACTGTAGAGCCTAGAGGAAAGCCTGTGAGGAGAGGGGAGAAAGCAGCATTCAGTTAGAGCAGATAATCTAAACAACCAAGGGGCTACAGAGTCAGATCTATTGGAATGTCAGTATCCCAGCATACGAGTTGGTGCTTTCTCCATTTCCTCAAGAATGTCCTTTGTGTGTCATCTGTTTCAAGGAGGAAGGAATATTAATTGTGATAAAGATACCAAGCAAGGGCTCAACATAGAGGCAAAGGGGAATCCATGAATCAGACAAAATGGAAGTCACTGATAACCATAAAAAGAGTATCTTGAAAGAATGGTGAGGTTCAAAGCCAGAGAGAAATGGACTGAAGACAGAAATGGGAAGAGAAAAAGGTGGAAAAAAAATCAAGATTATATTTTTTGTCAGAGAAATTTTTCAAAAGTGGGGAGAGGTGTTAGCCACAGTAGTATATGACATACAGGAAATATTTTTAAGATTATAGACATTTGAACACATTTATATGTAGATAAGAATAGTCCATAAAAACGCAAAATGTGTTTCAAGAGCGAGTAGACACAATTGCAAGAGTCCAGTGCTTAAGCATGTAAAATAAGGTAGGATTGTGAGAATTGGTAGGAGAAATTTTGCTTTACAGGAATAAAACATACAATATGATAATGAATTACAGTAAGACAGTGGTTTAGCAGTGAGAAATAGGAGTGGAAAGTTGATTTGTTAAGAGAAGTTTGGTTCTCCCTACACATGATCAGGACAAAAATTAAGAAGCTGCGGTATTAGCTAGAATGAAGCAATTGGTCCTTGACCCAGTACAACACTCACCATGATTCTGACCTGCAAGATGGCTCATTAAGTAGGATTTGCCTGTATGATATGGTCCTACGATGGCCACCACCAGCACTGGCAAAGAAATCTCACCAAGAATCTGCAGAGATTTTTGGTTCACTGACATCACCTAGACACTTTCCAGCAGACAAATGGGGTTCATCATTTTGGGTCTGGATGCCATGGCAACCTGCCAACCTAGAAGAGTTTCTTAGTGGAAATCAGATTATAAAGTCATTCTCTAACTCAGACTTATACAAAGCATCTATCAACTTAGGATATGGTAAGTAAGAGTTCTGTGCTTTCCATTAGACAAAATGTAACCTAGAATTAGCATACTGTAGAGGTTTTCCCCCATCATTCCCTCAAGTCTCTCATGGTATTGGTAGTGAAATAATATAATATCACTCTCCAAAGTGTTATTTCAAAATAATAATATAATTAAAGTTATTGTTATGATGCAATGAAGGCCTACAATATACCAAGCCCTTTGATAATAACTTACATATCCAGCTAAACTGATATTCACAAGAGACTGAAAGTTAGAAATTAATATAACTACTTTGGAAATGAGGTAAGTGGTTCTCACAAAGGCTGAGTGAATGTCATTGAGAAAGGATTGAAAATCTACATACTTGAGCAAAATGACAGACTAGCAAACTCTAAGCTCTGGTTTCCCCACGGAGATATAAACAACAACCAAAATACTGGCTAGAATAACCTTACAGTAGTTCCATGAAACAGTCAAAGGTCCAAAGCAACCAACCAAATACCAAATCAACTAACAGCCTCATTCAAAATGGTAGGAAATTCTGTGGTTTTTCTGTTGCCCTCGGTCCCCATTGTGGTAAGGTCTTTAAGGAAGTGGCAAATCATTTCCCAATTCCCTCCCCTGATTCAGAGAGAGGGAAATTTATAATGTTCTAACCTGTCAGGGCTGCCTCTTCAGGTCTCTGTTTCACCTCACATGAAACTCAGGGAAGGGTGGCAGAGGGGTAGGTGGTGGTAAAACTTGGATATCAGGTGGAAAGAAGCAGCAGGTATTTCTCAAGGAAAAATGTGGAGAGACAGTTCCACAGAAGCCTAGAGCAATAGGTTACCAGTGAATATATAAAATAGACTATCTAATGCATCAGTTGAGTTTCCAATTCCCTTTTTCAAAATAAACAGAGCAGAGCAGACTGCATTTACACTGTTCTGACATCTCATGGGCTGCCTGAAGGACTGTTATCTTTTCCCTTATTTGGATCTTAGGCAGGGAGAAGCAGTGGGCATTGCTTGGGAAAGCTGCAGGGAGAATGACCTGCAGACACCTATGACAAGATATTATGGGTGTGTGATATTGAGATGTATAATAAGAAATAGAAATTTGATCATTGTCCTTATTCCTGGTATATAGCTCTTAAAACCCTATGTGATGAGAGAGATGAAATTATTTTTCTTGTAACTTTTGGTCTTTTGTCCTCAATTCCTAAAATAGCTCCAGATTGATAAAGATGAAAGGAGAGTCTTTTGTTATTTATAACAAGCACCTTTCAACAACAACTGAGTTTATGTTAATGAGGTGATTTTGTAAAGCCCCTAGATCACTACAATGGAGTTGTTTGCTAGAGGAATCAATGTTATTAGAAAGTTGCAACATTTAGCCTGATGCTCCAACCACTGGGGAGCAGAGAAGTGTTGAAAGTTGAGTTAATCACCAATGACCAATAGTTTACTCAACCATATCTACCTAAGAAGTCCTCCATTAAAAAAATAAATAAAACCTAACTGAAATGGTTCAGAGAGTTTCTGGCTTGATGAATATGTGGATGTTGTTAGAAGGTGGCACATCCAAAGGGGTCATGGAAGCTCCACATGCTTTTCTTGATATCTTTCCCTTTGCATCTCCTATTTTGCTGTTTATAGGCTGTATCCTTTTTTAAAATAAACCAGTAATCTAGTAAGCAAATTATCCTTCCTGAGTTCTTAAGCCATCCTAGCAAATCATTGAACCTGGGGAAGAGATGGGAAACTCCAATGTACAGCCAGTTAGTCAGAAGCACAGGTGACAACCTGGATTTGCAATTGCATCTGAACTGAGGAGAGGTCTTGTGGGACTGAGCCCTTAATCTGTAGGGTATAAAGTAACTCTTGGAAGTTAGGGTCAGAATTGCTTATTGTGAAAAAATGCTCACGTATGTGGTGACCAGAAATAAGTATAGAGAATAGAAAGTTGAGAAGAGAAACTGAATTTTTCTTTTTCTTTTCAGGGTGGAGACACACAATAGACAATCAAAAGTTCAAAGGAGACATCCTTTGGGAAATTAATATACTTAAAAGGAGCACATATATGGAAAAACTGAAAAAGCAAAACACAGGCCCAGGGAAGATGCATGCTCAAAAAAGCCTAAAAAGACTTTACAATTTCTCTTAAGCTTAATCCCAAGTTTCAAAATCAAGAGCCAGCTTAGGAAAAGACTCCCTTGTCAAAAGGCAGTATGCAAAGAATGGGAAAGGTGACTGCTTTCATAAATGCTCAATTTTCAGGGGGTGGGAGGGTAATAACTCAGTAGTAGAGCATGTAATTAACATGTCCAAGATCCTGGGTTAAATACTGAGTACCTTCATTTAAAATAAATAAATAGATAAATAAATATCCAATTTTTCAACAACAACAACAAAAATCACAAGGCATACAAAATAAATGAAAATATGGCCCTTCCAAAGGAAGAATATAAAGTGGTAAAAAAAAAAAAAAAAAAAAAACCCTGAGGAAACATGTGCATTAGATGTTTTAGGCAAAGACTTTAAAATAACTTTTTAAAAATATGCTTAAAAAGCTAAAGGAAAACTCAGAAAAATAACTAAAGAAAATCAGAAAAACAATATATGAACAAAATTAGAAAATGAACAAGGAGATAAAAATAATTAAAAAAGGAACCAAACTGAAATTCTGAGGCTGGAAAATACAATGAATGAATTTACACATTTTCTACAGGGAATTAGACTTGGTGGTAAAGCTCAGGGGAAGAGCATTTGAATACATATAAAGGGGATTAGACTTGCACAGGCAAAAAGAATCAGCAAACTTGAAGACAGGACATTTGAAATTATCAAGTCTCAGGAGCAGAAGGAAGAAATAATTTTGTTAAAGTGAATACAGCCTAACAAACTTATGGAATACTGTCACATAGACAGGTATATACATTATGAAAGTCCCTAAAGCAGAAGGGAGAGGCAGGGCAGAGGGATTATTTGAGGAAATAATGGCTAAAAAATTCCCAATGCAATGAAATATATAAATCTACAAATGCAAGATATTCAACAAACTCCAGTAGGATAAATTATCAGAGACCAATGCTGAGGCATATTATAATCAAACTGTCAAAAGACAAAGAGAGTATCTTGAAAGTGACAAAAAGCAGTAACTCATCACATCCAATAAGATTGTCAGTCAATTTATCAACAAAATATTTGTAGGCCAGAAGGCAGTGGAATGATATGTTTAAATTGCTAAAAACTGAGTGATGGGGTAGGGGGGAACCTACCAATCAAGAATACTGTTTCCAGAGGAGGGGGGTCAAGATGAGGGATAATAACTTCTCACAGAAAAGTGACTGAAAACTGGCAGAACTCCTATACAAACAAGATTTCGAGAGATATTTCCACATAATTAGGGAGGAGTAAAAACTTCAGGTTGGGACCTGTGCACCTAGGGAAGGACTAAGAGGAAAAGGAAGACTGTGCAAATAGACCCTAACCCTGAGGAGTGAGTAGGTCAATCCACAGACATGGCATCCCAAGCCTGGGGTCCTGCACAGAGGAGACAAATCCCCTTGGCTACTTGGAGAAAGACTGAAACAGATAGAAAGGCTGGAGAATCCTAGACTAGAAGGAGTGAATGGGTGCTGGTTTGCCACCAGACAGGTTGGAGACAGGTCAGCCTGAGCAACTACCACCTTACTGTACACCCCAGGAAGATTTTCTATTCAAATAACAACAAAAAGAGTACTGTTGTGGTTATATCTATATGAGATAAAAAAGTTATTTCAAGCACTGTTAAAAGAGACAAAGAAGGACATTATGTTAAAAGAGTCAAGTTTATCTAGAAGATAAACAATTCTAAATATGTATACCTGAACCTCAGAGTTCCAAAATATGTGAAATAAACATTGACAATATTGAGCAACAGATCACTTAACAATAATACAATAGTTTAATACCTTACTTGCAATAATAGGTAGATAAAACAGAGTACTTGAATAACACTATAAATTAATTGAACCTATCAGACATATACAGAACACTCTCATCCAACAACAAGAGAAAACACGTTTTCCCAGATGGGCATGGAATATTTCCAAGGATAGACCATATTTTAGACCACAAAACAAGTCAACAAATTTTAAAAGATTAAACTCATACCAAGTATTTTTTCTGAACCCAATGAAATGAAACTGGAATTTAATAGATGGAATAAAACTGCAAAGTCTATAAATATGTGAAAACTAAACAAAATACAATTAAGAATAAAAATAAACTACCTGAACATAATGAAGTCTATGTATGGAAAAACGCACAGGTAACATCATCCTCATAGGTAAACTACTGAAGACTTTTCCCACCCTCCTGCCTCCCCTTTTTGAGAAGGAGACTGCACACTTTAGGTCAATGTTCCCACACATTTGCTCCTTCTCCCACTTGCCACTCTTCTTCTGTTTCAGGAGGATGTCCTGAATCTTGAGAGATTTATGCCAAGGTACTTAGTTAAGAAGGGTCAGGATTTTTGCAACTTAATCCCATAAATGAAAATAAGAATGAAAATGCAAATATTGTTTTATATTATATTGAGAGACATATACATATATTTAGAGAGAGGAAGCAAATCTAGGAAAATGCCACCAGTGGGTAAATCTAGGTGAAAAGGATATGAGATTCCCTTGTAATTGTTTTCCAAGGCAAATTTGATTTTAAAAATTAAGTACTAAAAACACAATTATACCATGGTTCTTCTGGCATATTTCTGATTGGCATTATAATAAAAGTTCCCTATAATATCTATGCATATTTCATAATCAGAATATATAAACATGATATTATATTCAAATGTCTCAACTATTCAGTTCCATATTTATAGGTCAAGTATTCAAGATGCCTCAAATACTATCAAACATATTTTTAAAAAATACCAGCTTTATCAGTTACTAATTGTGTGGCCTTAAACAAGAAGCCTCACCTAGCTAAACCTAAGTTTTTAAGAATAATTATAGGGGTAATATGAAAAAAATGGTAAGTGCAGTCTGGAGGATGTTTTGATAATAAAATCAGATAAGTAAAAGCTTATATATGAGCATAGAATGCAGCACAAAATGGGATTTCAGTGCATGCTTACTGAATTAGATGGAGATTTATCCACAATAATTGCACTAAACAAATTGGGTTACATATTTGAACACAATCTGCAAACTTCAGGTTACTAAGAAACAAGGTCTATAATTTTTTTTTTTCAGAGCAAAGCAGCAAGAAAATTCAAACACTGCTCCTGTACCATCTCCTTTTTTCTGATTCTTCATTGTGGGAGAAAAGAATACAAAGGTAAAACAGGATCCTCTAACAGCTACATTATAATGACCAGAGTTGTCCAGTCCCCCTCTTTAAATGGAAAACTTAAAGGAAGCTGCAGGAAAATGTGAGAGAAACAACTTTATAAAAACCAGGTCTGCAGAATAGAATAGAAAGCCCATAAATGAACTCACAATCTTTTGGTCAACTAAACTTCGACAAAGGAGGCAAGAATATACAATGGAATAAAGATAGTCTATTCAGCAAATGATTTTGGGAAAACTGGGCAGCAGCATGTAAATCAATGAAGTTAGAACATTCCCTTACACCATACACAAAAATAAACTCAAAATGGATCAAATGTTTAAACATAACACAAGATACAATAAACCTCCTAGAAGAAAACATAGGTAAAACATTATCTGACATACAGCTCAAAAATGTTCTCCTAGGGCAGTCTACACAAGCAGTATAAATAAAAGCAAGAATAAACAAATAGGACCTAACTAAGCTTACAAGCTTCTGCACAGCAAAGGAAACCATAAGTAAAACAAAACAAAAATATAAGGAATGGGAAAAAATTTTTGCAAAGGATGAAACCAACAAAGGCTTGATCTCCAGAATATATAAGTAGCTCATACTACATAATAAGAAAAAACCAACATCCCAATTCAAAAATGGGCAGAAGATCTAAACAAGCAATTCTCCAAGGAAGACATACAAATGATCAATAGGAACAAGAAAAAATGCTGAAGATCACTAATTATCAGAGAAATGCAAATCAAAACTACAGTGAGGTATCACCTCACAACAGCCAGAATGGCCATCATTCAAATGTCCACAAATGACAAATGATGGAGAGGCTGTGGAGAAAAGGGAACCCTCTTACACTGATGGTGGGAATGCAGTTAGGTGCAGCCACAGTGGAAAACAGTATGGAGATTCCTCAAAAGACTAGGAATAGACATAACATATGACCCAGTGATCCCACTCCTGGGCATATATCAAGAAGGAACTCTACTTCAAAAAGACATCTGCACCCCAATGTTCATAGCAGCACTATTTACAATAGCCAAGAGATGTCAACAGCCTAAATGTCCATCAACAGGTGACTTGATGAAGAAGAAGTGGTATGTTTGTACAATGGAATACTATTCAGCCATAAAAACTGACAACATAACTCCATTTGCAGCAATATCGATGCTCCTGGAGAATGTCATTCTAAGTGAAGTAAGCCAGAAAGAGAAAGAAAAATACCATATGAGATCTCTCATATGTGGAATCTCAAAAATTTTTAAAATGAATATAAATACAAAACAGAAACTGACTCATAGACATAGAACACAAACTTGTGGTTACCAAGGGGCAGGGCGGGGGGAGGGACAGACTGGGAGTTCAAAACTTGTAGATTCTGACTGGCATATGCAGAATATATAAACAAGATTATACTGTATAGCACAGGGAAATATATACAAGATCTTGTGTTACCTCACAGTGAAATGTGTGACAATGAATGTATGTATGTTCATATATAATTGAAAAATTGTGCTTTACAGTGGAATTTGACACAACATTGTAAAATGACTATAACTCAATAAAAAATGTTTTAAAGAAACAGACCTGTGATTTCTTAGCTGTGAATAAGTCACATAATTTTTAACATCAAATTAACAAACTGCAGCTATTCAATCCTGTTCCAGGTTGGTTTTCAAAATATGATCTACAGAAAAAAAATCACCCAGAGGGATTGTTAAACCTAGGTTGTGTATGTACAAAATATGCTACAAATGATTCCAATGTTCTTATGAAAAACAAACCCACAAATGCGGGGGCGGGGGTTGGGGGACAGGGGAAGAGAGAGAATAAGAGGGAGGAAGAGGGAGCCAGAGAGACAGAAAGAGAAAGATAGTTTTGATGTGATCGTAATGTTTAAGAAATAAAGATCAGGGGTGAGGGGACTAAATTTATCTCTACATAGAGATTTACAGAGCTCTCACTGTGAGCTTTCTTAAATTGACTAATAGAAACATTAAAAAGAAACAATCTCTATAGATGACAGTTCCCTATAACCTCCTTGCCAGGGACTGTCTTATTCTCTGAATTCTAACGCCAGCCCACAGAGCTTGACAGAGCAAGACAGGCAGGCCCCCAGGAGGACTCTCTCAAGGAGAAGCACATCGAGGGGGACGCAGTGTGTCTGGCTGTCACTTTGCAGCTGCTACTGGTCCATACAGAGAAGCTGAGCTTCCTTTGAACTAAAGCGAGCCACAGACCCCTGCATGCCAGACAGCAGGCCACTTGCCCTTCCTCAGGTGTCACTTTGAATCTGAAATCAATCTTGCTAACTACTACATACAGAATAGATAAGCAACAAAGTCCTATTGAACTATATTCAGCATCTTGTAATAACCTATAATGAGAAAGAATATATATATATCAATCACTGTATTGTACAGAAGAAACTAACACAGCATTGTAAATCGACTCTATTGCAATAAAAACAGAAAAGACATCAATTTTGCACTGCATGTAAAAGACAAGGACATACCTGCTCCACACACTGGGGATAAAAGAACGGTTCTCAGTGCCTCTCACACCTTGCTCACTAGCTCCTCCTACCAGTCTGACTCTCCTTCATGAAAGCTAAAAAAGAGCGAGGAGGTTCATCTTTTCTTGGTCCATCTAGTATGATGGTAATAAAACTGAAGCTGAAAGCAAAAGTAATTCATGCTGTTTTTCAGTTAGCAGAGTCATACTAGATCCACTGATTACATTTCGAATATGGTTGTGTAGTTCATGGTGAGAGGAGATTAGAAAAAGCTATTTAATAGTCACATCTTAACACATGCCACTGCTTTCTGTGGGCTGCCCTGCACTGGAAGGTCTTCATAGCCCCCCTTCTTGATACATCTCTCCCCCCGTGTAAAGTTGCCAAAGGCGGCTTAAGTTTCCTTAGCAAACAAGAAAAATAGAAAATCCATGGCACAAATGTAAGCAAGGCTGTATACAACAAGTATATTTCAAGCATTTTCCTCTTGGCGGGGATTCCTGGGTATTTTTGTTAGTAAAGGGCTTTTAACATTTTACATCTTTTCCTTAATATATATGTTTAGCTAAATGAAAATCTTTTATCATAATTAGAAAATAAAGATTAAAGATGGAAATGAACAACCCTTCATTGTATTATCTGGAGATGCTAACTATTGGCATTTTGCTCAGCATGCCTGTACTTCCCTAACACATGGACCCTCTCCTAACATAGATACCCTATTTCCACAGGAATTTAGCCAATTGGACCAGTTCCAAAGGGATGTATTTGGTCAGATAAGAAAGTGACTGGGTGCACACATTTGTGAGAAAGAAAATGGAGCAGCGTATAAGGGAAAGATGAGAAGTGCAACAGGGAGATGTCCAAGGAAGCCAGACTGTGAGGGTATAGGGAGTACTTCTCCTTCCTCCTCTTCTCCACCTTCCTCAGCATTCTCCGTGTCTATGGAACTTCTTCATAAAAGGCCAGATAGTAAATATTTTAGGCTTTTTGAGATATAGGGTCTCTGTCACAACTATTCAGTGAAAGCATCCATGCAATAGGTAAACAAATGGGCATAACTATGTTCCAGTAAGACATTGTTTACAAAGGTGGACAATGGGAAGTCATCCTGGTTTAAGTAAATGTGGTGCTACGATATACCAGGGGTTGTCATCAGCTCATATACGGATCATTGTCTTACAAGCCAAGTAAAATGGTCCAAGTCCAGAATCTCAGGCTGAGTGTCTGCTTCTAGTGCCATTTGGGTTAAACAGTGTCTAACTATCCTCATTGTCTTGGAGCAGAGATGCAGAAAAGGAATCTGTGTACTGTCCATGTGTCTATGCATCATCCACATGGGTTCCTGCCTGGTCCCCAAGCCATGCATCCACACATCTATGCCAGTAACTGTCTCACTCCCAACAACATAGCACTGCCAGTAACTCCTAGATCAGCCAAAGAGAAACAAAACGTGATGGAATACACTCAGTGGTAGTGAGGAAGAGGCTGGTTTGGTGTGTGACATCTGCCCAGGTCTGCAGGCCTCTGTGAGTGTGGGAGGAAGCCTGACATCTGGATAAGTGTCAAGGTGACTGTAAACTCAATTTTGGAATGGGGAATAGGAAGACACCAAGCAGCTATATGGGTATTTTTCAAATTCATTTGAGTTGGTAAAATATCCACTCTGTTTTCAATTAGTCTTTTCCAAATGTGGTAGTCACTTTTAGGGTCCCTACATTTCCAAAAATCCACAGAAGGGCAAAAGAAGCCTAAAGCTGAGTGATTATAGAGAGTTTAAGGGCTAGAGTGGGAAGGGGAAATTCTGATAAGGGTGGATTGAGGGTTGAAGTATATAGTTATGGGAACATTTAAATAGACCTCAGGATAGAGTTCTATTAGATTTGAAGGGGAACATGTTAGCATCTCCAGTCTTGGAATAGCCAGTATCCTTTCCATTTGGCTTTTAAACAGCCAGAATGAAAGTGTTGCATGGGATACAAGTAGGAACCAGGAGTAGCTTATCTAATAATTCTTGAACTATTAGCACCCATCAAGTTTCTCTTGTGTTATATTATATTGGGGGATCTTGGGGGGGGCATGGACAGAACTACTTCTACTTACCATAGCATTCTATTATGGGGTTCTCCACCTCATACATGCCCAATTTCAGTTAAATTCCTTGTCTAGAAAGAAGAAAAGTCCTGTCCACTAATTGACTTAAGTCCACAGTAAGATTGGTACTAGGTTGAAGAGGACAGAGAAGCTTAAGGAAGTCAGGTAAAGTCATTAGAGGTAACAAAAGTGAAAGAAATGAATAGGAGACCTGTGAAAGGAGTCCTGCAGTATCACAATGAAGTATAATACCCCAATCCATGAAGTTATTGGAGTAGTTGTTCTAAGAGGAAAATTGAGTTGACACAGAAGGGATCTTATAGATATACTGAGGGGCTGGGAGGCAAACTATGAGGGAAATTATCAAAACCCACCACTGGCAGTTTGGTGACTTTGAAGAAGGTGCCAGAAAAGGAAGCAGTGTTAAAAGTGGAATATGTCACTCCAAAATTAAAGAGAAATGTGGTAGGGTGCCCTTCAACTCACAAGGGTAACCTCACCCTGTGAATTTAGTGGGAACTGTGGTCAAAGAATGCTTGCTTCCTCAGAGCTAAGTTAGTATTCCTCTTGTGTGTTTTGGGGGCTTTTCTTTCTATTTGGAGTCTAGACAGTCCAAAATCCAGTGAAATTTTCTTTGTAATGCCAGCAAGTATTCTGTTCAATGGAAGCCCATATTATGGGGTCCTGTCTTTGTTCAGATTTTTGCAATTGTTTTAATTGTAAAGCCATGTGATTTGATAGTGAATTTTCTATCTTTTAGAAATGTTACCCTCACAATGCTGAGCTGATGTCTGAAATTAAGGCACCTCAGCATTTTAACAGTGGACTTTTTTTCTGTCATGAAGCTCAAGTCTTATATCATTCAGAAAGCTGTGGCTAGAGCAAAGGCTACTTTAGTAATTCAGTTCAAGCCTTGACTGCTCTTTCCAAATAGTTTCTAATTGCTGGTGTTAATTTGCCACATTTCATCCTTCAGTTGTTTACAATTTTGAACACAGGACCAAACGATTTTAACAAGATAAAACTTGGAATGGCTTCTAACCCTTTTTCTCTAACTCTTACTTTCTGACTGATCTCAGCAGTAATTTGAGACCCCTCCAGGTCTTCCAAGATAGTGGTCCATTTAGCTTTCTGAAACCAAAGAAAAGTATCACCACAAATAAGTGGATAAGTTGATATAAGTTGGGGGAATCTCAGAGAGTAAGCAGCCAAGGCTTCTTGACTTTTTGCATAGTTTCCCTCTTTCCTTTTGGGACTTGGGGAAATCACTCGCCATGCAATTTAATTGAAGACAAAGGTTTAAATGCTACTTTCTCAGTTTGTTTACGGTTGGGAGTAGGTGGCATGAGTGGTTTGAGCATTGTCTCCAGAAGGTGGAGATCCAACAGATTTATTCTCCATAGTAAGCTGAAAAGCAGGAGATCATTTTGAGGGGGGAACTAAAAGAGAGGGTGAAGAGGGAAGAATGGAGGCCCTGGAGGATAGGGCATATGGGATTGTGTTTGAGCAAGCAAACTCCTCTGCTGCCCTCTTGTGGATATCTGTGGCTGAGCAGCCAATCATCAGGCTCCCACTAACGAGCAACTGGTAGGTTGCTTTCCTCCGTGACAGTAACCAGGATGCTGAATCAGTCATAGCCACACTTCAAAAAGATTAACCAGGGAGGCCGAGGGTGGGAAGGGATAGACAGGGATTTCAAAATTGTACAATAGATAAACAAGATTATACTATATAGCACAGGGTAATATACACAAAATGTTATGGTAGCTCACAGAGAAAAAAATGTGACAATGAGTGTGTGTATGTCCATGTATGACTGAAAAATTGTGCTGAACACTGGAATTTGACACAACATTGTAAAATGATTACAAATCAATAAAAAATGTTAAAAAATTAATTAATTGCTTTGTTTGTTTTTTTGTTTGTTTAGGCTCAGCTAGTCTTCTGTTGTTGGTAGCTTATGAGAATTTTCCCCTATTTTCTGTCCTAGTCCCAAGGTTTAGAGTCAAGGAAGAAAGCAAAGCATTTCACAAATGTATGAAGCTGTTCCCTGCAAAGAGCTCCTGGATTGTGACTAGGTGGGATCAGAATGGTCCTTCTCAAGTGTCCAGATTGAACTTCATTCAGGGTGCCAGGGAGTTACTGAGCTATTTCTGCTGTTTTTTTTTCCCTCCAGGAGGGTGCTAAGCATTTAAAATATCTATATCTATATCTATGTCTATATCTATATCTATATCTATATAAAAGTCACATGTTCATTTGTACTTTGGGAAAAACAAATAGTGAGAGAAAGAGAAAGGTCTCCTGTGATGTCAACACAGTGACAAGCTGTTGGTGGTTTGCATTGTATCATCCTGTGTGTACATGTATCTTTGAAGAGTTGTATCCTATTAGAGAAGATGTTCTAGACCCCTCTTTTCACACAGCACCATAATTGCAAACATGTTCCTCAGCCGTGCTCATCTTTTTCACCTGTGTAGCCATCCTCATGCTCACATCAGTGCCTTTACACTCTGCTATCACTTGTGAGGATGGGAAGATTTAAGAGGTGTCCCCCGTGGCAGCTCCTTGTTGTCACTCAAGCCTCAGCTCCAATACTGCCACCCCAATGTAACCTTCCCTCTCCCTCAATCTAGGGAAACTCCTCTGTCATTTATTATTTCCTTCATGCCATGCACCAGTCCTATCGGTAATGAATTTGTTCATTTATTTGTTGGCTTGTTTTTGGCTCTCCCCTGAGAGAAGAAGCCTTCTCTATTTTCTTTATCACTCTGTCCTCAGGGCTTAGGGTAGTATTGATGCCAAGAACTTGCCTGGGTGGTAACTGTTCACTGATTGGCTGAATTCATTCTGTGGCTGGAACAACTGTACTAAATGTGTTAAAGTGATTTATTTTTGCAGTGCATTTAGATTGTACCCTGAGTTATAATATTTTTAACAGCATTGCAAGAATGCCTTTCTACACTTGGACAGTTCTTTTCTCTCTCCAAACATTAAATTGATACATTTTAAACATACAGAAAAGTGGAAAAGATAGTGCAATGAACACCCATATACCTTCCATTAAGATTTAAAATTTGTTAATATTTTGTCACGTTTACTTTCTCTCTCTACATACTTTTTTCGATGAACCATTTAAAACTTGTTTCATGACAATTCACAATACCCCTAAGTATTTCAGCATGCATCTCCCAAGAATAAGTATCTTTTCCTAAATAAACATTTGTTATTAGTGTAACTGGGAAAGAATGGTAATTTATAATTCTCTAATATAACCTGATAGCCAATATTTGAATTTCCCCAATTGTGTCTAACATACCTTTTTAGCTGTATCATTTATTTATATCTTTGAATCAGGGTCAAACCAAGTATCATGTCCTATATTTATTTGTTATATCTGTTTATATAAACCTAGAAGTATCATTTTGTGTTTTTAATGTGTTATTCATTTTAAAAACAGCATTGAATTTTAAAAGAAACTAGTTTTCATATAGAATATCCCACCTGTTTATTTTCTCATGGTGTCTTTTATATTGTTTTTCTTTCCCTATGTTTCCTATTACTGAAGTTATATCTGGATACCGGCTTAGGTTATGTGAATATAATCACTTATAGTCATGAGTCTTTTGGATATTAAAATTATCCCAAACTTGCCCATGATATGTCCATTTGGCATATTTGATATGACCTATTTGATATGACCTCACTAATCTTTGAGTGTACTTTTGTTTTCTGGCACCAAACTATATCATAGCCACATGTTGTGTTTTTCCCCTACACCTGCAATCAATCTGTGATTTCTCTAAGGAACATTGTTTGCTACATTTTTTTAAGTGAACAAAAATTTGAAAACAAAAATCTGGGTGTTGCATTTATTCATTATTTCTGCAGTACTGTTGCTTCAAAAACATTTTAGTGGGCCAAACTGCTATATATATATATTATATATATTTATATATATATAATATGTATACACATACACACACACTTTTTAATTTAATTTTTATTAAAGTTTAGTCAGTTTACAATGTTGCATCCATTTCTGATACACAGAATAATGTTTCAGTCATAAACACATACATATATTCATTTTCATCTTTTTCTTTATATGTTACTACAAGATACTTAATATATTTTCCTGTGTTATACAGTATAAACTTGTTTATCTATTTTATATATCTTAACAAGTTTTTAAGTGTGTAGTGCAGTATTGATAACTGTAGGCATAGTACCATACTGCAGCTCTCTGGAACATACACATCTTGTGCAACTGACAACCTAATGTACAACCAATCTCCCTTTCATCCTCTTCATAGCTCCTGGCAACCAGCATTTTATTCACTACATCTATGACTTTGACAATATTTAGGCACCTCATGTAAGTAGAATCATGCAGTATTTGTCCTCTGTGACCAACTTAATTCGCTTATATAACGTCTTCCGCTTTCATTCATGTTGTGTTAAATGGTGGGAATTCCTTACCTTTTTAAAGCCGAGTAATATTCCATTGTATGATTAGACCACATTTTCTTAATCTACTCATTTGTTACTGGACATTAACTGTTTACAGCTTTGTCTATCTTATAGATCTTTGTTCCTCTTTTCCTTTCTTGCTGTCTTCCTTTGTGTTTTGTTGATTTTTGTTAATTTTTGATTGTTTTCTCTTTTTCTTCTGTCTTCTCTGTTGGTATTTTCATGTCATGTGGTTACCATGAGGCTTGCATAAAATATCTTAGAGTTATGTCTCTTTTTAAACTGACAATAACTTGACTTCAATCACATACAAATACTCTACTCTTTTACTTCTCCAACTTTATATTTGTTGTCACATTTTACATATTTTTATATTGTGCATCCATTCATAACTTTTTATACTTATGTTTATTTTTAACACTTTTGTCTTTTAACTCTTATATCAAAATAAGCTGTGATTTACACACTACTATCACAGTGTAAAATATTCCATATTTGTTTATATATTTATATTTATCAGTGAGTTTTATACTTTGGTATACTTTCCTGTTGCTATTTAGTGTCTTTTCTTTTCAACTTGAATAACTCCCTTTAATATTTCTTGGTGATGAACTCCTTCAGCTTTTGTTTGTCTGAGAATGTCTTTATCTCTCCTTCACTTTTGAATACCAATTTTTTGGGATATAGTAGTCTTATTTTACAGTTTTTCTTCTATCAGCATTTTGAGTATATCATTCTACTCCTTTCTAGCCTATAAGATTTATGCTGAGAAATTCTCTCATTTCTGGGCTCACTATCCTGTTCCATTGGTCCATATGTCTGTTTTTGTACCAATACAATGCTGTCTTGATGACTGTAGCTCTGTAGTATTGTCTGAAGTCTGGGAGAGTTATTTCTCCAGCCTCTTTCTTTCTCTTCAGTAATGCTTTGGTAATTCTAGGTCTTTGATGGTTCCATATAATTTTATAATGATTTGTTCTAGTTCTCTGAAATATGTCCTGGGTAATTTGATAGGGATTGCATGAAATCTGTACACTGCCTTGGGTAGTGTGACCATTTTAACAATATTGATTCTTCCAATCCAAGAACATGGGATATCTTTCCATTTTTTAAAGTCTTCTTTAATTTCCTTCAGCAGTGTTTTATAGTTTTCTGTATAATTCTTTCACCTCCTTGGTTAGATTTATTCCTAGGTATTTTATTATTTTGGGTGCTATTTTAAAGGGGATTGTTTCTTTACTTTCTTTTTCTGTTGATTCATCATTAGTGTAAAGGAATGCAACTGATTTTTGAACATTAACCTTGTGACCTGCTACCTTGCTGAATTCTTTAAACAGATCTAGTAGTTTTTGTGTGGACCTTTTAGGGTCTTCTATATATAGTAACATGTCGTTGCATATAGTGACACTTTTACCTCTTCTCTTCCAATTTGGATCCCTTTTCTCTCTCTTGCTTGATTGCTGTGTCTAGGACTTCCAAGACGATGTTGAATATGAGTGGTGATATTGGGCATCCTTGTCTTCTCCCAGATTTTAGTGGGAAGCTGCTGAGTTTTTCACCATTGAGTACTATGCTGGCTGCAAGTTTGTCATATATAGCTTTTATTATGTTGAGATATGTTCCATCTATATCCACTTTGGTAAGAATTTTTATCACAAATGGGTGTTGAATTTTATCAAATGCTTTTTCCACATCTATTGAGATGAGCATGTGGTTTTTGTCCTTTCTCTTGTTGATGTGATGTATTACATTGATTGATTTGCATATGTTGAACCATCCTTGTGTCCCTGGGATGAACGCCACTTGATCATGATGTATAATCTTTTTTATGTGTTGTTGGATTCTATTTGCTAATATTTTGGTGAGGACTTTGGCATGTATGTTCATCAGTGATACTGGCATATAATTTTCTTTTTTGGTAGTGTCTTTGCCTGGTTTTGGTATCAGGATGATGATGGCTTCATAGAATGAGTTTGGGAGTATTCCCTCCTGTTCAGTCTTCTGGAAGAGTTTGAGAATGACTGGTATGAGTGAACCCACAAACTTTTGGTCAACTCATCTTCAACAAAGGAGGCAAGAGTATACAATGGAATAAAGACAGTCTCTTCAGCAAATGGTATGGAGGAAACTGGACAGAACATGTAAAGCAATGAAGCTAGAACACTCCCTTACACCATACACAAAAATAAACTCAAAATGGATCAAAGACTTAAACATAAGACAAGATACGATAAACCTCCTGGAAGAAAATATAGGCAAAATATTATCTGACATACATCTGAAGAATGTTCTCCTAGAATTGTCTACTCAAGCAATAGAAGTAAAAGCAAGAATAAATAAATGGGACCTAATGAAACTTACAAGCTTCTGCACAGCAGAGGAAACCATAAGTAAAACAAAAAGACAACCTATGGAATGGGAGAAAATGTTTGAAAATGAAACTGACAAAGGCTTGATCTCCAGAATATATAAGCAGCTCATATGACTTAATAAAAGAAAAAACCCAATCCAAAAATGGGCAGAAGAGCTAAACAAGCAATTCTCCAAGGAAGACATACAAATGATCAATAGGCAGAAGAAAAAATGCTCAATATCACTAATTATCAGAGAAATGCAAATCAAAACTACAATGAGGTTTCACCTCACATCAGTCAGAATGGCCATAACTTAAAAATCCACAAATGACAAGTGCTGGAGAGGCTGTCGAGAAAAGGGAACCCTCCTTCACTGCTGGTGGGAATGCAGTTTGGTGCAGCCACTGTGGAAAACAGTATGGAGATTTCTCAAAAGACTATTAACAGACTTAATATATGACCCAGGAGCCCCACTCCTGGGCATATATAGAGAAGGAGCCCTACTTCAGGATGACACCTTCACCCCAATGTTCATAGCAGCACTATTTACAATAGCCAAGACATGGAAACAGCCTAAATGTCCATCAACAGATGACTGGATAAAGAAGAAGTGGTATAGTTATACAATGGAATACTATTCAGCCATAAAAACCAACAACATAATGCCATTGCAGCAACATGGATGTTCCTGGAGAATGTCATTCTAAGTGAAGTAAGCTAGAAAGAGAAAGAAAAATACCATATGAGTTCGCTCATATGTGGAATCTAAAATTAAAAACAAAACAAATAAAAAGCATAAATACAAAACAGAAATAGACTTATAGACATAGAATACAAGCTTGTTGTTGCCAAGGGGGTGGAGGGTGGGAAGGGATAGACTGGGATTTCAAAATTGTAGAACTGATAAACAAGATTATACTGTATAGCATGGAGAAAGAAATACAAGGTCTTATGGTAGCTCACAGTAAAATATATGTGACAATTAATTTATATATGTTCATGTATAACTGAAAAATTATGCTCTACACTAGAATTTGACACAACATTCTAAAGTGATTATAAATTAATAAAAACGTTAAAAAAAGGAAATTCTCTCATAGTTATGGGTTCTCTTGTATGTGACAAGTTATTTTTTTTAATGAATCTTTGTAAAGTCTGTCTTCATCTTTGATTTGACAATTGCTTATAATGTGTCTCAGTGTCGAGTTTAAAACCATTCCCTTTGGATTATGCTGTATTAATATGGATATTTATTTCCATCCATAAATTTGGGAAATTTTCAACCATTATTTCTTTCTAATAAACTTTCTGTCCCTTCTCTCTCTCTCCTCCTCCCCTCATACTGTTCTAGTATTTCCTTCCTTCTACTCACTTTGGGCTTTCTTTGTTTATTTGTTTGTTTGCTTTAGTTTCTTTTGGTGTAAAGTTAGATTGTTTATTTGCTTTCTTGTTTCCCAAGATAGGCCTTTATAACTATACATTTTTGTCTTAGAATGATTTTTGCTGTGTCCTATAGATTTTGGAATGCTGTATTTCTATTTTAATTTGTTTCAAGGTATTTTTTAATTTCCTCTTTGATTTCTTTGTTGACTCATTTACTTTTTTAGAACCTTGATCTTTAGCCTCCATGTGTTTGTGGCTTTTTTTTTTCCAGTTTTCTTATTATAATTGATTTCTAATTTTATACCGTTTTGGTCAGAAAAGATGCTTAATATAATTTCACTCTTCTTAAATTTATTGAGTTTTGTTTTGTGGCCTCACATGTGATCTATCTTGTATAATGCTTTATGTGCATTTGAAAGGAATATGTATCTGCTGCTTCTGGGTGGAATGTTCTGTGTTTATCTATTATGTTCATCTGGTCTGAAGTATTGTTTAAGGTCATTGTTTCCTTTCTGCTTTTCTGTGATCTAGCCATTGATGAAAGTGAGGTGTTAAAGTCCACAAAAATTATTGTATTATTGTCATTACTATTATTATCTTACTGTCTCCCTTTGTGTCTGTTAATATTTGCTTTGTGTATTTAGGTAATCCTATGTTGGATGCATAGATATTTACAAGTCTTGTGTACTCTTTTAAAAAATATTTTATTTATTATTGTATGATTTAATTATTTAATTTTGGGGGCAGGGTAATTAGGTTTGTCTATTTTTAGAGGAGCTACTGGGGATTGAACCCAGGACCTCATGCATGCTAAGCAAGAACTCTACCACTTGAACTATACCTTCCCCCCATAAAATTGTTATATCCTCTTGTTAAATTGATCCCTTTATCATTATGTAATGCTCTTCTTTGTATCTTTTTACAGTCTTTGTTTTAAATCTATTTTGTCTGATGTAAGTATTTCTACCCCACCTTTCTTTTTGTCTCCCTTTGCATAGGATATATTTTGCCATTCCTTCACTTTCAGTTAGTGTGTATCTTGATCCAAAGTGAGTCTTTTGTAGGCAACATATACATCGATCTTGTTTTTCATATGTTCAGTCACTCTATGTCTTCTCTTTGGAGACTTTAGTCCATCTACATTTAGAGTAATTATTGATAGGTATGCAATTATTGCCATTTTGTTAATTTCTTTCTGGTTGTTGATAGTTCTTTAAAACTGATTCTGCATTAATCTCAATTTGGTTCTGGAACACCCATTTCATATAGTTTAGATTTTCTTGCCTTATCCTCTAAGATGCCTCAGTTCTCTTCCATATCTTCTTCTCCTTCTCCTCCTACTTCCTCTTCTGTGCTGCACTCAGGATATTGTATTTTGATTTGTCTCCCAGAACAGCAGTTCTCTTGTCAGATGTCTCTAATCTGCTTTTAATAATATATTTTGGGTTTTTAATTTCAGCTATTCCATTTTTCATTTAAAGACTTTTCCATTCCTTTTGAAATTTGCTGTCACTATATAATTTTCTATTACTTGCAAATATTTTAAAGTTTGTCTTTTATTTGTTTAAACAGAGAAAGCTTATGAGTTTGTAATCTGTATTCAATAATTTTCAACATTTAAATTTTGTTAGTCACTTTATTCTTTTTTTTTTTTGGAAGGGTGTTTGCTCATTGTTTCCTTTTGAGCTAGGCAATTTTTAAATTGTTATCGCTATTTAATTTCTTTTAAAATTTCTTGTTGGAATTGTAAGATGAATAGGGTAAAATTATCTTCCATTGTGAAGGATTCATATTTAATTCTTTAAGGTGCCTGTGGATATTACCAGTCCAGAGTCATCCTAAACCAAAATTTTGGCTTGAGTTCCTGGACCATCCAAGAGATGCAACCCTGTAGTAACTATATTTACTAGCTTCTGTATTTAATGGTTTGGCATCTTGGGACTTTGCAGTCCCTGAAGAGACTGATCAATCTGGGGTTAGCCTATTCTTTGAAATAGTAAAGGACTCCCTTGCAAGTGTGTCTTTTGTAAAAAACCAACCAATCAATAGGCTATATTCCAGCCACCTCCTCTATCAGCCTTCACACTCTGGGCCACTATCCAACTGCTCTAATCACCTGAGGATCAGATATCAGTCAACTATGGACACCCCCATACCATACAGCCTGCTGAAATTATTCAAACTAACCAATCTTAACCTGACTACTTTGCTTCACCCCTTCCCTTTCCCCTTTCAGCAGCAGCCACAATAAAGCTCTTGCCCAGGTTTCACCTTGCTCACTCTGCTCCTTACTGACCCTGGTACTTTCTCGTGTTGCCCCACATTGTCATGGCATGCCCTCTCCTCTTGGGAGCTGTGAATAACAAACCATCTTTTCCATGACAATCATCTCCTTATCTGTTGGCCTCACCATATTTGAATAATAACAAAACATACACTTTAAAACAAACCCCTGGCTGCAAATAAATATGATAGCCATGAATCTTTTTTTGCTTCTCTTCTCTCTCCTTTCCATACTGTAGCAAATCAACATTGAATATAATGCATTCTGAGTGAGGGAAGGCAGATTCCCTTCAAGTTCACACTTTCTTTGTAGGTGTACTCCAGTTGTTTTCATCCTTGGCTTGCAATTAAAATCACTTGGGAAGGAGGCCTTAAAAAAACACTCATGCTTAGCTCCAAGTCCAGCTCTGTTAAATCAGACACTCTGGTGATGGTCCAAAGGTCAAGTGTGAGCATTTTTAAGACCATCCCTGTTGATGTTTATGTACAGAAAATGTTAAGAATAACTAGTTTAGTCTTTCAATATTTAAAGGAGGTCTCCCATTAGACCGTGTCTGTCCTCCTAACACCTTCTACTGACAAAGCTGAACGTTGCCATTTTGCCAAGGAAAAATACTTGAGGAGTTAAGCTCTATTTTTTCAGAATAGAGAATAAAGAGTAGACTTGGAGTTGGGAAGTCAATGAATTGACAAATAGCACAATCACATTGAGAATCACACAAGGTGTATAGTGATCACATTTAATATATTAACATTGAGCAAGTTTAGCACAGTTCCAGGAATACAATAAGTGATTAATATATATTATACTGTTATTATATTTTCTAATATAACATATAGTTTTATGTATAATAAAACCCATTCTAGTTTTATTATCAAATAATGCTGGAATTCTAATTAACGACTCTATGATGTGTGAAATAGTGGATAATTTTCAGGAGAGATGAGATAGCTTCTATTCCCTTTAAGCTGAAAAAAACAAACAATGCACAGTTATTCATTTGCCTCATATAGTTTAGGGAGTAATCTGATCTGAAGTTATTTTTTGAAGTGAAAGTTTAAGCCCTTCAAAATGCAGCAAGAATTCTTTACTAGGGCTCTACTATGGGAATTTCAAGCTTGGAATTTTTAATGTTCAAGCAAAACATATTTCTTCATTAATAAAGACACTTTGCCATTGAAGCTTCATCACCTTTTGTGTTGAATGGAACTGTTGTCATTGCATTAACCTTCAGTGTTCTTGAGAGGCAAGAATATAGAATTATACATCCCATTTTATATTGCTTTTATTTCTCATAATTGGTTAATATCATGTTATTAAAACCTGAGTCCTTTACCTTTATTTTTTTCTTTTCTCCTTTGATATTTTAGTACATGCATTTTTACATTATTTTTAAATTGAGATATAACTGGCATATATTACTTTCAGGTACACAAAATCATGGATTTGAAATAGATATAGTATATATATATATATCATATTTATGTATTTGATACAAATGATCACAATAAGTCTAGTTAACATCCATTGCCACAAATAGCTATATATATTTTTTCCTATGATGAGAATGTTTAATATCTACTCTCTTAGCAACTTTCAAATATATAATACAGTATTATTCACTATGGTCATTTAGTACATTGCATCCCCATAGACTCTTTGGGTGAGCTCTGACTTTTGAACTCTGGCTGCTTATCTCACACCTTCAAAATTGATGGCACATTCCTTTGTTTGCCAACAGCTTCCATGCTCCACTTACCTCACTGAGTTCCCACTTTCCCTTGAAATTTGGCCTAATGATGTCATTCAGTACTAGTTTAATATTTTTATTGCTTTTGAAAACATACATTTCCTTAATCCAGAAGCTTAAATTATTTTCAGTACAAGGCTTTGTCTGAAAGTATTATTCACATTTGGTCACTCTATTTCCCAATTCTTAGGCTTCAGTTATTTCCAATTCTCATTGATCATCCTCTTGCCTCTTTTCTCAAATGTACTGTAGCAGAGCATTCCTGGTACCAGTAAGCTTACGTCTATGTCCTGCCTCGAGTGCCTTTCATCTATTCTGTCTCAGGATTTTCTTTAAACTGTGAAAGGCAGCTCATTTTGCAAAGGCACAGCCTGAAAGTTTAGGGGTGTTAAAGACATCTACAAAAACTCTCAATCAATGGGAAATGTGAGTTGTTGGATAAATCTCCACATTGCCCTTCAAAGGGATACTTCTGAAGTGCATTCTTTGTAGTTCTTCAGAATATCCATTTTGGGATTGACCTCATTTCCCAGAAGGGGAACCAGTCCCATAACTCGCCTTTCTTGACTTTTCCATTTTCCCTGTCTTACTGTCCCTTTTTGCCATCTACACCTCTCTGGATTCCTGTCATCACTTCCCAAATAAGCCACATACATCCAAATATCTTTTGCTGTGAAATTGTCTCTCTATAGGAGCTTAAGATCTTACTACTTCTCTCTTCATTTCAATTCACCTTTAAAGAAACTACATTATAGCTGTTTATGTTAGGAAACATATGATGGCAAAATTATTATTGCATGCATGGGATATATTTGTATATGTGGATTTCTACTTCACTATAATTGAATTTCTATAAAATCTACATTGAATTTATATTGAATTCTGTAAAGCACTTTTCTCAGGGAAAGTTCACACATTACTGGATGGATGATGGTTTTGAGTTACCACATGATGGCAGGGTCAGTAAGCCATTACACCTTAGGTTTGGCCTTGTGCAGCACCCGTGGGAACTGTGTTGTTCTCTAATCTGTGCTGGGGATGAACAGACCATGTTGCACAAGTGTAGGCAGAAGTACCCCTGAAAAGTCTGTTATAACCTTCACCAATGCCCCACACTCTCAGCCCAGCTGAGGTCACCTTGACATGTACCCAGATATCAGGCTTCCTCGCTCACTCACAGAGGCCTGCAAACCTAGGAAGATGACACACGGCCAAACCAGCCTCTTCCAAACCACTACCACTGACTATATCCCATCACTTTCTGTTTCTCTTTGTCTGGTCTAGGAGCTACTGGCAGTGCTATGTTGTTGGGAGTGAGACAGTTACTTGCATAGACATGTGGATGCATGGCTTGGGGACCCAGGCAGGAACTCACATGGATGTTGCTTAGACAGAATGACAGTACATCTGCACCTCTGATGCAAGACAATAAGGATGTTTAGATACTGTTTAACCTTGATGGCTACTTGTATACTCCTCCCACAGTACTTCTTAATAGCAAGAGGTTTTCTACAAGGGCAATTATCATCACAACTTTAGATGACCTTGGTCTGGATAAGTATTGGCCTCTATATCAACGTTTGATATCTGTCTTATCCACTTTTCTGCCATGGTATTGATATGGTTGCTTTGAAAATATTGGACTTTCCAATAAATTGTGTAATGATAAAAAGTCCTCATAGTTGGCACTTTGCACCAAATACTGTAGTCTGCTTTCCCCAAAGTAGGGACACTCTCCTGAAGAACCACCATATAATGTGCAATTGAGGAAGTGATATGCTTTCCACATTATTATTTAATCCGTAGGCTCACTTCAACTTTCACCAGTAGGTCTAACTGCTTGTTTCCCTTTTTTTTTTCTTTTTCTAGAATTGTTACTGAGATTCTCTCCTTTTTACAACCTTGATGGATTTAAAGCATACACGATAATCACTTAATCTGGAAGAACTTTTCTTTATGGCTTTTTTCACTAGGGATCTTTTTAGTGTGTATTACTATCATGCATTGTATCAGTACTACATTCCTGATTATTTTGATTGTGATTAAAAATACATAATATGACACTTAAATCATTTTAAATCATAACATTTAAATCATTATAAGTACACACTTTTGTGGTATTAGCTGTCTATAGATAATTGTATAAACAAACTTAGTAACATGAGTACCTCCTTTAAGCATGGGAGATACCAAGAAAATTGAGTAATTCCCTGAAATGGCCCAAGACATCACTTGAAATACCATCTTCATCTAAAACCAAAAGAAACGAAGGGTATGTTCATTGTACAGATTTAAATCTTAGCCTTCTCCATTAATAACAGTGTTTTGTTGTTGTTGTTGTTGTTGTTGTTGTTGTTGTTGTTGTTGTTGTTGTTTGAGATTTAGTCATTTTTCTATTCCTGGCACAGAGGGGGACACAACCTTTCAAATGGAGATTTCCATTATAAATATAAAATTGCCTCAAAAAGGCAAAATTGACTTGGGTTTCAGAGAACCTCATGGTTCTTTTTTAAGAAATCTGTCCATTGTAATCTTCAAGCTAAAGGGATCTATGTTATAGTGTAATTTGCCATCCTTCACATGGATTCATGCATGGAAGGATATCCTCATATTATAAAGAATTTAGGCATTATGAGTAGAGTTGTTGTGCATAATTGCAGGCTAGGTTTTGTTTGGACACTTTCAAAGCAGTTGTCTAAATACTAAAGACACACTGTTGGGTCCTCAGGTGAACTTTGACTAGCTTTGGAAAAAACTGCCAAACTGTCTTTCAAAGTAGCAACACATGGATTCCTCCAGCAGTGAGGGAGAGTTCCTGTTTTTCTTCATTCTCTATAAATCACAGGTAATGTCAATTCTTTGGAGTGTAGTGGTTCTAATAAGTGTGCATTTCTATATCATCATTTTAGTTTGTAATTCCTTAATGGTATATGATTTTCTTTGGAAAGGTGTTTGTTAAGATCTTTGCCAGTTTTTATTTGGGTTGTTTGTTATAAAATTTTTGATGTAATTGTGTCCAAATCCTTAATCAGTTATGTGTTGTGTAGATTTATTTTTCTCAGTGTGTGGTTTGTCTTTAGGTTTTCTGAATAAGATCATAAACAATGTTTAAATTTTTATTTTTTTTAAATTCCATGATACAAATTTTACTTTTGTGGATAGATTTGGGGATTTTTTTTAAAATGTTCATCACTTAGACCAGGTTATGTAGATTTTCTTACATGTTTTCCTTTAGAATATTTATAGATGTGCATTTTTATAATTGTATGGACAATTTAGAGTGCACTTGGTAAACACTGAGTGGTTGCACCTGCAGTTCCCAGCTGGTCAGAAGGTGGCTCCATGCCCACTCTCTGACCCTTGAGGTGCACGTTTCTCACTGAGGGGCTTGGCTCCTTGTGGAGCTAGTGGAGGTTGGGCCTCTTCAGGACCCGTCGTGGTTTCAACTTCAGGACAACGCTCAGGTAAGTACACACAGGCAGGAGCCAGACTTCTTCAGGAACCAACAGGAGGCAACATCATGAGAGTAAAAGATGTGGAAAAAGTGGGCAGAAGCTTTCTCCAAGTGGTTACAGCCAAGGGTTTCCATTTTCAGAGGATCCAGCAGAGAAGGGGGTTTATATGGGAACTTGTGGAGTTTACTCTTAATTTTGTGTGTGATGTTGACAGTGTCTCGTGTCATTTTGGGGGGATATGGTTTCCGGTGTTCTTGGCACCATTTATTGAGGATAATGTCTTTCCCCATTTTGTGTCCTTAGCTGTTTTGTTGTGAATTAACTGACGACATAAACTGGGTTTATTCCTGTGCTCTCTATTCTATCACTCTGGTTCATGTGCCTGTTTTTGTGCCAGTACCACACTGCTTAGGTGACTGTAGCTTCATCATGTTCTGTGAAGTCAGTGAGAAAGATGCCTCTAGCTGTTTTCTCCTTTCTTAGGATCATTTAGGTTATTCCGAGTTCTTTGTTCTACACAAATGCTAGGATTTCTTGGTTTTTGTGTCCATAAAAAAAAGCTATTTGAATTTGATAGAGTTTGCAATTAATGTGTACACTGCTTTGGCTTGATGAATGTTATACCAATGTTCTTCTAATGTATGAGCACAAATTTTGTGGATGTGTGTTCTGTATCAATTTCTTTATCACTGTTTTATAAGTTTCCATGTGCAGGCCTTTCACATCCTTTATAATTTATTTCTAGGCATTTTCGTTATTTTTTAGTACAATTGTGAAATAAGTTTGTTTTAGTAATTTACCTTTCTGGAACTTATTAGCATATAGAAAGTCAACTAATTTTTCTTTTTTTTTAACATTTTTTATTGCTTTATAATCATTTTACAATGTGTCAAATTCCAGTGAAGAGCACAATTTTTCAGTTACACATGAACATATATATATATATACTCATTGTCAAGTTTTTCTCTCTGTGAGCTACCATAAGATCTTGTATTTATTTCCCTGTGCTATACAATATAATCTTGTTTATCTATTCTACAATTTTGAAATCCCAGTCTATCCCTTCCCACCGTCTGCCCCCTTGGCAACCACAAGATTGTATTCTATGTCTATGTGTCTATTTCTGATTTGTATTTATGCTGTTTGTTTGTTTGTTTTAGGTTCCACATATAAGTGATCTCATGGTATTTTTCTTTCTCCTTCTGGCTTACTCCACTTAGAATGACATTCTCCAGGATCATCCATGTTGTGCAAATGACATTATGTTGTCGATTTATATGGCTGAATAGTATTCAATTATATAATTATACCACTTCTTATTTATCCAGTCATCTGTTGATGGACATTTAGGCTGTTTCCATGTCTTGGCTTCTGTAAATATTGCTGCTATAAACATTGGGACACAAGTGTCTTTTTGAAGTAGGGTTCCTTCTGGACAGAGGCCCAGGAGTGGGATTCCTGGGTCATATGATAAGTCTATTCCTAGTCTTTTGAGGAATCTCCATACTGTTTTCCACAGTGGCTGCACCAAGCTGCATTCCCACCAACAGTGTAGGAGAGTTCCATTTCTCCCCAGCCTCTCCAGCATTTGTCATTTGTGGATTTTTGTATGATGGCCATTCTGACTGGTGTGAGGTGATACCTCATTGTAGTTTTGGTTTGCATTTCTCTGATAATTAGTGATATTGTGTATATTTTAAGAATTGATTTTTCTGTATTGATATTTTATCATACAACTTTTCTAAACTCATTTATTTTTTCAGTTTTTTTTTTTTGGTGGTTTGTCTCTGTAACAGCATCTTCAGTATACCCACAAAAGGAGCAGTCATAATCATAATGATTAGATATAAAAATGTCAGGTCTAAGTGTAAACTATTGGATGGCAAGTCAAGGGAAAACTTGAGTACAAAATAATATATACAAAATTGTTAAGAAATACCAAAGGAGAACATAGTTGTAAATTAAGAAGTGTGACAAATACAATCAGGACATGAAGCAGGCACACTCATGCCATCACTCTACTCTAATAGTGATAACTTTTTATAGCCCATTAGCAAGTAAAAGTAATTAACGAGGAGGTGATTCATGACAATGTGAGCACACCAGAGAGTGTGCTTTGATGCATTAAAGTGTAGTTGAAAGAAAAGCACCTGGTTTACACCCAGTAGATTCCATACTTCATGAAAAATTTGAACTAAAGCCAGCCCAGGCTTCCTACCATATTCAACTATCATAAGTAAATTAGAGATTTGTTTAACAGTTAATATATTGAAGATAGAAAATTAAATCTAGTAGTATAAAGTACCATTAGGGAAAGATGAAATAAGTTAAATACCTTGAAACCAGAGGATGTATTTATGAACAGTTTACTGTAACAAATTCATCTATATGGTATAATAGAAGATTTATGAGTAGAGGTAATAAGCCCAACAAGTCTGATGATAACAGGTTGTTCAGAAAATAATTTTAGTTCAATTTTAATTATTAATTAAAAACAAAACTGTTAATACAATTTAATATAATTTTAAAAGTTACAGGTATGTAGATGCAGGATATAAGTTTCTCTAGAGAAGAAGCATAAACAATGCTGTAGTTTGCTTAAAAGCAGCCACCAATTAAGAAAGTATTCAAGGTTAAGAACACATTCATCTCAATATCAATAGCAAAATAATAAACCTCATAATTTAATACTGGACTAATCTATTAGTTAGTAAAAGCAATACTATTCATATTGTTAGCAAGAAATATTTATCCTTGCATAAGCTTATATCAGGATGAATCACTTACTGATGGTTAACAGCAAAATAATCCCTAACCAATACTTAATTATTTTTAAAAAACTGTTAGTCCAACACAGGTTTGCATTTAAGAAATGACTTTGTAAAAGGAAAAGGAACTTTGTAATCACATGTCCTGCATGTTTACCAGGAAGGTTACCTCTAGCACTTCTAATATTAGAGGTACTGCCTAACAAAGGACATATTTAATGGCCATGGTTTCCTGACACTGAAAATGTAGAATAATCACTTGTTTTCTAAATAAGCAGCTGGGAGAATGGCACAAGGTTTTTACTATCTCTTTTCATCAGTGAAATTGACCTTCCCAATAAGAGGTGGGAGCCATATAAAATGAGAAGATCCTTTGGTGCTTTATGTGTTTAATCTATAAAATAAATAACTGAATCTTAACGGATAGCATAGCTTTTAATGGGTTAATAATTTTGGTTGTGGTGGCCCCAATGAATATAACAAGCTCCAAGTGATTAAAATTTAGACCAGCTTTTCAAAATGCTGTAGCATGTATTGATCCAATACATTGATTAACAGAAAAAAGTACTCTAAGAATAATAGCTCAATTCAAAAGTAGAATTCATTTCAGCAATAGATTTTATACCCTCAGAATTGGATCAGAAGATCCCAGTGTTGTAACTGGTGAAAATGCTTCATTTAATGATTAAAGTTCTGTGAGATATGAGTTCAGACTGGATTGATCCCAATAAGTTTGTATGTATTACACACTTGTCCCAGTATGAGAGGACAAGAGAATTAAGGGTCACTTTATAAAAGCACCATCAAATTAATTGGTGATACAGTAAAATTTTAATAATTTATACATACCCTAGTGTAGAACATAGTTTGCTACGGTAGCAGAACACAACAATTGCATCAAACATAAATCTTTATTTCCTCAAGGTTAAGTCCTCTTCCTAAGAACAGGTTTATAATCTACATTCTTTTACTAAGTATTACAGGTTTGCTCACTGTGTCACTTTTCACATTAATTAAAGGGAATTCCTAGGTTCTGGAAATTTAGAGAGACCCAAATATCATCAATTTATGTATATTATTGCACCAATGCTGGCCTTAACCATGGCTTTCACATTAGCAGTTCCTCTTAACATAACTTATCCACTATCCACTGATGTAAACTTAGGCACACTTCTTATACTGGCTGTATGAAGCCTAGCTTCTTATTCCATGCTCTGATCTGGATGAGTATAATATTAAAAATACACACTAATCAGAGCTTTATGGGCAAGAGCACAATCTCAAATAATGTAAACTAGCAATTATTGGTTTATCATTCCTACTGATAAATGGATCATTTATACTCTCAGTTATTAAACAAGAATACATATGATTAATTTTCCCCTCCCAAACCCTAGCTAGATTTTTTTTATATTTACCTCTACTGTAGCAGAAATCAACAGAGCCCCATTTTGATTTAACAGGAGAATCAAAACTTGTATATACCTTCCATGAAGAATATGTAGCAGGTTTATTTTCTCTGATCTTTATAGATGAATATGTCAGTATCACTATAATAAATGGTTTCAAAATTATTCTATTTTTAAGGGCATTTCAAAATCCCTAGATAACAGAATTATATACAGCCAAATTAAATACAGCCAATGTTATTATTCAAACATGCCTCCTAACAATATCCTATGAATTTGAATATCCTACACACAATTTTGAGATGATCATCTTATACATCTCTTATTTTTTAACATTTTTATTGAGTTATAGTCATTTTACAATGTTGTGTCAAATTCAAGTGTAGAGCATAATTTTTCATACATACATGAACATTTATATATATTCATTGTTACATTATTTTCCCTGTGAACTACCACAAGATCTTGTATATATTTCCCTGTGCTATACAGTACAATCTTGGTTATCTATTCTGCATATGCCTGTCAGTATCTACAAATTTTGAACTCCCAGTTTATCCCTTCCCATCCCTCTCTCCCTTGGTAACCACAAGTTTGTATTCTATGTCTATGAATCTATTTCTGTTTTGGATTTATGTTCTCTTTTTAGATTTCTTTTTTATACATCCCTTATTTATGAAAAAAATTAACACAAAGACTAGCTCTATGTATATGTTTCAGTACCTGTCAATGCATCAGGCATCCCACTACAAACATAAGAATTATGTCTGACCAAAGAGTTTTTGTTTGTTTGTTTTGCTCTGCTTTTAGGGGGGAAGTAAGTAGGTTTATTTATGTATGTTTAAATTTATTATTATTATCATTATAATCATTTAAAATATTTAATATATTATTATTATCATCATCATCTAAGCATACAATCTACCACTGATCTATACCCTCCCCCAAAATAGTTCTTTTAAAATAGTAAATAAAAGAGGTCTAATCAGTTCCTAGAATCATAGGAATTAATCCTACCCCTAAGAATTTTAAAATGTTCATGCTACCACATTATACCACATTCTATGGTGAATATAGTCTGTTAAATAAACTATCAGGCACATACACTAAGAGTATTGTTTTACATGTTTAGTATATTAGTAAACCATATTTTTACTGTCATTCTACTGAACATTATCTCAGGAATCATTATTTTAATAAAAAGCTCACATGGTACTAGTATTTCCATTCTAAAAGAAAATTAAATGCACAAGTTATAGAAGCAACCAACAAGTATTTTCTAACAAAAACACCACATCAATACTATTTATATTGGATATTATTATTAATCTAGTATACTCCAGTCAATGAACAAGTACAAAATTCTTTAATCTAAGAGCATTCACCATTTTTACAATAGCCCTAGACATAAAATTGAACTTCCCCCATTTCTTTTCTGAGTGATTGAATTTATACAGGGCATACGTCATACAATAGAGCCAATCTTATTAATGTGACAAATGTACACCCCTATGTGTTACACCAAATCTCACTGCCCACTAAACATACTATTCATCAAAGCTGTATTATGAAGTATCATCAGCAGCTGAGACAGACTAACAAAACCCACTACAAAATGTATAGCCTGCTCATCAACTGTCCATATAAGATGAATAAAAGCTATTACAATGTGTAATCCAATCATGACAACCCTAAATGCACTAATTTGCATCAAAAACTCTGTCAACTTACTATTTATGCCCTGTGCATGGACTGCAACAGTATCATTATCACACACATAAAATAAAACTCTTCTGATCACAATTTTTATCCCCATCATCATATTGTCTAATGTGGTCTGCCACCAGTATAAGGGTTTTTCCTCAAATGAGTAATAACTCAAGATATAACAAAATTCATTAACATCAACCTACAAACATTAATATTCCTTGCAGCATTATTCAACATATATTTGTACTTCTGGCTAAAATCCTCCAAGGCACTACCTATATTTTTATCAGTAAATTATAAAAAAAATGAGATTTTAAACATAGAAAACAACACTCTGATTATTACTAATCCTACCAGTCATAGGATTACTGCCTTAATATAAACGGTATCAGTGCTTAAGTATGGATTCAGGTTGTACACACCAACAGTCTTCAAATGTTTAAGGAAGTACAATTTCATTTCTGAAAATACAGATTACAAGAGTTTGCACTACATCAATTGAAGCCAATCAAACACTTTAATTAAGGAAAATACTTAGTAGATTGGTGGGCTTCCACTACAGGAAGTTTCAGTCAGCAGATAAATCTTCTAGTAAACCTTCTTCAGTCTATTTCTCTCTAGATCGCTTTGGGCACTCCTTCCATGTTTAGTTTTGTTATCAACATGGGATGTCTTCTTTTTTTAAGGTTTTATTTTATTTCTTTTTGTAATGTCTTTTCCATTTCAATTTAGTAGTCTTACACCTTGATAAAATTGATTCTTAAGTATTCTAGTAATATTGATATTATGTAAAATATAATTCTGTTAAATTATTCTTGACATTATTCATTGTTACTGTGTACAAGAAAGAAATTCTGATAAATTGACAATTTGTATTGTCTACTTGCTGAAGTATTTGAGTTGCTTACAGCTTAAAAGTTGAGCTACTTAATGAATTGTTCATGATTTCAAGATTTATATATATATATATATGATGATGTCATCTGATTGGTGAATAGATTTGTTTTTATTGTAACAATTTTATTTGTTGATACTTTTACTGTCTTTCACCCTGGCTTTTTGTGGAAGTTCCAGGAAAATAGTGAATAAAAGTGTTGAAAGGAAACCTCTGGGCTTTATTCCAGATTTTTATTTACTGTTTCTTATAATGCTGTGTATCATACTAAGATAATTTGTTTCTACCCCTATTTTCAAGAGTGTTTATTCCATGAAGTAAGAGTGGAGTTTTTTAACGTTTCTTGTGATCAATTGAATCAGATTATGTGATTTCTCCTGCTGTAATATTGTTGTTTATTATACCATTTAGTTTTATGTTAAAATTTAAGACATTGTTTGGTTTAAAATGTTAAAAAATTATAAAATCTTCTGTGGAGACATTTGCTTAAGGTGCATAATCTTTTTATTGTGTGGTTAAATTAAGATAAGTAGTACTTTAGGTAAGTGGAGGAATCGAATTTAATAGGCAAATTGATTGTTTTTGTGATGTTTCTGTGGGATTTTATTCCGTCAAGATAGACTTAGTTTATTCCAAGAAAATAGGATTAAGGGATGAGGGGTAGAGACAGGGTGAAAGTAAAATAGTCAGTGGTAAGGGTTAGGCAAAGGGTGTTAGGGGTCAGTGCTAGGGAACAGGGGTCTGGGGAAGTATTGGATGTTTATGTCATGAGTATGGGCTGTGGTTGGGTCTATGGGCAAGAGCTGGGTTAGGCATTATGGGTCAGGGCAAAGGTCAAGGTCTGGGTCATGGTCTAGGTCAGGGTCTAGGGTTTAGTGTCTAAGGTCAGAGTCAGGGTCTGGGTCTGGGTAAGGGTCAGGGTCAGGGTTTTAGGGTTCAGGTTAGGGTGTGAGGGTTCGGGTTCGGGTTCAGGCTAGGTTGGGGTTTGATTCGGGGTTGGGGTTGGTGTTGTAATCAGGTTAGGGTTAAGGTTAGGGTCAGGGTTCAGGCTTATGGTCAGCGTTCAGGCTTAGGGTCAGGGTTCAGGTTCAGGGCCAGTGTTTTGGTTCAGGGTCAGGGTTAGGGCTAGGGCTCTGTCTATGGCTAGGGTTATGGTAAAGGCTTGGTTTCAGGTTAGGGTTTAGGGTCAGGGTTAGGGTAGGGTTAAGGTAGGATTAGGGTTAGTGTTAAGGGTAGAGTTAGGGTAAGGTCCAGTTCAGCATCTTGGTCTGGGTCAGGGTCTGGGTCAGGGTCAAGTTCAGGGGTCAGCATTAGGGTCTGGATAGGAGGTGGTGGTCAGTGTTAAGGTCAGTGTTTTTGGTGTGGGGACAAGTTTCAGGGACAGGTCCAGGTTCAATGTTGGTCAGAGTCATGTTCAGGTACTGGGTTTATGGTCAGGGTCAGCAGATGGGGTCAGGGCTTCTGGGTCAGGGCTTGGATAGAGCTAGTGTTAGGACCAGGGCTAGAACTAAAACCAGGGCCAGGGTTAGGGTTTGTGCCAGAGTCAGGGCTAAGGTCAGGGTCAGGTTCAAGTTCAGGGCTAGTGCTGGGATAGGGTTAGGGCTCAGGGTACAAGTTTAGGGCACGGGTATGTAGGATGCTGGCTCAGGTGATGGTTAGGGTACATGTTCGTTTTTAGTATGAGGTTGAGGGAGAGGTTGAGGTTGAGGGAAAGGATAAGGGTGAGGGTCAGGATGAGAGTGAGGTTCGGGTTCAGGTTAGGGGACAGGGACAATTTTGTGGTTGGGGTTGGGTTTGTGTTTGTGTTTGGGGTTGGGGTAGGGTTAGGATTGAGTTTAGGGTTAGGGTTTGGGTTGGGGTTAGGTTTGGGATTGTGGTTGGGGTTGTGGCTGGGGCAAGGTTAGGGTTGGAGCTGGGGCTGGGGCATGCTCAGTGCCAGGGTTTAGGGATAGGAGAAGTGTTCATGTTTAGGGTCAGGGTTCAAGGTTAGGGTCTGGATCCCAGAATGGAACATGTGGAGAAGCATACATTCAGCTAGCCTAAAGGGCAAGGGTAAATATAGAATCACTCTCCCTGAGTTCTCACCATGTTTCCCAGAGCCGGTTTCAAGGTAAAGGCCGTTTGCAATGGAAAATCGAGTTGGAGAGTGTGCCTCCCCATATATACATATAGGTATGACTGTGTCAAAATCAATGAAACTCAGTGTTCGCAAAAAGGTAGGTGATGGATGGCTTTCACACACATTCAGTTCCGAGATTTATTTTTTAACATTTTTTATTGATTTATAATCATTATACAATGTTGTGTCAATTTCCTATTTAGAGCACAATTTTTCAGTTATACATGAACATATATTTCACATTTTTCTCTCTGTGAGCTACCATAAGATCTTGTATATATTTCCCTGTGCTATACAGTATAATCTTGTTTAACTATTCTACAATTTTGAAATCCCAATCTATCTCTTCCCACCCCCTGCCCCCTTGAAAACCACAAGTTTGTATTCTATGTCTATGAGTCTATTTCGGTTTTGTATTTATGCTTTTTTTTTTTTGATTCCACATATGAATGATCTCTTATGGCATTTTTCTTTCTCTTTCTGTCTTACTTCACTTAGAATGACATTCTCCAGGAACATCCATGTTGCTGCAAATGGCGTTATGTTGTCGGGTTTTATGGCTGAATATTATTCCATTGTATAAATATACCACTTCTTCTTTATCCAGTCATCTGTTGGACATTTAGGCTGTTACCATGTCTTGGCTATTGTAAAGCTGCTATGAACATTGGGGTGCATGTGTCATCCTGAAGTAGGGGTCCTTCTGGATATATGCCCAGGAGTGGGATTCCTGGGTCATACGGTAAGTCTATTCCTAGTCTTTTGAGGAATCTCCGTACTGTTTTCCACAGTGGCTGCACCAAACTACATTCCTACCAGCAGTGTAGGAGAGTTCCCTTTTCTCCACAGCCTCTCCAGCATTTGTCATTTGTGGACTTTTGAATGATGGCCATTCTGACTGGTGTGAAGTGATACCTCATTGTAGTTTTGATTTGCATTTTTCTGATAATTAGTGATATTGAACATTTTTTCATGTGTCTATTGATCATTTGTATGTCTTCCTTGGAGAATTGCTTGTTTAGATCTTCTGCCCATTTTTGGATTGTGTCATTTATTTTTTTCTTTTTGAGTCATATGAGTTGCTTATATATTCTGGAGATCAAGCCTTTATCGATTTCATTTGCAAAATTTTCTCCCATTCCGTAGGTTGTCTTTTTATTTTACTTATGGTTTACTTTGCTGTGCAGAATCTTGTAAATTTCATTAGGTCCCATTTATTTATTCTTGATTTTACTTCTACTAGGAGAAAAATTTTGATATGTATGTCAGATAATGTTTTGCCTATGTTTCCCTCTTATTGTATCTTGTCTTATATTTAAGTCTTTGATACATTTTGAGTTTATTTTTGTGTATGTTGTTAAGGGAGTGTTCTAGCTTCATTGTTTTACATGCTGCTGTCCAGTTTTCCCAATACCATTTGCTGAAGAGTCAGTCTTTATTCCATTGTATATTCTTGCCTCCTTCATCAAAGATTAGTTGACCAAAAGCTTGTGGGTTCGTTTCTGGGTTCTCTTTTCTGTTCCATTGGTCTATATGTCTGTTTTTGTACCAATACCATGCTGTCTTAATAACTGTAGCTCTATAGTATTGTCTGAAGTGTTGGAGAATGATTCCTCCAGCCTCTTTCTTTCTCTTCAGTAATGCTTTGGTAATTCTAGGTCTTTGATGGTTCCATATAAATTTTATTATGATTTATTCTAGTTCTGCGAAATATGTCCTGGGTAATTTGATAGGGATTGCATTAAATATGTCAATTGTCTTGTGCAGTGTGACCATTTTAACAATATTGATTCTTCCAATCCAAGAGCATGGGATACCTTTCCAATTTTTAAAGTCTTCTTTAATTTCCTTCATCAATTTTTTTTTAAATTTTTTATTGATTTATAATCATTTTACAATGTTGTGTCAATTTCCAGTGTAGAGCACAATTTTTTCAGTTATACATGAACATATATATATTGATTGTCACATTTTTTTCTCTGTGAGCTACCATAAGATCTTGTATATATTTCCCTGTGCTGTACAGTGTAATCTTGTTTATCTATTCTAAAACTCTGAAATCCTAGTCTATCTCTTCCCACCCCCTGCCCTCTTGACAACCACAAGTTTGTATTCTATGTCTATGAGTCTACTTCTGTTTGTATTTATGATTTGTTTTTTTGTTTGTTTGTTTTTTGGGTTTTTTGTTTGTTGGTTTTGTTCTGTTTTTTTAGATTCCACAGATGAGCAATCTCATATGGTATTTTTCTTTCTCTTTCTGGCTTACTTCACTTTAATGACATTCTCCACGAACATCCATGTTGCTGCAAATGGCATTATGTTGTCAGCTTTTATTGCTGAGTAGTATTCCATTGTTTATATGTACCACTTCTTCTTTATCCAGTTATTTGTTAATGGACATTTAGGCTGTAGGTGACACCTGCACTCCAATGTTCATAGCAGCATTACCTACAATAGTCAAGACATGGAAACATCCTTCATCATTGGTTCATAGTTTTCTGTGTATAATTCGTTAACCTCCTTGGTTAGATTTGTTCCTTGTTATTTTATTACTTTGGGTGCTATTTTAAAGGGGATTGTTTCCTTACTTTCTATTTCTGTTGATTCATAATCAGTGTAAAGAAATGCAACAGATATTTGAACGTTAATCTTGTAACCTGCTACCTTGCTGAATTCTTTGATCAGCTCTAGTAGTTTTTGTGTGGACCTTTTAGGTTTTTGTATATATAGTAACTTGTTGTCGGCATATAGTGACCCTTTTATCACTTCTTTTCCAACTTGGATCCTTTTATTTCTCTCTCTTGTCTGATTGCTGTGGCTAGGACTTCCAACACTGTGTTGAATAGGAGTGGTGATAGTGGGCATCCTTGTCCCAGATTTTAGTGGGAAGCTTTTGAGTTTTTCACCATTTTGTTCTATTGTGGCTGTAGGTTTGTCATATATAGCTTTTATATGTATATATGTTCCTTCTATACATACTTTGGTGACAGTTTTTATCATAAATTGGTGTTGAATTTTATCAAATGTTTTTTCTGCATCTATTGAGATGATCATGTGGTTTTTGTCTTTTCTCTTGTTGATGTGAAGTATTACATTGATTGATTTGCATATGTTGAAACACCCTTGTGTCCCTGGGATGAACAACACTTGGTCATGAAGTATAATCTTTTTTATGTGTTGTTGGATTCTATTTGCTAATATTTTGATGAAGATATTGGCATCTATGTTCATCAGTGATATTGGCCTATAATTTTATTTTTTGGTAGTGTCTTTGCCTGTTTGTGGTATCAGGGTGATGGTGGCTTTATAGAATGAGTTTGGGAGCATTCCCTACTTTTCAATCTTCTGGAAGAGTTTGAGAAGGACTGGTATCAGTTCTTCTTTGCATGCTTTGTACAATTCCCCGTTGAAGCCATCAGGTCCTGGATTTTTATTTATAGGGAGGTTTCTTATTGCAAATTAGATTTCATTTCTAGTTATCAGTTTGTTCAAGTGGTCAGTTTTTATTGATTCAGTCTTGGTGGACAGAATGTTTCCAGAAACTTGTCCATCTCCTGTAGGTTATCCAGTTTTGTTACATATAGTTTTTCATAATATTCTCAAATGATATTCTGTATTTCTATTTTATTTGTTGCAATTTCTCCATTTCCTTTCTTTTTTTGGCTAATTTGTGCTCTCTCTTTTTTCTTCTTTGTGAGTTTGGCCAGAGTTTTGTCGATTTTATTTACTTTTTCAAACAACCAGATTTTGGTTTGGTTGATTTTACCTATGGTCTTGTTAATCTCTATTTTCTTTATTTCCTCCATAATCATTATAATTTCCTTCCTTCTGCTGCCTTTTGGTGTTTTTTGGTCTTCTTTTTCTAGTTCATTCAGCTGGTGGGTTAAATTGTTTATTTGAGGTTTTTCTTCTTTTTAGAGGAAGGGCTGTATCGCTATAAACTTCCCTCTTAGCACTGCCTTTGCTGTGTCCCATAAATTTTGTGTGGTTATGCTTTCATTGTCATTTGTCTCAAGGTATTTTTTAATTTCAGCTTTCACTTCCTCATTGACTCATTGTTTTTTTTTAATAACAATTTGTTTAATCTCCAAGCTTTCCTTTTCTTCTTCTTTGTTTCTCTGTTGTTGATTTCTAGTTTCATGGCATTGTTGTCAGTATAGATGCTTGAGATAATTTCTATCTTCTTAAAATTGTTGAGGTTTCTTTTGTGCCCAAGTACATGTTCTACTGAGAACAAGAAATTTAAAAAAGAAAAAAATTCTATATTTTCCTTCCTCCCTCTCCCACTCTCAATGATTTATATGCCTTCTTTTATAATTTTGTGTTTATTTTATTTGTAATTCATGAGTTATCACCTTTCCACTTGTGAGTTTCTCATTTATGTAGCATCCTGCTGCTTTTCTATTTAGAATAGACCTTCCAATATTTCTTTTAGCATAGGTTTAGTGTTGCTAAACTCTTGTAGTTTTTTCTTGTCTGTGAAATTCTTTGTCTCTCCTTCTATCCTAAAGGATAGCCTTGCTGGATAAAGTATACTAGGCTGCATCGTTTTTTCATTCAGGGCTTTGAATATATTTTGCCACTCCCTTCTGGCCTGTAGTGTTTGTGTAGAGAAATCAGCTGAAAGTCTTATGGCGGTTCCCTTGTAACTCCATCTTTGCTTTTCTCTTGCTGACTTTAGGATCATTTCTTTATCCTTGACTCTGGCCATCATGATTATGATATGTGTTGGTGTGGGTCTTTTTGGGTTCTTCCTGTTTGGGACCCTCTGAGCTTCCTATACTTGGATATCTGATTCCTTCTTTACGTTTGGGAAGTTTTCAGTCATGATTTTTTCAAAAACCTTTTCAATCCCCTTTGATCTTTCTCCCCCTTCTGGGACCCCTGTTATGTGTAGATTGGGATGCTTTATATTATCCCATAGGTCACTTATGTCATTTTCATTTATTTTAATTTGTTTATCTTGTAGCTCTTCTCATTGGGTGCTTTCTATTGTCCTGTCTTCTAGGTCACTAATTCGTTCCTCTGCATTTTCTAGTCTGGTTTGCTCAGCCATTAGATCATTCCTCATCTAAGTCAATGAGTTTATCAATTCTACTTGGCTCTTCTTTATAGCTTCAATTTCATTTTTGGCATATTTTATTTCTCTAAACACTATCTCTTTTAGTTCCCTCAAAACTTTGATCACTCCTTTTTTGAAATGTTGATCTAGTAGGCTATCAATGTCTATTTCATTGATTTTCTTTCAGGCGATTTCTCTTGGTCTTTTAATTGGGGATGCTTTCTCTGCTTCTTCATCATGCTCATGCCTCTCTGGCACTGTGGTTTATGGAGTATCAGTTATCTATTGTTCTCCTTAAGGAATTTATCTATCTAATGCCTATGTAGGAATAAGACTTAGAAAAAAAAAGAGAGAAAGAATTTTAAAAGAATGGAGAAAAAAGGTTTGAAAAGAGTGTATAATGAATGATAGAAGAGCAAGTTGAAGCAGAACTGCAATCTGGTTGAGATGTCATTTAAAAACCTTTAAAAAAGGAGAAAAGTGGAAAAGATGTATCTGAAACCTGTGTGTAATCAATAACAGGACATCAAAGCCAAGAGAAATAAAAATGAATTAAGAAGTAAAAATTAAAAGGGTGATAGAAAATATAACAGGTAAAACAGTTTTAAAAAAACAAAAAAGGAGGGGCTCAGTGTTCTCCTGTAGACTGTGTGCTTTTGATGTGAGATCTATCTGTGTTTATCCTGTTTTGGAAGCTCAGCTTGCTATTTCCATAGGCCATCCATTGGCACCCTTGTCTGTGCTGCTCCCAGTGCCTGTCAGCAAGCAGATTGTGCCTCCTCCCAACACTGAGTCAGGTGCAGCTCTCCTTTGCTATGGGCGGGCATGTCACTGCCCCTCCCGATGCCACAGTCAGATTTTGCAGACTGGCCAGGTAGAAGGGTGGGTCACTCCCCCTCCCAGCACTGTGGTCAGGGGCTGCATTCCTGCCCAAAAGTCTGGGGCCACCCTCCTTCTCCTGGTGCCAGTCGCTTTGCTGCTTTGTGCTGCTGTGCTCTCTGCCTGGATCGGTGCTCCACAGGTGGTCTCAGGGAAGACTGAGGAACATCCCTGTCCCTGCCAAGGGCCAAAACCCAGCTCCTTGTTTGTCTTGGCAGAGTAAGTTTTCTGAGGGACCAGGACGGAAAGATCCTATCTGCCTCAGGCTGTTGTCAAGTCTCTTCCTGGCCCTTGAGTCTAAGTCCTTAGGTGCAGATGCAGGTTTTCCCTTAACCCCACTTGGTTTCTAAGCACCAGAGGATATGGTGGCTGTGCCTGAGGCCTGCCTCTCTTCACCTGAAAACTTTCCATGGGTTTTCATATATGAGGGTATGCATCCTTCCCCCAGGGCATATCAACCATGTTGTTTTATGGAGGGCCCAAGTTTTTCTGCCTTGTGCACCCACACCCATGTTGCACAGCCCTCTGCAGCCCCCTGGGGCTGCCTCAGTGCAGCTGCCCCCATCCTCCACCTGCCTTGGGCAGTCTGGTCCTGGCCCTGGCTGCTTGCCCGTGTCTCAGGCTGGGTGTTGTGGGGAACCCCTGTGCCTGTTTAACTTAGCTCTGTTGGTCAAGGGCTGCTCTGTACAGATCCGAGCCTCAGAGGCTCCCCCTCTCTCCTGCTAGTCTCTCAGTTGGAGAGGGGAGACCCACCAAAGTAGCACCAGTTCTTCTTTTCTGCTCCCTCCCCCAGGACCCATCCCACTCTTCTTTGCCTTTTCTTCTTCCTTTTTTCCTTTTCTCCTTTCTTTTTTCCTTTTCTCCTACTAGATTTTTGGAGTCTCTATCTTTTGAAGAGGACAATATCCTGTTGGAGTTCCACAGGTGCTCTGGTTGGCTGAGTGGGACTGTGGATGTGAGTCTTGGTGCATTTGTGGGAGAGGGTGAGCTATGAGTATCCTTCTACTCCACCATCTTGGCTTCCTCAGTTCCAAGATTTTAATATGTGAAGAGGCATACATTCAACTAGCCTAAAGGGCAAAGGTACATCTACAAACAGTTACTCTCATTTCTAACCATGTTTCTTGGGGCCTATTTCAAGGTAAAGGAATTTTGCAATAGAAAACGGAGTTGGAGCAAGTGCCACCCCTTATATATATAGGTAAGCCGGTCTCCATAAAACAGAATCTCTCTGCACACAAGGTAGGTGAAGGAAGGTTTCCACACACATTCAAATCCCAGAATAGAACATGTTGAGAAACATTCCTTGAGCTAGCCTAAAGTACAAGGGTACATGTAGAAACACTGACCCAGATTTTTCAGCATGTTTCTAGGTCCGGTTTCAATTAAAGGTAGCTTGCATTGGAAAACCGAGTTGGAGCTACTGCTTCCCCTTATATATATGGGTAGGCCTGTCTCCCTAACACAGAACCTGTGTTCCCTACAAGTTAGATGAAGGACGGAGTGCACACACATTGGATCCCAGAATGGATATGTGGAGAAGAATTCATTCAGGTAGCCTAAAGGGCAAGTGTTTCTAACACTTACCCATATTTCTCAGCTTTTTTTCCTATAGCCACACACATTCGGATCCCTATATGGAGCATGTGGAGAGGCACTCTTTCATCTAGCATAAAAGGCATAGGTACATTTAGAAACACTTATCTGATAACTCAGCATGTTTCCTAGAGCCAATTTTAAGAGAAAGGCAGTTCGCACTGAAAAACAGATTTGGAGTGAGTGCCTCCAGATAGGTCAGTTGCATAGTTCTTCTAACACAGAACACCTGTGTTCCCAACAAGCTATTTGAAGGAAGTCTTCCAGACACATTCAGATCCCAGAATGGAGCATGCAGAGAGGCATTCTTTCACCTAAAATAAAGGGCATGGGTACATCTAGAAACACTTACTCTGTTTTCTCAGCATGTTTCCTAGAGGCGGTTTCAAGGCACAGGCAGTTTGTGCTGGAAAATCGAGCTGGAAACAGGGCTTCCCCAAAGATATGTAAATAACATTGTTCTGCTAACCCAAAACCCCCGTGTTACCCACTAGCTAGGGGAAGGATGTCTTATATGAACACTTACTCTGCTTTCTCAGCATGTTTCCTAGAGTTGGTTTCAAGGGAAATTCACTTTGCACTGGAAATCCAATTTGGAGCAATTGCCTCCCGAAAGATAGGTAAGTTGCATAGTTCCCCTAACACAGAATTCCTGTGTTCCAAACAAGCTAGTTTAAGGCCGACTTCCACACACATTCAGATCCCACAATGAGGCATGTGGAGAGGAGTTCTTTCATTTAGCATAAAGAGTATGGGTACATCTAGCAGTAAATTCTCTGATTTCTCAGCATGTATCCTACAGCCGGTTTCAAAGGAAAGGCAGTTTGCTCCAGAAAACTGATTAGAAGCAAGCGCCTCCTGATGGATATGTAAATAGCATAGTTCTCATCAAACAGAAGCCCTGTGTCCAAAGCAAGCTAGATGAAGGACAGCTTGCATATACATTAGGATCCCAAATGGACAATGTGGGGAGGTGTTCTTTCATGGAGCATAAAGGGCATGGGTACATCTAGAAAAACTTTCTGTGATTTTTCAGCATGTTTCCTAGAGCTGGTTTCAAGGGAATGGCACTTTGCCCTGGAAAATTGTGTTAGAGTGATTGCATCCCCATAGATATATAACTAGAATAATTCCCCTAATACAGAAAGCCAGTGTTCCCAAAACTCTGAGGGATGGCTTCCACACACATTCGGATCCCAGAATGGAGCATGGGGACAGGTGTTCTTTCAGCTTGCATAAAGGGAATGAGTACATCTAGAAATAATTCTTCTGATTTCTCAGCATGTTTACTACAGCCAGTTTCAAGGGAAAGGCAGTTTGCACTGGAAAACCGAGTAGGAACAAGTGCCTCCCCATGGATATGTAAGTAGTGTAGTTCTCATGCCACAGAAACCATGTGTTCAAAGCAAGCTAGATGAAGGATCGCTTTCACACACATTAGGATCCCAGAATGGAGCATGTGGAGATTCGTTCTTTCTTCTAGCATAAAGGGCATAGGTATCTAAAGATACAGTTAGTCTTAATTCTCCACATGTTTCCTAGAAGCAGTTTCAAGGGAAAGAAGATAGCACTGGAAAACCGAGTTGGACTGAGTGCCTCCATATTGATTTGTAAATAGAGTATTCCCCTAACACAGAAACTCTGTGTTCCCAAGAAACTAGTTGAAGAATAGCTTACATACACATTTGGATCTCAGAATGAAACATGTAGAGAGGCATTAAGTTCATCTAGCATTTAGAGGATTGGTACATTTAGAAACAATGACTCTGAATTCTTAGCATGTTTCATAGGGCCTGTTTCAAGACAAAGGTAGTTTGTGCAGGAAAACTATTTTGGAGCGAGTGCCTCCCATCAATCTGTAGGTAGCGAGTTCCTCCAACACAGAAACAATGTGTTCCCATCAAGCTTGGTTAAAGAAGTCTTCCACACATATTCAGATACCAGAATGGAACAGGTGGAGAAGAGTTCTTTCTTCTAGCTCAAAGGGCATGGGTACAGCTAGAAACAATTACTCTGATTTCTCAGCATGTTTCCCAGAGCCGGGTTAAAAGGAAAGGCAGTTTACTCTGGAAAACCAAGCTGGAATGTGTGATTTCCCCATACGTTTGTAAGTTGCGAAGCTCCACTAACACAGGAAATATGTGTTCCCAACAAGCTAAGTGAAGGACAGCTTCCACACACACTTGGATCCCAGATAGGAACATGTGGAGAGGCGTTCATTCATGTAGCATAAAGGGCATGATTAGATTTAAGAACCATTACTCTGATTTCCCAGCATGTTTCCTTGAGCCGGTTTCAAGGGAAAGGAATTTTGACCTAGAAAAATATGTAGGAGTGATTGCCTCCCAATTGGTCTCTAAGTAACATTGTTCCCTTAATACAGTAACTATGGTTTTCCACCAAGCTAGATTAAGGAAGTCTTCCCAACATTCGGTTCCCAGAATGGAACATGTGGAGAAGTGTTCATTCATCTAGCTGAAAGGCATATGTACATTTAGAAACATTCTGAATTCTCAGCATGTTTCCTGGAGCCGGTTTCAAGGGAAAGGCAGTTTTTCCTGGAAAACCGTGTTGGAACTATTGCCTCCCCATACGTATGTAACTTGTGTATTTCCCCTAACTCAGAATCTCTGTGTTCCCAACCAGATAGTTGACGGACAGCTTCCACAGACATTCGTATTCCAGAATGGAACATGTGGTGAGGCGTTAATTCATCTAGCAGAAAGGGAATGTATACATCTAGAAACACTTTGATTTCTCAGCATGTTTCCTAGAGCAGGTTTCGAGGGAAAGGCAGTTTGCCTGGAAAACAGAGATGGAGCAAGTGCCTCCATATAGGTTTGTAAGTAGAGTAGTTCCCACAACACAGGAACTATGTGTTCATAACAAGCTAGGTGAAGGAGGCCTTACACCCACATTTGGATCCCAGAATAGAACTTGTGGAGAAGTGTTCATTCATCTTGCACAAAGGGCTTGGGTACATCTAACACAAACACTCAGATTTCTCAGCAAGTTTCCTAGAGCCGGGTTCAATGAAACAGCAGTTTGTGCTGGAAAACATAGTTGTAGCTCCTGCATCCCCATATGTATTAATGTAATGTTGTTACTTTAACACAGAAACTATGTGTTCTGAACAAGCTATGTGAAGGACGGCTTGCACACATATTCCGAACCAAATAAGGAACTTGTGGACTGGCATTCTTTCATCTAGCACAAAGGACATCTGTACAGCTATATACACTCTGAATTCTCAGCCTGTTTCCTAGAACCAGTTTTAAAGGAAAGGCAGTTTGCACTTCAAAACCGAGTTGGAGTGATTGCCATGACATACATATGTAAGTAGCGTAGTTCGGCAAACTTCAAAACACTTTGTTCCCAACAAACTATTTGAAGGAAGGCTTCCACACATATTCATATCCCAGAATGGAGATGTGGAGAAGCATTCTTTCATCTAGCATAAAAGGCATGGGTATATCTACAAACACTTACTCTGATTTCTCAGCATGTTTCTCACAGCCGGTCTCAAGGGAAAGGCAGTTTGCAATTCAAAACCGAGTTGGAGCGAGTGTCTCCCAATAGATATGTAAGTAGTTTAGTTCCCCTAACACAGAACACCTGTGTTTCCAACAAGCTAGTTGAAGGGCGGCTTCCACACACATTCGGATCCCAGTATGGAGCAAATGGAGAGGCTTTCTTTCATCTAGCATAAAGGGCATGGTTACATCTAGAAATACTTACACTTATTTCTCAGCATCTTTCCTACAGTTGGTTCCACGGGAAAGGCAGTTTGCCTGGAAAACCGTCTTGGAGAAAGTGCCTCCTCATCGATAGGTAAGTAGCGTAGTTCCCATAAAACAAAACACATGTGTTCCAAACAAACTAATTTAGCAGGACATCCACGCAGATTCAGATCGCAGAATGGAGAATGTGGAGAGGCATTATTTCATCTACTATAAAGAGCTTGGGTACATCTAGAAACAAGTTCTCTGATATTTCATCATGTTTCCTAGAGTTAGTTTCAACAGAAAGGCAGTTTGCAATGGAAAACAGTATTGGAGCTAGTGCCTCCCCATAGATAATTAAGTAGAATACTTCCCCTAACATAAAAACCTGGTATTCCCAAAAAGCTGGATGAAGGACGACTTCCACACACATTAGGATTCCAGAATGGAGCATGGGGATAGCTATTCTCTCATCTAGCATATAAAGCATGGGTATATCTAGAAACACGTACTCTGATTTCTCAGCATGTTTCCTAGGGCTGTTTTCAAAGGAAAGGAAGCTTGTGCAGGAAAAACTAGTTGGAGCAAGTCCCTCCCCATAAATAAGTAAGTAGCATAGTTCCTCTAACACAGAACACCTGTGTGACCAACAATCTTTTGAGAGCAGCTTCCACACACATTCAGATTGCAAATGGAGCATGTGGAGAGGCACTATTTCATCTAACATAAAGAGCATGGTTATATCTAGAAAAACTTACTGTGATTTCTCAGCATGTTTCCTAGAGCCTTTTTAAAGGGATAGCTGTTTGCTCTGGATATATGAGTTGAAGTAAATGCCTCCCCATAGATATTTAAGTTGTGCAGTTCCCAGAACACAGAACATCTCTGTTCCCAACAAGCTATATGAAGGAAGGCTTCCACACTCATTTGGATCCCAGAATGGAGCATGTGGAATGCCATTCTTTCATCTAGCATAAAAGGCATGGGTATACTAGAAACACTTAGTCTCATTTCTCAGCATATTTCCTACAGCTGTTTCAAGGGATAGGCCATTTGCATTAGAAAACCTAGTTGGAGCGAGTGCCTCCCAATAGATAGGTAAGTAGCGTAATTCCCCTAACTCAGAACACCTATGTTCCCAACAAAGTAGTTTAAGGACGGCTTCCACACATATTCAGATGCCAAAATGGAGCATGTGGAGAGTCGTTCTTTCTTCTATCATAAAGGGCATTTGTACATCTAGTAATAGTTACTCTGATCCCTCAACATGTTTCCTAGAGTTGGTTTGCAGGGAAAGGCAGTTTGTGCTGGAAAACTGAGTACCAGCAAGTGCCTACTCACAGATATTTATGTAGCATAGTTCAGTTAACCCAGGAAAACTGTGTTAAAAATAAACAACCTGAAGGACAGCTTCCACACACATTGAGATCTCAGATATGAGCATGTGGAGAGTGGCATATTCATCCAGCATAAAGGACCTGGGTACAAGTAGAAACAATGACACTGATTTAATAAAGTGTTTCCTTCAGCTGGTTTCCAAGTAAAGTCAGTGTGCACTGGAAAGCCGAGCTGGAGTGCCTCCCTATAGATATGTAAGTAGCATAGTTCCCTCTCATCAAAAATTCGGTATTACAAACAAGGTAGGTGAAGGACGGCTTCCACACACATTCAGATCTGAGAATGGAACAAGTACAGAGGCATTTCTGCACCTAGCATCAAGGGCTGGGCATCATCTATAAAGACTGACTGTGATTTCTCAGATGTTTCTTAGAGTCACTTTGCAAGGAAAGGCAGTTTGTGCTGGGAAAACGAGTAGGAGTAGCTTCTTCCTGTAGAAATGTAAGTTGCTTTGTTCCCCTCAAGCAGAAACTATGTGTTCCCAACAAGGTAGGATAAGGACGATTTCCACACATATTCAGATCTGAGAATGGAACAAGAAGAGAGGCATTGCTGCATGTAGTATCAATGGCTGGGGAATATCTGGACACACATACTGTGATTTCTCAGCATGTTTCCTAGAGCTGGATTGTAAGCAAAGGCAGTTTGCACTGGAAAACCGAGTTGGAGTGAGGGGCCCCCATGGATATGTAAGTAGCGTATTTCCCCTCAAGCAGAAACTCTGTTCCCAAGAAGGTAGGTGAAGGACTGCTTCAACACACATTCTGATCTGAGAATTAAACAAGGAGCGAGATTTTGCTCCATCCAGCATCAAGTGCTGTGGGACATCTGGAAACACTCACTGTGATTTCTCATCATGTTTACTAGAGCTGGTTTGGAAGGAAAGGCAGTTTGTGCTAAAAAACTAAGTTGGAGCGAGGGCCTCCCCATAGATATGTAAACCATGTTCTTCACTCAAACAGAAACTCTGTGTTCCCAACAAGTTAGATGAAGGGTGGCTTCCTCACACACTCAAATCTTAGAATGGAACAGTGAGAGAGGCTTTGCTGCATTTAACACCAAGGGCTGGAGGTCATCTAGAAACACTGACTGTGATCTATCAGCATGTTTCCTTGAGCCTGTTTCCAAGAAAAGGCAGTTTGTGCAAGAAAACTAAGTTGGAGCTAGAACCTCCCTATAAACATGTAAGTAGCATACTTCCCCTCAGGTAGAAACTCTGTGTTCCAAACAAGGTAGGTGAAGGACGGTTTCCACACACAATCAGATCTGATAATGGAACAAGGAGAGAGACGTTGTTACATCTAACATCAGGGATGGGGGATATCTAGAAATAATGACTGTGATTTCTCAGCATGTATCCTTGAGCTGGATTGTAAGGAAAGGCATTTTGTGCTGGAAAAAAGAGTAGACGTGAATCCATTTGAGTAGATATGTAAGTAGAATAGTTCCACGCAAGCCAAAACACAATGTTCCCTACAAGGAAGGTGAAGGACGACTTCCACACACACAGATCTGAGAATGGAACATTGAAAGAGGCGTTGCTCCATCTAGCATCAAGTGCGAGCAGATATTCAGAATCACTGACTGTGATTTCTAAATATGTTTCCTAATGCCGGTTCCCAAGGAAAGGAAGTATATTCTAGAACAACGAGTTTGAGCAAGTGCCTGCCCATACATATGTAAGTAGCATATATCCCCTCAAGCAGAAGCTCAGTGTTCGAAACAAGGTAAGGGAAGGACGTCTTCCACACAAATTCAGGTCTGAGAATCTAATAAGGAGAGTGGTGTTGCTGCATCTAGCATCAAGGTCTTAGGGACATCTAGAAACACTGTCTGATATATCACCATGTTTCCTAGAGCCGGTTTGCAAGGAAAGGCAGTTTGCAGTGAAAAATCGAGTTGCAGCAAGGGCTTCCCCATAGATATGTAAGTCACGTAGTTCCCCTCAAACAGAACCTCTGTGTTCCCAACAAAGTATGGAAAGGCCAGCTTCCACACACATTCCAATCTGAGAATGATAAAAGAAAAGAGCTGTTGCTGCGTAAAGCATCAAGGGCTGGCAGATAGCTAGAAACAGTGGCTGTGATCTCTGCATATTTCCTTGAGCTGGTTTGTAAAGAAAGGCAGTTTGCAATGACAACAAAGTTGGAGTGAGTGTCTTCCCATATATATGCAAGAATTCTAGTGCCCCTAAAGCAGAAAATCTTTGTTCCCAACAAGGTAGGTGAAGGACGGCTTCCACACACATTGAGATCTGAGAATGGAACAAGGAGGGAGGTGTTACTGCATCTAGCATCAAGTGCTAGGGGACATCTGGAACTCTGATTGTGATATCTCTACATGTTTCCTTGAGCCAGTTAGCAAGGAAAGGCAGTTTGCACTTGAAATCTAACTTGGAGAGAGTGCTTCACCATTGATATGTAAGTAGCATTGCTCCACTCAAGCAAACACTCAGTGATCCCAACAAGGTAGTTGATCGATGGCTTTCACATATATTTATCTCTAACAATGGAAAAAGGAGGGAGGCGTTGCTGTATCTTGCTTCAAGGGCTAGGGGACATCTAGAAACACTGACTGTAATTTCTCTGCATGTTTTCTAGAGACGGTTTTCAAAGAAAGGCAGTTTGCATTGGAAAAACGAGCTGGAGTGAGTGACTCCCTATAGATATGTAGTTAGCATACTTCCCCTCATGCAGAAACTCTGTGTTCCAAAGAAGGTAGGTGAAGGATGGCTTCCACACACACTGTGATCTGAGAATGGAACAAGGAGAGAGGCATTGCTGCATCTAGCATCAAGGGCTTGGGGACATCTAGAAACACTGACTGTGATATCTCAGCATGTTTCCTAGAGCCAGCTTGCAAGGAAAGTCAGTTTGCTTGAAAACGGTGTTGGAGAGATTGCCTCCCTTTTGATACGTAAGTAACGCAGATTACCTCAATCAGAAACTCTGTGTTCCCAACAAGGTAGGGGAAGAACGACTTCCACACACATTCTGATCTGAAAATAGAACAAGGAGAGAGGCATTGCTGCATATAGCATTAAGTGCTTGGTGACACCAAGAAACAATGACTGTGAATGCTCAGCAATTTTCCTAGAGCCTGTTTGCAAGGAAAGGCAGTTTGCAATGGAAAGCAGAGTTGGAGCGAGTGTCTTCCAATAGATTTGTAAGTAGAATAGTACCCCTCAGGCAGAATCTAGCTGTTCCCAACAAGGTAGGTGAAGGAAGGACTCCAATCACATTCAGAGCTGAAAATGGAACAAGGAGAGAGGCATTGCTGCATCTAGAATCAAGGACTGGGAGACATCTAGAAACACTGACTGTGATTCCTCAGCATGTTACTTAAACCTGGTTTTCAAGAAAAGGCAGTTTGCAATGGAAAACTGAGTTGGAGCGAGTGCCTCCCCATAGATATTAAAGTAGCATAGTTCACCTCAAAAAGAAAGTTGATATTCCCAACAAGGTAGGTGAAGGACGGCTTCCACACACATTCAGATCTCAGAATTGAACAAGGAGAGAGGCTTTGCTCCATCTAACATCAAGGGCGAGTGGATAACCAGAATCACTGATTGTGATTTCTCAATTTGTTTCCTAATGCCGGTTGCCAATTAAAGGCAGTATACACTAGAACAGCGAGTTTGAGCAAGTGCCTCCCCATACGTATGTAAGTAGCATAGTTCCCCTCAAACAGAAACTCAGTGTTCACAAAAGTTAAGGGAAGGACGGCTTCCACACACATTCAGATCTGAGAATGGAACAAGGAGAGAGGCAATGCTGCATCTAGCATCAAGGGCAGAAAGACATCTAGAAACACTGATTGTGATCTTTCTGCATGTTTCCTAGAGCCTGTTTCCAAGAAAGGCAGTTTGCACAAGAAAACAAAGTTGCAGCCAGAACCTCACAACAAATATTTAAGTGGAGTACTTCCCCTCTTGCAGAAACTCTGTGTTCCAAAAAAGGTAGGTGAAGGACAGCTTCCGCACACATTCAGATCTGAGAATGGAACAAGGAGGGAGGCGTTGCAGCATCTAGCATCAAGGGCTGAGGGACATGTAGAAACACTGAATGTGATCTCTCAGCATGTATCCTAGAGCCGGTTTGGAAGGAAAGGCAGTATCCGTTGGAAATGCGAGTTTGAGCGAAGGTCTCCCTCTAGATATGTATGTCATGTAGTTCCCCTCAAGTAGAAACTCTGTGTTCCCAACTAGATAGCTGAAGGACAGCTTCAAAACACATTCAGGTCAGAGAATGGAACAGAGAGAGGTGTTGCTGCATCTAGCATCAAGGGCTTAGGGACATCTAGAAACATTATCTGTGATCTATCATGTTTCCTAGAGCTGGTTTACAAGGAAAGGCAGTTTTCAGTGAAAAATCGAGTTGCAGTGAGGGCTTCCCCATAGGTATGTAAGTCACGTAGTTCCCCTAAAGCAGAAACTCTGTGTTCCCACAAAGTATGTGAAGGCCGGCTTCCACACACATTAAGATCTGAGAATGGAACAAGAAAACAGGCGTTGCTGCATCTAGCATCGAGGGCTGTGGGACATCTAGAAACATTGACTCTGATATATCAGCATGTTTCTTAGAGCCAGTTTGCAAGGAAATGTAGTTTGGACTGAAAATCGATTTCCAGTGATGGCTTCCCCATAGATATTTAAGTCACATATTTTCCCTCAAGCAGAAACTTTTGTTCCCTACAAGGTAGCTGAAGGAAGGCTTCCTCACACACTCAAACCCGAGAATGAACAAGAAGAGATGTGTTTCTGCATTAAACATCAAGGGCTGGAGGACAGCAAGAAATACTGACTTTGACTCTCAGCATGTATCCTGGATCTGGATTGCAAGGAAAGTATTTTGCGCTGGAAAACCAGGTAGGAGTGAGTCTCTTTGAATAGTTACGTAAGTCACATAGTTTCCTGCAAACCGAAAATCTGCATTCCCAACAAGGAAGGTGAAGGAAGGCTTCCAACACATTCAGATCTGAGAATGGAACAAGGAGAGAAGCGTTGCTGCATCTAGACCAAGGATTGGGGGACATCTAGAAACATTGACTCAGATATATCAGCAAGTTTCCTAGAGCCGGTTTGCAAGGAAAGGTAGTTTGCTGGAAAACTGTGTTGGATAGAGTGCCTCCCCATAGCCATGTAAGTAGTGTAGTTCCTCTCAAGCAGAAACTCTCTGTTTCCAACAAGTATGTGAAAGATGACTTCCACACACATTCAGATCTGAGAATGCAACAAGGAGAGAGATGTTGCTGCATCTAGCATCAAGGGATTGGGAACATCTAGAAACACTGACTGTGATCTTCTAGCATTCTTCCTAGATCCGCTTTACAAGGAAAGGTCACTTGCATGGGAAAGCCGAGTATGAGCGAGTGCCTATCAAGAGATATGTAAGTTGCATAGTTCCCCTTAAGCAGAAACTCTGTGTTCCCAACAAGGTAAGTGAAGGACGGCTTCCATACACATTCAGATCTGAGAATGGAACAAGGAGAGAGGCATTGCTGCATCAAGCATCAAGGGCTGTGGGACATGTAGGAAGAATGACTGTCATTTCTCAGCATGTTTCCTAGTGCCAGTTTACAAGGAAAGACAGTTTTCACTGGAAAACCGAGTTGGAGCGAATGCCTCCCCATATATATGTAAATAGTGTAGTTCACCTTAAGCAAAATATCTATGTTCCCAACAAGATAGTTGAAGGACGGCTTCCACACACATTCAGTTGTGAGAATGGAACAAGGAGAGAGTCTTTGCTGCATCTAGAATCAAGGGTTGGGGAACATCTAGAAACACTGTATGTGATCTACCAGCATGTACCCTACAGCTGGTTTGTAAGGAAAGGAAGTTTCTACTGGAAACATGAGTTGGAGCGAGGGCCTCCCCATAGATATGTAACTAGCATAGCTCACCTGAAGCAGAATGTCTATGTTCCCAACAAGGTAGGTGAAGGGCTGCTTCCATACACATTCAGATTTGAGAATGGAACAAGGACAGAGGCGTTGTTGCATCTAGCATTAAGGGCTGGGGGACACCAAGTAAGAATGACTGTGATCTCTCAACATTTTTCCTAGAACATGTGGGCAACAAAAGAAAGTTTGCAATGGAAAGCCGAGTTGGAGCAAATGCCTCCCAATAGTTATGTAATTAGCATGTTTCCTCTCAAACAGTAAGTCTGTGTTCCAAACAAGCTAGCTGAAGGAAACTTGCAACACACATTCATATCTGAGAATGGAACAAAGAGAGTGGCATTGCTGCATCTAGCATTAAGGGCTGGGGGACATCCAGAAACACTGACTGCGATCTCTCAGCATGTTTCATAGAGCTGGCTTGCAAGAAAAGGCAGTTTCTGCTGTAAAAGCAGTTAGAGCATGTATCTCCCAATACACATGGAAGTAGTGTACTTCCCCGCAAACAGAAACTCTGTGTTCCCAACAAGGATGGTCAAGGATGGCTTCCTCACACATTCAGATCTGAGAATGGAACAAGGATAGAGGCATTGCTGCATCTAGCATCAGGGGCTGGGTACATCTCACAACACTTACTTTGATTTCTCCACATGTTACCAAGAGCCAGTTTGCAAGGAAAGGCATTTTGCACTAGAAAACCGAGTTGGAGAGAGTGCCTCCCAATAGATATGGGAGTAATGTTATATCCCTGAAGGAGAAACTGTGTTCCTAACAAGTATTTGAAGAAAGGCTTCCACACACATTCAGATCTGAGAATGGAACAAGTAGAGAGGTTTTGCTGCATCTATATGCATCTGTAAGCTAGATGAAACAATGCCTCTCCACATGCTTCATTTTAGGATCTGAATGTTTGTGGAAGCCATCCTTCTCTTAGCTTGTTGGCAACATGGAGATTCCGGTTATGAAAACTATGCTACTTATATATCTATAGGCATGCATTGACCAATCTCAGTTTTACAGCCAAAGTGCCTTTCCCTTGTAACCTGTTCTAGAAAACATACTGAAAATTCATTGTAAGTGATTCTACATGTACCCATGCTGTTTATGCTAGATGATCCAATGGCTCTCCCCATGCTCCATTCTGGGATGCGTATGAATGTGGAAGACCTCCTTCACCTAGCTTGTTGGGCACTCAGAGTTTCTGTGTTAGGAGAACTAAGCTACATTCCTTTCAATGATGAGGCACTGACACCAAGTCTGTTTTCCAGCATAAAATTCCTTTCTTGGAAATCTGGCCTAGGAAACATGTAGAAAAATCAGAGTAATTGTTTCCTGAAATACTCATGACCTGTATGCTAGATGTAAGAACGCATTTCCACATGCTCCGTAATGGGACCCGAATGTGTTTGGAAGCCATAGATCACCTAGCTTTTTGAGGACAAAGATTTTCTGTGTTACGGGAAAAATGCCACCTAAATATCTATGGGGAAGCACTTGCTCAAACTCAGTTTTCCAGGGCAAACTGCCTGTCCTTTAAGAAAGGCACTAGGAAACATGCAGAAAAATCAGTGAATATGTTTCTAGATATACCCAAGAAATGTATGCTTAATGAGTGAATGCCTCTCCGCATGTTTCTTCCTGCAATCCGATTGTGTGTAGAAGCCGTTCTTCACCTGTCTTGTAGGGAACAGAGAGTTTCTGTGTTAGGGGACTGAACTGCTTCCATATATATGGGGAGGCACTCACTCCAACTCTGTATTCCTGCACAAATTTCCTTAAATTTGAAAACGGCTCTAAGAAACATGCTGAGAAATCAGAGTATATGTTTTAGAGATAACCATTTCCTGTAGGTTAGATTAATGAACGCCTCTCCACATGCTCCATTCTGGGATCCGAAAGTGTGTGGACGCCATCTTTCACCTAGCTTGTTGGGAACACAGAGTTACTGGGCTAGGGCATCTATGCTACTTACACACCCATGGGCATGCACTCACTCCAGCTTGGTTTTCCAATGAAAATTGCCTTTCCCTTGAAACTGACTCCAGGAAACATGCTGAGAAATCAGAGTAAGGGTTTCTGGATGTGCCCATGCCCTGTATGCTAGATGTAAGAACACATATCCACATGCTCCATTGTGGGATCTGAATGTGTGTGGGTGCTGTCCTCCACCTAGATTGTTGGTAACACAGAGTTTCTGGGCTAGAGGATCTACAATACTTGCATACCTATGGGTATTCACTCACTCCAACTTGGTGTTCCAGCACAAAATGCTTTTCCCTTAAAACCGACACTAGGGAACATGCTGAGAAGTCATAGTAAGTGTTTCTAGATGTACACATTCCCTATACACTGGATGAATGAACACCTCTCCACATGCTCCATTATTGTATCCGAGTATTTGAAGAAGCCATCCTTCACCTAGCTTGTTGGGAAAACATAGATTCTGGGTTAGGGGAACTACGCTACTTACATACAATTGTGTAGGCACCACTCAACTCTTTTTCCCAGCGCAAACTGACTTTCTCTTAACCCAGCACAAGGAAACATGCTGAGATTTCAAGGTAATTGTTCCTACTTGTACCCATGCCCTGTATCCTAGATGAATGAAGGTCTCTCCACATGCTCTCTTCTGCGATCTGAATGTGTGTGGAAGCCATCCTTCACCTAACTTGTTGGTAACACAGAGTTTCTGTGTTAGGGGTACTACGCTACTTACATACCTATAGGGAGGCAGTTGCTTCAACTCAGTTTTCCAGCACAAAGTGTCTTTCCCTTCAAACCGGCTCTAGGACAGATGCATAGAAATCAGAGTAAGTGTTTCTATATATAACCATGCCATGTATGCTATTTGAATGAATGCCTCCCCACATCCTCTATTCTTAGATTGCAATATGTTTGGAAACAATCCTTCACCTAACTTGTTGGGAAAACAGAGTTTCTGTGTTAGGGTAACAACGCCACTTACATATCTGTGGGCAGGAATTCGTTCAAACTCAGTTTTCCAGGGCAAACGGCCTTTCCTTTGACATCGGCTCTAAGAAGCATCTTGAGTATTCAGAGTATGTGTTTCTAGATATAACAATTAAATGTATGATAGATGAATGAATGCCTCTGTACATGCTCCATTCTGGGATCTGAATGTGTGTGGCAGCTGTTCTTCATCTAAATTACTGAGAAATCTAAGTTCCTGTGTTAGGGGATCTACTCTCCTTACATATCAATGGGGAGATAATTACTCCAACTCTCTTATTCAGGGCAAACTTCCTTTCCTTTGAAACCGGCTCTTGGAAACATGCTGAGAAATCAGTATTTATAGATGTACCCATGCCCTGTATACTAGATGAATGAACGCTTCTCCACATGCTCCATTTTGGGATCCAAATGTGTGTGGAAGCTGTCCTTCACCTTGCTTGTTGTGAACACATACTTTCTGTGTTATGGGAAATAGGCTACTTATATACCTATGGGCATGCACTTGATCCAACCAGGTTTTCCAATGCAAACAGCCTTTCCCTTGAAACCTGTTTTAGAAAACATGATGAACTGTCAGAGTAAGTGTTCCTACATGTCCCCATGACCTGTATGCTAGATGAATGAATTGATCTTGCCGTGCTCCATTCTGGGATCTGTATGGCTGTGGAAGACATCCTTCACTGAGCTTGTTGGGAACACAGAATTTCTGTGTTAGGAGAACTCAGCTATATTCATACCTATGGGGAGGCACTGGCTCCAAATCAGTTTTCCAGTGCAAAATGCCTTTCCTTTGAAATCGGTTTCAGGAATCATGCTGGTAAATCAGAGTGTTTCTAGATATATTCATACTTTGAATGCTACATAAATGAATGCCTTTCCACATGCTCCATTCTGGGATCTGAACATGTGTGGAAGCCATCCTTCACCTAGCTTGTTTGCAATACAGAGTTTCTATCTTAGGGGAACTCCACTACTTACATACCTATGGAGAGGCACTCCCTCCACTCAGTTTTCCATCGCAAACTGCCTTTCCCTTGAAAACGGCTCTATGAAGGATGCTGAGAAATGAGAGTAAGTGTTTCTAGATATAACCATGTGATGTATGCTAGTTGAATAAACACCTCCCCACATACTTCATTCTTAGATCCCTATATATTTGGAAGCCATCCTTCACCTAGCTTGTTGGGAACACAGAGTTTCTGGCTTAGGGAAACTATGCTACTTACATATCTATGGGGAAGCACTCACTCCAACTCGGTTTTCCAGTGCAAACTATCTTTCCCTTGAAACTGGCTCTAAGAAACATGCTGAGAAATCAGAGTAAGTGTTTCTAGATGTACTCATACCCTGTATGCTAGATGAATGAATGCCTTTCCACATGCTCCATTCTAGGATTCCAAAGTGTGTGGTAGTAGTTCTTTACCTAGATTGTTGGGAACATATAGTTTATTGGTTAGGGGATCTACACTACTTGTATTAATATGGAAAGGCACTCGCTCCACTCAGTTTTCCATCGCAAACAACCTTTCCCTTGAAAACGGCTCTATGAAAGATACTGAGAAATGAGAGTAAGTGTTTCTAGATATACCCATGTGATGCATGCTAGTTGAATGAATGCCTCCCCACATATTCCATTCTTAGATCCCTATGTATTTGGAAGCTGTCCTTCACCTAGCTTGTTGGTAACACAGAGATTCTGTATTAGGGGAACTGTGCTACTTACATACCTATGTGGAGGCACCCGCTACAACTCAGTTTTCCAGTGCAAACTGCATTTCCCCTGAAGCCAGCTCTAGGGAACATGCTGAGTGTTTCTAGATGTACCCATGCCCTGTATGCTAGATGAATGAACGCCTCTCCTCATATTACATTCTGGGATCAGAATGTGTGTGGAAGCCATCCTTCACCTAGATTGCTGGGATCACAGTTTCTGTTCTAGGGGAAGTAATCTACCTACATATCTATGGGAAGGAACTGGCTCCAACTGTGTTTTCCAGCACAAAATACATTTTGCTTGAAACTGGCTGTATGAAACTTGCAGAGATACCAGAGTAAGTGTTTCTAGACATATTCATGACCTGTATGCTAGATGAAGGAGTGTCTCTCCACATACTCCACTCTGGGATCCGAATGTATGTGGAAGCCATCCTTCACCTAGCTTGTTGGGGACATGGAGTTTCTGTCTTAGGGGAATTACACTTCTTATATATTTATGGGTAGGCACACGCTGCAACTCGTTTTTTCAGCGCAAACTTTCTTTCCATTACTACCGGCTTTAGGATAAACGCTGAGAATTCAGAGAGTGTTTCTACATGGACTCATGCCCTGTATGCTAGATGAATGAAGGCATCTCCACATGGTTCATTCTGGGATCTGAATGTTTGTGGAAGATGTCCTTCATCTGGATTGTTGGGAACACAGATTTCTGTGTTCAGGGATTTACACTTCTTACAAATCTATATGAAGGCACATACTCCAACTTGGTTTTCCTGTGCAAATTGCCTTTCCCTTGAAAACGGCTCTAGGAAAGATGCTGAGAAATCAGATAAGTGTTTCTAGATATACCCATGCCATGTATGCTAGTTGAATTAACTCATACCCACATACTCCAATGTTAGTTCCCAACATGTTTGGAAGCCATCCTTCAACTAGCGTGTTGGGAACCCAGAGTTTATGGGTAAGGAGAGCAACACCATTTACATATATGTGGGTAGGCACTGGACCGAAATCAGTTTTCCAGCACAAATGGGCATTCCTTTGATATCGGCTCTATGAAACATATTGAGAAATCAGAGTATGTGTTTCTAGATATAACCATTACCTGTACGATAGATGATTGAACGCATCTCCACATGCTCCACTCTGGAATCTGAATGTGTGTGAATGCCATCTATGACTTGCTTGTTGGGAACACTGAGTTTCTGCGTTAGGGGAACTACACTACTTACATACCTGTTTGGAGTCACTCATTCCTTCTCTGTTTTCCAGCACAAACTGCCTTTCCCTTGGAAATGTCACTAGGCAACATGCTGAGAAATCATAGTAAGTGTTTCTAGTTATACCTATGCCCTGTATGCTAGACAAATGAACACCTCTTCACATGATCCATTCTAGGATCCGAATGTGTTTGGAAGCCATCCTTCACCTAGATTGTTGGGAACACAGACTGTCTGTGGTTGGGGAAAAACTTTACTTACATACCTATGAGTATGCACTCTCTCCAACTCGGTTTTCCAGCACAAATTGCCTTTCTCTTGAAACCTGCTCCAGGAAACATGCTGAGCAATCAGGATAAGGGTTTCTAGATGTACACCTGCCCCTTGTGCTAGATGAATGAACGCTTCTTCACATGTTCCATTTTGAGTTTCTAATCTGTGTGGAAGCAGTCTTTCACCTACCTTGTTGTTAACATGGATTTTCTGGGATAGGGGCACAGGCCAAACTGTATAAATAAGGGAAGGCTCTCGATCCAACTCGACTTACCAGCACAAACTGCCTTTACATTGAAACCGGCTCAAGGAACCATTCCGAGAAGCAGGGTATGTATTTCAAGATATATCTTTCCATTTTGAGCTACGTTAGAGAATGCTTCTCGTCATGTTCCATTCTGGGATCCGAATGTGTGCGTAAGCCAACCTTCACAAACCTTGTTGTGAACACAGTTACTGGGTTAGAGTCACTGGTCTACCTATATATATTAGGGGAGAGCCTCACTCCAAGTCATTTATTAGCACAAACTGCCTTTACCTTGAAACTGACTATAGGAAACATGCTGAGAAATCAGGGTAATTGTTTCTAGATGTACACTTGCTCTCTGTGCTAGATAAATGAATATTTCTCCACATTTTCCATTCTGACATTCGAATGTGTGTGCAAGCCCTCCTCACATACCTTGTTCAGAACACAGTGTTTCTGTATTAAGGGTACTAGGCTACTTATATATATGAGGAGGCACTCACTCCAACTCAATTTTCCAGCGCAAACAACCTCTACCTTGAAACTGGCTCGATGAAACATGCTGAGAAACCAGGCAAAGTATTTCCACGTGTAACCTTGCCCACTCTGCTAGAATGAAAGAATGCTTCTGTGATCCTAATGTGTGCAGAAACCGTGATTCACATACCTTGATCCGAACACAGAGTTTCTGGTTTAGGGGCACTGGCTTCCCTATATATATTAGGGGAGTCACATACTCCAACTCAGTTTTCCAGTGCAAACTGCCTTTACCTTGAAACCTACTCTAGGCAACATGCTTAGAAATGAGGGTAAGTGTTTCCAGATGTACACTTGCCCTTTGTGCTAGATGAATGAATGCTTTTCCACGTGTTCCATTCTGGGAACTGAATGTGTGTGGAAGCTGTCCTTTACCTAGCTTGTTGGGAACACAGAGGTTCTCGGTTAAGGGCACTGGCCAACCTATGTATATTGTGGGAGGTACTTATTCCAACTCAGTTTTCCATTGCAAACTGCCTGTACCTTGAAACTGACTGTAGAAAGCATGTTGAGAAATCAGGGTAACTCTTTCTAGATGTACCATTTCCCTTTGTGCTAGATGAATGTACGATTCACCTAAAGTTCCATTTTGGGATCCAAATGTGTGTGGAAGTCATTCTTCAACTGTGTTGTTTGTAGCTCACAGTTTTTCGGTTAATGACACTGGCCTACCTATATATGTAAGGGGAGACAATAGCTCCAACTTGGTTTTCCAGTGCAAAAGCCTTTACCTTGAAACCTGCTCTAGGAAATATGCTGAGAAATCATGGTTAGTATTTTCAGAAGTACTCTTGTCCTTTGTGCTAGCTCAATGAATGCTTCTCCACCTGTCACATTCTGGGATACAAATGTATGTGTAAGCCACCCTTCACCTACCTTGTTGGGAAAAAAGGGTTTCTGGGTTAGGGGTAATGGTCTACCTGTAATAAAAATGGAGTGAATCACTCCAACTCGGTTTTCCAGCACAAACTGTGTTTACATTGAAACCATCCCTAGAAATCATGCTGAAACATCAGGTTAGGTTTTTCTAGAGGTAGTCTTGCACTTTCTGCTTGATGAATGAACACTTCTGCACATCTTTAGTTCTGGGGTCAGACTGTGTTTGGAAGCAGCCTTTCACCTACTTTATTCTAAATGCAGTGTTTTTCGGTTAGTTGCATTGGCCTACCTATTTATAGAAGGGGAGGCACTCACTCTAACTTGGTTTTCCAGAGCAAACTGCCTTTACCTTGAAACCCACTCTAGGAAGCATGCTGAGAAGTCAAGGTACTTGTTTCTAGATGTACATTTGCCCTTTGTGCTAGCTGAAAGAAAGCTTCTCCACATGTTCCATTCTAGCATCCGAATGTGTGTGTGTAAGGCAACTTTCACCTACCTTGTTCAGAACACAGAGTTTCTGGTTTAGAGGCACTGGCCTACCTCTGTATGTAAAAAGGGGAGTGACTCTCTCCAACTTAGTTTTCCAGCAAAATTGCGTTTACTTTAAACCCTCTCTAGGAACCATGTTGAGAATTCAGGGTGTTTCTAGATATGTCCACGCCCTTTCTGCTGCAAGAATGAACGCTTCTCCACTTGTTCCATTCTGGGATCTGAAAGTGTGTAGAAGCAGTCTTTCACCTACACTTTTGTGAAAATAGTTTCTGGGTTAGTGGAACTAGCCAAACTTTATATATAAGTGAAGAACACACTCCAACTCGGTATTCCAGCACAAACTGCCTTAACCTTGAAACCAGCTCAAGGAACATGATGAGAAAGGATAAGTGTTTCTAGATGTAATCTTGCCTTTTGTGCTCGGTGAATGAACGCTTCCCTACATGATTCATTCTGGTATCCAAATGTGTGTCAAATCCTTCATTCACATACCTTGTTCTGAGCACAGAATTTCTCGGTTAGTGGCACTGGCCTGCCTATATATAAAAGGGGAGTCACTTGCTCCAACTCGGCTTTACAGAGCAAACTGGCTTTACTTTGAAACCAGCTTCAGGAAACATGCTGAGAAATGAGGGTAATTGCTTCTAGATGTACCCTTTTCTTTTGTGCTACGTGAATGAACGCTTCTTCACATGTAACATTCTGAGATTCATCTGTGTGTGGAAGCCTTCCTTCAACTACATTTTTATGAACACAAAGTTTCTCGGTTAGTGGCACTGGCCCACCTGTACATATAAGGGAGGCACTCTCTCCAACTGTTATCCAAAGCAAACGGCCTTTACTTTGAAATCGGCTGGAGGAAACATGCAGAGAAACCAGGGTATGTGTTTCTAGATGAACCCTTGTCCTTTGTGCTAGATAAATGAACACCCCTCAACATATTGCATTCCGACATCCCAATGTGTGTGGATGCTGTCATGTAACTACCATGTTGGGAAAACAGAGTTTCTGGATTAGGGGGTCTGTCCTACCTTTATATATAATGGGAGGCACATGCTCCAACTTAGTTTCCCAGAGCAATCTGCCTTTAACTTGAAACGGCTTGAGGAAACATGCTGAGAAATCAGGGTAAGTGTTTCTAGATGTACCCTTGTCCTTTGTGCTAGATGAATGATCGGTTCTACACATGTTCCATTCTGGGATCTGATTGTCTGTGGAAGCCGTCCTTCAACTACCCTGTTGGTAACACCTAGTTTATGGGTTAGTGACACTGGCCTACCTATATATATAAGGGGAGACACTCTCCATCTTTTTTTTTTCAGCACAAACTTCCACTCCCTTGAAACCAGCTCTTGGAAACTTGCTGAGAATTCACATTGTTTATACTTGTACCCTTCACTTTCAGTCTAGCTGAATGAAGGCTTTCCCACATGTTCCATTTTTTGATCCAAATGTGTGTGCAAGCTGTTATTCACCTACCATGTTGGGAACAAAATTTTTTTGTGTTATGTTGACAGGCCTTCCTAAATACATAATGAGAGGCACTCTATCTAACTCGGTTTTCCAGCTCAAACCTCCTTTAGCTTCAAACCATCTCTACAGAACTTGATTTTTATTTCAGGGTAATTGTTTCTAGATATACCGTGCCTATTCTGGCTAAATGAATGAACTCTTCTCCACATGTTCCAATCTGGGATCTGAATGTGTTGGAAGCTGTCCTTCAACTACCTTGTTGGAAACAGACTTTCTTTGTTAGGATGACAGGCTTACGTATGTACATAGGGGAGCAATCACTCCAAATCAACTTTCCAGCACAAACTGCCTTAATTTGAAACTTTCTCTAGGAAACATGCTGAGAAATCAGAGTATGTGTTTCTAGATATATTTATGTTTTACATGAATTTCTATGATTCATTTTGAGTTATTTTTACATAAGGTGTAAGACTTAGGTCAAGGTTCATTTTTTTCTATGCATATCCAATTGTCCCAGTACCTTTGGTTGAAAAGACTTTTCAAAAGTTGCTTTTTGTATCTTTGTCAAAAATCAGTTTCCTGTTCTTGTGTGGGGGCTATTTCTGGGTTTTCTATTCTGTTCCATTGACTTATGTGTCTATTGACTAATATAAATTTTATGTAATGTTTCTAAATATTTCCTACTATACAATCTAGTCGCCTGTCTACTGTAGTCTCCTGTTCATTGTTGTCCTCAACCAGGGACTCTTATCATTATGTTCCTGGTGTACGTTTTTTGCTTTGGGGTTTGTTTTTTATTTTTGGTCTATAAAGAAGATATAGAGAATCATGAATATTATTCTATTTAATGGTATTTTGTGAATTTCCTTGTGAAGAATTTGGTGTCTTTATTAAGCTTTCTTAGAGGGAAAGCCCTCAGCTTCACCATTAAGTATATTAGCTGTGGGCTTTTCATATGTATCATTTATTATGTTGAGGTAGTTATCTTTTATTCCTAGTTTGTTAAGGGTTTACATAATTAAAAGGTGTTAAACTTTGTCAAATGCTCTTTCTGCATAAATTGAGATGATCATGGGTTCCCTTCATCTTTATTCTGCTACTGTGGAATATTAAATTGATTAATATTTGTATGTTGAACCATTCTTGCATTCCAGGAATAAATTCCACTTGGTCACAGTGTATAATACTTACAAACGTGCTGTTAAATTGTCTGCTGATATTTTCTTGAGAATTTTCATCAGGGATATTGGTCTGCAATTTTTATATTGTCCTTGTCAGGATTTGGTATCAGTGTAATGCTGACAGCATAAAATGAGTCTGGAAATGCTCCATCCTCTTCAAAGTTTTGGAAGAGTTTGGGGGAGAATTAGTGTTAATTCCTCTGTAAATGTTTGGTAGACATCACAAGTGAAGTCTTCTGGCCCTGAGCTTTTATTTGTTGGAAGTTTTTTGATGATTGATTCAATCTCCTAACTAGTTTTGGATGTTTAGATTTTCTATTTCTTTATGGTTCAGTCTTGGTAGGTTTTGTGATTCTAGGAATTTGTCCATTTCATCTGAGATATCCAAATTTTTGGTGTAAAATTTTTCATAATGCTTTTATAATACTTTTTATTTCTGTAAAATTTATTGTAATATCCCTTCTTTCATTTATGATTTTAGTTATTTGAGTCTGTTTCGTTTTACCATAGTCAACCTAGCAAAAAGTTTGTCAATTTTGTTTATGTTTTCAATAAAGCAACTCTTGGTTTTATTGATTTTTCTCTGTAGCTTTTCTATTCTCATTTTGAGTATCTCTGCTTGAATCTTTATTATTAAATTTCTGCCACTAGTTTTGCATTTAGTTTGTTCTTTTTTTTGTTTTTAAGTTGTAAATTGTTGATTTGGGAATTGTTCTTTTTTTAATATAAGCATTTGCAGGTATAAATTTCCTTCTTAGTACTACTTTTGCAGAATCCCTTAGTTCTGTATGCTAAGTTTTCATTTTCACTTGACTCAGTTTTCCTAAATTTTCTTATGGTTCCTTGTCTGACCCATGGGTTGTTTAAGCGTGTTAATTCCTCACATTAGGGGATCTTCCCAGTTTTTCTCTGCTACTGATATCTAGTTTCATTCCATTTTTTTTTAAAAGATTATTTGTATGATTTCAAAATTTTTAAATTTATTGAGACATTTTTGTGGCCTGACATATAGTGTAACCTGGAGAATATTCCATATAAATTAGACAACAATGTGTTTTGCTGTTTTGTGAAGTGAAGTTTTCTATATATATATCTCTTAGATTCAACTGATCTATAATGTTGTTCAAGCCGCCTATTTCCTTATTGACCTTCTGTCTTGTTGTTCTACATATTATTGAAAGTGTGTTATTGATGTCTCCTACTATTATTGTAGAGCTGTCTACTTCTCCCTGCAATTTTGTCAATGTTTGCTTCATATATTTAGGAGCTTTTATGTTTGTTACATATATCATTATAAATTATATTTGTATAACAACTCAATTGAAAAATAGGCAGGAGACCTGAATAGACATTTTGCCAAATAAGACATACAGATGGCCAACAAGCACATGCAAAGATGCTCACCACAACTAATAATCAGAGAAATGCAAATCAAACCCACAATGAGGAATCACCTTTCACCTGTCAGAATGGTCATCTAAAAGAACCCAAATAACAAATGTTGGCAGGGATATGGAGAAAAGTAATCCCTCATATGCTGTCAGTGAGAATGTAAATTGGTGTAGCCATTGTAGAAAACAGTATGGAGGTTCCTCTAAAAGCTAAAAATGGAACTACCATTTGATCCTTGGTGTATATATATAGATACATATATACACACACACATACATAGAATGGAATACTAATCAGCCATAAAAAATGAAAATTTGCCATTTACAACAACATGGATGGACTTGCAGGGTATTATGCTTGGTGAAATGAGGCAGACAGAGAAAGACAAATACTGTATGATATCACTTATACATGGAATCTAAAAAATACAACAAAGTATAAACTAGTGAATATAACAAAAGAAACAGACTTGTAGAGAACAAACTAGTGGTTACCAGGTTACACCGTTTGTCTTTGTGTTGCTTTGTTAAGTGAGTGTGCTAGTTTGTCATCATTCAGGATCATCATGGTGTGCTTAAATAACACATTACTCATAATAATTGAATCATCTTACTTTTTGGAACTCTTAAGAGTTTCTTCATTTCTAACATATGAGAGTTTTCTCCTGCACAGTGAAAAAAAGTGACAATGAATATATGTATGCTCATGTATAACTGAAACTTGTGTTCTAAACTGGAATTTGACACAACACTGTAAAATGACTATTACTCAGTAAAAAAAAATTTAAAAAGAGAAAAAGAAGAAAAAAAGAAACTTTTTTAATACAAAATAAAGCACTAAAATATAAAATAGAGAAAAAAAAAGAGTTTTCTCCTGGATCCATCTCCCTGTACTCACTTCAAACTCTCATTTTAAAATGTTGCTTTATGGTTTGGTTTGAAGTTTCTAACCCTAGTCTGTATTAACTTTTATAACTTTTCCTTTTTAAAGTTTATCTGAAAAGAAATCTAGAAAAAAAAAACCCTCTGGCAGCTGTGATATCAAACAGAATTATATTACAATAAAAGTCTTACAAAAGATGAAATGCATTTTTAAACACCGGTAAACAGAACTTACCTGCATGAGGTATGGTTACTAAGCATAATGTATGGATTTTCCTTGCTTCTGCTTTGAAGTCCATGATGCTGAACCAGCAGAGGGTGTTGTTGTTTTGTCCCTCCATGGTGTCATGCAGGTGGTCCCCCTATGGTGGTACAAAGAATGACCAGCAATACACCGGACAGGAAATCGTGTCTGGTGTGAAAGTGATGAACATGGTCTATGCTGGGAAGAAAACAGTAAAGGGAGCTTTACTTTAGAGCCTTTTTATTTATGGTCAACAGACAAGCCAGAATTTCAATTTCAGCAGTAGATTTTTTTTTAAGATTCAGAAAACTTAATTCTTTCCTGTAAACTGAATATAGATAGTGAATGTCTTAAAATCTTTGAGCAACTGCTTTAAAGTAGAATAGTTAATTTGCTTTTGGTCTTTAACTTAAGGGAATATCCAGAAGTCCAGTGGCATTTCAAAAGCAAGGGCTTGATCCTTGCCTATTACATTTTTTAAGCACAGTAAGAATAACTGTAGACTAGGGTACTGTGGATAACTCAAGAGCTACTTGGATATGTTATATGAAAGTTATATTATCAAAAATTAGAAATATCATGAAAATCAATCAACCTTGGAGATCAATTTGGTATAATTTATTCTTTAATAATGTAGATTTAGATAGCCCTTTTGTTTTTGTAACACTTATGAAGATAAGTTGGCTTTATATAGCTCCTTTGTAGATAAATGATTAAAAATTTGATTTTTTTATCATTTGCTTCTTAAAAATAGAATATTAATTGCATAAAATATATTTTCCTTCAAATTCATAATTTTCCCTATACTATCTTCACTTGTTTAGATAATTGAACCCACAATCTGATTTATTTTAAACACTCAGTATTGCTTCTGTCTGTTGTTTTATTAGATAGCAAGAATTCTTTATTATTTTTAATAAAATGCACTAGCAGGAAACTATACTGGGATTCTTCCATTCACAGAGTCAAGCAATGATACCTGTTTTGTTAGATCAAGTGTCTAAGCCTCTCAACTTCCAAAAGATTACATGGACAAAGTTAAAAAAGTCATAAGTGATCAACTAACAAAATTTAACATGTTCCTTGATTTAAAGTATAAATATGGGTCAATCTTAAATTCGGATGTAAAGCTTTTATGAATTACATGAGTTTTCTCCAAAATTCTTTAATTTGGGCTTTAAACCCTCCAGTAAAAAACTGGTTTGAAGGAAGAAGAAAGTCGAAAATAGATTCAATCCAAATTCTATGCGAATAAACAAAGCTAAAAGTTTCAGTCATTTTTTGAAGCAGAACAGATATGTTTTCTGCACCATATGATTTTAATAGTATTCATCTTAACATACAGTTTAGGCACCATGAGACCACAAGCCACCAAACAAGATCTCAGGCAAATCAAAAAAAACAACTAAGGGGATTTTCTATTGCAAAATTTCCCCCAACTAGAACTGTAATAGAGGAGAACGAATCTGACGCCATATTGGATCTGTTCCTTTACTTTGAAGCACTGTGCCCTGTTTTCCAGGCTTAATCTTGCTGGCTCTGCATCTTTTGTAAAACAACGTTGCCTTTAGCCTAAAACCTACAGGAAAGCCTATTCTTGGCGCTCTGACCTTTAAGGATGTTAGCACTTCTGCACTTAGGCAGAGATGGCAAGTTGCAAAATAGAGAATAACCATTGTTTTGTTGGAGGTTTACAGGGACACCATAGCGTGACCCACATGGATGGCTACAAGAACAAAGAATGCCTGCAGCAAGAAGTTTGCACAATCAACCACACCCCCTCTCCTTTTTAGTTTAAAAGGAGCCTGAATTCTGACTTGGGCAAGATGGTTCTCCAGGACATTAGTCCCCCATCTTCTTGGTCTGCAAGCTTTCTGAATAAAGTTACTATTCCTTGACCCAAAACCTCATCTCCTGATTTATTTATTTATCACTGTTGGGCAGTGAGCAGAACAAGTTTGGCCTCGGTAACAGAACCAGATTTGTCATTTCCTCTGATGTGAAATCTCTCTGGGTGTACACGTGCTTGCCTGGTGGTTGTGGTGGTGGTGGTGATGGTGTTGGTGGTGGTGGTAAGCAAAAATATTTCACTTCTCCTAGATTTCAATAGGCTAAAATTTCCTGTTATTTAATTCAACTCTAGACTTTTACATAATCACCTGCAGATGTGCTTCTGGAAGCTACAAAAATTCCAACAAGGAAAACAATTCTATTGTCTCCTGACAAGATACTTTTCCTCAAAACTGAGCAGCTCTGAAATACACTGCGGGAGTACAGATAGATGAAGTGTGCTTCATTTCCCATGCTGTTCCAACACAATTTTCCACTTATATCAAAGTAAATTAAAATCAGCCTTCAATAGCAGATGCTCTAGCATGATACAATAATGTCAATTTCACTTATTTATTGAGCCAGAGCAGCTTTAGAATAAATTATTTGATACCAAACTCCTGCTTGATGCCCTGTCTTCTCCCTGGTGGCTAATTTCTTCTTCTTACTTCCTTAAAGTTCTACTGTTATGGGAAGTTAGCCTTTACTATGCACATTTGATTGGGAAGGCACAAATTAAATATGTGAGGGGATGACATACATGTTTAATTCTTACTTATACATATATACAAGCACACAGGACCTGTGTCTTGGAAGTTGTCATTTCCTAATGTGGGCAAGAGGATGGTCTATAGTACAATCAATGATCTAAAAGCAGTTTTCTAGGGTATAATAAAGCAATGCCTGAGTTATAAGGCAGAACAACTACTGGATATGGATCAGTGGCACCAATCAGTGGGTGCACGTGTGTACACAAACACGCCATGCACATGGAGCAGCCTTGGAGACAATCCATCTGTGTTGATGGAGCAAAGCCATGCTAGGGTGATGAGGAAAAAGTGCCTAATACAATCAAACCAGGACACCTGAGTAATGGGTAATAGGAGTCAATTGAATTTTCTGGTTAGCTGAAGGTGAAACAAAAACACTTTTAGTTACAAATGTCATTGCTAAAAATTTCCTTAAAGCACGGAAGCCCGCTTTCCTGCCTTGCTTAGTGTCATATGACATATTAAACATGACAGATTCATACTTCTCTGAATGTGGAACTGGAAAGGCCTCGCTGTCATATTTCTGAACATTAGTCTATGTTTTGCAGCACAGTGGATACTGAAAATGGGGCAATTTGAGTGAATGGAAATGGACATAATCTAGCAGTCATTGTCTGTGTGTGATTTGCCAACTTTCTCCAAAAAGTAGGGGTAGCAAGCAAATCAGATAAAGTGAGTGTTTTTGGGGTGGGGAGTCAGGTGGGCTGATAGCTAAGTGGTCCCAGGAATCTTGTTTTACTGTGTAAAATTGTGACTATGATCCAGACAGTGACACATTGTCAAATTCTTGTGCCTGTAGCTTTGATACCTGGCCAAGTCTGTGCAGCCAATTTTATCGATGGTGCATAATGAAGATAACTAACATTCCCTGAGGACCAGGTTGTGTGACTTCCATGCATTGACTCACTGAATTCCCTAAGCACTCTTTGTGGTACATAACAGTCTTAAAATATGCGGCAGGGAATTATTCTGTTTACAGATGATAAAATGAAGCTGTGAACAGTTGAAGCCTGGCCCGAAATCATGCAGATGGGAATCTGCCATGCTGGGAGCTGAGCTCGGGCCAGACTCTAAAACCTGAAGTGCCCAGCAAGTCCCCTAACCCAGGAACCTGGCCCACAGCCACTGCCAGGCCCTGTTCTGTTTCTATGAATGCTCATGGGAAAATGCCAGGGGCTCAGGGCCAGTGTGACTTGATTAAGAAATTCAAACTGCAACAGCCTTTTGTTGGGGACTGTAATCTGGGAGTGAAATTGGCAGTGTTGTAAGGGAGGAAACAGCCCTGGTTGTAAGGGTATTTCTAGGGAAGGAGGTTCCCTGATGGGCTGGCATGGGAATCTGTGGTTGTGAGCCCCCAGTTGCCCTGTGGGAGTGGAGGCAGGGAAGGAGAGAGGTTCTTCAGACTGGTCATAGTCAATACAGTTTGTAAACAGCTGAGTTCTGTTCCCTCACAGCTCAGACACATTCAGGGCATGAGGATGCTTAGCTAATGAACAACAGTGTGTAGTAAAGGCCAAGAGTGGGGTGGGGAGGAGATATGTGACCAGCCCCTGGAAGGACCTCTGCCCCAGGGGACCAGGAAGGTAATGAATGTTTGGGGATGCACAAAGTGTTTATATGGCCTCATCAGGTAGTTCCCACTTTAAACTGATAGTCTGGACTATATGGTAAAATACGGTGGAATGACTGCTCTTATTTTAGGTTCTACAAACTCTTAAACAGATAGATTTGTATCTCCATTATACCAGCACTGCTGGGTAACCTTTATATTCATGTTAGGATCAAAAGAGTGAGTACTTATTAATATTATTATCATGCTTCTACTGAATTAACACTCCAGCAACAGTATAATGGTCCCACTTCTTAACAACTGCCTCTGTAAGAGCCCTTGTAAGTCACAAATAATAATTATAAAGAAAATATATTAAAAATAATAATTACAGTTACAACAACTATGTTATTTTTAACGATGATAGTGTTAGCATCTCCCTCTCATATTAAACAATACCCAACACTGGATTCCTTAGGAAGGACCGCTAATGCATTTTTGGACTTTTCAAAGTCTTCACTGTGTGAAGCCTTTTTACTCACATTGGTCCACCACAGCCAGAATTGCTGTTCCTTGCATGATGGGCAGCCACGATCTGATGTCCTGGCCTTTTTCTGGCACCATGCATCTTTACTGGGTAGTCAAGTTTCCACGTGTCCACTCTGATTTCCAATATATTGTTCCCCAGAACTAACAGAGGGGCCAGTGGAAAAGAGGCCACAAATAAGGTGGTGAATCCAAGTTGAATAACTGTTGAAGGAATGGACACACATCATGGAGTGGTGGATGGATGGAAGGACAACATATATTCCTTTACTCCTGTAAAGAGAGGGAGGCAAATGGTGAACAAAATCCCAAAGAGAAAAGACGGTCATGGTAATAATAATGTTCAATAGTGAAAGAAACCAAACAAAAGACAAATATAAAATCTCTGGGAAGACGACTAATTACAACCTGTTTCTTTCACGTATATACCCTTAATAGGAATAACATACTTAAAAATCTTTAACCAACCATAGTTATTTGCTGATAATAAACTTGGGAATCTTGAAGCATATTATTCATTCTCAGTGTTGAAATAATACAATCTTGGAAGATGATTTGTAATTGAGGATTAAAAAAAGAATATTGTGGAAGTATCTAACAATTTACATAGAAATAATAAATGTACCTTTGGGAAAGCTATGCATAGAGAATGTTGGAGGAAATATGCTGCAAATAGGCAAGTGAGCAAGCTCCCTTGAGTCTGGGAAGGTGAGTGCAGCACATCCAGAGAGTCTATGAAGTTGTTACAAGTCACATAAAGGTATGCAATTAAAGTGTCTTCATAAGCATAATATCCTTATTCAGGAATGTTTATATTGATATTTCTATGGTCTGTGTGGTCACAGGAAGTGAAAATTATGGTGGTGGCTTGGAAGTACTTTTCTCTTTGTCTGTAAATTACATGGCGTTGTTACAGATGGGGCAGCAGAGACCTGTGGTAAGCTGTTCCATGGGGTGGGGGAGCAGTTAGAAATGATAAGGCCAGAGATCTAAAAGACTTTTAGACCCTCCCCTCCTAACTGGCAGACCTTTAAAGTAAACTAGCACAGGTATGCAACTAAGACAGTGGATGAGAGGCAAATTTATGGTCCCTATAGGGTTACTGCTCAGCCAAGGGATAGGGACCTCTCATGCCAGGAACGGCAAGACCGTGGATGGGGTGGATGGGTAAGAGGAGCTGACATTTGCTTCTGAACTGAGAGGCAGGGTTGTGTTGCAGAAAAGCAGACAGTGTTGGAAAGATGCAGCAGCTCCACAGCCCAGAAGGAGCTGTCATATTCAGGGAGGTCAGAGAGGCAAGAACCAGAGTTAGTGGTGCCACAAAGTCAGCAGCGTGGCAGCAGTGATGTCAGTATCTGTGTCCATAACCCATCTAAACCTACATGAACTAATATGCCTACAGGGGCCAGGTAAGTAACAGAAATGTGTGGAGTGGGTTCACTTACTGGCAAATTGGCAAGTGGATATCCTAATGAAATGCACTGCTCACAATCACCATATTGGAAAGTGGGCCTCACACTGTCAGATCTCCTTCTCATTCAAGAGAAGCTAGAAATTAAGACTTTATTAGAAATCAACCCAGATCAAATCCCAGAAATCATTTATAATGAAAACAAAGGCACAGACTATTTAGAAATAAATTAGTGAAACATGTTAAGATGGTTCTGATAAATGAGTTAAAAAAAGAAAGAAAAATAAAGATGGTTGAATGAACAGTAGAATGCACCATAATCTTCATTGGGTAGACTCAAATTTGAGTGACATAGCACACTTTATCTCCAAAATAAATTTAGAATCTGAATGCAAATTTAGTTAATAATCCCAAATGGATTTAAGAAAAAAAGCTGAAAGGTGATGCTAAAGTTCTTCCAGAAAAATACACAAATATACAAGTAAAATAATGAGGAGGGATGCTTGAATTGGTAATATTAGGGACCTTCTGGAAAAGGATAAATTAGGACCAACTCTAGGAGGTATTAATCTATGGTCATGGAAACAGTTTAGAAATAGTGCACTGAGATTATGAATGAAATAGAATACATTTCAAGAACAGATGTGGATATTTATGAGATTTCAGTAATATTATAAAACTGACACTTCAAATCAGTGGATTAAACTATTGAATTAGCTAAATCATTGGAAGTCCTGGTAGAGTGTCCTCACTTTTGACATTAAAATAAATTCCAGACAGCTTTTTTTAATTAAAAACTGGAACACCAGAAAAAAAAACCCCAACATGATTTAATCTGGTCAGATATTCAAGCGAGAAGAACTTTCTAAAAAGCTTTTGGAACAAAGACCCACAACAACAAAGGCCTAGCAACTCAGCAAGGCCAGAAAAGCCCACTGTAAAACAAAACTAACCCTCACCTGACCTTCTCTCACGGCCCTGTATTGCTCTCTGATACTTTATACACTTTATTCTACCTTTTAAATTCCAGTTTCTTGGGGAAGTACATGCGCTGATAACTCCTCCAGGGCTCAGAGCCCTGCATCCCCCACGGCCCTCACCACGGCACTGAGAAGGAGTTGCACTGTCGGTGGCTGTGAGTTCCAAACCAGTGGGCGTTTCCAGTAACTGTTTATTTGATTACCAGGTAGATTTTGCTGTGGACAAATATTTTCCTCTCTGTGGAATGTTCTTTCCCCTTGAATTTTGTTTTACTTAAATAAAATTAAAAAGCCCAGGCAGATATACACAGATCAGTTTTTTAAAGGCTACCTAAGTATATTTCTCCTCCATTTCCCCAGTCTTGGCAATTAAAGGTCGGCTTTAGCTCTTGCTTTTTTGCCCCACACACCCACCTTTCTCACTATGCTTCTTTTAGTCAGTGTTCAAATCCCTCTTAAGCCAGGTTACAGTCTTCCCTGTGTTGCTTCAACAAGTTTTCTCCCAACTGCTCTGCTATTCTTCTTTCTCTTGGTGGATTTCTCTTCTTCCACTTACCATGTACATGGCCATTTTCCCCAGGGCCTCGTCTTCAATCCTCTGCCTGGCAAGACTGAATCATGCCAATGGACTCACCCACAGCTCCCCTGAGCTCCTGACTTGTGAATCCAGCTTAACAACGGACATCACCCCTCAGATGTCCCATAGACAATTCACACTCAAAATGCCACACACAGAACCATCTCCTAGAAACCAGCTCCTCCCCTTACACTCCTCCTGCAGATCCGCTCTCCGGATGGGTCGCTGGAAGGTCATCTCAGCAGCTCTGTGCCCCGCCGCCATGCAGTCACCTCTGCAGCAGTTACCACTTCTGCCGCCCATGTCACTATCCCTCTGCCCAGGGCCTCTCTGCAGGCGTGTGCCACTTGTTGTCAGGGTTACCTGGGGTGGCCCCCTGAAGTAACATTTCCCCCAAATATGGGCCTCCCCCCAAAATAGTATCTTCCATTCTGCTGCCAGAATAACCAGATCTTCTCCAACATAAACATTATGCAATTCTCTTGCTTACAAATATTCCAATATATACTTGTTTCTTTAAGGATACATAAAGTATACTCATCATGACAGAGGCCTTGTGTACCTGATATTCTCACCTGTGGATACTTTGTTCTAGCCCTACTTGTTCTTCAGTCTGGCCAAGCTTCTTCATGCCCGTGTACTCTTATATGTCTCCACCTCTCTGCATGAAGTGTCCACTTTCTCTACCACATGTTAGAGAACTAACTTCCATTCATCTTTCAAAATTCAGTTCAAATATCTCCAGGTCTAGGAAGTCCAATTTGTGTTCACCTGCTTAGAAATCCATCAACTACTCGCCATGCCTCACCTGGCCTGGGGAGTGCAGACACAAAGCCTTACCTGTCTTGGTCTCCCCAGCAGTTGATAGTTTTTGGCATAGCAGGTGCTCAATGTTTGTTGGGTGGATAAATGAATGAGTGAGTAAAGAGATGAGCGGTCTACAATCCCCCCAGTTACTCAGCTGCCATTTTGGAAAGTTCATTCTGCAGAGACAAGGAAATCTCAGTGCAGGTGGTGGGCAGACAGAGCAGAGGTGAGGGCGTGGGGGAGACAGGTCTGGTCCTGGAGAGCGCAGAAGAGGTGTGGATGGGATAGCAGTGGAGAGAGAAGGAATGAAGGGGGCGGGTTCAAGGAGATGTTGAAGAACAACTGATATTAACTGTAGTAAATTAAAAGGAGAACATATTATATGAAGGGAAGATCAAGTTAACACAGCACAGGTGGAAGAGGCAGCACCAGAGACAAAGAGGTCTCACTTCATCATTCACTGCATTTCACTTATGGCACCTGCCCTCTGGGAAGGCATCACCAAATTCTTGACAGACTGGTGTTTGTGTTGTGGGTGCTCTAAGTACAAAAAGGTATCTTATGGCTTCCAGATTTTAAGAATGATAGATTATTTCTCTTATGTCCCATGTCTGAGTTCTCAGACAGCAGGATCATTTGCTGGTGGGGGGAGAGCTATTGTGGTTAACAACTCATGATTACTCTAATAATCTCAAAGGATGGTAGGGAATTCACTAAAGCAACTAAAAGAGAAATTTCACTGAAAAAATCATATGCCATATAGAATCTTGTGGGGGCCTTGAGGGCAATGTTACCGCCAACTCATCTAAGAGTTGTACGTGAGTGTGTTGAAACTCCAAGATCAAGTCACTTAAACATGTATGAGAACCAGGGTCCAGGCTGTGGTGCTCTGGACATGGACAGGAAGATGCAAAGCCTTACTACTGCCTCCAACAGGATCAGTCCAGCCGAGGAGCACAATGGACACGGACACAATCACACACCATCAAGAGAAGAATCAAGTGCAATTCATGCCTAGAGAGGAGAGCAGAAAATCTCTAAAAAGTGGAGGGGTTCCTGCCAAGGATTGGCAAGAATCCTTCCAGGCAGAAAAGCAGAGAAAGGTACTTCAGGCGAAGGAGAATAGGGTTGGTGTCTGGGTGCGAGGCCTAATGAAGCACGGGTGGAGGGCTCCAGGATCACCTCTCAGAAGCTGTTCCCCTTCAGCAGCTAAGAGGTATAACTAAAAAGGAAGGTGGGGTGTCATTAATGATCATGGGGAAACCTGGGAGGAGGAAACTGAGGTCAGGAGATCATCACCAAAGGCACTTTATTTTAGAGGAACAAAAATAATTCAAAAAGCAATTGGAAATTCTATCTCCCATGAACCAAAAGAACAAAAAATAGGTTTCACTCCAGCGTTGAAAACAGAGTAACAGACTGCCTACTCTCAGAAATGGATTGAATTTTCTAATTCATTATGGATTATTTAGATAATAGGAAAACTAATAAATCTGAAAAATCTCTCTAGAATTCATGTTACTCCATCCTGTTTTGCAGGGTAGGGGGAGGCTGAATTATTTAATTGGTATTTTAATGAGACTATAAAGTTCTAAAAGTCCTATCAATTTCTCCTGAAAGCCTACAATTTTTCCTTTCAATTCCCTTTATTTGACTTAACTAGAACAATAAATTTTTTCCAAGGCCTTTTCTGTGTGTGTTAAATTAATAAATGCTATGCTGCCCCCAGAATGTTGTTGTTATTATTAATGCTGATAATAGCTCCAATAAGAAATATTTATAATTATGACTCATTTTGGAATAACAGGTCATTGGCTTATAGTCCTTTTGAAAATAAGCAATATAAACGAACATAACTTCTACACCAGGGACTGCAGCTGCACCTTTAATGGAACCAGGTCATGAAAGACAGCAAAAGCAAAAATGTAACTCAAATCAGACCCCAGGCCACAAAGCATCACTGACTGAAGATGCCACAAGATGACCTTTCACTCACTGAGGGAACCAGATGCGTTTCCATGTATAATGTATTTTTTTAAAAGCAATTATTTTATATATAGAATGTGATTTAGGAAAAAAAAACCCTTCCTCTATCTCTAGACTTATAAACCGGAAGCACAAAGGGGTGCCTTTGCAGACATAAACCCTCATGCATAAATGCAAAGACTATTGGCCAAAATCCTTTTCTGTCTCCTAAGCTTAAAAAAAAACTAATTCAAGGCAGTGGTGAGCTGAAAGGGCTCAGATAGAAAACGTGCACATCATCAGCTTTCTAGTAGATAAAAGTGTCCCATGCATAATAGAAAAGATGACGTTTCCTATGGAAATCTATTTTAAGATACAACCATTTAAAGGCAACTGAGATCTCAAAACCAAGCTCAACCAAAGAGAAACAGAGCCCAAGCAAATGTACAGAAATGGACAAAGACATTGGAGAAGGAGGGGATCTGTGCTTAACCGATATTTGAGATCAGCAAGTTCATCCTGAATTCAAGCCAGTGATGTGCCATGAGGTCACTCAAGGAACCAGGCAGAAACCATCGGTCAGAAGAATGTGAAAAGGAACAATGTGAAAGGCAGGTGTGAGATGTGGAAGGGGTGACCCTGTGAACCTTGCTGCCATGACGCAGGATGCTCTTGCGGGCTTTCTGCACAGGCTGGCGGGGTCACATGACTCTGTTTAGAAGGATATCAGCCAACAGTTGTGCCACATGGGCTACATGAATATTCCACTTCATTCCTTGGCAGTAAATCTTCAGCTTTGTACAACATAAATATTGACAAAGATACACAGAGGCACCCTATTTGAAAGCCTGACTGCATAATTGCATCTAATGGAGAAAAGCGGGCTCCGTTTCTGTATGATGGTCATTGTTTGGCTCAGTAACCGATGCTTCTGAGACCCAAAACATACTCTAGTATAACTGACAGCACCGAAGTCTCCACTGATGACTTACTCATTGCAAGGTATTCATAAAATAACCCCAGTTTGCCCATGGGCTGCAGATGGCAGTACCGTTCCCATCGTGGGGTGGTCTGTTCTGCTTCCAAATCTGTGGCACCATTAGATTCATGACCCAGATGCCAAACAGATCAAATTATAAAGCAGGATATTATCAGACCAAGGTCATGAAAGTATTACTGACAGTTCAAGCTGAACACATCATCTTCTCAAGAATTTAATTTCTTGTTTTCAGGATAAATTTCTTTTTATTGCTGCCACCCTACCCCCAAACATTGTGAAAACTAGTCCTGACTACGTATCTGTGTTTACCAAAACTGTAATGACTGCTAATTTATCTCCTACCTCCTTTTCAGGTGGGCATTTTAGCTTTTAGAAGATACCTTCCCTCATTTGTCTTTTTTCTCCCATTTCTCTGCTATTATCCACCATGGCCTTTCCAGTCTGAAAATCGTCAGAGAAAATAAGTAAAAGAAAGAAAGACAGGGTCTGTGAGCTGGTGATAAGTGCTGTGGAGGAAAATAAAGGAGGACGAGGAATATGTGGTAGGGAGGATTGGGGATGGTGCAGTGACCTTTGAATAAGGCAAAGAAGGAGGCAAAAGGGTGGGCAGAGAGAACAGTTATCACAGGCCTGGAGGTCCCTCACGCTGGACAGAAAGCATGGAGACTGGTGTGGTCCAGAGCAAACAGGAAATCAGTGGTGGTTTTGGTGGTGGAGCCTAAGAGACCACAGTGAGGATGTGGGCATTTTTCCCTCTGTAGGAATTGGAGAGCCATGGAGGGTCACCGAGCAGAAAAGTGTTACTCTAACTTTGGATCAAACAGGTCCAAGGCCCTAATTTAAGCAGAATAAATCAAGGGTCAGAGAAGAGACATGCCACCTCAAAGTCAGTGCAGAGCTTAAAAGAAACACAGCCTCGACTTACAGCCCAGTGCTCTGTCCCCTCCTGGATGCTGTCCCACAGAGCTGTCTCTAAGGTTATCTTTTTTCCTCACTCAGAGGCTTGTGGGCCAACTGAATGCTTCCCCCTATTTCAAATAGCAATTTGTCCTGAAATGAAATCGGGGTTGGCAGTGAAACAAGGCATGGGCCTTTAGCCTACAAAGCTGTTGTCCCTGAAAGCAACAGCTGGCACATGGCTTACTCATGGAGTTCAGGAGAAGAGACAGAGCAACAACAGACAACTTAGCGTCTGGCAAATCTTCGGCTGACTGCACTGCATGTTTGGTTGGATTTCAAATTTGGACAGAGAGGCAGCTTCACACGAAATTCAGGTGTATACACCGTACATGCACACACGTCTATATGCACACACACACGGACACACACAGAGTATGTGATGTGACTTGTAAAGAGCTGTCCCTGCTAGGTTTCCCACTGCCTCTGATCTCAGCATTAACATTTCCCTGCCCATGCTCCCAGGTTTGCTATGAGATTTCTTTGCAATGGTACATGCCCTTCGCTTCACAAACTTTCCCCACTGCTTTCAATGACATTAGGGGAAGAGCAGGGAGCTCTGGGAAGTGGTGGGGATATGGACTCGAGATAACCCTGAATCTGAATTCACACTTCATGGCTTATTTGTTATTTAACTTTATTTACATTCCAAATGCAATTGTTGCAGATCTCAGAAGATGATTTACACTCACTGCTATGGCAGAAAGTTGCGGTTAGTAGACCCACCACTGGATCCTCTTATTCAACAAGTTCTTCCAATAATTCAGATATTACTGTATCACAAATGTCCATTTCTATATTTTGATATCTGCTTTTCAGTATAATTATCTTCCTTCTTTATTCTCTAAATCTTAAGATTTTAAAACATTTTTCTGAGAAGTGGTCCACCAGGCTCTTTACTTATGATAAGGAGATAAAGATATCCTGGAGATCAAAACCACATTTAAACCCTGAGATAACCTCAACTCTGTCATATACAAGGCTAGGTTTAGTCTGCAAATACCTTGTTTAGTAATTTTTGCATCAAACAACAAGGTCCTACTGTATAGCACCGGGAACTACATTCAAAAACTTTTAATAGCCGATAGTGAAAAAGAATATGACAAGGAATATATATATATATATATATGTATGTATAACTGAATCACTATGCTGTACACCAAGAATTAACACAATATTGTAAACCAACTATACTTTCAACAAAAAAAGTTGAAATAAAATTGGGAGATGAAACTTCCACTGCCCAGGCTGCTGTCAGGATGAAACGATTCAGAGCAGGCCAGGTATTAGCAACCCCCTAACACATCAAAATGCGGGATCTTCCTTTTGAGCAGCACAGGCTAACTGGCTGTGGCCACCTGTAAATAAGGCTGAAGTCACTTAGACCCTTGGCTTGGGGACACCATGGCCACAGGGTGGGGGTCTCTGCATCACCTACGAGAATGATGGGGACAGCCTGCTGCTGAAGCTGCTCCCCAGGATGCAGCCCAGAGTGCTGCAGTCAGGTCTGAGGTTCGGCCAGGAGCATGCAGTTCCACAGCCACTTGGAGCCCTGCGGTGCGGGTGGCACTGGGACCACGCTCGTCCATCAACCTTCCTGGCACCCAGACTCGGGAGTCTCTTGCGGGAATTTTTCTCTGCCTCATACTTCCTGTCTCAGCCTCTTGTGGAATCCGGTCCATGTCCCACAGAAACAGGGCTTTTACCCTCCAGGACCTAAATCCATCACGGTTTGGATCCAGGATGAAACTTCCATGCTAACTCATCTGGCAATAACTTCTTGTGCTGAAATGCTCTCCCCCGCTGATGGTATTAGGTCATATTAGAAGTCCCGACTTGCTTGTCCTTAGCTAAGACTCTGACCCTATTTCTCAGTCTTCCTGAGTGGAACCACTCATCTGTCGCAGAAAATCTTGGGCTGTCGTCTACCCATCATTGTCCACGGTCTTTTGGGTTTTCTGTTGGGTTATGGTTCTTGTGCAGGGATATGAATTTGCACATGCGAAGCACCTGTAGACATTTTAAAAAAATACAGGCACTGGATCCTCCCCCCTCTCTGGCCAAGGCTGGAAGCTTTCTCCCTCTAGCAGGGTTTACACAATCATTTGCTTGGGAATTGACCACAGATTAGCATAATCATAGTAAATTGCCCTTTACTCAGTGCTTGCCACGTGGCACTTTCTACTTCATGTTGTCTTTGTACCTTCATTATCACATTTAATCTCTGCATTATAGATAATCACCATTTCTGTTGAGGACACTCCCACTTGCTAATCTTGAATACAAGTATCTTTGATTCTCTGAATCTATTTCATTCCTGAGTTTCCTGTTCCTGAATTTAAAGAGTGAATTACAGACACATGTATTTAAGATTCTCTTATTAAATGTCTCTGCCTCATCCTCTAACCAAATCATATCTGGAGAAGAGAGATTTTCTTATTATATAGTAGTGCATACCCACGGTGGAAAATGTAGAAAACATAAAGTAAGAAAATTACAGCCATACATTATCTAAACACCAAAGGACAATGCTATGCCATTTTGGGCATTTAACTATTTTTCTTAATATTTTATCCTAAAATTTCTCCAGGGCAATTTGCTTAACCCTGGAGTCATACTAGCCTTTTGTCAAGTACAGAAAAACATTCCCAGAAATGATCCCAATATCAAAATAGTATGTGAGGCTGGGAAGGCCACAGGGCTCTCAGCTTATTCTCTGAGTCCTACAAATAATGCTGTTAATTCACTGATATTATGCATTCGATGCCTGTGAGTCACTCACTCATCAGCTGGCTTGGACTGAGACCTACTATATACCAGGTGCTGATCCAAGTGATGGGGAGACCCCAGTGGGAGCCTGGATCATGGCTTCACTGTCCTTCTTCATTTGCTCCCAGAATCCTAATCAAGAGCCCCACATGGAATTGGGGGGTGTAGGCAGGTGAGTTATTTCATTTCATTATGTTCCTTTGGACATATTTAAATAGCATGAAAATAGTCGCTAACTTTGATAAGATTTCTTTTCCCTTCCTATGTATTTTTGATGATGGGTGTAGTTTTGGCATAGCAGGAATTACTGATAGATATTTGGTATGTTAGGATTTAATATGAAAAAGTAGGAAAAAAGTATGAAGGAAACTGTCACCTTATACAAAGAGAAGAGGCAGTGAGGAAAACAGAAGCCACCCTCGAACTTGGCTACCACTCAGCATTCCTGGTTTTCAAACAAGGGAATTATAATTCAAAACATATTCCCTAAATATTTTAGCCCATAGTAGAAATACATGGAGGCAAAGTTCAGCTCACTGGAACCTACAACAATGAGCTTACTTAAGCAAAAGAATAAACAGACCACAGATACTATAATGCATCCTTTACTTTAAACTAGTTCATGTGAGCAAGTTTCATTTCACATGAATTTCTCAGTACCAATTTAGGAAATATATCCTTCTCCTTGATTGGTTAAAATAGCTCACTGACAACCAGGTTCAACAAAATTTAGTGTTAAATAATTAACCTATTTCCTTAAGGAAATGCTTTTGAGTAACCTGAGTTTAGTATTTCCTCTATCTGATCTATTTCTTTTCACAGAGAAAAATAGTATTATTTGCACATGAGCTACATTTACTCCTCTGGAAAAATCTGACTGTGGGCTCAGTGTAAGAGTTGTGCACTGCACAGTAGGGAAAAAAAAGATTCATTTCACAGCAAAGATCAGAATCTTTTTTTTGAGGGGTGTTGTGAGCTGGGGGACAAGGGAAATGCCTTTGTTTAGAGACAGGCCCCAGTAATCCATACTGAACCTGAAAGATGAAGCCCTTGTGAAGAAATGTGGAAGGACACACTGACACCCAAAGTTGTTCACTCTGCAAAAACAGAAAGAAAGAAAGAAAAAATAATTTAACTGCCCTATAAAGAGAATGGACAGAAACTTGGTAATAAGGGAGATAGAAGGAAGGTTTAGGGAAGGGAGGAGAAACAACGAAAGGGAAGTTGGGTGTGGTGGGCAGAATAGCAGGTTTCTGGAGCTTACAATGAAGGATGATAAGAAAAAAAGTAAAGTTTTAAAAAAGTAACAAAGTTTAAAATAGTTTAAAAATTAAAAAAGAAGTTAAAAAATAAATTTTTTATAGTGGCATGGAAGATTTTAAAATGATGGGTGTTTTTTATTTCAAAATTCAAGTTGTTTGAGTTTCTCCTCCATGCTACAAACATCAGTAAGGCTTGCTTGTGTAAGTGGTTTTGGGGGACACCACAGAGAGGGGTGAGCTCTGCAGTTAGGTTGCCCAGGAGAAGAATGCTGGTGTGGAAGGCAAGACAGAAGAGAGATCAACAGTTTTGTGAGAACAGAAACTGAAAGCCAAACATTATCCTATAAAGGTTAGCATGCTAGGCAGAAAAATGGTCCCCCCCAAAGATGTCCATGTCCTAATCCCCAGAACATATGAAGAGGTCAGTGTCCCTGGCAAAGGGGGACTATGGTTGCAGATGCAGTTAAGGTTGCTAACCAGCCAACTTTAAGAGAGAGGTGGGCCCAGTGTAATCGCCAGGGTCATTAAAGGAGGAAGAGGGAGGCAGAAGAGGGGAGAGAGGAGAGGAGATATGACCACAGAATCAGATTCAGAGGCACACCGTGCTGACCTTGAGAGAGAGAAAATAGGTCACAGGCCAAGAGACACAGGTGGCCTCTGGAAGCCAGAAGAGGCAAAGATACAGGTTCCCCTGGGGCCTTCAGAAACAGCCCTGCCAACAACTTGACTTCAGCAGGCTTCTGCATTCAAGAACCCTAGGAGGTTTAATTTGTGTTGTTTAGTGGAGATTTTTCTTTTTTCTTCCTACTACCATGACGCTTGGGGATACTTGTTACAGCAGCAACAGAAAGTGAATACAGTAAGCTCCTTGAATTGTGCAGAAATTGCAGATAACACTGGACTGTCCAACTTGATATGGGATTGGGCTTATGTGAAAATCTAAAGGACAGTGTGACCTTAGCTAATATCTGCTTTTCTCATTTTTAGGAAGAGAACAGTAAGTCAAAACCTCTGTAGTTATTATTTTAGACAAGTGTCTCAAAACATTATGTAACCCTGTGCCTTAGGACGCCAAGAGAGCCTCTGTTCTTAGAAGAACATGGATTCAGAGAGATAGGGTCTTACATCTGAGTCCCACAGTGGTCTCTTATTGGCAATGAGAGCTTGGGCAAATCACTTACCCTCTTTAAGCCACAGGATCTTCATTTGCAAAAGGGAGATAAGAATAAGGATTGTTTGGGTGATTAAATTATACACACACACGCACACACACATATATGTACAACACTTAATACAGTGACTAGCACATATTAGGCACTCAACAAATTCCTGTTATGGATTTTTAAATGCATGTATAAAAGGAGGAGAAAGTTGTGGGAAGTTGTGTGAAACCTTAGCTCACGGCCCCAACAAGGGCCATCTCTCAAAGGGCTCTGATCATTCAGCCCCCAGTGATGGGCTAATAAGCAGAAATTATAGCACTTGGGGATTTAAGTTAAACATAAAAAGAAGGTATTTAAGCATAATTTTTAAACAGCAGGTACGTTTACACTGTTGGATGGATCTTCTTATCTGGAGACCTTTAATAAGCAGAGTCTCCCCTTTTTTAGAGATGGGCATGCAGGAAAATGACTTGGATGGGTGGGCCGTTCTCACCCCAAGATCACATGACTTAGTATTCACGGAAGTAACACCTCTTGTGTGTTATTCGAGATTGACTGTCCTCCCATGATTATTGTCATCTGTGTCATCAGTTCAAGGAGACAGCCGCCTGGGTCACACTGGAATATTAGAAAGAAAATATCATTTAAATTTTAGATAGCTATAACATGAAATAAAGTCATTATTTAATGGCTAAAAAAATCTAAGGAACAGACAGTAAAGACACTCTTCTTTGAGCAACTAGGAGAAAACATGAACCAGGTTAGACTGTCAGAACACAAAGCTGTATTCACAGCAATTCATTTCTGTATTTTCACAGCCAATACATCGGATCTCCAGGATAAGTCACAAATCTGCCCTTAAATAATTTGATGTAGAAACATGAAGAGTAGTAGTTGACAAACTGGAACAAGAACACTTCCATGGCTAGGTTGTTCTCATAGTCATTCTGGTCCTTGGGAGCTCTGCAGCTAGAATAAAGAAAAGTTAAGTCTCTAAAGCTGTGAACAGCTTTGAGACTAATCAAAGCCACGGATACATGAGTTAACAAGGTAAAAATATATATATATATATACACAATTCACACTGTTTTCATTTAAGCTGTTTTGAATTCCTTAACATAGCTACTATGTTAATTCCAAGTGTACACACTGTTGTAAGAGTTTCTCACACTATGAACACAATATCCCACAAGGCAAAAAAACTAGTCAGCTGTTCCTTAAAATTTGTAAGCACAACAGTATCCAATGGGCAAGAACTGTCCTCTGTCAGGTGTAAGTTGATAGAAAACTACTTCTGAACATCCTGCTAAATGATATTCTCTTGTCTCCCTGAACGGCAGGAAGGTAGGACTATTGAAGAAAACAAACAAAACACGGGGAAACTTGCTAGAAGAATTTGGGGAACATAAAACAGGTCAACCTCCTAGTTTAGAATTTAAATTGGTCTTAGTGTTTTCAGAAGATGACTACTGAGCAGACCACTGGGAGAACTACCCATCCACATGCAGCTTGTGGGAAGCACTTAACTTGGGCTGCTAAGCCGCTGGCTGGGATAAAAGCCAGAGAGAAGAAACATTTATTATAGAAGCTATAGATGATGAGAATGGAGCTACACTAACAGGAACAGCATCGGGGAAAGACACATAACACTGTGATTACTTGTCCTCTCCGTAACACATGAGCAAATCTGCCACTGGAACCATGACCCTCTTCCAATTATTTGCAATAAAGAGACTATTTACTTTCAACAATAGGGTACATGATCTAATGTAATTGAAAATACTATTCAGCACTGACCACTTTACACAGAGCTTGGACATTCTAATGCTTGCTTTGTCCCTTTAACTAATGCAAAGCCGGAGCTAATTCACTTCTCATATAGGCTAGAGAAAATACGTTTACACTTGACGTTTTCTAAAGACTGTAATGTACTGGAATTGAAGTGCCCAAAAGATACAGTTTCTGTTTTGACCTGGTTCTAAAAGTGGTGTAGAAATGACCTCAGCTGCAGTAGGAGCTTACCAGAGTCAGTCCTCATGATTGCCACTTTCTCATATACTGCCTTCAGGGTCACAATGATGATAAAACTGATGAGAGAAGCAGTGATGGGCGTGGCCCATCTGCACAGTCAGGTACTTCTGGATTGGGTCTCTTCCATGCAGGTTCTTGGGAAGTTTTGCAGAAAATACAATGAACACTGAGAGTCCGTAGACAATGATCCCAATAACTGAAGCAATGGTGAACAGGACCTGACAACCCAAAAACCCAGCAGCATGAGACTCACTAATGATCATATTTTTACACAGAAAACTTGCCCTAACCCACGCTTAAACAGACAACATGCATGTGCTCTAAACCTCACATAAACGTGAGAAGTGATGTAAATCACACATAAATGCCACAAGAGACGTGAATATCAGGCACGTTAATCTTTAGGGTAGGAGGAATGAAGGATGTCAAAAAGAATGAGTGCATCCACTAATGTAACATGCTGACAGCAGGAGCAGCTGTGTGCAGGGCATAGGGAATATATGGGAACTCCACTTTCTGTGAATTTTTCTGTAAACCTAAAACTGCACTAAAGGAGGAAGCCTGTTAAGTATATCTTTAAATGGGTGAAAATGGAGTAACTGTTGACATGTTCTTTTGGAGACAAGTCTGTGAGAGCAGAACCAATGAAAATATCCCTTCTACATCTATAGAATTACTTAGGTTATGAACTAGTTGTAACCCATGAAGGGGATATGCTTCCTTTAAAGGGAGAACCTATCACTGATTCAGGGGCCAGCAGGTGCTAGCTGTCGTCTTCATTCTGAATAGGACCAGTGAAGCTGTGGACATGTCCTGAGGGAAACACTGGAAGTAACAGCAGATCTCTGTTGATGAAAGCTTCACATGCTTTTCATACTCCTTGAGATTTTAAAATGGCAGGTATTCATACTCCCTGCATTTGCACAAGATTCATGTCCCTGATCCATTGTAGTTCTGACTGTGTGGACCCAAGGGCAACGGGGGTGTGAAGCATAAATTACACGTAGCTGATAGGGTTTCAGTTCCTCACTAGGCAGGTTTTTTTCTGGCCACTGAAGAATGCACATTAAAGATCCCATTTTTAAACTGTTTTCCTTCCATCTATCTTCTTGGTCATAGTCCAGAAGCATGTCTCAGTGTCCCTGGCTGCTCCTGATGGCTTCCCCAGAGAGAAAGCTCCAAAGAATGTGAATTTCAAGACTAAGTAAACCACATCATGTTATTTACAGTAATAGCGGGAGGCTGGCTTGCACCTGCAGGAGAGAGCAGAGGGAGTGCTTACAAGCCCCTCCTGGAGCCACAATCCAGCTTCTGGATCCCAGCTCTGATGCTAGCTGTGGGGCCTTGTGCAAATTTCTTAACCTCTAGGGGCTTCAATCTCCTCACCCATATAATGGGGGGATAATAATAGCAATTTATAGGATTATTGTGATGAGTCAATGATTTACTAATTGTGAAAACAATTAGAACATTAATCACAGGCATGTGAAAAACTCTACCTAATTATTAGCTATGAATATGTTGACCAAAGCCTTAAAAAGGTGTTTTTTTCCTTAGTTTTTAAGCCATCATTTTGTAGAGAAAGCATTTTATTTCCTCCTCTACTCTCTTTCATTATCCTTTTCTTCACAGTTAAGGCTTCATGCTTGTGAAAGGAATAACATTTTGGTGTGTGTGTGTGATTAAATGTGAAAATTAGTTAAGGCTGAGAAAAATGTATTATAGAAGGTATATTAAGCTTTCCTCTCTTGTACAACACATATAGGTCATTTAAATAGTATGCATTTTTAAAAAGTCTGCATAATAAATTTTTTAATTATGTATTAAGTAATCAAAATAGTTAAATTCTTTAAATGCTTACTATTGCTTCAGCACAGATCTATTTTTCTAAATCCTCACAACCACCCTGTGGGAAAGGTAATATTATATCTCTTTTACAGATGAGGAAACAGATCCACGTGGAGATGATGCAATTTGCCCCAAATGAAACAACTATTAAGTGAAAGAACTGAAATACTCAAAGAGCCCAAAGACACACTAACCGTATAGCACTGCCTCCTACATGGACTGTGAAATCAATTCTAATTCATTTCAGAACTTATACAAACTTGACACATTTCCATTTTTCTTCCAAGAACTTAATGGGTTCAATATTTCTTAAGAAACAGGAAAGCTTTCCATTCTCCTTCCTCAAGTTTCTTCTTACTTATCATCTTTTCTGATCATAACTTTAATATTTGCTCATTAATGAAAATTTGAAAGTACTCAGTAGTGGACAGAACTGCTGTCCTGGAGCTGTCCCCAGTCTTAGAAGAGGACCCAGATTTTGCTTTAGGATAAATAACTTCCCTTCTATCTTTAGTCCTGTGATTTAAGATTGATTGACACAATCTTTCTGAAGCACCAGAGGTAGATCTCAGTTGGTTTAAGACAAATAATACCCCTCATTCTATTGGTCTCACACATGATTTGAGAATTGGCAAATAACACAGTAAAAGTCACTGTTATGTGAGGAGATACGTGCTGGTGCCCATGTGAATGATGAGCTTCCTCTATCAAGAGAGGAAGCTGCCAAAAGAGACCTCTCTTGGCTTGGATGGATGTGTGATCTGTGATGCTGAGTGCCTAGAAGCAGCATGCTGAGACATCCTTGGACACAGAAAGAAGACAGGACAAAAGAAGCCCTTGATATCATCTGGGCTACAGTATCTCTCCTTGACTGAAGCCAGACCTCAGACCTGAGGTTTTCATTTACAGGAACCAATAAATCCCATGCATCCCCATTTTTTGGTTGTTGTTTAAACACATTGGAGATTGATTTTGTCACCTACAATCAAAAGAATACAACTCTGAAAATGAATAAAAAATAAAATAAGAAAAATGCTTCTACCTATAGACATAATTCCTTCAGATCTGTGCATTGTTTGTATATTAAAAATCATTTTATATATTAATTTTATTCTCAAGCCTATCATAAGCATAACACTTTGACATGTCATAAAATATATTCATGGACACACTTTTTCATGACTGCAAAATATTCTACTATGTGAAGTGTTGGAAGAATATTTTGGCTGAGATTTTATATATATATATATACATATAAAAGTATGTCTGTGACTTTCATCCATACTGACGTTTCCCTGCCATTTTAAAATACTTCCTTATTAAAGTTTTTCAAAGCTGAATTAGTGGATTAAAGCATATGAATATTTTTGACTCTTGATATGAACTGCCAGACTGCTCTCTAAGAAGGCTGGAGGAGTAAACCGGAAAATAACACAGCATTGTAAATCAACCATACTTCACAAAAACTATCCAGTAGCCTAGGCATGGGATTGGTGATCACTGGCTCTTCATCCCCATAAACAGAGATGTGTCACTTGAGAGGTGGAAAACTATTTCATTCTGATGTGCACTGACTGAATTACTATTGGAGTGTGACATCTATTTTTTCCTTTGTGAATATGTGTTCATGTTCTCTGCCTTCTACGCTCCTGAGATTTTTTGGTGTTACGTTTGAAGTGATCTGAACTCTCTGTGTATTGAAGGAATTAGCCCCTTGTCGGATTTGTAAACAAATAACATCCTCTGGTGTTTTGTTTAAAATTAGGATGCTTCCGATGCATGGAAATCTTTATATATTTTCCTCTGAAACTTACTGCTCATCTAGAGGTTGTATATTCAAATTTATTTCTAGTTTTTTTTCTAATTGTGTTACTTTTTTAAATATTTCTGGAATTTCTCACAATATATGGTTCACTGTTTTATTTCAATCTTTTCTTTTCCCCTCAAGTAGCTATCATATGTTCCATTTATTGAATAACCTTTATTTATCTCCCTGATTTGTAATGCCTTCCATCTCATATATTAAATTATTATTGATATCAGAAACCATATCTGGACTTCCTGTCCTATTTTCTAATCTGGCTATTCTTGAGCTAGTAAAACTCTTATTGTCTTATTAATTATTATATTAGTAATAAGATTTTATTCACAATAAACCACAAATCAATTTTATAACTTCTGATATTTTGGAGATATGATCTTTTAATCTAGAATCATGTGATTAAAGCTTCTTTTATGTCTTTCAGTAGTTTTTATTTATTTAATTTTTTTTGACAGTTCCTACTATCCTTTTGTTAGGCTATTCTTAGATATTTTACCTTGGTTGTTACTCTTGGAAAATTTTAGAATTCTTAATGCCTCCATCTGGTCTCTTAATCAGAACCTGGAGAATCCTAAAGCACTGATCTGATTTGAACAAATGAGTTGAAAAGAACTGGGGGAAGCACTGTGAGCAGAAGAGACTCTGGAACCTCCAGATTGGAGCCCTGCATTGGCTGAGGTGTTCTCTGGAAACAGTTTTCTCTATGAGACTACATATTCCCCATCTTGACTTTCAGTTTCCTCAGCATTTCACATTAGATTTTAAGAAGTCTGTGGCAGATTCTTACCCAGAAAAAGAGCACTTGCACAAAGGGTTATATGTATACACTTTCCCCAGGTGGTAAAAGGAACACGCTCTTCTTCCTAATTAAAAAAATGTTTAGTCAATCAAGGGATTACACAAATGAAATGATTTTTCTCCTAACTGGTCACTAAATCCTAAGCATAATTTAAAAAAAAAATAATTTTCAGACATAGCCTCCTTATTTTTTAACTGCATGGGTTTTTTTCCTTTTTTTTTCTTTTCTTTTCTTTTCTGTTAATGATGTCAAACACACAACAAAATACGTACAGTGTTCAATTTAATATTATTTTTTGAAAATGCACATGTGAACAGCAAACTGTTTCCCTGCCATGGTCTGAGCTTAGGGGTCTGGGTACCTGACGAGGCCAAGCTGTAAAGCTCTATTCCTGAGCTTGCCTTAGATTTCAGAAGTGACGGAAGTGACAGCTTAGAGTCCATGCAGGACAGAAAGTATCACAGGTGTCTGCAGCTAACTGGTCTCCACTGTGTGTTACTTGGTTGGGCTTTGTGTGTTAATTACCTACAACTATGAAGTTTTAGAGTTTCCATTTTAGAGTTTATATTTAGATGGTTTTTAGAGATGATATCAGTAAGACTCAAGGTTTACCTGGATTATAAAGCAGCAGGAGTATAATAATACCTGTAAATAAGTACATGGCCCCTCCTCTGTGCCAGGAAGTCTTCCAAGTAGATTCTGTACATTAATTCGACCCGTCCTTACCACAGTCATGAGGAACACTCCTATTCTTATTTTATAGGAAACTATGGCACAGAGAAGTTAAGTTGTCCAAGATCACTCAGGAAGCAAGCTGCTGTGCTCAAATATGAATTTAGGCAACTTCATTCCCAAGGTCTCACTACCACAATGCTGGCCTCTCTAAAAAATGGAGCATGCATTCGCAATTAAAATAAAACACTTCAATTAAAAAACTAAAAAAAAATTAAAAATTTTTTTAAATAAGGAAGAATGATAAAGTGAAATGAATCTTCATCTTCAATTTTTCAACAAGCATGTTCCAATGAAAATTTAAACTTATTAGTTGGCAATTTTAAATTTAAAATTGGCAGTTTAAATGACCAAAAATCTTTTCTTCAGTATTTTTTGTATTCTGCCAATATGATACGATTTTGTGTTTCAGGACTCAAAAATATTATAAACATCTAATTTTGTCTAAGTTTCAGCTTTCATCTCTGAATTTACAGTCTTTCACAAACATAGGCTTTGACCGACATCTTTAGTTGTAAACAATGGGAACTATTCATAATGGGGATTATTAGAAACTTATTACATTTTAAAAGGCAAATGTCACTTTCTATTGGTAGCTGAACCTCATTTTTTTCCATTTATAAAAAGAGGAGTTTGACCTGCTCCCTCCAGACCTTTTCAGTGCCAACGTTCTGTAGATCTGTGATTCAATTTATAAAATCTATAGTTGGAGACATTTTCAGATACTCCTAGTAAAAGCATTTTATTTCCAAGAGTTATTCATGCTCACAACCTGCTGTCCTGCTGCTGCTGACTGCAAGTACCATCAGCTCTAAATTATCTCAGCTGATGGAAAGAAGCAATAATACAGATGACTCAAAAAATCATCATTTCATAGCTCTGGAAGGTTGATACAAAGATATATAGTTTTATTTTTTTAATATTGCAGCAGGAGTGGCAGCAATAAATTTACATTTCCAATTATATAAAATGCCTAGCTCAGTGCACAAACACTGATGGCACCTCAACAAAGGTTTTCCTGCTTCTTCTACTCTTTCTCTGACTTTAGGATGAGAGCCATGCTGCTTTGTGCACATCCCAAAAAGAAGGGGGAGCAGTGACCAGGACTTAGTTCAAGCAAAAGGGCACCTAGTCTATGATGAAAAGGAGGCCACAATAATGAAGGCACATGTGTAAAAATGGGAGTCAACTATAAAAACCAATGTGTCTTTCTTTCTACATCTATGTCATAGCGGCTAATTTATATTTTGCATTTTTTTTATTGGTGTTATGAAAGGATACAATTCAATGCCTCTTTTCTTATACAATTACCAGCCTTTTCCTTTTCCCCCTTTTTACTGTTATTATGAAGGAAGGACTAAACTTCTCTTCTGGGTCCACCATTCCAGGCTGTGCTCCTTCACCTTGGCTGCACATTAGAATAACCAGAGGAGCTTTAAAAACTTCCCTATGCCACAATGCACCACAGGCCACTAAGTACCATCGGAGTTTGCAGTGATGGATTCCAAGCACCAATATTTTTTAAGGTCCCCTGGTGATTCCAACATGCAGCCAAGGTGGACAACTCCAAAAGTAAACAGACTAAAGTGCATCTAATCAGCGCCTGCTTTTCCTGTGTAATCTCATCTATCCCCACGTGGGGACACCACACCTCCTATTCTGACCAGACTTGTTCTTCCTGCTCAACCCTGTCCCATTTGTACTCAAGTTCTGCCTGGCGCCGCTTCCAGAACTCCAGAAGTATGGTGACTAACACAGAGAGAGAACAGCAGAATGTGGATCTTCAGTGAAGACTGATGCTTCAGAAATCTGTACGTAATATTTATTACACTTAACACTTTGGTAAATGATTAATAATATCACATTTTATTTATAGGTGATACTAAAGACAAACATGAGTTTAAGCCTTTCTTTTAAGAAAAAGGAAAATGTAGATAATTTATTAAACTTGTGAAAATAGAATATCTAGCTCTCTAGCTCAGGGGAAAGGTATTAATGTGATGGTCAGTGGCAGGTGACTGTGTCTGATGCTAAAGTACCTGCTACAAGCACATTATGCCCACTAAAAACACAAATATCGGGGGGAAGGGTGGGTATAGCTCAGTGGTAGAGCACGTGCTTAGCATGTACAAGGTCCTGGGTTCAAACCCCAGTACCTCCATTATAAAAGAAAGTTAAAAAAAGCACAAGTAACTGTCATAATTTAAAAGCAGTGCATGGTCCACCCTCCAAGTCTTCTCCTCACTTCCCTCTGTCTCTTCTGTCCGAAGGACCTGAGGGTAGGGAAGGGGATGAGAATGCTTTAGTAGCCCCTGCATTTCTATTCCACAACCCCAGTCACACAAAATTTAAATAATATTCTTAAATATGGAAAACTGCCATTTTCCTCAATCTTCGGTAAAGTAATTTTTAGAAATCGTCATTCTGTTTTAAGACTCAACACTTCAAATAGTAGACAAAAACAACATGAAATGTTAATTGAAAATGTGGCTTCAGGGTAAATCACCTAAGCCCTTCTTCCAACCAGACTGTTACCCCTAGGCCCCAACTACAGAGAAATTTCAGAATAACCACTGTTCCCTCCACCATTATACCTGAGTCTCTACCATGCCCTGAGAATAAAGAGAAAAGAGACACAGTCCCTGCTTCCGGGAGCTCCTAGGTGCACAGAAGTCATCATGAAATGAAGGCTGAGGAGGCGTGTTAAGAGGGCTTGGATAAGAGTCAGCAGAGGGTGCTCGGGGCAGAGAGCCAGAACTGTAGCCAAGGCTTTCCCAGAGGAGGGAACCACTGTGGTGAGTTCTGAGATGCCCTAGAAGTGATCAGGTGAAGGTATAATGTTAAGGCAATTTCTCCCTGGGGAGCTGCACATGCAAAGGTGGGAGGCCAAAGAGAGCCAGGTCCCTTCCAGGAACTCCAAATAGTCTAGAAGTGAGCACAGGGTGTGGGAAGCAGGTGAGGCAACCAGGTGGAGAGATCACAGGTGCACAACACAAAGGACTCTGTGTGCCTCCAAAGTAGAGGAGACATGCAAAGTGATCAAGAAAGAGACAAGATAGAGGCAGGGAGACCTATTGGCAGGTTCATGTGAAGTCCTGCTGAGGCCCCGCCAGGAGGAGAGAGAAGAAAACATTTAAGCAGGTGGACGGATTGGCCACAGGTGTGATGGAAGGGAAGGAAGAGGTCAAAGATGCCGGGCAGCTTTCTTGCTTTGGCAGTGTCTTAAATTATAGTGCCATTCCCTGAAATAAGAAGGGCAGGAAGAGGGGCAAGCCATGAAAGGAGACAACTGATTCAGTTCTGGGTGGGTGCCTGTGGGCTCCAGGAGAGATGTCCAGTAAGCAAATCAAAGTCTAGAAATCAGGAGAAAGTTCTAGGCTGAGACAAGTAGTTTTCCTGTTTCAAGAGGATAATGGGTGTGAGTGGACAAGCTCAAGAGAAGAGGTGTGGAGGGGTAGCTCTCAACCTCCTGCACATGGGAAGCATCTGGGAGACTTTAAAAAATAGTGTGCCCCAGCCTGGAGTGGGGACTTTGTACTGTTTATTGTTTTTTAAATACTTCTTTCCTTTTTTGGGAGGTAGTTAGTTTTATTTATTTTAATGGAGGTACTGGGAATTGAACCCAGGACCTCTTGCATGCTAAGCACGGGCTCTACCACTGAGCTGTACACTCCCCACATTTTTTTGTTTTTAGACATTAGCTCTACTGAGCAGTCAGGGTTGAGACTCAACCTGTAGAGAGCAGAGAACCTTGGGGTAGAGATCAAGGAGAAGCTGCCCAGATCCCTGCAGACCCCACCAGGGGCAGCCAGAGACACAGGGAGCCTCGGACGGGCTTTGAGGAACATGAACTCAACACTTCCCAATGGCAAAGACGACAAACATGTTTCAAGCACCCACTTCCCAGCAGTGTTTGTTCCGACTTTACTAGATTTCCAGTAATACTGAGTGAGAATAGAAATAATCTGGACACAGGGATCAAATTCAAATGCCGGCTCTGACCATTCTTAACTGCGTGATTACTGATTAAAAAGCTACCCATCTGCCACGTGTAAAATGGGGGACCTAGAACCGTGCTTGTGGGCTGCTGTGAGAGTAATGAAATGACATCTATAAATGCCCTCCTGACTCTCAGAGGTAATTGCTACTATTGTCCCCATTTGGGACACCAAGAAACAGAGGTACAGAAAGCTTCAAACACTTGCCCAAGATGAGGGTTGGGGTCAGGAATCAAGCCAATGACTTCTTGGATCCAGGGCCCAGGATCTTCTTATGAACAACACATCACTGCCCAGGCTCCCTGCTCCAAAACCCGCCTCCCTTTGGCTCAGTTCCATGGCACCTGCGCTGCACAGATGTCGTCACTGCCTGCCTGCCTGACTGGTGTCTGATCCTGGCACTCTTCCCTCCATCCCACACAGCACTTCCTTGTGCACACCAATCCTCACAAGGCCATTGCTGTGGCTACTCAGATGTTTACACGGAAACGCAGGTGGCAGCCCAGCTTTTTCCTATAGATGCTGCTGTCAGTGGAGGCAAAGTGCTCACAGTTTGTGGGGGAGGCCAATTCTGGTCTCCTCTTTGGCTGGAGAGCTGGATGGAATCTAGTTTCCCTCTGCAACTTAGACATCCAGCATGAGAGATATGTATGGCCATCTGGCCTCTCAACATAGAAATGATGCCCCCAGAGTTGTACTTAAAAATGTAATCTCCTGGCTCCGCCAGAGAGCAGAGGCCATGGCCTGTTGTCCACCAAGTTTTGTTTCCTTGCACGACAGCTACAATGGGGTGAGTTAACACTGGACCAGAAAATCTACAAAGCCCTCGTGTACTATTTCTTGACACCTGCAGGTCACCCAAATATCCGAGATCCTCCAAGTAAACAACTAGTAAGAGGAACTGAGCTGGCTCATCTCTCAGAACCCTGACGGCAGGACTGATTTGGGCAATCCTGCTCTTGGGATGATCAGTTCTCCTTCTATGTGCTCTATCCCGATTGAAAGAAACTGTTCTTTGTTTATGGGCTAGGGAGTATTTGTGGCTTTCTGACCAGAACCTTCAAAAGTAGAGCTCTTAGTTTGAATGGAAGCATGGCACCCAGATCTCATGAGATCAGCTACCCAACAGCCTCATCTAGCCAAGACTGTGGCCAAAAGCAGAGGTCCATGCTGTTGAGTTTTGGGTCTGGAGAGCAATGCCTCCACCACTGAGAAGCTGCCCCGCCACTTGTGCCCTTGTCCCCATCCAGGGGGAGGTGACACATCCACGGGATGAAAGCCTTGAGGGCACTAGGTGACTGTGGACCAAGCTGTGACTGGCTGGTCCTTCTCCCAATGTGACCCATGTTAGCCTCACATGCAGAAAATCCCCAAAGAGACCCCTGCATGAGTGAATGGGTCATGTATCAGCCAACTGTCCTTGGGCCACCTAAGAAGCAACACAGTATACACAGTGAGCCACCAACTCACTGAATTCCCCAAGGCTCACAGCTCCCTAATTTGACACCAGGTACCCCCAGCAAAAAGAAGACCCTTACTTTATAATTGAGCTGAGACTTCTACTGCCAATGCTGCCTTCACCTTCCACTTATGAAATTCTTTCCACTCTGTCCCCTGCTCTGCAGTTGTGCAATCAGTCCAGAGCTCCTTCATGAGACAGGAGGGAAGGGGGCTGGGCAGAGCCATTAAAAGAATGCCACAGCCATTAGCACCAAGACGGTGGAAAAGTCAACTCCCAGTAGATTTTGAGCTTCAACACACACTCACCGAAATACAGCAGGATGCTAAATGGCACTCCCACAGGTGCCAGGACAGGTTCAAGGCAGACCATAAAAGGTCAAAGGGTCAGTGGTGGCCCAATTTCTGGGAATCCCAACACCTTCCCCAAAGCGGTTGGAATATTCCTCCCACTTATTAGCATATGAAGATACTGAGTGCATAATAACTAACCCCACACCTCGTGGCTGCTCTCTCTGCTGAGGGAGACAACCCACACTCTGTCTGTGGAGTGTGTATCTACTTTTACTTTAAACTGGAGCACCCAACTCCCACGCCTCATGGCCTTTCTCTTGCCTTCTGAAACAGCCCAGTCTGTCTATGGAGTATATATCTCTCTGAATAAATCTACTTTTACAGAACTGTGTCTCTCTCTTGAATTCATTCCTGTGCAAACCAAGGACCCACACTTGGCAAGGTGCATCCCAGGGATCCAAATAAGACCTGGGATACGGCCATCCTCTACCCCCCCATTTTCCTGTATCATACATTCCTTCCCAAAGGATCTCACATTGTGCACTCCAAAATAGACAGCACTCATGTGTCCTGACCTGGACCTGCCTCTGCGTGTATCATTCTCATGTCCACTAGAATGTCACCTTCATGAGGACAGGGATTTGGTTCTGTACATAATGGAAGCACCAGCACATCACAGGTGCTGGAGAAGTATTAACTGATTGAATGAGCTGTTGGGAGTCCTGGGAATTCCACCTGCAACTCCTAGCCTCTTGGGTCCCAGCTGACTCCAGTTGCTCCCGGCTACTCATGGCTGAACTCTTGCCACCACTCTCTGCTTTGCCATCACCTGAGCCGGGATGATCTGAGATGATCACAGTCCTCAGAGAGCATGGCGGTTGGTTCATGAGGTTGCAACACACTCGCCACTTGACTGCTAGGGGTTACTTTAGATGGACAAACTGAAGGAAGCACCATGTGCACCGCCGTACCCCACAAATCACTTGAAGCACCAGGACTGCACACAGGGGAAACGCTGGCCCTTTGCAACCTAAGGAGAGGGACTATGGGTGAGAAGAGTGTCTCTGTCAACTAACAGTCTCTTTATAAGCCCAGTCTTAGAAAAGCTCTTTAAAGACACTTTTGGTATCTTCCTTGTGTTTCTGTAATCCCTCTAGATTTTGTCATTCTCATCTACACATCAGAAAAACAGATGCTCTTGAAATCTCTATTGATTTTCAATGAAGAAAATCCTCAATTTCCTTCTCTGCTAAGAAAATTACTGCATTTTATATTAAAAAAAAAGCAGCTTCATTTCATGAGTTTCTATCTTCAAACACCTAATTTCACAAGAATCAGTGAAGCAGGACATGAAAATCATGCTGTGCTTTACCACCTACTGGTGGGCAGGAATGAAATGAATGAGTACTGATCTCATGAGACGGGAAGGCTGGGGCTGTCTTATTCCTGCTACAGATGGAAGGGTCCATATCTGTAAGGGTGAGGAAGGACCAAGGATGAGAAACCAAAATTTTCTAACCCATTTCGCTTTTTCAGAGTCCCAGACAAAACAGTGAGATTGGATCAACAAAAACAAGAACATCTGCACCCTTCTAAAAGCATGCTATGAATTTACTACTACACACGGCACTCTTTCACTGACCTAAAGGTTGATGACAGCCAAGAAATTTGCAGGGATCTTATTCTGTGCTCATCACTTTTTGTCTTTGGAACCTCAGGAAATTTTCCTCCTCTCCATGAATGTCATTTTCCTCATCCTTCAAATGGGAGTGTAACAGTCATTCATTTGCTCAGTGTCTATTTGACAACAGGAGACGGCTTATGAAAACAACAACAAAAAAAAGCAAAACAGCAATTCTGATCTGTGCTGTCTTCCTCCTCCTCCCTGAACATGAACTTACATGGTAAAATGGTATCTTTCACTAAATCCCGAACTTAAGGAGCACTTCTGATAAGGAAGTCACAGGACTGCGGTGTAACTGAGAAATGACCTGGTGCAAAAGAATGAGTTGCCAGCAAATCCTCAAAACCCGTAAGGGTGCAAACCCTGGGAGTTACAGGCATGGGTGAGAGTTCCTTAGTTCCCCATTTCACAAAGCCGAGAACTTTGCAGGGTCCATGAATGACAAAGATAGCCCAGTACAACCACACCATGTTTTGGAGTACACCAGGGCCACATCACTGCTGACCTGCACTTCTTTGTGTCCCAGAGCAAGAGCCCTGGGCGGGGGTGACTGTGTTTGAGGATGGACAAGAAATTCCTGTTCTGTCTCTTTTGCTCTCTCTCTTCCTGCAATAAAACAACTGGTAGGACTCTGGTGGGGAGCACTGCACCCACATTCTCTGGCAAATCACACACCAGGCAGTTCTAGCTGATCTGAGAGAGGACTCTTCAATGAACATATATATACCAAAGTCAGGCAGAAAGCTGCCAGTGACCTTGGGAATCCAAACCAGCTTGCCCTGTTAATCAGGATGTTAGACATCTAAAGGAAGTGTGCACCAGGTGAAGACGATGCCTTAGACAGCATTGGTGGTTCTGGCCCGCAGTATCTAAGGACAAGTCATGCTCTGGCAGATGGGAGCATTTTGGTTTCTTTAAGAGTTTGATACTGAAGGGCTGTGATATTTAATTGGGCCTTGAAACTCCAGACCTCTTTACTCACAAAGGCAGACAAGTTAGGTAAGCCAGCTCAGTCTTTATTCCAACTTCCTAACCAAAAGGCTATGAGGTTGAAAATATATTTCTCAGACTCTTCTGCAGCAAGGGTTCCAGATGTGGCTTTAAAAATGCCCATCAGAGATTGAGATTTGAAAATATCATCTACTATATATAAAAATAGCTAAAAAAACCTAAATTTCTTCTGTATAGCACAAGGAACTATATTTAATATCTTGTAATAACTTTAATGAAAAAGAATATGAAAAGGAATTCATACATATATATGTGTATATGAATGACTGGAACATTGTGCTGTATATTAGAAATTGACACATTGTAACTGACTATACTTCAATTAAAAATATATATATATATATAAAATGCCCATCAGCAGCATCTGAGTGTCACTAAAAGCAGAAACCCAGATGAATGGAGGCAGAAGTGTTTGGAGGAGCTACGTTATTTTTCTGGGGTGGATGCAGCCGTCATGGCAGAGATCTAGGAGGAATGCTCACAACAGCCACTTACTGATCTGCAAGTGAGTTAGGGTAACAGATTCCTGAAATCCTCCCCTCCCCTCCTGATGAGTAAGGTGTCTGGCGTTTCTCTGGAAATCACTAGGCACAGCCTGGAACTCAAAGGTAAAAATTAAAAACTGCAGTCAGGCAGCAAAGGGACTGGAAGGACACGTTGGACAAAAGTAGGTCAGAAAGAACAAGGAATGGGGAGGGGATAGAATGTGTGCTCAGGACCCTGACTTCAGTGGTGGATTGTCTGTGTTGAGGAATCTGAGTCAGTATGAGTAGATGGATTGGTGTGGACTAAAATGGTGGCCATTGTTCAGATAAGTGTGTGATTTGGACGATATTTATTAGAGGAGGGTTATTTTTCCCCCCTTCAACATTGATCATTTCTAGGGAGCAGAAAAATACTCTGCCACACAACATCTAATTGCAAAAGAGATGATACGGGCTGATGGTGATATGAAAAATTTCAGTTCTGCAGTTCCAAGGTTTCTTTAATGAGGTTCACAGCAGTAGGTACTTAAAATAAAGACATCATCATATGTACATATCCTTAAAGATACACTTAAGGTGCTATAAGTGGGCCTGAAATGTGTTCTGCATTCTAAAATCCAATGAAATAAAATCAGTAGCTCAATATGCCTGTCGGCTCTATAAACATGATGTAGCTAATGATCACAGAAAGCAAGATCAGCTAGGAAATTTGAGATTTGTCTTTTCTAGTGTCAAAGTTAATATTTTTTGCTTTACTTAAAAAGCATTTTTTTAATTAGGGCTCTCAGCATCCATTGGTGTACGGGGTTTAGTAGATGTGTTCAGATGTTCTAGACAGTGAATCAGAGCAAAGACTGAGGTTTAGACAGTAGTTAAATGTCTCACCCATGTGATCAGCATCCACATATTGCTATACTGAAAATCCTTAAAAGTGAGAACTTCATTAAAGCAACGAAAAGAGACGGAAAAAAATAGCCACAGACTAGTGGAAGTTTTTTATCATGTAAAAATGACAAAGGGCTATTCATGAGCATATTTTTAAAACTCTACACTTTAATAAGAAAAACAATAAACTGACAACAGATTGCACACTGCTCCCTGTAGGAAAATCCATGAAGATGGACTCTTATGTGAATGGGGCTGGAGCTGTAGAATTAGCTAGTCTTGCAAGTAATTCAGTTAAAAACAAACGCACATGGGATACACTTCTAGAATATCTGAGTAAAAATGTTGGAAAACTTACTCCTCTATGAAGCAATGACAATGGCAAAATTTGTGAAAATTAACCTCTGCAGAACTCTGGAAATTAAACAAAGGCTTCCAGCTATCCAGAGAGTGTTTATTTGAGGGAAAAAAACAACTAAATCTCCATAAAGATAGTGAGTTTTGTGGCAGTGTAACTTGATCTACCCCCATCCCCGTATCCTCACCTAAATGGTGGCCTTTAAAAGCAACAGTCTCACAATCAAGGTAGGGGCAGAAGTGATTTGAAGTTACCCAAAAAATCCGTCCCCAGAGAGCTGTCACTATTTGACCTATCTCAAACTCATGCTGTGCAAACAGCCTGTCCCCAGAGTGTGTGTGGAAAACAATCAGCAGTGAGTATTTAACATTACAACTGCCTGAGGCAGTGGTACCAGTAGAGGCTAACTAGATGCTGAATAGGAAACTTAGAAGGCAAAATTGTGTAATGAGACATTCTGGGGGTGGATGTACTGTTAAAAATCTCCAAAAAAATTCTGAGAATTGTAGAAGGCCGTACACATGTGTGGCACTTGGCAAGGAAAGATCTGAGAAAATCTTAAGTCTTCAACTCTGGCTGAAATTGAGGTTCTGCATAAGCAAGAACTAAAGGCTTTGGAAGAGCTGCAGACTGCCTGCTGGTGCTGAGGTCATCACTCAGCACGCAGACACACAGCCACCTGGCAACATCTCAAACTATTGGCTCCAGGCATTGAAAGAAATCACTGTCCAATCATTATTACAGTGATGACAACTAGGCTTTCTGCACACACACTGATCTCATGGCCATGCATGATAAATAATACAGACTTTACAGAATTTGTTCAGGAAAGTAACTAAATAAATAGCTGCAGCAGCAATGACAGTGGAAGCAACGATAAACCCTGGAGATGAGGAAAATCTGGCTATCAGATCTGGCACATTTTAATATTTTAAATGTCCAGTTTTCAACAGAAAATTACAAGATGTACAAAGAAAGAAAAATTTGGCCATAACACAGGGGAAAAAGTAGTCAATAGAAACTCCCTGAGGAAGCCCAGACATTGGACTTACTAGACAAAGACATAAATAAGCAATTACACATATATTCAAGGAGCTAACAGAAACCATGCTTAAAGAATTAAATTATGTGAACATCTCATTGTACAGAGAATATCAATAGGTAAAATTTATATTAAAAACCAACTAGAAATTCTAGAGATACAAATATAATGACTAAAATGAAAAATTCAATAAAAGATTTCTCTGTAGATATGAACTTGTTCAAGAAAAAGTCAGTTAACTTAAAACTACTGAGATTATCCAGTCTGTGGAACAGAAAGAAAAAGGAATGAAAAAAAAATGAACACTGTGTCAGAGATAGGTGGGACACCATCAACAATACCAATACACACATAATGGGAGCACCAGAAGGAAGGAGAGAAAAAATGGGGTAGAATGATTATATAAAGAAATAATGGCTGTAAACTTCCCAAATTTGATGAAAACATTAATTTGTACATCCCAGCAGCTCAAGAAACTCAACGTGGTATAAACATAGAGACAACTAAAATAGGCACATCAGAATCAGTGTGTCAAAAGACAAGAACAAAGAACCTTGACAGCAGAAAGAGAAAAGCGGCTCAACATATACAAAGGCTCCTCAGTAAGACAGTTGATTTCTCATCAAAAACCATGGAGACCAGAAGGCAGTGGGATGGTATTGTCAAAGTGATAAAAGGAAAAGACTGTCACCAAGTATTTTATAGCCAGCAAAGTGATTCTTCAAAAAAATTAAAGGAGACATTAAGACCCTCCTACAAAAACAAAATCTGAAAGAATTCATTGCTAGCAGGCCTGCCCTACAAGAAATACTAAGGATAGTCCAGCAGGTGTAAATGAAAGGACACTCACCTGAAAAATAAAGAGCACTAGTAGAGGTAACTACATGAGTAAAAAAAAAAAAACAAAACAGTATAAATATAGTATTACATGTAAGTGTTTTCTTCTATTTGATGTAAAAGACAACTGCATAAAACAATACTTATGAAACTGTGTAGATGGGCTTATAAATGCATAAATGTGTAATTTGTATGACAGTGACAGCATGAGGAGGGGGAGGGAAAAGATTGATACCAAAGCCAAGTTTTTGTGTACTATTGAAATTAAGTTGGCATTCATGTGAACTAGATTGCTTTAAAACAAGATGTTAATTATAATCTCCAGGGCAATGGAGGAGAAGGAGGAGGAGTAGGAGGAGGAGAAGGAGAAGAAAAAGATAAAAAAACACATTAAAATGGCACACTGGAAAATGCCTACTTTGTACAAAAAAAGTGTAGTAATAGAGGAATGGGGGAAAAAAAAGACATATAGAAAGCAGATAGCAGAGTTAACTTCAACCTGATAAGAAATTACATTTATGTAATTGAATTAAACATTCTAATCAAAATACTAAAGGCAGAAATAAATGGAATAGAGAATTGATGAACAACAGAGAATAACCAACAAGAAGAAAAGTTGGTTCTTTGAAAAGATCAACAAAATTGACAAAGTTTAACTAGTACTGAAGAAAAAAAGAGAGAAGATTCAAATTACTAAAAAGAAATGAAAGGAAGGATGTCACTACTGCCCTTACAAAAATAACAAGGAATAGAAGGGAATACCATGAATAATTATATAGCCAATAAATGAGATAATCTAGATGAAATGGATAAATTCCAAGAAGGACATAAATGACTGAAGCTAATTCAAGGAGAAATAGAAAACTCAAATAATCCTACAATAAGTAGTGACTGAAATAGTAATCCAAAACATTCCCACAAGGAAATGCTAGGGCCCTATGGCTTTTCTGGTGAATTCCATCAACTACTTAAAGAAAAACAAAACAAAACAAAAACAAGCAAAAATAAAAAATGCTTCACAAACTCATCTAAAAAAAAGAGGTGGGCACACTTCCCAATTCATTCAATGAGACTAGTATCACACTGATACCAAAACCAGACAAAGGCATCACAAGAAACTAAATACTGTCTCTTATGAATATAAAGGCTAAAATCCTCAACAGAATACAAGCAAATCCAATCTAGTAACATATAAAATAGGCCACTATTAAGTGGGATGTATCCAGGTATGCAAAGGCAGTTCAATGTACAAAAGTCAATTCATGTAATATGCCATATTAATAGAATAATGGATAAAAACTAGGAATAGAAGAGAACTTCCTCAAATTGACAGACAACATCTATGAAAATCCTGGAGCAAAGATCATACATAATGGTGAAAGACTGAATTATTTCCTCCCAAAATCAACATTGTACTAGAGGTTCTAGTCAAAGCAACCAGACAAAGAAAATAAAGCCTCTAGATTAGAAAGAAAGAAATAAAACTATTTCGATTCCTCATGACATGATATTATATATTGAAATCCCAAGGAATCCACAAAGAAAAAGAGAGAGAGAGAAAAGAAAAAAAAACTTATTAGAATTAATAACCCAGTCTGACCAAAATTGTAAGACACAAATCAATATATAAAAAAGTAATCATATTTCTATACAACAGCAGTGAATAATCTAAAAATAAAATGAAGGAAACATTTTCATTTACAATAGCATCCAAAAGAATAAAATACTTAGGAATATTAAGAAAAATATGTGGAATACTGAGAAAAATGTCTGAAACTTGTATATTGAAAAGTAAAATACTACTGATAGAAGTTAAAAATGACCTAAAATTAATGGAAAGCTCTTCTGTGTTCATGGATCAGAAGCCTTATTGTTAGGATGGCAATTGTCCTCAAAATGACCTATAGATTCAATGCAACTCTGGCTTTTTGGCAGAAATGAACAAGCTGATCCTAAAACTAATATGGAAATGCAAGATACCCAGAATGGTCAAAAAAATCTTGAAAAAGAACAAAGTTTTGAATTTTCCACATTCAAAACTCACTAACAAAACTGTAATCCATACAGTGTGGTACTTGCATAAAGGACAGACAAATAGATTGAGAGAAAAGAACTGAGAGTCCATAAACAAACTCTTACACGTAGCCAGTTAATTTTTGACAAAGGTGCCATGACAATCCAATGGGGAAAAATAATCTTTACAAAAATGATGCTGCGACACCTGAACATACACCTGGAAAGAAAGAAAACTGAACTTTTATCTTAACACCATTTATGAAAATTAACTCAAAATAAATCACAGAAATGATACTATAAAACTTTTACAAAATGAACAATGAGAAAATCTTCAGGACATTGGATTACAAATACTTCTAAGATATGACACCAAAAGCACAAACAACAAAAGAAAAAAAATCAAGTAAACTGGACTTCTGTAAAATTAAAAACTTCTGTGCTTCAAAGGACTTCATCAAGAAAGTAAGAAGACAATCCACAGAATGGGTGAAAATATTTCCAATATGATAAGGGACATTTATCCAGAATAGACAAAGACTTAAAACGTGACAATACAAAGACAAATACAATTAAAATGGGCAAAGAATTTGAATAGATGTTTCTCCAAAGAAGACAATCGAATGGGAAATAAGCACATAAAAAGATGTTCAACATCAGTAGGCATTAGGGAAACAGAAATCAAAAGCACAATGTCATGCCACTTCATACCAACTAGGGTGACAAATATATATGATATATGATAAATGATATATAAATATGTATGTATAAACCCGGTAATAAAAAGTGTTGATGAGGATGTGGAGAAACTGGACTCCTCATACATTACTACTGGAAATATAAAATGGTGCAGTCACTTTAAAAACTACTTTAGCAATTCCTCAAAATGTTAAAAGTAGAATACATCCCAGCAATTCCATTTTTTGATATATCCTCAAGAGAACTGAAAATATGTGTTCACACAAAAACTTGTCGATGAGCATTTACAGCAGAATTATTCATCATCAACAGATGGATGGATAAGCAATGTGGTGTATTTATAAAAATGGCAAATTATTTGAACACAAAAAGGAATTTGGGTACTTATATATGCTACACCATGGATGAGCCTTGACAACGTCACACTAAATGAAAGACAACAATCAAAAAAGGCAGCATACTGTATGGTTCTACTTATATGAAATGCACAGAACAGGCAAATCCATAGAGGCAGAAAGTAGAGTGGTGGCTGCTGGGGGCTAAGAGAAAGGAAGGTTAGGGAGTGACTTACAAAAGGGTACTGCTTCCTTTTGGGGGTGATGGCTACACAACACTGAAATGTACTTAAAACCCTAATGCACACTTTCAAAGGTTGCATTTTATGGCATGTGAATTATATCTCCATAAAGTTGTTATTCTTGAAGCTGAGCCCACCTATGGAGCAAGTGGCACAGCACTGACTGTGGCATCTGGAGGGGGAGTGACCCACCCGCTCACCACAAAGGAGAGCAGCATCTGATCCAGTGCTGGAGGGGCGCGATCTTCTTGCCGACAGACACTGTGAGCAGCACAGACGAGGGTATCAACAGAGCAAGCTGAGTTCGTGAAACAGGGCAAAGACACAAAGACCTCTCAATAAAACCATTAAGAGCGCAGTCTTTAGGAGAACTCATCTTTGTTTTTTAAATCTTTTTATATCTGTTTTATTTTCTATTACCTTTTTAACCTTTACTTTTTAAACATTTCTATATGTTTACAGTTCTCATTTCATTTTTAATTCTCTTGGTTTTGATCTGTTATTATTATTCACATGTTTCAAATATTGTGTTTTGATTTTTTCTTCTTTTTATTAACATTTTTAAAAGACATCTCAACTCGATTCCTATTCTGCTTCAACTTGCTCTTCTATTATTTATGATACACTGTTTTCAAACCTTCTTTTCCTCCATTCTTTTAAAATTCTCTCTCTCTCTCGTTTTTAAGTTTTATTCCCACATAGGCTTTAGATAGATAAATAAATAAACATCCTTTAAGGACCACAATAGATAACTGATACTCCTTAAGCCACAGTGCCAGAGAGATATGAGCAGCATGAAGAAGCAGAGGAAGCACTCCCAATTAAAAGAGCAAGAGAAATCCCCTGAAATTACGGTCAATAAAATAGGCATTGATGGCCTACTACATCAAGATTTCAAAAAAGAAGTATCAAATTACTGAAGGAACTAAAAGAGATAGTGTTTAGAGACATAAAATATGCCAAAAACAAAATAGAAGCTATAAAGAAGAGCCAAGTAGAATTGGTAAATTCATTGGCTGAAGTGAGATCTCACCTAAAGCCTATATAAAGCAGGCTAGAAAATGCAGATGTACGAATAAGTGACCTAGTAGACAGGACATCAGAAAGCACCCTATCAGAACAGATGAGAGAAAAACAAATAAAAAACAATGAAAACAATATAAGGAACCTATGGGATAATATAAAGCATGCCAATCTATGCATAATATGGATTCTGTAAGGGGAAGAAAAAACAAAGGGGATGGAAAAGGTATTTAAAGAAATCATGACTGAAAACTTCCCAAACCTAAAGAAGGAATCAGACACCCAAATACAGGAGGCTCAGAGGTTCCCAAACAGGAAGAGCCCAAAGAGACCCAAACCAAGACATATCATAATCAAGATGGGCAGACTGAAGGATAAAGAAATGATCCTAAAGGCAGCAAGAGAGAAAAAAATAGTGAGTTACAAAAGAAGACTCTCAGCTGATTTCTCTACAGAAACACAACAGGCCAGAATGGAGAGGGAAGATATATTCAAAGTCCAGAATAAAAAAAAAAAAAAAAAGCAGCCTAGGATACTTTCTCCAGCAAGGCTATCCTTTAGAATAGAAGGATAGATAAAGAATTTCACAGAGAAGCAAAAACTAAAAGACTTTAGCAACACTAAACCCATGCTAAAAGAAATGTGGATCCAGCAGCCACAACAAGCCTCGTGGAACACACCAAATTTCCACCTGGAATCCACCCGGTAACTGCCATCCACAAAGGTTGCAGCATTTTTTCAGTGTTGGGGGAGGGACTGCATCAGACGAGAGATTCCTAAGTTAAAAGTAATTCTCTCCATTAGCATCCCATGGTCCTGTTTTTCCGACCCTCTTTCCTTTAGTTCAGATGTCAATACACATTACAAAGAGAGGGAAGTGTGTGAATATTAAGTTTATATTTCCACACGACTTTAAGCTTTCTAACAGTTAACAATTCACAAAGACCACCCAAAGGAATCTTATGTTTGTGTAATAGCCATTCACTCAGAATACAAATCCGTCTGTTGCTTTTCTGCTGAAACACCCACAGTCTCAAGACATGGATCCATTTATTTCATGGGGTCTGAAATTCCTAGAAATGAAGCCCATCACAATGTACACTTTACTGTCTGTCTATTTTGCTCTTAGAACTGTTTTGTAGAACTACTTGTATTTGTTATGGGCGTATGCCATTTATTCTATACGTAGGGATGTATATCACATTCAATCTTACTGTTGGAAGAAGAGTCAATCTATATAACGTAATATGAATCAAATTTATACAAAATAGGCATTTGGGTTAGGTCACGATTTGCTCTTATGAATCAACATTTTTCAAACTTATTGCTCGCATCTGTTTTCTGAATACAAGTGTGTTGAGTACATGCAAGCAGCGATACTGGGTCGGTGCGTGCTGAATGATACTTGACAGCCCTTTGAGTATTTTCTCTTGAATTCTCATGGTTCATTTGCATATATGTCAGCCAACAGTACTCTTTGGTGTTTGTTTGTTTGTTTGATATTTTGATTGTTTGCTTGTTGTTTGTTTTGCAAACACATTAGGCCATGCATCTCTCCATTTGCATTAAACAGAGAGTCATATAGGATGATTCAATTAGTATATTGCTGAAAATCACCTATGTATTCCTGCTTCCCTCTCCTATCTGTAGGCTTTTGATGTCCTCCTTGCCTTCTTCTTGTTAATTCTCTTCAACTCATGGCTCTTCTTGCATTTCCAATGATGGTTTTCTTATTTTCATTTCATCTTGCTACTTTTCTCTTCAGGATAGAATTGTCAATCTATGTCTAAGGAAAAGTTTTGAACTGCTGAATTTTATTCAGATTTGCCAGTCTGTGAAATTGTCTATATCTGCCGTTATCAGATATGGCATTCTTCTGGCATAGGCTACTCTAGATTGCAGCTTTTTCTCATTCAGGTTTTGTTGTATGTCCTGGCAATTCTTCCTGTCCTGCAATATTTATGTTCAGTTATCAGCTGAAACACTTCTGGATTTTCTGTTGTGACTACTTTTCAATTCAGGGTAGAATTCTCAATCTTTCTTTTAGGGTAAGTTTTTAACTGCTGAATTATTTTACACTTTGCCGATCTGTGAAATTGCCAAGTTCTGTCGTTAATGGTAATGGCTGTCTTGTGGCATAGGCTACCGTATAATGCAGCTTTGTCTCATTCAAGATTTTGTCTATGTCTTGGCCCTCCTTCCTGTACAGTGATATTTTGGTCTAGGTATCAGCTGAAATACGTGTGGGGGTTCTGTTGTGACTGAGTTGCTGTGCTCTAGGTGAATTGAAAATCACAGAGCTTATCATGAAGTTTGATGATTTCAATGAAAATATAGCTGCTTGTAGGTCTATTGGGATTCCACATTATTTGGATGCTGTTTGCTACCGGTTTCAGATAGATGATTGTTTCTTGGCTTTCAGTAATTTTCAGTCTGCATTTTCTCCAAATACCTATACAGAGTTTGATTTTTATATCTAGTTTTCCCTATGGGGCTCTTAAGAATCCTAGTTTTTCATGCTTTGTCTTACCCAAGGATTCAACTGCAATATTTGCATTGGTTTACACTTGCTTTTCTATGCCATCTTCTGATACAGGGATTTCTTTTCCCTTGTTTTCATGGACATTCACGAGTCCCTCTGCATTATCTAGTCTGCTTAGGATTGAATTTTGCCCTGCTATTATCTCATACATTGAGTATTCTGATTTTATTTGGCTCGTCTCAATGATTCTCTTCCACATTTCTGGTATAGTGCCTTTTGTGATTCTGAGAAACTGTTTTACTTCAGTGTTTCTCTCACCTCGGTTTTCAATACATGCTCTGATAATGTTTCATAATCTAGTTGTTTGAAAGCTTTTTTTGTACCTTCAATCTCTTTAAAACAGAAAATGTTACTTCCTGTTTCTTGTACTATGCATCTTTATATCTACTGATCTAGTACTATCAGGTATCTAATGAAGAATTGTAGGGCTTGGTAAAGTTAAAATTTTTGTCTCTTAGGTGCAGGCAATTCCATGATATTTCTGTGAGGACTAATTTTCCTGCACATTGATTCCATGTCGTTTTCCTGTGTGTGTTGTCTTGTATATCTCTAACGACTGATGTTTCCTTTGATGTGATAAACCCACCATACACTCATCGTTTAGAACAATCTCATTTTTATAACGCTTATGTCACATTTCTGAAAGTTCAGAGGAAACTTCCCCTTGTGGAAATGGAGCATCTAAATATTTTCAGCTTTGCTGGCTGTTGTATGTCATTTTGAAGTGTTTCCTAAAGAGCAAATTGAGAGTGCGCTTGTCATTTCTACTTCCATAAGAAAGTTCCAATCTTACCAGTCCATCCCAGAGCTTCTCTGTCCACAGAAAAACCTGTGGAAACATATCTATGGATGTCATGCATCAGGGCCTGCTGCCATTATTGCTCACCCCGCCTAGGATTTCTCGGGGCAATGCAATGTCAAGGCCATGCAAATGTTAGCAACTGCATTTGGGAGACAATGGTGAAGGAAATGCTTCTTCATCTCACGCTGCGGACCTAGACAAATGGTCTTTGTTCTCTCATCCTTCTGGCTTGGGACCACGAAAGGAAACACAGCTGTCCCGCATCTTCTGCCTCATACCAAATCCAAATCCCAGTCCAGGCTAGGAGTTTAGCTGAAGCAAAGGCTTTTGAAATTGATTTCAAACCCAAGGCCCCCTGGATTCCTCAGACCAGATGCATCAATTCTCTGATTGAGCTCCCACGTACTATATTGGAAAAATGCCAAATTGGTCCCTGGGCTTGCAGATGCAGTGCATGTGGCCATGGTACATTTCAATAAAGTCAACTTTGCACACCGGAGTGGTTGCTTTCTCATTGGGGTTCAAGGTCAGGTTTCTCTCTTGGTAGGGCCAACCACAATCCACAACACACTCCAGATCCCTGAGACAAAGCATGTGACATCATCCATAGTCCTATACCTCATTTTATGCAGCCACTGCTAGCTCAAATTCCGCTGCTCGTTTCTGGGCCTCAGAATCAATTGTGGGGACAATTTGTGCTGATTTATTTCAGTTCTGTCAGTTTACAATCTGCTGTTCACTCTTCTAACACTCAGCGCATCGATTTGAATCCCATGTGTCCGGTCGGCTTAAGAGTGTGCGACCAATTGAAACAGAGATTCACCTTCGCTGCTCTATTACCAGAGGTCATGTACTGCACTGATTTCCATTCTCTAATTTGCTTCTCCTCCATCCACGTTTTCTGAGGCATCATACTGTCCTTGCAAGTAAGGGAGCCCTCCTTGGCAAGTCTTCTGAAACAAGGGCTTGTTGAGTGGTTGTTTAAATTTCTGTGTAATTGGGAGCAAGTTAGCATATGATTCACTGGTACACTGCCACCTGGGCATGAATAAATCAACACATTCCATATATAACTCACCGAAATGGGATTCTTGTTTATCTCTTTTTTCTATACAGTCATGATATTAGTGTTTGTACGAAGACTCCATTTTTGTCATTGTGTTGATACCTCAGTTGAAGACTTTCAAAAGTTTAATACAATTGATTTACATATTTTGGGATTTATATGAAAATGAAGTTAGTTTTTGGAACATACTAAATCTACTTACAATCCACACTTGTCAAATTCAGGTACCATTTTGTCAGCTCTAAGAAAAAACTAGACAGATAAAATGTAAAATACCACTCGAAAATGATGAAGGGGACAGGTAAACTCTTTATTTCTGATGCTTCCAACATCAAGAGGAACCATGAAATAATTATTATAAGCATGAAATTACCCCCACACTTGTTTTCCCTTGTGCATGTGGTGCCCTTTCTACCCAAAGACACACACTGGCCAATGTTGTCATTTCAAGCAGTAACATTTCTCTCCAGGAAAACACAAGGAATCTGAAACAAGATATTAATATGTAGGCTTGGTTCAAAAAGGAACTAGGGGCATTAGAGCAATGAGAAACCTGCTGCAGCTTTGCTACTCTATTGAGAAACAGGTGCTCTTCTATCAACCATGAGAACACTTAAAAGTCCGAACATGTTGGGTAATGCATCTTAACACAACCAAGTCTGCACACACATGATATACTGCACCCGGGCTTGAATGAAGGGAAAAGACGGTCCACATAAAAATATTTCCTAACATGTCAAATGCGACTTTTACATTTATCTTCACTAACTGATTTATAATAGTTACCTATGCTCTCTAGAAAACCTGAGGAAAAATACATATTCAAGTTCAGTCAAAGAATCCCCTCACTTACCACACTCCCTTCACCCCAAAGAAGATGTAACCCCAGAATTTGCTGAAACTAGGGGAACATCATCATTTGTTTGTGTGAGCTAAATATTTAATATCTATCTATGATAGCCGAGAGTATTTGACCATTGAGGAATTCAGTGTTGTGCGCAGTGTGTGAAGTTGTCGAAAACTGTTTCTAGGAGGGGCTTTTTCTTCTCCTATTGGCTTCATTGCAGCTCAAGTGCTGATCCTCTTGAACGGATGATTTAGGGGATGGAAGGGAAGGGCAAGGGCTTGATAGGTATTACCAAACCCGGATAAAACTTACCAGGACTTCGTGCTCTGTGGTCTGTGTGATTTTTAAATGCCCCTTGGGAAGTGTGGATTCTCACGGCCTCTTTCAATAACATGAGCTATTTTATCAACTCTGCCATCTCTTCTCTTTTAGACGTCAGGAATATTGGACCACTCCTTGGAGCAGAGCATTGAGTACCTTCTTCAAGTTCACGTTGACCCTCCACAGGTTTCTGCTAGTATCAGCCAGGCTCGACATGTCTCATGAATGTCTTTGGAGCGTGGTGTTCTGGAAGGTATTCTCCATGCCATTATTCTCAATTGTAGCAGAACAACACTCATCAATGTGTTCGCATCTCTCCTCAATCTGTGTAGCCAGCTTTTCTGCATGCTTCTCTTCGTGTCTCCCATAATGTCGGCTTCTACAGTACAGGGCAAGTCTGAAAGTACCTGGGAGCCTCACCAGTATGCTGATGATGGATAGATCTTCCACTGTCTGACTTTTCAGTTTCTAGAAACTGACCTGTGATCTCAGGTGATTGGGCAGCAGCATTATCACGAACATAAACAGCTCCCCATATAATAGACCTAAGCCAAGCTCCACAGAGGGTGTCAGCCCCTACAAGACTCTGATCCACCCACAGAGCTCTGCCGAGTTACCTTGGATCCGGAAGCCACAACAAGCCTCGTGGAACACACCAACATTCCACCTGGAATCCAACTGGTAACTGCCATCCACAAAGGTTGCAGCATCTTTTCAATTTTGGGGGAGGGAGTGAATAAGACGAGAGATTCCTAAGTTAAAAGTAATTCTCTCCATTAGCATCCCATGGTCCAGTTTTTCCAAACTTCTTTCCTTTAGTTCAGATCTCAATACACATTACAAAGAGAGGGAAGTGTGTGCATATGAAGTTTATATTTCCACACGACTTTAACCTTCCTAACAGTTAAGAATTCACAAAGACCACCCAAAGGAATCTTATGTTTTTGATATAGCCATTCACTCAGAATACATATCCGTCTGTTGCTTTTCTGCTGAAATGCCCAGTCTCAAGACATGGATCCATTTGTTTTATGGGGGCTGAAATTCCTAGAAATGAAGCCCATTCCAATGTACACTTTACAGTCTGTCTCTTTTGCACTTAGTACTGTTTTGTACAACTACTTGTCTTTGTTAGAGATGTATGCCATTAATTCTCTAACTAGGGATGGATATCACATTCAATCTTCCTGTTGGAAAAAGAGTCAATCTATATAACGGAATATGAATCGATTTTATACAAAATAGGTATTTGGGTTAGGTCACGATATGCTCTTATGAATGAACATTTTTCAATCATTTTGCTCGCATCTGATTTCTGAATACAAGTGTTTTGAGTACATGCAAGCAGCGATACTTATTTGGTGCTTGCTGAATGATACTTGACCGCCCTTTGAGTATTTTCTTTTGAATTCTCATGGTTCCTTTGCATATATGTCAGCCAACAGTACTCTGGTGTTTGCTTGTTTCTTTGATATTTTGATTGTTTGCTTGTTGTTTGTTTTGCAAACACATTAGGGCATGCATCTCTCCATTTGCATTAAACAGAGAGCCATATAGGATGATTCAGTTAGTATATTGCTGAAAATCACCCATGTTTTCCTGCTTTCCTCTCCCATCTGTAGAGTTTTGATGTCCTCCTTGCCTTCTTCTTGTTAATTCTCTGCATCTCATGGCTCTTCTTGCATTTCCAATGATGGTTTTCTTATTTCCATTTCATCTTACTACTTTTCTCTTATGGGTAGTATTGTCAATCTTTGTCTAAGGATAAGTATTGAACTGCTGAATTCTATTCAGTTTTGCCGCTCTGTGAAATTTTCTAGATCTGATGTTATCAGATATGGCGTTCTTGTGGCATAGGCTACTCTAGATTGCAGCTTTTTCTCATTGAGGTTTCGGTGTATATCTGGCACTCCTTCCTGTACTGCAATATATGTGTCGAGTTATCAGCTGAAACACTTCTGGAGTTTCTGTTGTGACTACTTTTCTATTCAGGGTAGAATTCTCAATCTTTCTTTTAGGATAATTATTTAAATTCTGAATTATTTTTCACTTTGCCGATCTGTGAATTTGCCAAGTTCTGTCGTTAATTGTAATGGCTGTCTTGTGGCATAGGCTACCGTATAATGCAGATTTGTCTCATTCATGATTTGGTGTATTTCTTGGCACTCCTTCCTGTACTGTGATATTTCTGTCTAAGTATAAGCTGAAACACCTGTGGGAGTTCTGTTGTGACTGAGTTGCTGTCCTCTAGATGCACCAAAATTCACAGAGCTTATCATGAAGTTTGATGATCTGAATGAAAATTTAGCTGCTTGTAGGTCTATTGGGATTCCACATTATTTGGATGTTGTTTGCTCCTGGTTTCTTATAGATGATTGTTTCTTGGCTTTCAGTAATTTTCAGTCTGCTTTTTCTCCAAATACCTATTCAGAGTTTGATTTTTATATCTAGCTTTTCCCTATGGGGCTCTTATGAATCCTAGTCTTTCATGCTTTGTCTTACCCAAGGATTCAACAGCAATAATTGCACTGGTTTACACTTGCTTTTCTATGCCATCTTCTGATACAGGGATTTCTTTTCCCTTGTTTTCACGGATATTCACGCGTCACTCTGCATTATCTAGTCTGCTTACGATTGAATTTTGCCCTGCTATTATCTAACACTTTGAGTATTCTGATTTTATTTGGCTCGTCCCAATGATTCCCTTCCACATTTATGGTATTGTGACTTTTGTGATTCTGAGAAACTATATTACTTCAGTGTTTCTTTCACCTCGTTTTTCAATATATGCTCTGATAATGTTCCATAATCAAGATGTTTGAAAGCTTTTTTTAGACCTTCAATCTCTTTGAATCAGAAAATGGTACTTCCTGTTTCTTGTACTATACTTCTTTATCTCTACTGGTCTATTACTATCAGGTATCTAATGTAGAATTTTAGGGATTTGTAAAGTGAAAATTTTAGTCTCTTATTTGTAGGCAAATCCATGATATTTCTGTGAGGACAAATTTTCCTGCACATTGATTCCATGTCGTTTTCCTGTGTGTGTTGTCTTGTATATCTCTAACGGCTGGTGTTGCCTTTGATGTGATCAACCTAACATACTCTCATCGTTTAGAACAATCCCATTTTTATTACGCTTATGTCACTTTTCTGAAAGTTCAGAGAACCCTTCCCCTTGTGGAAATGGAGCATCTAAATATATTCAGCTTTGCAGGCTGTTGTATGTCATTTTGAAGTGTATTCAATAGAGCACATTGACAGTGCGCTTGTGCTTTCTACTTCCATAAGAATGTTCCAATCTTACCAGTTCTTCCTAGAGCTTCTCTGTCCACAGAAAAACCTGTGGAAACACATCTATGGATGTCATGCATCAGGGCCTGCTGCCATTTTTGCTAAATCCACCTAGGTGTCCTCGGGGCCTTGCAATTTCAATGCCATCCAAAATGTAGCATCTGCATTTGGGAGATAATGGTGAAGGAAATGCTTCTTCTTCTCAGTCTGCGGACCTAGACAAATGGTCTTTGTTCTCTCATCCTTGTGGCTTGGGACCACGAAAGAAATCCAGCTTTCCCACATCCTCTGCCTCATACCAAACCCTAATCCCAGTCCAGGCTAGGAATTTAGCTGATCCAAAGGATTTGGAAACTGATTTCAACCCCAAGGTCCCATGGATTCCTCAGACCAGATGTATGATTTCTCTGATTGTGCCCCCACGTACTCTATTGGAAAAATTCCAAATTGGTCCCTGGTCCTGCAGATGCAGTGCATGTGACCATGATACATTTCAATAAAGTCAATTTTACACACCAGAGTGGTTGCTTTCTCATTGGTTTTCAAGGTAAGTTTTCTCTCATGGTAGGGCCAACCACAATCCACAACACACTCCAGATATCTGAGACAAAGCGTGTGACATCATCCATAGTCCTATACCTCATTTTATGAAGCCACTTCTAGCTGAAATTCGGCTGCTCGTTTCTTGGCCTCAGAATCAATTGTGGGGACAATTTGTGCTGATTTATTTCAATTCTGTCAGCTTAGTGTCTGCTGTGCACTCTTCTAACACTCAGCGCATAGCATTTAATCCCATGTGTCCGGTCGGCTTAAGAGTGTGCAACCAATTTAAACAGAGTTTCACCTTTGCTGCTCCATTACCAGAGGTCAGGTACTGCACTGGTAATTTCCATTCTCTAATTTGCTTCTCCTCCATCCACGTTTTCTGAGGCATCATACTGTCCTTGCAAGTAAGGGAGCACTCTTTGTCAAGTCTCTGAAACAAGGTCTTGGTGAGTGGATGTTTAAATTTCTTTGTAATTGGGAGCAAGTTAGCATATGATGCACTGGTACACTGCCACCTGGGCATCAATAAATCATCACTTTCCATATATAACTCACCGAAATGGGATTCCTGTTTATCTCTTTTTCTATAGATTCATGATATTACTGTTTGTGCAAATACCCCATTTCTGTCATTGTACTGCTACCTCTGTTGCAGACTTTCAAAAGTTTAATAAAATTGATTTACATATTTTGGGATTTATATGAAAATGAAGTTAGTTTTTGAAACATACTAAATCTACTTACAATCCACACTTGTCAAATTCAGGTACTATTTTGTCATCTCTAAGGAAAAACTAGACAGATAAAATGTAAATTGCCACTCGAAAATGATGAAGGGGACAGGTAAACTCTTTACTTTTGATGCCTCCAACACCAACAGTAAACATGAAATAATTATTGTAAGCATGAAATTACCCCCACACATGGTTTCCTTTGTGCATATGGTGCCCTTTCCACCCAATGACACATACTGGCCAATGTTGTCATTTCAAGAAGTAACATTTCTCTCCAGGAAAACACAAGGAATCTAAAAAAGTTATTAATATGTGGGCTTGGTTCAAAAAGGAACTAGGGGCTTTAGAGTAATGAGAAACCTGCTGCAGCTTTGCTATTCTATTGAGAACCAGGTGCTCTTCTAACAACCATGAGAACGCTTAAACGTCCGAACATGTTGGGTAAAGCAAGTAAGTAACACAACCATGTCTGCACCCACATGATATACTGTACCCGGGATTGAATGAAGAAAACATACTGTCAACATAAAAGTATTTCCTTACATGTCTACGGTGACTTTTACAGTTCATTTCACTAGCTGATTTATAATAGTTACCTATGCTCTCTAGAAAAACTGAGGCCTAATACATATTCAAGTTCAGTCAAAAAATCCCCTCACTTACCACACTCCCTTCACCCCAAAGAAGATGTAACCCCAGAATTTGCTGAAACTAGGGGAAAATCATCATTTGTATGTGTGAGCTAAATATTTAACATCTATCTATGATAGCCGAGAGTATTTGACCATTGAGGAATTCAGTGTTGTGAGCAGAGTGTGAAGTTGCAGGAAAACTGTTTCTAGGAGGGGCTTGCATTTCTCCTATTGGCTTCATTGCAGCTCAAGTGCTGATCCTCTGGAATGGATGAATGAGTGGTTGGGAGGGAAGGCAAATGCTTTATAAGTATGACCAAACCCTTGTAAAACTTACCAGGACTTCGTGCTCTGTGGTCTGTGTGATTTTTAAATGCCCCTTGGGAAGTGTGGATTCTCACGGCCTCTTTCAATAACATGAGCTATTTTATCAACTCTGCCATCTCTTCTCTTTTAGACGTCAGGAATATTGGACCACTCCTTGGAGCAGAGCATTGAGTACCTTCTTCAAGTTCACGTTGACCCTCCACAGGTTTCTGCTAGTATCAGCCAGGCTCGACATGTCTCATGAATGTCTTTGGAGCGTGGTGTTCTGGAAAGAATTCTCCATGCCATTATTCTCCATTGTAGCAGAACAACTCTCATCAATGTGTTCGCATCTCTCCTCAATCTGTGCAGGCAGCTTTTCTTCATGCTTCTCTTCGTGTCTCCCATAAAGTCGACCTCTACATTTCTGGGCATGTCTGAAAGTACCTGGGAGACTCACCAGTATGCTGATGATGGGCAGATCTTCCACTGTCTGACTTTTCAGTTTTTAGAAACTGACCCGTGATCTCAGGTGATTGGGCAGCAGCAGTATCACGAACATAAACAGCTCCCCATATAATAGACCTAAGCCAAGCTCCACAGAGGGTGTCAGCCCCTACAAGACTCTGATCCACCCACAGAGCTCTGCCGAGTTACTTTGGATCCGGAAGCCACAACAAGCCTCGTGGAACACACCAACGTTCCACCTGGAATCCAACTGGTAACTGCCATCCACAAAGGTTGCAGCATCTTTTCAGTGCTGGGGGAGGGACTGCATCAGACGAGAGATTCCTAAGTTAAAAGTAATTCTCTGCATTAGCATCTCATGGTACAGTTTTTCCGACCCTCTTTCCTTTAGTTCAGATCTCAATACATATTACAAAAAGAAGGAAGTGTGTGCATGTTAAGTTTATATTTCCAATGACTTTAACCTTTCTAACAGTTAAGAATTCACAAAGACCACCCAAAGGAATCTTATGTTTGTGTTATAGCCATTCACTCAGAATACATATCCGTCTGTTGCTTTTCTGCTTAAACTCCCACAGTCTCAAGACATGGATCCATTTGTTTCATGTGGGCTGAAATTCCTAGAAATGAAGCCCACCCCAATGTTCACTTTTCTGTCGGTCTCTTTTGCTCTTAGTACAGTTTTGTAGAACTACTTGTCTTTGTTAGAGGCGTATGCCATTAATTCTCTAACTAGGGATGAATATCACATTCAATCTTCCTGTTGGAAGAAGAGTCAATCTATATAACGGAATATGAATCCATTTTATACAAAAAGGCATTTGAGTTAGGTCATGATATGCTCTTATGAATGAAAATATTTCAATATTTTTGCTCTCATCTGTTTTCTGAATACAAGTGTTTTGAGTACATGCAAGCAGCGAAACTGGTTTGGTGCGTGCTGAATGATACTTGACAGCCCTTTGAGTATTTTCTTTTGAATTCTCATGGTTCCTTTTCATATATGTCAGCCAACAGTACTCTTTGGTGTTTGTTTGTTTGTTTGATATTTTGATTGTTTGCTTGTTGTTTGTTTTGCAAACACATTAGGGCATGCATCTCTCCATTTGCATTAAACAGAGAGCCATATTGGATGAATCAGTTAGTATAGTGCTGAATATCACCTATGTTTTCCTGCTTCCCTCTCCCATCTGTAAGCTTTTGATGTCCTCCTTGCCTTCTTCTTGTTAATTCTCTGCAACTCATGGCTCTTCTTGCATTTCCAATGATGGTTTCCTTATTTCTATTTCATCTTGCTACTTTTCTCTTATGGGTAGTATTGTCAAACTTTGTCTAAGGATTAGATCTGAACTGCTGAATTCTATTCAGTTTTGCCGCTCTGTGAAATTGTCTATATCTGCTGTTATCAGATATGGCGTTCTTGTGGCATAGGCTACTCTAGATTGAAGCTTTTACTCATTCAGGTTTCAGTGTATGTCCTGGCACTCCTTCCTGTCCTGAAATATTTGTGTCAAGTTATCAGCTGAAACACTTCCGGAGTTCTGTTGTGACTCTTCTTCTATTCAGGGTAGAATTTTCAATCTTTCTTTTAGGATAACTATTTAACTGCTGTATTATTTTACACTTTGCCAATCGGTGAATTTGCCAAGTTCTGTCTTTAATGGTAATGGCTGTCTTTTGGCATAAGCTACCGTATAATGCAGCTTCGCTCATTCATTATTTGCTCTATGTCTTGGCACTCCATCCTGTACTGTGATATTTCTGTCTAGGAATCATCTGAAACACCTGTGGGAGTTCTGTTGTGATTGAGTTGCTGTCCTCTAGGTGCATCGAAAATCACAGAGCTTATGATGATCTTTGATGATTTGAATGAAAATATAGGTGCTTGTAGGTCTATTGGGATTCCACATTATTTGGATGCTGTTTGCTCCTGGTTTCTTATAGATGATTGTTTCTTGGCTTTCAGTAAGTTTCAGTCTGATTTTTTTTCAAATACCTATTCACAATTTGATTTTTATATCTAGTTTTTCCCTATGGGGCTCTTATGAATCCTAGTCTTTCATTCTTTGTCTTACCCAAGGATTCAACAGCAATATTTGCATTGGTTTACACTTGTATTTCTATGCCATCTTCTTATACAGGGATTTCTTTTCCCTTGTGTTCACGGACATTCACGAGTCCCTCTGCATTATCTAGTCTGCTTAGGACTGAATTTTGCCCTGCTATTATCTCATACATTGAGTATTCTGATTTTATTTGGCTCGTCTCAATGATTCTCTTCCCTGTTTCTGGTATTTTCCCTTTTGGGTTTCTGAGACACTCTTTTATTCAGTGTTTCTCTCACCTCGGTTTTCAATACATGCTTTGATAATGTTTCATAATCTAGTTGTTTCAAAGCTTTTTCTTGGACCTTCAATCTCTTTGAAACAGAAAATTGTACTTCCTGTTTCATGTACTATACTTCTTTATGTCTTCTGGTCTATTACTATCAGGTATCTAATGTAGAATTTTAGGGATTTGTAGAGTGAAAATTTTAGTCTCTTAATTTTAGGCAATTCCTTGATATTACTGTGAAGACAAATTTTCCTGCACATTGATTCCATGTCGTTTTCCTGTGTGTGTTGTCTTGTATATCTCGAACTGCTGGTGTTGCCTTTGATGTAATCAACACAACATACCCGCATCGTTTAGAACAATCTATTTTTATTACGCTTCTGTCCCTTTTCTGAAAGTTCAGGGGACCCATCCCCTTGTGTAAAATGGAGCATCTAAATATATTCAGCTTTGCAGGCTGTTGTATGTCATTTTGAAGTGTATTCAATAGAGCACATTGACAGTGCGCTTGTCTTTTCTACTTCAATAAGAATGTTCAAATCATACCAGTTCTTCCTAGAGCTTCTCTGTCCACAGAAAAACCTGTGGAAACATATCTATGCATGTCATGCATCAGGGCCTGCTGCCATTATTGCTCACCCCGCCTTGGTGTCCTCGGGGCTGTGCAATTTCAACGCCATACAAAATTTAGCATCTGCATTTGGGAGATAATGGTGAAGGAAATGCTTCATCTTCTCACGCTGTGGACCTAGACAAATGGTCTATGTTCTCTCATCCTTGTGGCTTGTGACCACGAAAGGAAACCAAGCTGTCCCGCATCCTCTGCCTCATACCAAAACCTAATCCCATTCCAGGCTAGGAGTTTAGCTGATCCAAAGTCTTTGGAAAATGTTTTCAACCACAAGGCCCCCTGGATTCCTCAGATCATATGCATTATTTCTCTGATTGAGCCCCACGTTCTCTATTGGCAAAATTCCAAATTGATCCCTGGGCCTGCAGATGCAGTGCATGTGGCCATGGGACTTTTCAATTAAGTCAACTTTGCACACCGGAGGGGTTGCTTTCTCATTGGTGTTCAACGTCAGTTTTCCGTCTTGTTAGGGACAAGCACAATCCACAACACACTCCAGACCCCTGAGACAAAGCGAGTGACATCATTCATAGTCCTATACCTCATTTTACGCAGCCAATGCTAGCTCAAATTCGGCTGCTAGTTTGTTGGCCTTAGAATTAATTGTCTGGACAATTTGTGCTGATTTATTTCAGTTCCTTCACCTTACCATCTGCTGTGCTCTCTTCTAACACTCAGTGCATTGCTTTGAATCCCATGTGTCCGGTCCCCTTAAGAGTGTGCGAACAACTGTAACAGAGTTTAACTTTTGCTTCTCCATTACCAGTGGTCAGGTACTGCACTGATTTCCATTCTCTACTTTACCTCTCCTCCATCCTCGTTTTCTGAGGCATCATAATGTCCTTGAAAGTAAGGGAGCACTCTTCGACAAGTCTCCTGAACCAAGGGCTTGGTGAGTGGATGTTTAAAATTCTGTGTAATTGGGAGCGAGTTAGCGTATGATGCATTAGTACACTGCCACCTGGGCATCAATAAATCAACACTTTCCATATATAACTCGCCGAAATGGGATTCTCGTTTATCTCTTTTTTCTATACAGTCTTGATGTTAGTGTTTGTCCGAAGACTCCATTTTTGTCATTGTTTTGATACCTCAGTTGCAGCCTTTCAAAAGTTTAATACAATTGATTTACATAATTTGGGATTTATATGAAAATGAAGTTAGTTTTTGAAACATACTAAATCTACTTACAATCCACACTTGTCAAATTCAGGTACCATTTTGTCATCTCTAAGGAAAAAATAGACAGTTAAAATGTAAAATACCACTCGAAAATGATGAAGGGGACAGGTAAACTCTTTACTTTTGATGCCTCCAACACCAACATGAACCATGAAATAATTATTGTAAGCATGAAATTACCCCCACACTCGGTTTCAATTGTGAATATGGTGCCCTATCCACCCAACGACACATACTGGCCAATGTTGTCATTTCACGCAGTAACATTTCTCTCCAGGAAAACACAAGGAGTCTGAAACAAGATATTAATATGTAGGCTTGGTTCAAAAAGGAACTAGGGGCATTAGAGTAATGAGATACATGCTGCAGCTTTGCTAGTCTATTGAGAACCAGGTGCTCTTCTATCCACCATGAGAACGCTTAAACTTCCTATCATGTTGGGTAAAGCATCTTAACACAACCAAGTCTTCACCCACATGATTTACTGCACCCGGGCTTGAATGAAGGGAAAAGACGGTCCATATAAAAATATTTCCTTACATGTCTACCGTGACTTTTACAGTTCACTTCACTAACTGATTTATAATAGTTACCTATACTGTCTAAAAAAACTGAGGCCTAATACATATTCAAGTTCAGTCAAAGAATCCCCTCACTTACCACACTCCCTTCACCCCAAAGAAGACGTAACCCCAGAATTTGCTGAAACTATGGGAACATCAATATTTCTTTGGTTGAGCTATGTATGTAATTTCTATCTACGATAGCCGAGAGTATTTGACCATTGAGGATTTCAGTGTTGTGCACAGATTGTGAAGTTGTAGGAAAACTGGTTCTAGGAGGGGTTTGCTCTTCTCCTTTTGGATTCATTGCAGCTCAAGTGCTGATACTCTGGAATGGATGAATGAGTGGTTGGGAGGGAATGGCAAGTGCTTGATAGGTATGACCAAACCCGGGTAAAACTTACCAGGACTTCGTGCTCTGTGGTCTGTGTGATTTTTAAATGCCCCTTGGGAAGTGTGGATTCTCACGGCCTCTTTCAAAAACCTGAGCAATTTTATCAACTCTGCCATCTCTTCTCTATTAGACATCAGGGATATTGGACATCTACTTGGAGCAGAGAATACAGTACCTTCTTCAAGTTCACGTTGACCCTCCACAGGTTTCTGCTAGTATCAGCCAGGCTCAACATGTCTCATGAATGACTTTGGAGCGTGGTGTTCTGGAAAGAAGTCTCCATGCCATTATTCTCCATTGTAGCAGAACAACTCTCATCAATGTGTTCGCATCTCTCCTCAATCTGTGCAGCCAGCTTTTCTTCATGCTTCTCTTCGTGTCTCCCATATGGTCGACTACTACATTACTGGGCAAGTCAGAAAGTACCTCGGAGCCTCACCAGTATGCTGATGACGGGCAGATCTTCCACTGTCTGACTTTTCAGTTTCTAGAAACTGACCCGTGTTCTCAGGTGATTGGGCAGCAGATGTATCAGGAACATAAACAGCTCCCCATATAATAGACCTAAGCCAAGCTCCACAGAGGGTGTCAGCCCCTACAAGACTCTGATCCACCCACAGAGCTCTGCCGAGTTACCTTGGATCCGGAAGCCACAAAAAGCCTCGTGGAACACACCAACGTTCCACCTGGAATCCAACTGGTAACTGCCTTCCACAAAGTTTGCAGCATTTTTTCAGTGCTGTTGGAGGGACTGCATCAGACGAGAGATTCCTGAGTTAAAAGTAATTCTCTCCATTAGCATCCCATGGTCCTGTTTTTCCAACCCTCTTTCCTTTAGTTCAGATCTCAATACATATTACAAAAAGAAGGAAGTGTGTGCATCTTAAGTGTATATTTCCATGGGCTTTAACCTTTCTAACAGTTAAGAATTCACAAAGACCACCCAAAGGAATCTTATGTTTGTGTTATAGCCATTCACTCAGAATACATATCCGTCTGTTGCTTTTCTGCTTAAACTCCCACAGTCTCAAGACATGGATCCATTTGTTTCATGTGGGCTGAAATTCCTAGAAATGAAGCCCACCCCAATGTACACTTTTCTGTCGGTCTCTTTTGCTCTTAGTACAGTTTTGTAGAACTACTTGTCTTTGTTAGAGGCGTATGCCATTAATTCTCTAACTAGGGATGAATATCACATTCAATCTTCCTGTTGGAAGAAGAGTCAATCTATATAACGGAATATGAATCCATTTTATACAAAATAGGCATTTGGGTTAGGTCACGATATGCTCTTATGGATGAACATTTTTCAATCATTTTGCTCTCATCTGTTTTCTGAATACAAGTGTTTTGAGTACATGCAAGCAGCGATACTTGTTCGGTGCATGCTGAATGATACTTGACATCACTTTGAGTATTTCTTTTGAATTCTCATGATTCTTTGCATATATGTCAGCCAACAGTACTCTTTGGTGTTTGTTTCTTTGTTTGATATTTTGATTGTTTCCTTGTTGTTTGTTTTGCAAACACATTAGGGCATGCATCTCTCCATTTGCATTAAACAGAGAGCCATATAGGATGATTCAGTTAGTATATTGCTGAAAATCACCTATGTTTTCATGCTTCCCTATCCCATCTGTAGGGTTTTGATGTCCTCCTTGCCTTCTTCTTGTTAATTCTCTGCAACTCATGGCTCTTCTTTATTTCCAATGATGATTTTCTTATTTCAATTTCATCTTGCTCCTTTTCTCTTCAGGGCAGAATTTTCAATCTTTGTCTAAATATAAGAATTGAACTGCTGAATTGTATTCAGTTTTGCCGCTCTGTGAATTTTTCTATATCTGCTGTTATCAGATATGGCATTCTTGTGGCATAGGCTACTCTAGATTGCAGCTTTTTCTCATTCAGATTTCAGTGTATGTCATGGCACTCCTTCGTGTCCTGCAATATTTGTGTCGAGTTATCAGCTGAAACACTTCCAGAGTTCTGTTGTGACTACTTTTCAATTCAGGGTAGAATTCTCAGTCTTTCTTTTAGGATAAGTTTTTAAATGCTGAATTATTTTACACTTTGCCGATCTGTGAAATTGCCAAATTCTGTCGTTAATGGTAATGGCTGTCTTGAGGCATAGGCTACCATAATTGGAGATTTGTCTCATTCATGATTTGGTGTATGTCTTGGCACTCCTTCCTGTACTGTGATATTTCTGTCTAGGTATCAGTTGAAACACATGTGGGGGTTCTGTTGTGACTGAGTTGCTGTCCTCTAGGTGCATTGAAAATCACAGAGCTTATCATGATCTTTGATGATTTGAATGAAAATATAGGTGCTTGTAGGTCTATTGGGATTCCACATTATTTGGATGATGTTTGCTCCTGGTTTCTTATAGATGATTGTTTCTTGGCTTTCAGTAATTTTCAGTCTGCTTTTTCACCAAATGCCTACTCAGAGTTTGATTTTTATATCTAGGTTTTCCCTATGGGGCTCTTATGACTCCTAGTCTTTCATGCTTTGTCTTAATCAAGGATTCAACAGCAATATTTGCATTGGTTTACACTTGCATTTCTATGCCATCTTCTGATACAGGGATTTTTTTTCTCTTGTGTTAACGGACATTCACCAATCCCTCTGCATTATCTAGTCTGCTTAGGACTGAATTTTGCCCTGCTATTATATCATACATTGAGTATTCTGATTTTATTTGGATCGTCTGAATGATTCTCTTCCACATTTCTGGTATTGTGCCTTTTGTGATTCTGAGACACGGTTTTACTTCAGTGTTTCTATCACCTCGGTTTTCAATACAAGGTCTGATAATGTTTCATAATCTAGGTGTTTGAAAGCTTTATTTTGTACCTTCAATCTCTTTGAAACAGAAAATTGTACTTCCTGTTTCTTGTACTATACGTCTTTATCTCTACTGGTCTAGTATTATCAGGTATCTATAGTAGAATTGTAGGTCTTTTTAAAGTGAAAATTTAAGTCTCTTCGTTGTAGGCAAATCCATGATATTTCTGTGAGGACATATTTTCCTGCACATTGATTACATGTTTTTTACTGTGTGTGTTGTCTTGTATATCTCTAAATGCTGGTGTTGCTTTGATGTGATCAACACAACATACACTCATCGTTTAGAACAATCTCATTTTATTACGCTTATGTCACTTTCTGAAACTTCAGAGGACCCTACCCCTTGTGGAAACGGAGCATCTATATATTTTCAGCTTTGCAGGATATTTTATGTCATTTTGAAGTGTTTTCTAAAGAGCACATTGACAGTGCGCTTGTCCTTTCTACTTCCATAATAAAGTTCCAATCTTACCAGTACTTCCCATAGCTTCTCTGTCAACAGAAAATCCTGTGGAATCTTATCTATGGATGTCATGCATCAGGGCCTGCTGCCATAATTGCTCAACCCACATAGTTGTCCTCGGGTCTGTGCAATATCAAGGCCATCCAAAATATACATCGGCATTTGCGAGATAATGGCGAAGGAAATGCTTCATCTTCTCACGCTTCGGACCTAGACAAATGCTTTGTTCTCTCATCCTTGTGGCTTGGGACCATGAAAGGTAACCCAGCTGTGCCGCATCCTCTGCCTCATACCAAAACCTAATCCCAGTCCAGGCTATGACTTTAGCTGATACAAAGGCTTTGGAAACTGATTTCAATCACAAGGGCCCCTGGATTCCTCAGACCTAATGCATGATTTCTCTGATTTAGTCCCCATGTGCTCTATTGGCAAAATGCCAAATTGGTCCCTGGTCCTGCAGATGCAGTGCATGTGGCCATGGGACATTTCGATAAAGTCAACTTTGCACACCGGAGTGGTTGCTATATCTTTGGGGGTTAAAGGCCAGTTTTCTCCCTTGGTAGGGCCAACCACAATTCACAACACACTCCAGATCACTGAGACAAAGCGTGTGACATCATCCATTGTCCTATAACTGATTTTACGCATCCACTGCTAGCTCAAATTCGGCTGCTAGATTCTTGGCCTCAGAATCAATTGTGGGGACAATTTGTGCTGATTTATATCAGTTCTGTCAGCTTAGCATTTGCTGTGCACTCTTCTAACACTCAGCGCATCGCTTTGAATCCCACGTGTCTGGTACCCTTAAGAGTGTGTGTCCAATTGAAACAGACTTTCACCTTTGCTGCTAAATTACCAGAGGTCAAGTACTGCACTGATTTCCATTCTCTACTTTGCTTCTCCTCCATCCACGTTTTCTGAGGCATCATACTCTCTTTGGAATTAAGGGACCACTCTTTGGCAAGTCTCCTGAACCAAGGGCATGGTGAGTGGATGTTTAAAATTCTGTGTAATTGGGAGCGAGTTAGCGTATGACGCACTGATACACTGCCACCTGGGCATCAATAATTCAACACTTTCCATATATAACTCGCTGAAATGGGATTCTTGTTTATCTCTATTTTCTATACAATCATGATGTTATGTGTTTGTCCGAAGATCACATTTTTGTCATTGTGTTGATACCTCAGATGCAGCCTTTCAATATTGTAATACAATTGATTTACATATTTTGGGATTTATATGAAAATGAAGTTAGTATTTGAAACATACTAAATCAACTTACAATCCACACTTGTCAAATTCAGGTACCATTTTGTCAGCTCTAAGGGAAAACTAGACAGATAAAATGTAAAATACCACTCGAAAATGATGAAGGGGACAGGTAAACTCTTTACTTTTGATGCCTCCAACACCAACAGGAACCATGAAATAATTATTGTAAGCATGAAATTACCCCCACAGTTGGTTTCCCTTGTGCATTTGGTGCCCTTTCCACACAATGACACATACTGACCAATGTTGTCATTTCAAGCAGTAACATTTCTCTCCAGGAAAACACAAGGAATCTGAAACAAGATATTTATATGTAGGCTTGATTCACAAAGGAACTAGGGGCATTAGAGCAATGAGAAACCTGCTGCAGCTTTGCTAGTCTATTGAGAAACAGGTGCTCTTCTATCAACCATAGGAACACTTAAACTTCTGATCATGTTGGGTAAAGGAGTTTAACACAACCAAGTCTGCACCCACATGACATACAGCACCCGGGATTGAATGAAGGGAAAATACGGTCCACATAAAAAAAAAAATGTCCTTACAAGTCTAAGGCGACTTTAACTGTTAACTTCACTAACTGAATTATAAAGGTTACCAATACTGTCTCGAAAACCGGAGGACTAATACAAATTCAAGTTCAGTCAATCAAGGGGATTCAGTCAATCCCCTCACTTACCACACTCCCTTCACCCCAAAGAAGACATAACCCCAGAATTTTCTGAATCTAGGGGAACGTCATCATTTCTTTGTGTGAGTAATTTATTTAATTTCTATATATTATACTCGAGAGTATTTGACCATTGAGGATTTCAGTGTTGTGCACAGAGTGTGAAGTTGTAGGAAAACTTGTTCTAGGAGGGGCTTGCTCTTCTCCTATTGGCTTCATTGCAGCTCAAGTTCTGATCCTCTGAGATGGATGCCTGAGTGGATAGGAGGGAATGGCAAGTGCTTGATAGGTATTACCAACCCCGGTTAAATGCTTACCAGGACATCATGCCCTGTGGTCTGTGTGATTTTTAAATGCCCCTTGGGACGTGTGGATTATCCCGACTTCTTTCAAGACCATGGGCAGTTTTATCAAATCTGACATCTATTTTCTTTTAGACGTCAGGAATATTGGGCCACTTCTTGGAGCAGAGAATAGAGTACCTTCTTCAAATTCACGTTGACATTCCACAGGTTACTGCTAGTATCACCCAGGCTCAACATTTCTCATGAATGCCTTCTGAGCCTGGTATTCTGTAAAGAAGTCTCCATGCCAGTATTCTCCATTATAGCAGAACAAGTCTCATCAATGTGTTCACATCTCCCCTCAATCTGTGCAGCCAGCTTTTCTGCAGGCTTCTCTTCGTGTCTCCAATAAAGTCGACCTCTACATTACTGAGCAAGTCTGGAAGTTCCTTGGAGCCTCAGCAGTATGCTGATGACGGGAGATCTTCCACTGTCTGACTTTTCAGTTCCTAGAAACTGACCCGTGATCTAAGGTCATTGGGCAGCAACATTATCTCGAACTTAAAGAGCTCCCCATACAATAGACCTAAGCCAAGCTCCACGGAGGGTGTCAGCCCCTACATGACTCTGATCCACCCACAGAGCTCTGCCGAGTTACCTTGGATCCAGCAGCCACAACAAGCCTCGTGGAACACACCAACATTCCACCTGGAATCCGACCTGAAACTGCCATCCACAAATGTTGCAGCATCTTTTCATTGTTGGGGGAGGGACTTCATCAGACGAGAGTTTCCTAAGTTAAAAGTGATTCTCTCCATTAGCATCCAATGGTACTTTTTTCCGACCCTCTTTCCTTTAGTTCAGATCTCTATACGTAATACAGAGGGAATTGTGTGCATTTTATGTTTATTTTTCCACACGTCTTTAACCTTTCTAACAGTTAACAGTTCACAAAGACCCCACTATAGGAACCTTATTTTTGTGTAATACCCATTCACCCAGAATATATCTCCGTCTGTTGCTTTTCTGCTGAAACACCCACACTATCAAGACATGGATCCAGTTGATCCATGGGGGCTGAAATTCCTAGAAATGAAGCCACTCCCAATGTACGCATTACTGTCTGTCTTTTTTGCTTTTAGTACAGTTTTGTAGAACTTCTTGTCTTTGTTTTGGGCGTATGACATTTATTCTCCTTGTATGGATGGATATGACATTAATTCTTTCTGTTTGAAGTAGACTCAATCTATGTAAAGGAATATGAATCGATTTTATACAAAATAGGGATTTGGGTTTGGTCACGATATGCTCTTTTGAATGAACATTTTTCAATCTTTTTGCTCACATCTGTTTTCTGAATACATGTGTGTTGAGTATATGCAAGGAGCAATACTGGGTCAGTGCGTGCTGAATGATACTTGACACCCATTTGAGTATTTTCTTTTGAATTATCATGTTTCCTTTGCATATATGTCAGCCAACAGTACTCTTTGGTTTTTGTTTGATATTTTGATTGTTTGCTTGTTGTTTGTTTTGCAAACACATTAGTCCATGCATCACTCCATTTGCATTAAACAGAGAGTCATATAAGATGATTCATTTTGTATAGTGCTGAAAATCTCCTAAGTTTTCCTGCTTCCCTCTCCCAACTTTAGGGATTTGTTGTCCTCCTTGCCTTCGACTTGTTTACTCTCTACAACTCATGGCTCTTCATGCATTTCCATTGATGTTTTTCTTATTTCCATTTCATGTTGCTACTTTTCTCTTCAGGGTAGAATTCTCAATCTTTGTTTAAGGATAAGTTTTGAACTGTTGAATTCTATTCAGTTTTGCCAGTCTGTGAAATTGTCTAGATTGGCCATTATTCAGATATGGCGTAATTGTGGCATAGGCTTCTCTAGAATGTAGCATTTTCTCATTCAGGTTTCGATGTATGTCTTGGCACTCCTTCCTGTCCTGCAATATTTGTGTCGAGGTATCAGCTGAAACACTTCCGGAGTTTCTGTTGTGACTACTTTTCTATTCAGGGTAGAATTCTCAATCTTTCTTTTAGGATAAGTTTTTAAGTGCTGAATTATTTTACACTTTGCCGATCTGTGAAATTGCCAAGCTCAGTTGTTAATGGTAATGGCTGTCTTGTGGTATAGGCTACCGTATAATGCAGCTTTTTCTCATTCATGATTTGGTCTATGTCTTAACACTCCTTCCTGTACTGCGATATTTCTGTCTAGGTATCAGCTGCAACACCAGTGGGGGTTCTGTTGTCACTGAGTTGCTGTACTCTACATGCATTGAAAATCACAGAATTGATCATGGACTTTGATGATTTGAATGAAAATATAGCTGCTTGTATGTCTATTGGGATTCCAAATTATTTGGATGCTGTTTGCTCCTGGTTTCTTATAGGAGATTGTTTCTTGGCTTTCAGCAAGTTTCAGTTTGATTTTTCTCCAAATACCTATTCAGAGATTGATATTTATATCTAGCTTTTCCCTATTGGGCTCTTATGAATCCTAGCCTTTCATGCTTTTTCTTACCCCAGGTTTCAACAGCAATATTTGCATTGGTTTACACTTGCTTTTCTATGTCATCTTCTGATACAGGGATTTCATTTCCCATGTGTTCACGGACATTCACGAGTCCCTCTCTATTATCTAGTATGCTTGGAACTGAATTTTGCCCTGTTATTATCTCATACATTGAGTATCTCATTTTATTTGGCTCTTCTCAATGATTCTCTTCCCCATTTCTGGTATTGTGCCTTTATTATTCTGAGTCACTGTTTTACTTCAGTGTTTCTCTCACCTCGGTTTTCAATACATGCTCTGATAATGTTTCATAATCTAGTTGTTTGATATCATTTTTTGGACCTTCAATCTCTTTGAAACAGAAAATGGTACTTCCTGTTTCTTGTACTATACTTCTTTATGCATACTGGTCTAGTATTCTCAGGTATCTAGTGTAGAATTTTAGGGATTGTTAAAGTGATAATTTTAGTCTCTTAGGTGTAAGCAATTCCATGATATTTCTGTGAGGACAGATTATCCTGCACATTGATTCCATGTCGTTTTCCTGTGTGTGTTGTCTTGTATATCTCTAACTTCTGGTGTTGCCTTTGATGTGATCAACACACCATACTCTCATCGTTTAGAACAATCTCATTGTTATTATGCTTATGTCATATTTCTGAAACTTCAGAGGACCCTTCCCCTTCTGGAAACGGATCATCAATATATTTTCAGCTTTGCAGGATGTTTTATGTCATTTTGAAGTGTTTTCTAAAGAGCACATTGACAGTGGGCTTGTCCTTTCTACTTCCATAAGAAAGTTCCAATCTTACCAGTTCTTCCCAGAGCTTCTCTGTCAACAGAAATACCTGTGGAATCATATCTATGGATGTCATGCACCAGGGCCTGCTGCTGTTATTGCTCACACTGCCTAGGTGTCCGCAGGGCTCTGCAATGTCAAGGCCATCCAAAATTTAGCATCTGCTTTTAGGGGATAACGCTGAAGGAAATGCTTCATCTTCTCACGCTGCGGACCTAGACAAATGCTCTTTGTTCTCTCATCCTTGTGGCTTGGGACCACGAAAGGAAACCCAGCTGTGCCGCATCCTCTGCCTCATACCAAACCCTAATCCCAGTCCAGGCTATGACTTTAGCTGATCCAAAGGTTTGGAAACAGATATCAATCCCAAGGCCCCCTGGATTCCTCAGACCAGATGCATGATTTCTCTGATTTAGCCCCCACGTGCTCTTTTGGCAAAATGCCAAATTGGTCCCTGGTCCTGCAGATGCAGTGCATGTGGCCATGGGACATTTCGATAAAGTCAACTTTGCACACCGGAGTGGTTGCTATATCTTTGGGGGTTAAAGGCCAGTTTTCTCCCTTGGTAGGGCCAACCACAATTCACAACACACTCCAGATCACTGAGACAAAGCGTGTGACATCATCCATTGTCCTATAACTGATTTTACGCATCCACTGCTAGCTCAAATTCGGCTGCTAGATTCTTGGCCTCAGAATCAATTGTGGGGACAATTTGTGCTGATTTATATCAGTTCTGTCAGCTTAGCATTTGCTGTGCACTCTTCTAACACTCAGCGCATCGCTTTGAATCCCACGTGTCTGGTACCCTTAAGAGTGTGTGTCCAATTGAAACAGACTTTCACCTTTGCTGCTAAATTACCAGAGGTCAAGTACTGCACTGATTTCCATTCTCTACTTTGCTTCTCCTCCATCCACGTTTTCTGAGGCATCATACTCTCTTTGGAATTAAGGGACCACTCTTTGGCAAGTCTCCTGAACCAAGGGCATGGTGAGTGGATGTTTAAAATTCTGTGTAATTGGGAGCGAGTTAGCGTATGACGCACTGATACACTGCCACCTGGGCATCAATAATTCAACACTTTCCATATATAACTCGCTGAAATGGGATTCTTGTTTATCTCTATTTTCTATACAATCATGATGTTATGTGTTTGTCCGAAGATCACATTTTTGTCATTGTGTTGATACCTCAGATGCAGCCTTTCAATATTGTAATACAATTGATTTACATATTTTGGGATTTATATGAAAATGAAGTTAGTATTTGAAACATACTAAATCAACTTACAATCCACACTTGTCAAATTCAGGTACCATTTTGTCAGCTCTAAGGGAAAACTAGACAGATAAAATGTAAAATACCACTCGAAAATGATGAAGGGGACAGGTAAACTCTTTACTTTTGATGCCTCCAACACCAACAGGAACCATGAAATAATTATTGTAAGCATGAAATTACCCCCACAGTTGGTTTCCCTTGTGCATTTGGTGCCCTTTCCACACAATGACACATACTGACCAATGTTGTCATTTCAAGCAGTAACATTTCTCTCCAGGAAAACACAAGGAATCTGAAACAAGATATTTATATGTAGGCTTGATTCACAAAGGAACTAGGGGCATTAGAGCAATGAGAAACCTGCTGCAGCTTTGCTAGTCTATTGAGAAACAGGTGCTCTTCTATCAACCATAGGAACACTTAAACTTCTGATCATGTTGGGTAAAGGAGTTTAACACAACCAAGTCTGCACCCACATGACATACAGCACCCGGGATTGAATGAAGGGAAAATACGGTCCACATAAAAAAAAAAATGTCCTTACAAGTCTAAGGCGACTTTAACTGTTAACTTCACTAACTGAATTATAAAGGTTACCAATACTGTCTCGAAAACCGGAGGACTAATACAAATTCAAGTTCAGTCAATCAAGGGGATTCAGTCAATCCCCTCACTTACCACACTCCCTTCACCCCAAAGAAGACATAACCCCAGAATTTTCTGAATCTAGGGGAACGTCATCATTTCTTTGTGTGAGTAATTTATTTAATTTCTATATATTATACTCGAGAGTATTTGACCATTGAGGATTTCAGTGTTGTGCACAGAGTGTGAAGTTGTAGGAAAACTTGTTCTAGGAGGGGCTTGCTCTTCTCCTATTGGCTTCATTGCAGCTCAAGTTCTGATCCTCTGAGATGGATGCCTGAGTGGATAGGAGGGAATGGCAAGTGCTTGATAGGTATTACCAACCCCGGTTAAATGCTTACCAGGACATCATGCCCTGTGGTCTGTGTGATTTTTAAATGCCCCTTGGGACGTGTGGATTATCCCGACTTCTTTCAAGACCATGGGCAGTTTTATCAAATCTGACATCTATTTTCTTTTAGACGTCAGGAATATTGGGCCACTTCTTGGAGCAGAGAATAGAGTACCTTCTTCAAATTCACGTTGACATTCCACAGGTTACTGCTAGTATCACCCAGGCTCAACATTTCTCATGAATGCCTTCTGAGCCTGGTATTCTGTAAAGAAGTCTCCATGCCAGTATTCTCCATTATAGCAGAACAAGTCTCATCAATGTGTTCACATCTCCCCTCAATCTGTGCAGCCAGCTTTTCTGCAGGCTTCTCTTCGTGTCTCCAATAAAGTCGACCTCTACATTACTGAGCAAGTCTGGAAGTTCCTTGGAGCCTCAGCAGTATGCTGATGACGGGAGATCTTCCACTGTCTGACTTTTCAGTTCCTAGAAACTGACCCGTGATCTAAGGTCATTGGGCAGCAACATTATCTCGAACTTAAAGAGCTCCCCATACAATAGACCTAAGCCAAGCTCCACGGAGGGTGTCAGCCCCTACATGACTCTGATCCACCCACAGAGCTCTGCCGAGTTACCTTGGATCCAGCAGCCACAACAAGCCTCGTGGAACACACCAACATTCCACCTGGAATCCGACCTGAAACTGCCATCCACAAATGTTGCAGCATCTTTTCATTGTTGGGGGAGGGACTTCATCAGACGAGAGTTTCCTAAGTTAAAAGTGATTCTCTCCATTAGCATCCAATGGTACTTTTTTCCGACCCTCTTTCCTTTAGTTCAGATCTCTATACGTAATACAGAGGGAATTGTGTGCATTTTATGTTTATTTTTCCACACGTCTTTAACCTTTCTAACAGTTAACAGTTCACAAAGACCCCACTATAGGAACCTTATTTTTGTGTAATACCCATTCACCCAGAATATATCTCCGTCTGTTGCTTTTCTGCTGAAACACCCACACTATCAAGACATGGATCCAGTTGATCCATGGGGGCTGAAATTCCTAGAAATGAAGCCACTCCCAATGTACGCATTACTGTCTGTCTTTTTTGCTTTTAGTACAGTTTTGTAGAACTTCTTGTCTTTGTTTTGGGCGTATGACATTTATTCTCCTTGTATGGATGGATATGACATTAATTCTTTCTGTTTGAAGTAGACTCAATCTATGTAAAGGAATATGAATCGATTTTATACAAAATAGGGATTTGGGTTTGGTCACGATATGCTCTTTTGAATGAACATTTTTCAATCTTTTTGCTCACATCTGTTTTCTGAATACATGTGTGTTGAGTATATGCAAGGAGCAATACTGGGTCAGTGCGTGCTGAATGATACTTGACACCCATTTGAGTATTTTCTTTTGAATTATCATGTTTCCTTTGCATATATGTCAGCCAACAGTACTCTTTGGTTTTTGTTTGATATTTTGATTGTTTGCTTGTTGTTTGTTTTGCAAACACATTAGTCCATGCATCACTCCATTTGCATTAAACAGAGAGTCATATAAGATGATTCATTTTGTATAGTGCTGAAAATCTCCTAAGTTTTCCTGCTTCCCTCTCCCAACTTTAGGGATTTGTTGTCCTCCTTGCCTTCGACTTGTTTACTCTCTACAACTCATGGCTCTTCATGCATTTCCATTGATGTTTTTCTTATTTCCATTTCATGTTGCTACTTTTCTCTTCAGGGTAGAATTCTCAATCTTTGTTTAAGGATAAGTTTTGAACTGTTGAATTCTATTCAGTTTTGCCAGTCTGTGAAATTGTCTAGATTGGCCATTATTCAGATATGGCGTAATTGTGGCATAGGCTTCTCTAGAATGTAGCATTTTCTCATTCAGGTTTCGATGTATGTCTTGGCACTCCTTCCTGTCCTGCAATATTTGTGTCGAGGTATCAGCTGAAACACTTCCGGAGTTTCTGTTGTGACTACTTTTCTATTCAGGGTAGAATTCTCAATCTTTCTTTTAGGATAAGTTTTTAAGTGCTGAATTATTTTACACTTTGCCGATCTGTGAAATTGCCAAGCTCAGTTGTTAATGGTAATGGCTGTCTTGTGGTATAGGCTACCGTATAATGCAGCTTTTTCTCATTCATGATTTGGTCTATGTCTTAACACTCCTTCCTGTACTGCGATATTTCTGTCTAGGTATCAGCTGCAACACCAGTGGGGGTTCTGTTGTCACTGAGTTGCTGTACTCTACATGCATTGAAAATCACAGAATTGATCATGGACTTTGATGATTTGAATGAAAATATAGCTGCTTGTATGTCTATTGGGATTCCAAATTATTTGGATGCTGTTTGCTCCTGGTTTCTTATAGGAGATTGTTTCTTGGCTTTCAGCAAGTTTCAGTTTGATTTTTCTCCAAATACCTATTCAGAGATTGATATTTATATCTAGCTTTTCCCTATTGGGCTCTTATGAATCCTAGCCTTTCATGCTTTTTCTTACCCCAGGTTTCAACAGCAATATTTGCATTGGTTTACACTTGCTTTTCTATGTCATCTTCTGATACAGGGATTTCATTTCCCATGTGTTCACGGACATTCACGAGTCCCTCTCTATTATCTAGTATGCTTGGAACTGAATTTTGCCCTGTTATTATCTCATACATTGAGTATCTCATTTTATTTGGCTCTTCTCAATGATTCTCTTCCCCATTTCTGGTATTGTGCCTTTATTATTCTGAGTCACTGTTTTACTTCAGTGTTTCTCTCACCTCGGTTTTCAATACATGCTCTGATAATGTTTCATAATCTAGTTGTTTGATATCATTTTTTGGACCTTCAATCTCTTTGAAACAGAAAATGGTACTTCCTGTTTCTTGTACTATACTTCTTTATGCATACTGGTCTAGTATTCTCAGGTATCTAGTGTAGAATTTTAGGGATTGTTAAAGTGATAATTTTAGTCTCTTAGGTGTAAGCAATTCCATGATATTTCTGTGAGGACAGATTATCCTGCACATTGATTCCATGTCGTTTTCCTGTGTGTGTTGTCTTGTATATCTCTAACTTCTGGTGTTGCCTTTGATGTGATCAACACACCATACTCTCATCGTTTAGAACAATCTCATTGTTATTATGCTTATGTCATATTTCTGAAACTTCAGAGGACCCTTCCCCTTCTGGAAACGGATCATCAATATATTTTCAGCTTTGCAGGATGTTTTATGTCATTTTGAAGTGTTTTCTAAAGAGCACATTGACAGTGGGCTTGTCCTTTCTACTTCCATAAGAAAGTTCCAATCTTACCAGTTCTTCCCAGAGCTTCTCTGTCAACAGAAATACCTGTGGAATCATATCTATGGATGTCATGCACCAGGGCCTGCTGCTGTTATTGCTCACACTGCCTAGGTGTCCGCAGGGCTCTGCAATGTCAAGGCCATCCAAAATTTAGCATCTGCTTTTAGGGGATAACGCTGAAGGAAATGCTTCATCTTCTCACGCTGCGGACCTAGACAAATGCTCTTTGTTCTCTCATCCTTGTGGCTTGGGACCACGAAAGGAAACCCAGCTGTGCCGCATCCTCTGCCTCATACCAAACCCTAATCCCAGTCCAGGCTATGACTTTAGCTGATCCAAAGGTTTGGAAACAGATATCAATCCCAAGGCCCCCTGGATTCCTCAGACCAGATGCATGATTTCTCTGATTTAGCCCCCACGTGCTCTTTTGGCAAAATGCCAAATTGGTCCCTGGTCCTGCAGATGCAGTGCATGTCGCCATGGGACATTTCGATAAATTCAACTATGCACACTGGATTGGTTGCTTTCTCTTTGGGGTTCAAGTTCAATTTTCTCTCTTTTTAGGGCCAACCTCAATCCACAGCACACTCCAGATCGCTGAGACAAAGCATGTGTCATAATCCATACTCCTATACTTTATTTAACGCAGCCACTGATAGCTCAAAATAGGCTGCTCGTTTCTTGCCCTCAGAATAAATTTTGGGGACAATTTGTGCTGATATATTTCAGTTTTGTCAACTTAACATCTGCTGTGCACTCTCTAACATTCAGCGCATCGCTTTGAATCCCATGAGTTCGGTCCACTTAACATTCTGCGTCCAGTTGAAACAGACTTTCACCTTTGCTACTCCATTACCAGAGGTCATCTACTGCACTGATATCCATTCTCTACTTTGCTTCTACTCCATCCACGTTCTCTAAGGCATCATGTTGTCTTTGGAATTAAGGGACAACTCTTTGGCAAGTTTCATTAACCAAGGTCTTGGTGAGTGAAATTTTAATATTCTGTGTAATTGGGAGCGAGTTAGTGTACGATGCACTGTTACACTGCCACCTTGGCATCAATAAATCAACATTTTCCATATATAACTCGCCGAAAAGGGATTCATTTTTATCTCTTTTTTCTATAGGGTCATGATGTTATGTGTTTGTCCAAAGACTCCATTTTTGTCATTCTGTTGATACCTCAGTTGCAGACTTTCAATAGTGTAATACAATTGATTTACATATTTTGGGATTTATATGAAAATGAAGTTAGTTTTTGAAACATACTAAATCTACTTACAATCCACACTTGTCAATTTCAGGTACCATTTTGTCAGCTCTAAGGAAAATCTGGAGAGGTAAAATGCAAAATACCACTCGAAAATGATGAAGGGAACAGGTAAACTCTTTAATTTTGATGCCTCCAACACCAACTGGAACCATGAAATTAACATTGTAAGCATGAAATTACCCCCAAACTTGGTTTCCCTTGTGCATATGGTGCACTTTCCACTGAATGACACATACTGGCAAATGTTGTCATTTCAAGCAATAACATTCCTCTCCAGGAAATCACAAGGAATCTAAAGCAAGATATTTATATGTAGGCTTGGTACAAAAAGGAAGTAGGGGCACTAGAGCAATGAGAAACCTGCTGCAGCTTTGCTAGTCTATTGAGAACCAGGTGCTATTTTATAAACCATAAGAACGCTTTAACTTCCGATTATGTTGGGTAAAGAAGTTTAACACAACGAAGTCTGCACCCACATGACATAGAGCACCCTGGCTTGAATGATAGGAAAAGACTGTCCATATAAAAAAGAAAAATGTCCTTACATGTCTACGGCGACTTTTACTGTTCACTTCACTAACTGACTTATAATAGTTACCTATACTGTCTAGAAAACCTGAGGCCTAATATATATTCAAGTTCAGTCAAAGAATCCCCTCACTTACCACACTCCCTTCACCACAAAAAGACGTACCCCAGAATTGGCTGAATCTAGGGGAACGTCATCATTTCTTTGTGTGAGTAATTTATTTAATTTCTATATATTATACTCGAGAGTATTTGACCATTGAGGATTTCAGTGTTGTGCACAGAGTCTGAAGTTGTAGGAAAACTTATTCTAGGAGGGGCTTGCTCTTCTCCTATTGGCTTCATTGCAGCTCAAGTTCTGATCCTCTGAGATGGATGCCTGACTGGATGGGAGGGAATGTCAAGTGCTTGATAGGTATTCCCAACCCCAGGTAAATGATTACCAGGACTTCATGCACTGTGGTCTGTGTGATTTTTGAATGCCCCTTGGGATGTGTGGATTCTCACCACCTCTTTGAAGACCATGGGCGGTTTTATCAAATCTGACATCTCTTCTCTTTTAGACGTCAGGAATATTGGGCCACTTCTTGGATGACAGGATAGAGTACATTCTTCAAGTTCACATTGACCCTCCACAGGTTTCTGCTAGGATCAGCCAGGCTGAACATGTCTCATGAATGTCTTCTGAGCCTGGTATTCTGTAAAGAAGTCTCCATGCCACTATTCTCCATTGTAGCAGAACAAGTCTCATCAATGTGTTCGCATCTCCCCTCAATCTGTGCAGCCAGCTTTTCTGCAGGCTTCTCTTCGTGTCTCCCATAAAGTTGACTTCTACATTACTGAGCAAGTCTGAATGTTCCTCGGAGCCTCACCAGTATGCTGATGACGGGCAGATCTTCCACTGTCTGACTTTCCAGTTCCTAGAAACTGACCTGTGATCTAAGCTCATTGGGCAGGAACATTATCTCGAACTTAAAGAGCTCCCCATACAATAGACCTAAGCCAAGCTCCACGGAGGGTGTCAGCCCCTACATGACTCTGATCCACCCACAGAGGTCTGCCGAGTTACCTTGGATCCAGCAGCCACAACAAGCCTTTTGGAAAACAGCAAATTTCCACCTGGTATCCAACCGGTAACTGTCATCCACAAAGGTTGCAACATCTTTTCAGTGTTGGGGGAGGGACTGCATCAGACGAGAGTTTCCTAAGTTAAAAATGATTCTCTCCATTAGCATCTCATGGTCCTTTTTTTCGACCCTCTTTCCTTTAGTTCAGTTGTCTATACAAATTCAGATGGAAGTGTGTATATTTTATGTTTATATTTCCAAACGTCTTTTATCTTTCTAACATTTAACAGTTCACAAAGGCCCAACTATAGAAATCTAAAGTTAGTGTAATAGACATTCACCCAGAATACATATCCGTCTGTTACATTTCTGCTGAAACTCCTACACTCTCAAGACATGGATCCATTTGTTTCATTGGGGATGAAATCCCTTGAAATGAAACCCATCCCTATGTACGCATTACTGTCTGTCTTTTTTGCTCTTATTAGATTTTTGTAGAACTACTTGTCTTTGTTATGGGCGTATGCCATTTATTCTCCATGTAGGGATGGATATCACATTCATTCTTTCCGTTAGGTTAGTGTCAATATATATAAAAGAATATGAATCTATTTTATACATAATAGGCATTTGGGTTTGGTCAAAATATGCTCTAATGAATGAACATTTTTCAATCTTTTTGCTCGCATCTGTTTTCTGAATACATGTGTGTTGAGTACATGCAAGGAGCAATAATAGTTCGGTGCATGCTGAATGATGCTTGACAACCCTTTGAGTATTTTCTTTTGAATTATCATGGTTCCGTTGCATATATGTCAGCCAAATGTACTCTTTGGTTTTTGTTTGATATTTTGATTGTTTGCTTGTTGTTTGTTTTGCAAACACATTAGTCCATGCATCTCTCCATTTGCATTAAACAGAGAGTCACATAAGATGATTCTGTTAGTATAGTGCTGAAATTCACCTATGTTTTCCTGCTTCCCTCTCCCAAATTTAGGGATTTTTTTGTCCTGCTTGCCTTCTACTTGTTTACTCTCTACAACTCATGGCTCTGCATGCATTTCCATTGATGCTTTTTTTATTTCCATTTCATGTTGCTAATTTAATCTTCAGGGTAGAATTCTCAATCTTTGTTAAAGGATATGTTTTGAACTGTTGAATTTTATTCAGTTTTGCCAGTCTGTGAAATTGTCCACATGTGCCATTATCAGATATGGCGTTCTTGTGGCATAGGCTACTCTACAATGAATCTTTTTCTCATTCAGGTTCCGATGTATGTCCTGGAACTCCTTCCTGTCCTGCAATATTTATATCAAGTTATCAGCTGAAACACTTCCGGAGTTTCTGTTGTGACTACTTTTCTATTCAGGGTAGAATTCTCAGTCTTTCTTTTAGGATAAGATTTTAAATGCTGAATTCTTTTACACTTTGCCGATCTGTGAAATTGCCAAGCTCTGTCGTTAATGGTAATGGCTGTCTTGAGGCATAGGCTACCGTATAATGCAGCTTTGTCTCATTCATGATTTGGTCTTTGTCTTGGAAATGCTTCCTGTACTGTGATATTTCTGTCTAGGTATCAGCTGCAACACCTGTGGGGGTTCTGTTGTCACTGAGTTGCTGTACTCTTCGTGCATCGAAAATTACAGAGTTGATCATGGACTTTGATGATTTGAATGAAAAGAAAGCTGCTTGTAAGCCTATTGGGATTCCAAATTATTTGGATGCTGTTTGCTCCTGTTTTCGTATAGGAGATTGTTTGTTGGCTTTCAGCAAACTTCAGTCTGATTTTTCTCCAAATACCTATACAGGGTTTCATTTTTATATCGATGTTTTCCCTATGGGGCTCTTATGATTTCTAGTCTTTCATGCTTTGTCTTACCCCAGGTTTCAACAGCAATATTGCATTGGTTTTCACTTGTTTTTCTATGTCATCTTCTCATACAGGGATTTCATTTCCCTTGTGTTCACGGATATTCACGAGTCTCTCTGCATTATCTAGTCTGCTTAGGGCTGAATTTTGCCCTGCTATTATCTCATACATTGAGTATTCTGATTTTATTTGGCTCGTCTCAATGATTCTCTTCCCCATTTCTGGTATTGTGCCTTTTGTTGTTCTGAGACACTGGTTTATTTCAGTGTTTCTCTCACCTCGGTTTTCAATACATGCTCTGATAATGTTTCATAATCTAGTTGTTTGAAAGCTTTTTCTTGGACCTTCAAACTCTTTGAAACAGAAAATGGTACTTCCTGTTTCTTATACTATACTTCTTTATCTCTACTGGTCTAGTACTATCAGGTAACTAATGTAGATTTGTAGGGCTTAATAAAGTGAAAATTTTAGTCTCTTTGGTGTAGGCAATTCCATGATATTTCTGTGAGGACAAATTTTCCTGCACATTGATTCCATGTCGATTTCCTGTGTGTGTTGTCCTGTATATCTCTAAATGCTGGTGTTGCCTTTGATGTGATCAACGCACCATACCCTCATCGTTTAGAACAATCTCATTTTTATTACACTTATGTCATATTTCTGAAAGTTAAGAGGACCCTACCCCTTGTGGAAACGGAGCATCTAAATATATTCAGCTTTGCAGGCTGTTGTATGTCATTTTGAAGTGTATTCAAAAGGGCACATTGACAGTGCCCTTGTCCTTTCTACTTCCATAAGAAAGTTCCAATCTTACCAGTTCTTCCCAGAGCTTCTCTATCCACAGAAAAACCTGTGGAAACATATCTTTGGATGCCATGCATCAGGGCCTGCTGCCATTATTGCTCACACTGCCTAGGTGTCCGCAGGGCTCTGCAATGTCAAGGCCATCCAAAATTTAGCATCTGCTTTTGGGGGATAACGCTGAAGGAAATGCTTCATCTTCTCACGCTGCGGACCTAGACAAATGCTCTTTGTTCTCTCATCCTTGTGGCTTGGGACCACGAAAGGAAACCCAGCTGTGCCGCATCCTCTGCCTCATACCAAACCCTAATCCCAGTCCAGGCTATGACTTTAGCTGATCCAAAGGTTTGGAAACAGATATCAATCCCAAGGCCCCCTGGATTCCTCAGACCAGATGCATGATTTCTCTGATTTAGCCACCATGTGCTCTTTTGGCAAAATGCCAAATTGGTCCCTGGTCCTGCAGATGCAGTGCATGTGGCCATGGGACATTTCGACAAAGTCAACTTTGTACACTGGAGTGGTAGCTTTCACTTTGAGGTTCAAGTTCATTTTTCTCTCTTTTTAGGGCCAAACTCAATCCACAGCACACTCCAGATCGGTGAGACAAAGCATGTGTCATAATCCATAGTCCTATACTTCATTTTACGCAGCCACTGCTAGCTCAAATTAGGCTGCTCGTTTCTTGGCCTCAGAATCAATTTTGGGGACAATTTGTGCTGATTTATTTCAGTTCTGTCAACTTAGCATCTGCTGTGCACTCTTCTAACACTCAGCGCATCGCTTTGAATCCCATGTGTCCGGTCCTCTTAAGAGTGTGCGTCCAATTGAAACAGACTTTCACCTTTGCTGCTCCATTACCAGAGGTCATGTACTGAACTGATTTCCATTCTCTACTTTGCTTCACTTCCGTCCACTTTATCTAAGGCATCATACTGTCTTTGGAATTAAGGGACCACTCTTTGGCAAGTCTCCTGAACCAAGGGCTTGGTGAGTGGATGTTTAAAATTCTGTGTAATTGGGAGCGAGTTAGCGTATGATGCACTTGTACACTGCCACCTGGGCATCAATAAATCAACACTTTCCATATATAACTCGCCGAAATGGGATTTTTGTTTATCTCTTTTTTCTATGCATTCATGATGTTATGTGTTTGTCCGAAGACTCCATTTTTGTCATTGATTTGATACCTCAGTTGTAGCCTTTCAATAGTGTAATACAATTGATTTACATATTTTGGGATTTATATGAAAATGAAGTTAGGTTTTGAAACATATTAAATCTACTTACAATCCACACTTGTCAAATTCAGGTACCATTTTGTCAGCTCTAAGGGAAAACTAGACAGATAAAATGTAAAATATCACTCGAAAATGATGAAGGGACAGGTAAACTCTTTAATTTTGATGCCTCCAACACCAACAGGAACCATGAAATAATTATTGTAAGCATGAAATTACCCCCACACTAGGTTTCCCTTGTGCATGTGGTGCCCTTTCCACCCAATGACACATACTGACCAATGTTGTCATTTCAAGCAGTAACATTTCTCTCCAGGAAAACACAAGGAATCTGAAACAAGTTATTTATATGTAGGCTTGGTTCACAAAGGAACTAGGGGCATTAGAGCAATGAGAAACCTGCTGCAGCTTTGCTAGTCTATTGAGAACCAGGTGCTCTTCTATCAACCATGAGAACGCTTAAACGTCCGATCATGTTGGGTAAAGCAGTTTAACACAACCAAGTCTGCACCCATATGACATACAGCACCCGGGCTTGAATGAAGGGAAAAGACGGTCCACATAAAAATAAAATGTCCTTACATTTCTATGGCGACTTTTACTGTTCACTTCACTAACTGACTTATAACATTTACCAATACTGGCTACAAAACCAGAGGCCTAATACATATTCAAGTTCAGTCAAAGAATCCCCTCACTTACCACACTCCCTTCACCCCAAAGAAGATGTAACCCCAGAATTGGCTGAATCTAGGGGAACGTCATCATTTTTTGTGTGAGCTATTTACTAAAATTCTATCTATTATAATCGAGAGTATTTGACCATTGAGGATTTCAGTGTTGTGCACACAGTGTGAAGTTGTAGGAAAACTGGTTCTAGGATGGGCTTGCTCTTCTCCTATTGGCTTCATTGCAGCTCAAGTTCTGATCCTCTGAAATTAATGCCTGACTGGATGGGAGGGAAGGGCAAGTGCTTAATAGGTATTCCCAACCCTCGGTAAATGCTTACCAGGACATCATGCCCTGTGGTCTGTGTGAATTTTATATGCCCCTTTGGACGTGTGGATTCTCATGACCTCTTTGAAGACCATGGGTGGTTTTATCAACTCTGACATCTCTTCTCTTTTAGACGTCAGGAATATTGGGCCACTTCTTGGAGCAGAGAATAGAGTACCTTCTTCAAGTTCACGTTGACCCTCCACAGGTTTCTGCTAGGATCAGCCAGGCTCAACATTTCTCATGAATGTCTTCTGAGCCTGGTATTCTGTAAAGAAATCTCCATGCCACTATTCTCAATTGTAGCAGAACAAGTCTCATCAATGTGTTCGCATCTCCCCTCAATCTGTGCAGCCAGCTTTTCTGCAGGCTTCTCTTCGTGTCTCCCATAAAGTTGACTTCTACATTACTGAGCAAGTCTGAAAGTTCCTCGGAGCCTCACCAGTATGCTGGTGACGGGCAGATCTTCCACTGTCTGACTTTTCATTTCCTAGAAACTGACCTGTGATCTAAGCTCATTGGGCAGCAACATTATCTCGAACTTAAAGAGCTCCCCATACAATAGACCTAGGCCAAGCTCCACAGAGGGTGTCAGCCCCTACATGACTCAGATCCACCCACAGAGCTCTGCCGAGTTACCTTGGATCCAGCAGCCACAACAAGCCTCGTGGTACACACCAGCATTCCACCTGGAATCCAACCGGTAACTGCCATCCACAAAGGTTGCAGCATCTTTTCAGTGTTGGGGGATGGACTGCATCAGACGAGAGTTTCCTTAGTTAAAAGTGATTCTCTCCATTAGCATCTCATGGTCCTTTTTTTCAACCCTCTTTTCTTTAGTTCAGATCTCTATACACAATACAGAGGGAAGTGTGTGCATGTTATGTTTAGTTTTCCACAAGTCTTTAACCTTTCTATCATTTAACAGTTGACAAAGACCGCACTATAGAAATCTAATGTTTGTGTAATAGCCATTCACCCAGAATACATATCCGTCTGTTGCTTTTCTGCTAAAACACAAACACTCTCAAGACATGGATCCATTTGTTTCATGGGGGCTGAAAATCCTAGAAATGAAACCCATCCCAATGTACGCATTACTGTCTGTCTTTATTGCTCTTAGTAAAATTTTGTAGAACTAATTGTCTTTGTTAAGAGCATATGCCATTTAATTTCCATGTAGGTATGAATATCACATTCATTCTTTCTGTTGGAATTAGACTCAATCTATATAAAGGAATATGAATCGATTTTATACAAAATAGGCATTTGGTTTTGGTCACGATATGCTCTTATGAATGAACATTTTTAAATCTTTTTGCTCGCATCTGTTTTTTGAATACAAGTGTGTTGATTACATGCAAGCAGCAATACTGTGCAAGCTGAATGATACTTGACACCCCTTTGAGTATTTTCTTTTGAATTATCATGGTTCCTTTGCATATATATCAGCCAACAGTACTGTTTGGTGTTTGTTTGTTTGTTTGATATTTTGATTGTTTGCTTTTGTTTGTTTTTGAAACACATTAGGCCATGCATCTCTCCATTTTCTTTAAACAGAGATTCGTATAAATTTTTCAGTTAGTATATTGTTGAAAATCTCCTATGTTTTCCTTCTTCCCTCTCCCATCTTTAGGGTTTTTATGTCCTGCTTTACTTCTTCTTGTTTATTCTCTGCAACTCATGACTCTTCTTGCCTTTCCAATGACGTTTTTCTTATTTCTATTTCATCTTGCTACTTTACTATTCAGGGTAGAATTCTAAATATTTCTTTTAGGGTTAGTTTTGAACTGCTGAATTCTTTTAAATTTTGCTGATCTGGGAAATTGCCTAGTTCTGCTGTTTTTAGAGATGGCGGTCTTGTGGCTTATGCTGCTCTAAATTGCAGCTTTTTCTCATTCATGTTTTGGACTATTTACTGGCTCTCTTTCCTTTCCTGCAATAGTCCTGTCAAAATATCAGCTGAAACCCATCTGTAGATTCTGTTGTGACTAAGTTGCTTTCCTCTAGGTTCATTTAAAATATCTGGGTTGATCATGAACTTTAATTATTTGAATGATATAACAGCTTCTTGTATGTCTATTGGTATTCCAGATAATTTAGATGCTGTTTGCTTCTGGTTTCTTATAGATGATTGTTTCTTGGCTTTTAGTAATTTTCTGACTGGTTTTTCTACAAATTAATTTCCAGAATTTTTTTTTTTTATATATCTTGCTTTACCCTCTGGGACTCTTATGAGTCGTAGTCTTTCATGCTTTGTCTTACCCCAGGGTTCAACAGCAATATTTGCATTGGTTTTCACTTGCTTTTCTATGTCATCTTCTAATAGATGTATTTCTGTTCCCCTGTGTTCACAGTCATTCACGAGCCCCTCTGCATTATTTAGTCTGCTTAGGACTGACTTTAGCCCTGCTATTATCTCATCCATTGAGTTTTCTGATTTTATTTGGCTCCTCTTTAGAGGTTCTCCTCCCCTTTTCTGTATTCTTCCTTTTGTGATTCTGAGACACTGTTGTTCTTCAGTATTTCCCTCACCTCCGTTTTCAATAATTGCTCTGGTAGTGTTTCACAGTCTAGATGTTTGAAAGCTTTTTTGGGGGCCTTCAATTTCTTTTTAACTGAAAATGGTACTTCCTGTTTATTTTACTATACTTCTTTATCTCTACTTGTCAAGTACTGTCAGGTATCTAAGTAGACTTCTAGGGCTTTGTTAAGTGAAAATTTCAGTCTCTTGGTTGTACGCAATTCCATGATATTTCTTTGAGGACAATTTTTCCTAGACTTTGATGCCATGTAGTTTTCCTTGTGTAATATCTGGTATATATATAATTGCTGGTGATGCCTTTGTTGTGATGAACACACCATACTCTCATCGTTCAGTATAACCTCATTTTTATTATGCTTACATCACTGTTCTGAAAGTCTACAGGATCCTTGCTCTAGTGGAAACGTAGCATCTAAATGTTTTCAGCTCTGCAGGCTGTTGTATGTCATTTTTGAGTGTTTCCAAAACAGCATCGTGTCAGTGCACTTGTCCTTTCTATTTCCATAGGAATGTCCCAATGTTAACAATTCTTCCCAGAGCTTCTCTCTCTGCAGATAAACCTGTGGAAACATATCTAAGGATGTCATGCATCAGGGCCTTCTGCCATTATCACGCAGCCCCACCTAGTTTTCCTCGGTGCCGTATAATGTCATGCCATTCAAAATGTGGTTTCTGCTTTTGGGAGATAATGGTGAAGGAAATGCTTCATCTTCTCACACTGTGGAATAGACCACTATTCTTTGTTCACTCATCCTTGTGGCTTTGGACCATGAAGGGAACCACAGAGCTGTCCTGCATCCTCTGCCTCATACCAAACTCTAATCCCAGACCAGGCTATGAATGTAGCTGATCCTAAGGCTTTTGAAACTGATTTCATCCCCAAGGACCCCTGGATATCTCAGACAAGATGCATGATTTCTCTGATTGATCCCCACATGTGCTCTATTGGCAAATTGCCAAATTGGTCCCTGGGCCTGCAGATGCAGTGGATGTGGCCATGGGATATTTCAAAAAACTCAACTTTGCCCGCCAGTGTGGTTGCATTCTTATTGGGGTCTAAGGTCAGTTTCCTCTCTTGATAGGGCCAACCACCATCCAAAACACACTCCAGATCGCTGACACTCAGTGAGTGCCATGATCCATAGACCAATATCTCATTTTCCTCAGCCACTGCTAGCTCAAATTTGGCAGCTCAGATCTTGGTCTCAGAATCAATTGGGATAATTTGTGCTGTTTCTTTCAGTTCTGTCAGCCAAACATGTGCTGTGCACTCTACTAACACTCAGCGCATCCCTTTCAACCCCATGTGTGCTGTCAACTTCAGATTGTGCATCCAAGTAAAACAGAGTTTCACCTTTGCTGCTCCATCATGAGTTCAGGTCCTGCACTGATTTTTCTTCTCTACTTTCCCTTCTCCTCCTTCCAGGTTTTCTGAGGCCTCATTCTGTCTTTGGTTGTTAGAGACCACTCTTCAGCATTTGGCCTGGACCACGGGCTGGGTGAGTGGATGCTTATATTGCTGTGTTCATTGGGAGCGAGTGAGCATAAGTTGCACTGGTACTCTGCCAACTGGGCTTTGATAAATCGACACATTCCATATATAACTCACAAAAATTTGATTCTTGTTTGTCTCTTTGTTTTATACTGCCCTGGTGGGAGGGATTGCCCGAAGACACCAGCTTTCATATTGTGTTGATTCCTCAGTTGCAGTCTTTCAAAAGCTTAATAGAATTTATTTACATATTTTGGGATTTATATGAAAATGAAGTTAGGTTTTGAAACATACTAAATCTACTTACAAGCCAGACTTGTCAAATTCAGGTACAATTTTGTCAGCCCTAAGGGAAAAATAGACAGATAGAATGTAATATAGCAGTCTAAAATGATGAAGGGGACAGGTCAACTTTTTACTGTTGATGCCCCCAACACCAACAGGAACAATGAAATATGTATTGGAACCATGAATTAACACCCACCCTGGGTTTCCCTTGAGAATGTGGTGCCCTTTCTCCCCAGTGATACATAAAGGCAATTGTTGCCATTTCAAGGGGTAACATTTCTCTCAAGGAAATCTCAAGGAAATAAAAACAGCATATTTAAATGTAGGCTTGGTGCCAAAAGCAACTAGAGACATATCTATGAGAAAACTACTGAAGATTTTCTAGGCTACTGAGAATCATGTGCTCTTCTATCAACAATGAGAACACATAATCTTCCAATCATGTTGGGTAAAGCAACTTAACCCAACCATGTCTGCACACCCCATGATATACTGCACCCGGGGCTTCAATCAAGGGAAAAGTCGGTCCACATAACATGTGTCTTTACATGTTTATGGCGACTTATACTGATATCTTCACAAACTGCCTTACAATAGTTACCTATAATGTCTTAAAAAACTGAGGCCTAATATATAAGTTCAGTCAAATATTCCCCTCATTTACCACACTCCCTTCACACCAAAGAAGACATAACCCCAGCATTTGCTAAATCTAGGGGAAGGTCATCATTTCTTTGTGTGAGCTAAGTATTCCATTCCTGTCTATTTTAGTCGAGACTATTTGACCCTAGAAGATTTCACTGTTGTGCACAGACTGTGAAGGAGGAGGAACTCTGATTCTAGTAGGGGCTTGCCCTTGTCCTACTTCCTTCGTTGCAGCTCAGGTGCTGATCATTTGAAATGGATGCCTGAGTGGAGGGGAGGGAAGAGCAAGTGCTTGATAGATAGGCCCAAACCTGGGAAAAGGCTTACCAGGCCTTGGTGCATTGTGGTCTGAATGGTTTGTAAATGCCCCTTGGGACGTGTGGATTCTCACGACTTCTTCCAAGAACATGAGTGGTTTGAACATCTCTGCCATCTCTTCTGTTTTATACATCAGGAATCTTGGACCCGTTCTTGCAGCAGTGAATTGAGTACCTTCCTCAAGTGCATGTTGACCCTCCACAGGTTTCTTACATTATCAGCAACGCTCAATATGTCTCATGAAAGCCTTTCAAGCCTGGTATTATCTACAGAAGTCTCCATGTCAGTATTCTCCATTGTAGCAGAACAACTCTTATCAGTGTATTCGCATCTCACCTCAGTCTGTGCAGCCAGCTTTTCTGCTGGCTTCTCTTCATGTCTTCCATAAAGTCGACTTCTACAGGACGGGGCAGTCCTGAAATTACCTCAGAGCCTCAACAGTAAGCTGATGACTGGCAGATCTCCCACTGTCTGCCCTTTCAGGTATGGAAACTGACCCATGAACTCAGGCCATGGTCAGAAGCAGTATCTCTAACTTACACAGCTTCCCGTACAGGAGACCTAAGCCAAGCTCCACAGAGGTCGGCAGCCCCTCCATGACACTGATCCACCCACAGAGCTCTGCCCAGTTACCTTGGCTCCACCAGCCACAACAAGCCTCGTGGAACACACCAACATTCCACCTGGAATCCAACCGGTAACTGCCATCCCCAATGTTGGCTGCATCTTGTCAGTGTTGGGGAAGGGGCTGCATCAGTCGAGAGGTTCCTAAGGTTAATGTGATTCTCTCCATTAGTGTCTGATTGTCCTTTTTTTCCTTCCCTCTTTCCTTTTGTACAGATCTCTATACAAATTACAAACGGAGGGTTATGAGTCCATGTTAGTTTTATGGTTTCTCACTTCTTTAATCTTTCTAACAGTTAACAGTACACAGAGACCCACTATAGTAATCTTATGTTTGTGTAATATCCATTCACCCAGAATACATATCCGTCTTTTGCTTTTCTGCTGAAACACCCACACTCTCAGAACATGGATCCATTTGTTTCATGGTGGCTGAATTTCCTAGATATGAGGCTAATCCCAGTGTACACTTTACTTCCTGTCTCTTTTGCTCTTAGTACAGTTTTCTAGAGCTATTTGTCTTTGTTATACGTGTATGCCATGTATTCTCTACGTAGGTTTGAATAAGACATTCATTCATCCTTTTGGAAGACCCGTAAGCCTATATCAAGGACTATGAAACCATTTTATTTAAAGTAAGCATTTGGGTTAAGTCACTCTGTGCTTTTATGAATCAATATTTATGAATATTAAGGCACGCATCTGTTTTCTGATTACAAGTGTGTTGAGTACATGCAAGCAGCGATACTGTGTTGATGCGTGCTTAATGATCCTTGACATCACTTTGAGTATTTTCTTTTGAATTATCATGGTTCCTTTGGATATATGTCAGCCAATCGTACTCTTTGGTGTTTGTTTTTTTGTTTGATTGTTTGTTTGTTTCTTTACTTTCTTTTTCCTTTGATTCATCATTTGTGTAAAGAAATGCAAGTGATTTTTAACATTAATTTTTAACCTGCTACCTTGCTAAATTCTTCAATCAGCTCTAGTCGTTTTGTGTGGAACTTTTATGGTTTTCTATATATAGTATCATATCATCTGCATATAGTGACACTTTTACCTCTTCTTTTCCAATTTAGACCCCTTTTACTTCTCTTTCTTGCCTGATTGCTGTGGCCAGGGTTTCCAAGACTATGTTGAATTGGAGTGGTGTTATTGGGCATCCTTGTCCTGTCCCAGATTTTAGTGGGAAGGTTTTGAGTTTTTCACTGTTGAGTGCTATGCTGGCTGTAGGTTTGTCATATATAGCTTTTATGATGTTGAAATATTTTCCCTTAATACCCACTTTGGTGAGAATTTTTATCATAAATTGGTTTTGAATTTTATCAAAATCTTTTCTCCATCTATTGAGGTGATCATATGGTTTTTGTCCTTTCTCTTGTTGATGTGAAGTATTACATTGATTTATTTGCATATGTTGAACCACCCTTGTGTCCCTGGGATGAACCCCTCTTGAGCATGTTGTATAATCTTTTTTATGTGCTGTTGGAGTCTATTTGCTAGTATTTTGGTAAGGACATTTTCATCTGTGTTCATCAGTGATATTGGTCTGTAATTCTCTTTTTTGTTGGTGTCTTTGCCTGCTTTTGTTATAAGAGTGATGGTGGCTTCATAGAATGAGTTTGGGAATATTCCTTCTTTTCAAACTTCTGGAAGAGTTTGAGAAGGACTTGTATGAGTTCTTCTTTGTATGTGTGGTAGAATTCCCTGGTGAAGCTGTCCAGTCATGGACTTTTATTTGTAGGGAGGTTTTTTTATTGTTAATTCGATTTCATTCCTTGTGATCGGTTTGTTCAAGTGGTCAGTTTTTTCTTGATTCAGTCTTGGTGGACTGTATGTTTCCAGAAACTTGTCCATCTCCTCTAGGTTATCCATTATTTTCCATGTAGTTTTTCATGATATTCTCATATGATATTCTGTATTTCTTTGTTATTTGTTGTAATTTCTCCATTTTCCTTTCTTATTTTGCTTATTTGTGCTCTCTCTTTTTTCTTCTTTGTGAGTTTGGCCAGAGGTTTGTCGATTTTATTTACTCTTTCAAAAAACTAGCTTTTGGTTTGACTGATTATTCTCTTTATTTTTTTTTTAATCTCTAATTTATTTATTTCCTCCCTGATCTTTATTATTTCCTTCCTTCTGCTGAATTTTGGGTGTTTTTGCTCTTCTGTTCCTAGTTCTTTTAGCTGGTGGGTTACATTGTTTGTTTGATATTGTTCTTCTTTTTTGAGGAAGGCCTGTATCACCCTAAACTTTCCTCTTAGCACTGCTTTTGCTGCATCCCATAAGTTTTGTGTGTTTGTGTTTTCATTTTCATTTGTCTCAAGGTATTCTTTAATTTCAACTTTGATTTCATCATTGACCCATTGGTTTTTTAATAGCATGTTGTTTAATCTCTATGCTTTCCTTTTTTTCTCCTTTGTTTCTCTGTAGTTGATTTCTAGTTTCAATGGCATTATGGTCAGTAAAGATGCTTGAGATAATTTCTATCTTCTTAAAATTGTTGAGGCTTCTTTTGTGACCAAGTGCATGATCAATCCTAGAAAATGTTCCACGCACACTTGAAAAGAATGTATATCCTATTTTGGGGGGTTGTAATGTTCTGAAAATATCCACTAAATCTAATTTTTCTATTGTATCATTTAATTTCTCTGTTGCCTTATTTATTTTCTGTCTGGAAGATCTACCTAGTGATCTTAATGTGTTGTTAAAATTTCTGACAATGATTGTATTCCCATCAATTTCCCCCTTTATCTCTGTTAGTAGTTGTTTTATGTACTTAGGTGCTCATGTTGGGTGCATATATATTAATGATTGTAATATACTCATCTTTTATTGCTCCTTTAATCATTATAAAATGTCTTTATTTATCTTTCTTTATGACCCTTGTTTTAAAGTCTATTTTGACTGAAATCAGTACTGTTACACCTGCTTTTCTGGCATTTCCATTTGCATGGAATATCCTTTTCCCTCCATTCACTCTCAATCTATATGTGTCCTTCTTCCTAAAGTGTGTCTCTTGTATGCAGTGTACAGAAGTTTCCTGCTTTATTATCCAGTCTGCCACTCTGTCTTTTGACTGGAGCATTTAGTCCATTAACATTTACAGTAATTAATGATAGATGAGTGTTTATTGCTATTTTGAACTTATTTTTGCAGTTGATTTGGTATTTCTTCTTTGTTCCTTTCTTCATCCTTTTGTGGTATGGTAATTTTCCTTTGGATTATCTTGGATTGTATTTAGTTTTTGTGACTCACTTGTAAGTTTTTGGCTTGTGGTTTCACTTTTTTTAAGTCTGTTAACCAATTACTGTAACTGTGTGTACTAAACAGATAGTAATGTAATGTCAAACCCATCCTACCGAGAACAAAACATTAAAAAAAAAAAAGAAAGAAAAAAATATTCTATATTTTCTTGTTTCCCTCTCCCACTCAATGGTTTAGATGTCTTCTTTTACCATTTCATGGTTATTCTATTTGTAATTCATGGTAGTTATCACCTTTCCATTTATGAGTTCTCATTTCTGTAGCATCCTGCTTCTTTTCTATTTAGAGTAGACCTTTCAATATTTCTTTTAGCAAGGCTTTAGTGTTGCTAAAGTCTTTTAGTTTTTGCTTCTCTGTGAAATTCTTTATCTCCCCTTCTATTCTAAAGGATAGCCTTGCTGGAGAAAGTATCCTTGGCTGCTTTTTTTTTTTTTTTTTTAATTCTGGACTTTGAATATATCTTGCCACTCCCTTCTGGCCTGTAGTGTTTCTGTAGAGAAATCAGCTGAGAGTCTTCTCTTGTAACTCACTCTTTCTTTTCTCTTGCTGCCTTTAGGATCATTTCTTTATCCTTCAGCCTGGCCATCTTGATTATGATATGTCTTGGTGTGGTTCTCTTTGGGCTCTTCCTGTTTGGGAACCTCTGAGCCTCCTGTACTTGGGTGTCTGATTCCTTCTTTAGGTTTGGGAAGTTTTCAGTCATGATTTCTTTAAATACCTTTCCCATCCCCTTTGTTTTTTCTTCCCCTTCTGGAACCCATATTATGCATAGATTGGCATGCTTTATATTATCCCATAGGTTCCTTATATTGTTTTCATTGATTTTTATTTGTTTATCTCTCATCTGTTCTGATTGGGTGCTTTCTGTTGTCCTGTCTTCTAGGTCACTTATTCGTTCCTCTGCATTATCTAGCCTGCTTTGTATAGGCTTTAGGTGAGATCTCACTTCAGCCAATGAATTTACCAATTCTACTTGGCTCTTCTTTATAGCTTCTATTTTGTTTTTGGCATATTTTATGTCTCTAAACACTATCTCTTTTAGTTCCTTCAGTAATTTGATACTTCTTTTTTGAAATCTTGATGTAGTAGGCCATCAATGCCTATTTTATTGACCGTAATTTCAGGGGATTTCTCTTGCTCTTTTAATTGGGAGTGCTTCCTCTGCTTCTTCATGCTGCTCATATCTCTCTGGCACTGTGGCTTAAGGAGTATCAGTTATCTATTGTGGTCCTTAAAGGATGTTTATTTATTTATCTATCTAAAGCCTATGTGGGAATAAAACTTAAAAACGAGAGAGAGAGAGAATTTTAAAAGAATGGAGGAAAAGAAGGTTTGAAAACAGTGTATCATAAATAATAGAAGAGCAAGTTGAAGCAGAATAGGAATCGAGTTGAGATGTCTTTTAAAAATGTTAATAAAAAGAAGAAAAAATCAAAACACAATATTTGAAACATGTGAATAATAATAACAGATCAAAACCAAGAGAATTAAAAATGAAATGAGAACTGTAAACATATAGAAATGTTTAAAAAGTAAAGGTTAAAAAGGTAATAGAAAATAAAACAGATATAAAAAGATTTAAAAAACAAAGATGAGTTCTCCTAAAGACTGCGCTCTTAATGGTTTTATTGAGAGGTCTTTGTGTCTTTGCCCTGTTTCACGAACTCAGCTTGCTCTGTTGATACCCTCGTCTGTGCTGCTCACAGTGTCTGTCGGCAAGAAGATCGCGCCCCTCCAGCACTGGATCAGATGCTGCTCTCCTTTGTGGTGAGCGGGTGGGTCACTCCCCCTCCAGATGCCACAGTCAGTGCTGTGCCACTTGCTCCATAGGTGGGCTCAGCTTCAAGAATAACAACTTTATGGAGATATAATTCACATGCCATAAAATGCAACCTTTGAAAGTGTGCATTAGGGTTTTAAGTACATTTCAGTGTTGTGTAGCCATCACCCCCAAAAGGAAGCAGTACCCTTTTGTAAGTCACTCCCTAACCTTCCTTTCTCTTAGCCCCCAGCAGCCACCACTCTACTTTCTGCCTCTATGGATTTGCCTGTTCTGTGCATTTCATATAAGTAGAACCATACAGTATGCTGCCTTTTTTGATTGTTGTCTTTCATTTAGTGTGACGTTGTCAAGGCTCATCCATGGTGTAGCATATATAAGTACCCAAATTCCTTTTTGTGTTCAAATAATTTGCCATTTTTATAAATACACCACATTGCTTATCCATCCATCTGTTGATGATGAATAATTCTGCTGTAAATGCTCATCGACAAGTTTTTGTGTGAACACATATTTTCAGTTCTCTTGAGGATATATCAAAAAATGGAATTGCTGGGATGTATTCTACTTTTAACATTTTGAGGAATTGCTAAAGTAGTTTTTAAAGTGACTGCACCATTTTATATTTCCAGTAGTAATGTATGAGGAGTCCAGTTTCTCCACATCCTCATCAACACTTTTTATTACCGGGTTTATACATACATATTTATATATCATTTATCATATATCATATATATTTGTCACCCTAGTTGGTATGAAGTGGCATGACATTGTGCTTTTGATTTCTGTTTCCCTAATGCCTACTGATGTTGAACATCTTTTTATGTGCTTATTTCCCATTCGATTGTCTTCTTTGGAGAAACATCTATTCAAATTCTTTGCCCATTTTAATTGTATTTGTCTTTGTATTGTCACGTTTTAAGTCTTTGTCTATTCTGGATAAATGTCCCTTATCATATTGGAAATATTTTCACCCATTCTGTGGATTGTCTTCTTACTTTCTTGATGAAGTCCTTTGAAGCACAGAAGTTTTTAATTTTACAGAAGTCCAGTTTACTTGATTTTTTTTCTTTTGTTGTTTGTGCTTTTGGTGTCATATCTTAGAAGTATTTGTAATCCAATGTCCTGAAGATTTTCTCATTGTTCATTTTGTAAAAGTTTTATAGTATCATTTCTGTGATTTATTTTGAGTTAATTTTCATAAATGGTGTTAAGATAAAAGTTCAGTTTTCTTTCTTTCCAGGTGTATGTTCAGGTGTCGCAGCATCATTTTTGTAAAGATTATTTTTCCCCATTGGATTGTCATGGCACCTTTGTCAAAAATTAACTGGCTACGTGTAAGAGTTTGTTTATGGACTCTCAGTTCTTTTCTCTCAATCTATTTGTCTGTCCTTTATGCAAGTACCACACTGTATGGATTACAGTTTTGTTAGTGAGTTTTGAATGTGGAAAATTCAAAACTTTGTTCTTTTTCAAGATTTTTTTGACCATTCTGGGTATCTTGCATTTCCATATTAGTTTTAGGATCAGCTTGTTCATTTCTGCCAAAAAGCCAGAGTTGCATTGAATCTATAGGTCATTTTGAGGACAATTGCCATCCTAACAATAAGGCTTCTGATCCATGAACACAGAAGAGCTTTCCATTAATTTTAGGTCATTTTTAACTTCTATCAGTAGTATTTTACTTTTCAATATACAAGTTTCAGACATTTTTCTCAGTATTCCACATATTTTTCTTAATATTCCTAAGTATTTTATTCTTTTGGATGCTATTGTAAATGAAAATGTTTCCTTCATTTTATTTTTAGATTATTCACTGCTGTTGTATAGAAATATGATTACTTTTTTATATATTGATTTGTGTCTTACAATTTTGGTCAGACTGGGTTATTAATTCTAATAAGTTTTTTTTTCTTTTCTCTCTCTCTCTTTTTCTTTGTGGATTCCTTGGGATTTCAATATATAATATCATGTCATGAGGAATCGAAATAGTTTTATTTCTTTCTTTCTAATCTAGAGGCTTTATTTTCTTTGTCTGGTTGCTTTGACTAGAACCTCTAGTACAATGTTGATTTTGGGAGGAAATAATTCAGTCTTTCACCATTATGTATGATCTTTGCTCCAGGATTTTCATAGATGTTGTCTGTCAATTTGAGGAAGTTCTCTTCTATTCCTAGTTTTTATCCATTATTCTATTAATATGGCATATTACATGAATTGACTTTTGTACGTTGAACTGCCTTTGCATACCTGGATACATCCCACTTAATTGTGGCCTATTTTATATGTTACTAGATTGGATTTGCTTGTATTCTGTTGAGGATTTTTGCCTTTATATTCATAAGAGACAGTATTTAGTTTCTTGTGATGCCTTTGTCTGGTTTTGGTATCAGTGTGATACTAGTCTCATTGAATGAATTGGGAAGTGTGCCCACCACTTTTTTTTAGACGAGTTTGTGAAGCATTGTTTATTTTTCTTTTTGTTTGTTTATTTGTTTGTTTTTTCTTTAAGTAGTTGATGGAATTAACCAGCAAAGCCATAGGGGCCTAGCATTTCCTTGTGGGAATGTTTTGGATTACTCTTTCAGTCACTACTTATTGTAGGATTATTTGAGTTTTCTATTTCTCCTTGAATTAGCTTCAGTCATTTATTTCCTTCTAGGAATTTATCCATTTCATCTAGATTATCTCATTTATTGGCTATATAATTATTCATGGTATTCCCTTATATTCCTTGTTATTTTTGTAAGGGCAGTAGTGACATCCTTCCTTTCATTTCTTTTTAGTAATTTGAATCTTCTCTCTTTTTTTCTTCAGTACTAGTTAAACTTTGTCAATTTTGTTGATCTTTTCAAAGAACCAACTTTTCTTCTTGTTGGTTATTCTCTGTTGTTCATCAATTCTCTATTCCATTTATTTCTGCCTTTAGTATTTTGATTAGAATGTTTAATTCATTTACATTAATGTAATTTCTTATCAGGTTGAAGTTACCTCTGCTATCTGCTTTCTATATGTCTTTTTTTTCCCCATTCCTCTATTACTACATATTTTTGGTAAAAGGAGGCATTGTCCAGTGTGCCATTTTAATTTGTTGTTTTATCTTTGTCTTCTCCTTCTCCTCCTCCTACTCCTCCTCCTTCTCCTCCATTGCCCTGGAGATTATAATTAACATCTTGTTTTAAAGCAATCTAGTTCACATGAATGCCAACTTAATTTCAATAGTACACAAAAACTTGGCTTTGGTATCAATCTTTTCCTTCCCCCTCCTCATGCTGTCACTGTCATACAAATTACACATTTATGCATTTATAAGCCCATCTACACAGTTTCATAAGTATTGTTTTATGCAGTTGTCTTTTACATCAAATAGAAGAAAACACTTACATGTAATACTATATTTATACTGTTTTATTTTTTTTTTTACTCATGTAGTTACCTCTACTAGTGCTCTTTATTTTTCAGGTGAGTGTCCTTTCATTTACACCTGCTGGACTATCCTTAGTATTTCTTGTAGGGCAGGCCTGCTAGCAATGAATTCTTTCAGATTTTGTTTTTGTAGGAGGGTCTTAATGTCTCCTTTAATTTTTTTGAAGAATCACTTTGCTGGCTATAAAATACTTGGTGACAGTCTTTTCCTTTTATCACTTTGACAATACCATCCCACTGCCTTCTGGTCTCCATGGTTTTTGATGAGAAATCAACTGTCTTACTGAGGAGCCTTTGTATATGTTGAGCCACTCTTCTCTTTCTGTTGTCAAGGTTCTTTGTTTTTGTCTTTTGACACACTGAGTCTGATGTGCCTATTTTTGATGTCTCTATGTTTATACCACGTGGAGGTTGTTGAGCTGCTGGGATGTACATATTAATGTTTTCATCAAATTTGGGAAGTTTACAGCCATTATTCTTTATATAAACTTTCTAACCCTTTTTTTCTCTCCTTCCATCTAGTGCTCTCATGATGTGTTTATTGGTATTGTTGATGGTGTCCCACCTATCTCTGACACAGTGTTCATTTTTTTTTCATTCCTTTTTCTTTCTGTTCCACAGACTGGATAATCTCAGTAGTTTTAAGTTAACTGACTTTTCTTCAACAAGTTCATATATACAAAGAAATCTCTTATTGAATTTTTCATTTTAGTCATTATATTTGTATCTCTAGAATTTCTAGTTGGTTTTTAATATAAATTTTACCTATTGATATTCTCTGTACAATGAGATGTTCACATAATTTAATTCTTTAGGCATGGTTTCTGTTAGCTCTTTGAATATATGTGTAATTGCTTATTTATGTCTTTGTCTGGTAAGTCCAGTGTCTGGGTTTCCTCAGGGAGTTTCTATTGACTACTTTTTCCCCTGTGTTATGGCCAAATTTTTCTGTTTCTTTGTACATCTTTTAATTTTCTGTTGAAAACTGGACATTTAAAATATTAAAATGTGCCAGATCTGAAAGCCAGATTTTCCTCATCTCCAGGGTTTATCGTTGCTTCCATTGTCATTGCTGCTGCAGCTATTTATTTAGTTAATTTTCTAAACAAATTCTGTAAAATCTGTTTTGTTTATCATGCATGGCCATGAGATCAGTGTGTGTGCAGAAAGCCTAGTTGTCATCACTGTAATAATGATTGGACAGTGATTTCTTTCAATGCCTGGAGACAATAGTTTGAGCTGTTGCCAGGTGGCTGTGTGTCTACATGCTTAGGGATGCCCTCAGCACCAGCAGGCAGTCTGCAGCTCTTCCAAAGCCTTTAGTTCTTCCTTATGCAGAACCTCAATTTCAGCCAGAGTTGAAGGTTTAAGATTTTCTCAGATCTTTCCTTGCCATGTGCCACACATGTGTACGGCATTCTACAATTCTCAGAATTTTTTTGGAGATTTTTAACAGTACCTCCACCCCCAGAATATCTCATTACACAATTTTGCCTTCTAAGTTTCCTAGTCAACATCTAGTTAGCCTCTACTGGTACCACTGCCTCAGGCAGTTGTAATGTTAAATACTCACTGCTGATTGTTTTCCACACACACTCTGGGGACAGGCTGTTTGCACAGCATGAGTTTGAGATAGGTCAAATAGTGACAGCTCTCTGGGGATGGATTTTTTGGGTAACTTCAAATCACTTCTGCCCCTACCTTGATTGTGAGACTGTTGCTTTTAAAGGCCACCATTTAGGTGAGGATACGGGGATGGGGGTAGATCAAGTTACAATGCCACAAAACTCACTATCTTTATGGAGATTTAGCTGGTTTTTTCCCTCAAATAAACACTCCCTGGACTGCTGGAAGCCTTTGTTTAATTTCCAGAGTTCTGCAGAGGTTAATTTTGACAAATTTTGCCATTGTCATTGCTTCATAGAGGAGTAAGTTTTCCAAGATTTTTACTCAGATATTCTAGAAGTGTATCCCATGTGCATTTGTCTTTAACTGAATTACTTGCAAGACTAACTAATTCTACAGCTCCAGCCCCATTCACATAAGAGTCCTTCTGCATGGCTTCTCCTACAGGGAGCAGTGTGCAATCTGTTGTCAGTTTATTTTTTTCTTAATAAAGTGTAGAGTTTTTAAAATATGCTCATGAATAGCCCTTTGTCATTTTTACATGATAAAAAACTTCCACTATTCTGTGGCTATTTTTTTCCGTCTCTTTCCGTTGCTTTAATGAAGTTCTCACTTTTAAGGATTTTCAGTATAGCAATATGTGGATGCTGATCACATGGGTGAGACATTTAACTACTGTCTAAACCTCAATCTTTGCTCTGATTCACTGTCTAGAACATCTGAACACATCTACTAAACCCCGTACACCAATGGATGCTGAGAGCCCTATTTAAAAAAATGCTTTTTAAGTAAAGCAAAAAATATTAACTTTGACACTAGAAAAGACAAATCTCAAATTTCCTAGCTGATCTTGCTTTCTGTGATCATTAGCTACATCATGTTTATAGAGCTGACAGTTATATTGAGCTACTGATTTTATTTCATTGGATTTTAGAATGCAGAACACATTTCAGGCCCACTTATAGCACCATATGTGTATCTTTAAGGATATGTACATATGATGATATCTTTATTTAAGTACCTTATTTTATTTTAAGTACCTACTGCTGTGAACCACATTAATGAAAGCTTGGAACTTCAGAACTGAAATTTTTCATAACACTATCATCCCGTAGCATCTCTTTTGCAATTAGATGTTGTGTGGTAGAGTATTTTTCTGCTCCCTAGAAATGATCAATGTTGAAGGGGGAAAAAAAACCCTCCTCTAATAAATATCATCCAAATCACACACTTATCTGAAGAATGGCCACCATTTTAGTCAACACCAATCCATCTACTCATACTGACTCAGATTCCTCAACACAGACAATCCACCACTGAAGTCAGGGTCCTCAGCACACGTTCTATCTCCTCCCTATTCCTTGTTCTTTCTGACCTACTTTTGTCCAACGTGTCCTGCCAGGCCATTTGCAGCCTGACTGCAGTTTTTAATTTTTACCTTTGCGTTCCAGGCTGCGCCTAGTGACTTCCAGAGAAACGCCAAACACCTGGCTCATCAGGAGGGGTGGGGAGGATTTCAGGAAGCTGTTACCCTAACTCACTTGCAGATCAGTGAGTGGCTGTTGTGACCATTACTTCTATATCTCTGCCATGCCGGCAGCATCCACCCCAGCAAAATAATGTAGCTCCTCCAACCACCTCTGACTCTATTCATCTGGGTTTCTGCTTTTAGTGACACTCAGATGCTGCTGATGGGCATTATATATATATATATTTTTTAATTGAAATATAGTCAGTTACAATGTGTCAATTTCTAACATACAGCACAATGTTCCAGTCATTCATATACACATATATATGTATGAATTCCTTTTCATATTCTTTTTCATTAAAGTTATTACAAGATATTAAATATAGTTCCTTGTGCTATACAGAAGAAATTTAGTTTTTTTAGCTACTTTTATATATAGTAGTTGATATTTTCAAATCTCAATCTCTGATGGGCATTTTTAAAGCCACATCTGGAACCCTTGCTGCAGAAGAGTCTGAGAAATATATTTTCAACCTCATAGCCTTTTGGTTAGGAAGTTGGAATAAAGACAGAGCTGGCTTACCTAACTTGTCTGCCTTTGTGAGTAAAGAGGTCTGGAGTTTCAAGGCCCAATTAAATATCACAGCCCTTCAGTAGCAAGCTCTTAAAGCAACCAAAATGCTCCCATCTACCAGAGCATGACATGCCCTTAGACACTGCTGAACATAACCACCAATGCTGTCTATGTCATCGTCTTCACCTGGTACACACTTTCTTTAGATGTCTAACATCCTGATTAACAGGGCAAGCTGGTTTGGATTCCCAAGGTCACAGGCAGACTTCTGCCTGACTTTGGTATATATATGTTCATTGAAGAGTCCTCTCTCAGATCAGCTAGAGCTGCCTAGTGTGTGGTTTGCCAGAGAATGTGGGTGCAGTGCTCCCCACCAGAATCCTACCAGTTGTTTTACTGCAGGAAGAGAGAGAGCAAAAGAGACAGAACAGGAATTTCTTGTCCATCCTCAATCAAAGTCACCCCCACCCAGGGCTTTTGCTCTGGGACAAAAAGAAGTACAAGTCAGCAGTGATGTGGTCCCAGTGTACTCCAAAACATGGTGTGGTTGTACTGGGCTATCTTTGTCTTTCATGGACCCTGCAAAGTTCTCGGCTTTGTGAAATGGGGAACTAAGGAACTCCCACCCATGCCTGTAACTCCCAGGGTTTGCACCCTTATGGGTTTTGAGGATTTGCTGGCAACTCATTCTTTTGCACCAGGTCATTTCTCAGTTACACCGCAGTCCTGTGACTTCCTTATCAGAAGTGCTCCTTAAGTTCGGGATTTAGTGAAAGATACCATTTTACCCTGTAAGTTCATGTTCAGGGAGGAGGAGGAAGACAGCACAGATCAGAATAGCTGTTTTGCTTTTTTTTGTTGTTGTTTTCATAAGCCGTCTCCTGTTGTCGAATAGACACTGAGCAAATGAATGACTGTTACACTCCCATTTGAAGGATGAGGAAAATGACATTCATGGAGAGGAGGAAAATTTCCTGAGGTTCCAAAGACAAAAAGGGATGAGCACAGAATAAGATCCCTGCAAATTTCTTGGCTGTCATCAGCCTTTAAGTCAGTGACAGAGTGCCTTGTGTAGTAGTAAATTCGTAGCATGCTTTTAGAAGGGTGTAGATGTTCTTGTTTTTGTTGATACAATCACCCTGTATTGTCTGGGACACTGAAAAAGGTAATTGGGTTAGAAAATTTTGGTTTCTCATCCTTGGTCCTTCCTCACCCTTACAGATATGGACCCTTCATCTGTAGCAGGAATAAGACAGCCCCAGCCTTCCCATCTCATGAGATCAGTACTCATTCATTTCATTCCTGCCCACCAGTAGGTGGTAAAGCACAGCATGATTTTCATGTCCTGCTTCACTGATTCTTGTGAAATTAGATGTTTGAATATAGAAACTCATGAAAGGAAGCTGCTTTTTTTTAATATAAAGTGCAGTAATTTTCTTAGCAGAGAAGGAAATTTAGGATTTTCTTCATTGAAAATCAATGGAGATTTCAAGAGCATCTGTATTTCTGATGTGTAGATGAAAATGACAAAATCTAGAGGGATTACAGAAACACAAGGAAGATACCAAAAGTGTCTTTAAAGAGCTTTTCTAAGACTGGGATTATAAAGAGACTGTTAGTTGACAGAGACACTCTTCTCACCCATAGTCCCTCTCCTTAGGTTGGAAAGGGCCAGCGTTTCCCCTGTGTGCAGTCCTGGTGCTTCAAGTGATTTGTGGGGTAGGGCGGTGCACATGGTGCTTCCTTCACTTTGTCCATCCTAAGTAACCCCTAGCAGTCAAGGTGTGAGTGTGTTGCAACCTCATGAACCAGCTGCCATGCTCTCTGGGGTGTGTGCTCATCTAAGCTCATCCAGGCTCAGGTGGTGGCAGAGTTGAGAGTGGTGGCAAGAGGTCAGCCATGAGTAGCCGGGAGCAACTGGAGTCAGCTGGGACCCAAGAGGCTAGGAGTTGCAGGTGGAATTCCCAGGACTTCCCACAGCTCATTCAATCAGTTAATACTTCTCCAGCACCTGTGATATGCTTGTGCTTCCATTGTGAACAGAACCAAATCCCTGTCCTCATGAAGGTGAAATTCTAGTGGACATGAGAATGATACATGCAGAAGCAGATCCAGGTCAGGACACATGAGTGCTGTCTATTTTGGAGTGCACAATGTGAGATCCTTTGGGAAGGAATGTATGATACAGGAAAATGGGGGGGAGAGGATGGCCGTATCCTAGGTCTTATTTGGATCCCTGTGATGCACCTTGCCAAGTGTGGGTCCTTGGTTTGCACAGGAACAAATTCAAGAGAGACACAGTTCAGTAAAAGTAGATATATTCAGAGAGATATATACTCTATAGACAGTCTGGGCTGTTTCAGAAGGCAAGAGAAAGGCCATGAAGCATGGGAGTTGTGTGCTCCAGTTTAAAGTAAATGTAGATACACACTCCACAGACAGAGTGTGGGCTGTCTCCCTCAGCAGAGAAAGTAGCCACGAGGTGTGGGGTTAGTTTTTATGCACTCAGTATCTTCATATGCTAATAAGTGGGAGGAATATTCCAACCGCTTTGGAGAAGGTGTTAGGATTCCCAGAAATTGGGCCACCACTGACCTTTTGACCTTTTATTGTCAGCCTTGAACCTGTCCTGGCACCTGTGGGAGTGCCATTTAGCATCCTGCTGTATTTCGGTGAGTGTGTGTTGAAGCTCAAAATCTACTGGGAGTTAACTTTTCCACCGTCTTGGTGTTAATGGCTGTGCCATTCTTTTAATGGCTCTGCCCAGCCCCCTTCCCTTCTGTCTCATGAAGGAGCTCTGGACTGATTGCACAATTGCAGAGCAGGGGACAGAGTGGAAAGAATTTCATAAGTAGAAGGTGAAGGCAGCATTGGCAGTAGAATTCTCAAGTCAATTATAAAGTAAGGGTCTTCTTTTTGCTGGGGGTATCTTGTGTCACATTAGGGAGATGTGAGCCTTGGGGACATCAGTGTGTCGGTGGCTCACTGTGTATACTGTGTTGCTTCTTACATGGCCCGAGGGCAGTTGTCTTATAGGTGACACATTCACTCAAGCAGGGGTCTCTTTGGGGATTTTCTGCATGTGAGGCTAACATGGGTCACATTGGGAGAAGGACCAGCCAGTCACAGCTTGGTCCACAGTCACCTAGTGCCCTCAAGGCTTTCATCCCGTGGATGTGTCACCTCCCCCTGGATGGGGACAAGGGCACAAGTGGTGGGGCAACTTCTCAGTGGTGGAGGCATTGCTCTCCAGACACAACACTCAACAGCATGGACCCCTGGTTTTGGCCACAGTCTTGGCTAGATGAGGCTGTTGGGTAGCTGATCTCATGAGATGTGTTTGCCATGCTTCCATTCTCACCAAGAGCTCTACTTTTGAAGGTTCTGGTCAGAAAGCCACAAATACTCCCTAGCCCATAAACAAAGAACAGTCTCTTTCACTCAGGGAAGGGCACATAGAAGGAGAACAGATCATCCAAAGAGCAGGAGAGGCCAAATCAGTCCTGCCATCAGGGGTCTGACAGACAAGCCAGCTCAGTTCCTCTTACTAGTTGTTTACTTGGAGGATCTCGGATATTTGGGTGACCTGCAGGTGTCAAGAAATAGTACACGAGGGCTTTGTAGATTTTCTGGTCCAGTGTTAACTCACCCCATTGTAGCTGTCGTGCAAGGAAACAAAACTTGGTGGACAACAGGCCATGGTATCTGCTCTCTGGTGGAGCCAGGAGATTACAATGTTAAGTACAACTGTGGGGGCATCATTTCTATGTTGAGAGGCCAGATGGCCTTACATATCTCTCATGCTGGATTTCTAAGTTGCAGAGGGAAACTAGATTCCATCCAGCTCTCCAGCCAAAGAGGAGACCAGAATTGGCCTCCCCCACAAACTGTGAGCTCTTTGCCTCCACTGACAGCAGCATCTATAGCAAAAATCTGGGCTGACAACAGCGTTTCCGTGTAAACATCCGAGTAGCAACAGCAATGGACTTGTGAGGATTGGTGTGCCCAAGGAAGCAGTGTGTGGGATGGAGGGAGGAGTGCCGAGATCAGACACCAGGCCAGCAGGCAGACAGTGACGACATCTGTGCAGCGCAGGTGCCATGGAACTGAGCCAAAGGGAGGCGGGTTTTGGAGCAGGGAGCCTGGGCAATGATGTGTTGTTCATAAGAAGATCCTGGGCTCTGGATCCAAGAAGTCATTGGCTTGATTCCTGACCCCAACCCTCATCTTGGGCAAGTGTTTGAAGCTTTCTGTGCCTCTGTTTCTTGGTGTCCCAAATGGGGACAATAGTAGCAATTACCTCTGAGAGTCAGGAGGGCATTTATAGATGTCATTTCATTACTCTCACAGCAGCCCACAAGCACGGTTCTAGGTCCCCCATTTTACACGTGGCAGATGGGTAGCTTTTTAATCAGTAATCACGCAGTTAAGAATGGTCAGAGAAGGCATTTGAATTTGATCCCTGTGTCCAGATTATTTCTATTCTCACTCAGTATTACTGGAAATCTAGTAAAGTCGGAACAAACACTGCTGGGAAGTGGGTGCTTGAAACATGTTTGTCGTCTTCGCCATTGGGAAGTGTTGAGTTCATGTTCCTCACAGCCCGTCCGAGGCACCCTGTGTCTCTGGCTGCCCCTGGTGGGGTCTGCAGGGACCTGGGCAGCTTCTCCTTGATCTCTACCCCAAGGTTCTCTGCTCTCTACAGGTTGAGTCTCAACCCTGACTGCTCAGTAGAGCTAATGTCTAAAAACAAAAAAAGGTGGGGAGGGTACAGCTCAGTGGTAGAGCCCATGCTTAGCATGCAAGAGGTCCTGGGTTCAATTCCCAGTACCTCCATTAAAATAAATAAATCTAACTACCTCCCAAAAAAGGAAACACGTATTTAAAAAACAATAAACAGTACAAAGTCCCCACTCCAGGCTGGGGAACACTATTTTTTAAAGGCTCCCTGATGCTTCCCATGTGCAGGAGGGTGAGAGCTACCCCGCCACACCTCTTCTCTTGAGCTTGTCCACTCACACCCATTATCCTCTTGAAACAGGAAAACTACTTGTCTCAGCCTAGAACTTTCTCCTGATTTCTAGACTTTGATTTGCTTACTGGACATCTCTCCTGGAGCCCACAGGCACCCACCCAGAACTGAATCAGTTGTCTCCTCTCATGGCTTGCCCCTCTTCCTGCCCTTCTTATTTCAGGGAATGGCACTATAATTTAAGACACTGCCAAAGCAAGAAAGCTGCCCGGCATCTTTGACCTCTTCCTTCCCTTCCATCACACCTGTGGCCAATCCGTCCACCTGCTTAAATGTTTTCTTCTCTCTCCTCCTGGCGGGGCCTCAGCAGGACTTCACATGAACCTGCCAATAGGTCTCCCTGCCTCTATCTTGTCTCTTTCTTGATCACTTTGCATGTCTCCTCTACTTTGGAGGCACACAGAGTCCTTTGTGTTGTGCACCTGTGATCTCTCCACCTGGTTGCCTCACCTGCTTCCCACACCCTGTGCTCACTTCTAGACTATTTGGAGTTCCTGGAAGGGACCTGGCTCTCTTTGGCCTCCCACCTTTGCATGTGCAGCTCCCCAGGGAGAAATTGCCTTAACATTATACCTTCACCTGATCACTTCTAGGGCATCTCAGAACTCACCACAGTGATTCCCTCCTCTGGGAAAGCCTTGGCTACAGTTCTGGCTCTCTGCCCCGAGCACCCTCTGCTGACTCTTATCCAAGCCCTCTTAACACGCCTCCTCAGCCTTCATTTCATGATGACTTCTGTGCACCTAGGAGCTCCCGGAAGCAGGGACTGTGTCTCTTTTCTCTTTATTCTCAGGGCATGGTAGAGACTCAGGTATAATGGTGGAGGGAACAGTGGTTATTCTGAAATTTCTCTGTAGTTGGGGCCTAGGGGTAACAGTCTGGTTGGAAGAAGGGCTTAGGTGATTTACCCTGAAGCCACATTTTCAATTAACATTTCATGTTGTTTTTGTCTACTATTTGAAGTGTTGAGTCTTAAAACAGAATGACGATTTCTAAAAATTACTTTACCGAAGATTGAGGAAAATGGCAGTTTTCCATATTTAAGAATATTATTTAAATTTTGTGTGACTGGGGTTGTGGAATAGAAATGCAGGGGCTACTAAAGCATTCTCATCCCCTTCCCTACCCTCAGGTCCTTCGGACAGAAGAGACAGAGGGAAGTGAGGAGAAGACTTGGAGGGTGGACCATGCACTGCTTTTAAATTATGACAGTTACTTGTGCTTTTTTTTAACTTTCTTTTATAATGGAGGTACAGGGGTTTGAACCCAGGACCTTGTACATGCTAAGCACGTGCTCTACCACTGAGCTATACCCACCCTTCCCCCCGATATTTGTGTTTTTAGTGGGCATAATGTGCTTGTAGCAGGTACTTTAGCATCAGACACAGTCACCTGCCACTGACCATCACATTAATACCTTTCCCCTGAGCTAGAGAGCTAGATATTCTGTTTTCACAAGTTCAATAAATTATCTACATTTTCCTTTTTCTTAAAAGAAAGGCATTAACTCATGTTTCTCTTTAGTATCACCTATAAATAAAATGTGATATTATTAATCATTTACCAAAGTGTTAAGTGTAATAAATATTAAGTACAGATTTCTGAAGCATCAGTCTTCACTGAAGATCCACATTCTGCTGTTCTCTCTCTGTGTTAGTCACCATACTTCTGGAGTTCTGGAAGCGGCGCCAGGCAGAACTTGAGTACAAATGGGACAGGGTTGAGCAGGAAGAACAAGTCTGGTCAGAATAGGAGGTGTGGTGTCCCCACGTGGGGATAGATGAGATTACACAGGAAAAGCAGGCGCTGATTAGATGCACTTTAGTCTGTTTACTTTTGGAGTTGTCCGCCTTGGCTGCATGTTGGAATCACCAGGGGACCTTAAAAAATATTGGTGCTTGGAATCCATCACTGCAAACTCCGATGGTACTTAGTGGCCTGTGGTGCATTGTGGCATAGGGAAGTTTTTAAAGCTCCTCTGGTTATTCTAATGTGCAGCCAAGGTGAAGGAGCACAGCCTGGAATGGTGGACCCAGAAGAGAAGTTTAGTCCTTCCTTCATAATAACAGTAAAAAGGGGGAAAAGGAAAAGGCTGGTAATTGTATAAGAAAAGAGGCATTGAATTGTATCCTTTCATAACACCAATAAAAAAAATGCAAAATATAAATTAGCCGCTATGACATAGATGTAGAAAGAAAGACACATTGGTTTTTATAGTTGACTCCCATTTTTACACATGTGCCTTCATTATTGTGGCCTCCTTTTCATCATAGACTAGGTGCCCTTTTGCTTGAACTAAGTCCTGGTCACTGCTCCCCCTTCTTTTTGGGATGTGCACAAAGCAGCGTGGCTCTCATCCTAAAGTCAGAGAAAGGGTAGAAGAAGCAGGAAAACCTTTGTTGAGGTGCCATCAGTGTTTGTGCACTGAGCTAGGCATTTTATATAATTGGAAATGTAAATTTATTGCTGCCACTCCTGCTGCAATATTAAAAAAAATAAAACTATATATCTTTGTATCAACCTTCCAGAGCTATGAAATGATGATTTTTTGAGTCATCTGTATTATTGCTTCTTTCCATCAGCTGAGATAATTTAGAGCTGATGGTACTTGCAGTCAGCAGCAGCAGGACAGCAGGTTGTGAGCATGAATAACTCTTGGAAATAAAATGCTTTTACTAGGAGCATCTGAAAATGTCTCCAACTATAGATTTTATAAATTGAATCACAGATCTACAGAACGTTGGCACTGAAAAGGTCTGGAGGGAGCAGGTCAAACTCCTCTTTTTATAAATGGAAAAAAATGAGGTTCAGCTACCAATAGAAAGTGACATTTGCCTTTTAAAATGTAATAAGCTTCTAATAATCCCCATTATGAATAGTTCCCATTGTTTACAACTGAAGGTGTCGGTCAAAGCCTATGTTTGTGAAAGACTGTAAATTCAGAGATGAAAGCTGAAACTTAGACAAAATTAGATGTTCATAATGTTTTTGAGTCCTGAAACACAAAATCGTATCATATTGGCAGAATAGAAAAAATACTGAAGAAAAGATTTTTGGTCATTTAAACTGCCAATTTTAAATTTAAAATTGCCAACTAATAAGTTTAAATTTTCATTGGAACATGCTTGTTGAAAAATTGAAGATGAAGATTCATTTCACTTTATCATTCTTCCTTATTTAAAAAAATTTTTAATTTTTTTTTAGTTTTTTAATTGAAGTGTTTTATTTTAATTGCGAATGCATGCTCCATTTTTTAGAGAGGCCAGCATTGTGGTAGTGAGACCTTGGGAATGAAGTTGCCTAAATTCATATTTGAGCACAGCAGCTTGCTTCCTGAGTGATCTTGGACAACTTAACTTCTCTGTGCCATAGTTTCCTATAAAATAAGAATAGGAGTGTTCCTCATGACTGTGGTAAGGACGGGTCGAATTAATGTACAGAATCTACTTGGAAGACTTCCTGGCACAGAGGAGGGGCCATGTACTTATTTACAGGTATTATTATACTCCTGCTGCTTTATAATCCAGGTAAACCTAGAGTCTTACTGATATCATCTCTAAAAACCATCTAAATATAAACTCTAAAATGGAAACTCTAAAACTTCATAGTTGTAGGTAATTAACACACAAAGCCCAACCAAGTAACACACAGTGGAGACCAGTTAGCTGCAGACACCTGTGATACTTTCTGTCCTGCATGGACTCTAAGCTGTCACTTCCGTCACTTCTGAAATCTAAGGCAAGCTCAGGAATAGAGCTTTACAGCTTGGCCTCGTCAGGTACCCAGACCCCTAAGCTCAGACCATGGCAGGGAAACCGTTTGCTGTTCACATGTGCATTTTCAAAAAATAATATTAAATTGAACACTGTACGTATTTTGTTGTGTGTTTGACATCATTAACAGAAAAGAAAAGAAAAGAAAAAAAAAGGAAAAAAACCCATGCAGTTAAAAAATAAGGAGGCTATGTCTGAAAATTATTTTTTTTTTAAATTATGCTTAGGATTTAGTGACCAGTTAGGAGAAAAATCATTTCATTTGTGTAATCCCTTGATTGACTAAACATTTTTTTAATTAGGAAGAAGAGCGTGTTCCTTTTACCACCTGGGGAAAGTGTATACATATAACCCTTTGTGCAAGTGCTCTTTTTCTGGGTAAGAATCTGCCACAGACTTCTTAAAATCTAATGTGAAATGCTGAGGAAACTGAAAGTCAAGATGGGGAATATGTAGTCTCATAGAGAAAACTGTTTCCAGAGAACACCTCAGCCAATGCAGGGCTCCAATCTGGAGGTTCCAGAGTCTCTTCTGCTCACAGTGCTTCCCCCAGTTCTTTTCAACTCATTTGTTCAAATCAGATCAGTGCTTTAGGATTCTCCAGGTTCTGATTAAGAGACCAGATGGAGGCATTAAGAATTCTAAAATTTTCCAAGAGTAACAACCAAGGTAAAATATCTAAGAATAGCCTAACAAAAGGATAGTAGGAACTGTCAAAAAAAATTAAATAAATAAAAACTACTGAAAGACATAAAAGAAGCTTTAATCACATGATTCTAGATTAAAAGATCATATCTCCAAAATATCAGAAGTTATAAAATTGATTTGTGGTTTATTGTGAATAAAATCTTATTACTAATATAATAATTAATAAGACAATAAGAGTTTTACTAGCTCAAGAATAGCCAGATTAGAAAATAGGACAGGAAGTCCAGATATGGTTTCTGATATCAATAATAATTTAATATATGAGATGGAAGGCATTACAAATCAGGGAGATAAATAAAGGTTATTCAATAAATGGAACATATGATAGCTACTTGAGGGGAAAAGAAAAGATTGAAATAAAACAGTGAACCATATATTGTGAGAAATTCCAGAAATATTTAAAAAAGTAACACAATTAGAAAAAAAACTAGAAATAAATTTGAATATACAACCTCTAGATGAGCAGTAAGTTTCAGAGGAAAATATATAAAGATTTCCATGCATCGGAAGCATCCTAATTTTAAACAAAACACCAGAGGATGTTATTTGTTTACAAATCCGACAAGGGGCTAATTCCTTCAATACACAGAGAGTTCAGATCACTTCAAACGTAACACCAAAAAATCTCAGGAGCGTAGAAGGCAGAGAACATGAACACATATTCACAAAGGAAAAAATAGATGTCACACTCCAATAGTAATTCAGTCAGTGCACATCAGAATGAAATAGTTTTCCACCTCTCAAGTGACACATCTCTGTTTATGGGGATGAAGAGCCAGTGATCACCAATCCCATGCCTAGGCTACTGGATAGTTTTTGTGAAGTATGGTTGATTTACAATGCTGTGTTATTTTCCGGTTTACTCCTCCAGCCTTCTTAGAGAGCAGTCTGGCAGTTCATATCAAGAGTCAAAAATATTCATATGCTTTAATCCACTAATTCAGCTTTGAAAAACTTTAATAAGGAAGTATTTTAAAATGGCAGGGAAACGTCAGTATGGATGAAAGTCACAGACATACTTTTATATGTATATATATATATATAAAATCTCAGCCAAAATATTCTTCCAACACTTCACATGGTAGAATATTTTGCAGTCATGAAAAAGTGTGTCCATGAATATATTTTATGACATGTCAAAGTGTTATGCTTATGATAGGCTTGAGAATAAAATTAATATATAAAATGATTTTTAATATACAAACAATGCACAGATCTGAAGGAATTATGTCTATAGGTAGAAGCATTTTTCTTATTTTATTTTTTATTCATTTTCAGAGTTGTATTCTTTTGATTGTAGGTGACAAAATCAATCTCCAATGTGTTTAAACAACAACCAAAAAATGGGGATGCATGGGATTTATTGGTTCCTGTAAATGAAAATCTCAGGTCTGAGGTCTGGCTTCAGTCAAGGAGAGATACTGTAGCCCAGATGATATCAAGGGCTTCTTTTGTCCTGTCTTCTTTCTGTGTCCAAGGATGTCTCAGCATGCTGCTTCTAGGCACTCAGCATCACAGATCACACATCCATCCAAGCCAAGAGAGGTCTCTTTTGGCAGCTTCCTCTCTTGATAGAGGAAGCTCATCATTCACATGGGCACCAGCACGTATCTCCTCACATAACAGTGACTTTTACTGTGTTATTTGCCAATTCTCAAATCATGTGTGAGACCAATAGAATGAGGGGTATTATTTGTCTTAAACCAACTGAGATCTACCTCTGGTGCTTCAGAAAGATTGTGTCAATCAATCTTAAATCACAGGACTAAAGATAGAAGGGAAGTTATTTATCCTAAAGCAAAATCTGGGTCCTCTTCTAAGACTGGGGACAGCTCCAGGACAGCAGTTCTGTCCACTACTGAGTACTTTCAAATTTTCATTAATGAGCAAATATTAAAGTTATGATCAGAAAAGATGATAAGTAAGAAGAAACTTGAGGAAGGAGAATGGAAAGCTTTCCTGTTTCTTAAGAAATATTGAACCCATTAAGTTCTTGGAAGAAAAATGGAAATGTGTCAAGTTTGTATAAGTTCTGAAATGAATTAGAATTGATTTCACAGTCCATGTAGGAGGCAGTGCTATACGGTTAGTGTGTCTTTGGGCTCTTTGAGTATTTCAGTTCTTTCACTTAATAGTTGTTTCATTTGGGGCAAATTGCATCATCTCCACGTGGATCTGTTTCCTCATCTGTAAAAGAGATATAATATTACCTTTCCCACAGGGTGGTTGTGAGGATTTAGAAAAATAGATCTGTGCTGAAGCAATAGTAAGCATTTAAAGAATTTAACTATTTTGATTACTTAATACATAATTAAAAAATTTATTATGCAGACTTTTTAAAAATGCATACTATTTAAATGGCCTATATGTGTTGTACAAGAGAGGAAAGCTTAATATACCTTCTATAATACATTTTTCTCAGCCTTAACTAATTTTCACATTTAATCACACACACACACCAAAATGTTATTCCTTTCACAAGCATGAAGCCTTAACTGTGAAGAAAAGGATAATGAAAGAGAGTAGAGGAGGAAATAAAATGTTTTCTCTACAAACTGATGGCTTAAAAACTAAGGAAAAAAACACCTTTTTAAGGCTTTGGTCACCATATTCATAGCTAATAATTAGGTAGAGTTTTTCACATGCCTGTGATTAATGTTCTAATTGTTTTCACAATTAGTAAATCATTGACTCATCACAATAATCCTATAAATTGCTATTATTATCCCCCCATTATATGGGTGAGGAGATTGAAGCCCCTAGAGGTTAAGAAATTTGCACAAGGCCCCACAGCTAGCATCAGAGCTGGGATCCAGATGCAGGAGTGTGGCTCCAGGAGGGGCTTGTAAACACTCCCTCTGCTCTCTCCTGCAGGTGCAAGCCAGCCTCCCGCTATTACTGTAAATAACATGATGTGGTTTACTTAGTCTTGAAATTCACATTCTTTGGAGCTTTCTCTCTGGGGAAGCCATCAGGAGCAGCCAGGGACACTGAGACATGCTTCTGGACAATGACCAAGAAGATAGATGGAAGGAAAACAGTTTAAAAATGGGATCTTTAAAGTGCATTCTTCAGTGGCCAGAAAAAAACCTGCCTAGTGAGGAACTGAAACCCTATCAGCTACGTGCAAATTATGTTTCACACCCCCGTTGCCCTTGGGTCCACACAGTCAGAACTACAATGGATCAGGGACATGAATCTTGTGCAAATGCAGGGAGTATGAATACCTGCCATTTTAAAATCTCAAGGAGTATGAAAAGCATGTGAAGCTTTCATCAACAGAGATCTGCTGTCACTTCCAGTGTTTCCCTCAGGACATGTCCACAGCTTCACTGGTCCTATTCAGAATGAAGACGACAGCTAGCACCTGCTGGCCCCTGAATCAGTGATAGGTTCTCCCTTTAAAGGAAGCATATCCCCTTCATGGGTTAAAACTAGTTCATAACCTAAGTAATTCTATAGATGTAGAAGGGATATTTTCATTGGTTCTGCTATCACAGACTTGTCTCCAAAAGAACATGTCAACAGTTACTCCATTTTCACCCATTTAAAGATATACTTAACAGGCTTCCTTCTTTAGTGCAGTTTTAGGTGTACAGAAAAATTCACAGAAAGTGGAGTTCCCATATATTCCCTATGCCCTGCACACAGCTGCTCCTGCTGTCAGCATGTTACATTAGTGGATGCACTCATTCTTTTTGACATCCTTCATTCCTCCTACCCTAAAGATTAACGTGCCTGATATTCACGTCTCTTGTGGCATTTATGTGTGATTTACATCACTTCTCACGTTTATGTGAGGTTTAGAGCACATGCATGTTGTCTGTTTAAGCGTGGGTTAGGGCAAGTTTTCTGTGTAAAAATATGATCATTAGTGAGTCTCATGCTGCTGGGTTTTTGGGTTGTCAGGTCCTGTTCACCATTGCTTCAGTTATTGGGATCATTGTCTACGGACTCTCAGTGTTCATTGTATTTTCTGCAAAACTTCCCAAGAACCTGCATGGAAGAGACCCAATCCAGAAGTACCTGACTGTGCAGATGGGCCACGCCCATCACTGCTTCTCTCATCAGTTTTATCATCATTGTGACCCTGAAGGCAGTATATGAGAAAGTGGCAATCATGAGGACTGACTCTGGTAAGCTCCTACTGCAGCTGAGGTCATTTCTACACCACTTTTAGAACCAGGTCAAAACAGAAACTGTATCTTTTGGGCACTTCAATTCCAGTACATTACAGTCTTTAGAAAACGTCAAGTGTAAACGTATTATCTCTAGCCTATATGAGAAGTGAATTAGCTCCGGCTTTGCATTAGTTAAAGGGACAAAGCAAGCATTAGAATGTCCAAGTTCTGTGTAAAGAGGTCAGTGCTGAATAGTATTTTCAATTACATTAGATCATGTACCCTATTGTTGAAAGTTAATAGTCTCTTTATTGCAAATAATTGGAAGAGGGTCATGGTTCCAGTGGCAGATTTGCTCATGTGTTACGGAGAGGACAAGTAATCACAGTGTTATGTGTCTTTCCCCGATGCTGTTCCTGTTAGTGTAGCTCCATTCTCATCATCTATAGCTTCTATAATAAATGTTTCTTCTCTCTGGCTTTTATCCCAGCCAGCGGCTTAGCAGCCCAAGTTAAGTGCTTCCCACAAGCTGCATGTGGATGGGTCGTTCTCCCAGTGGTCTGCTCAGTAGTCATCTTCTGAAAACACTAAGACCAATTTAAATTCTAAACTAGGAGGATGACCTGTTTTATGTTCCCCAAATTCTTCTAGCAAGTTTCCCCGTGTTTTGTTTGTTTTCTTCAATAGTCCTACCTTCCTGCCGTTCAGGGAGACAAGAGAATATCATTTAGCAGGATGTTCAGAAGTAGTTTTCTATCAACTTACACCTGACAGAGGACAGTTCTTGCCCATTGGATACTGTTGTGCTTACAAATTTTAAGGAACAGCTATTTTTTTTGCCTTGTGGGATATTGTGTTCATAGTGTGAGAAACCCTTACAACAGTGTGTACACTTGGAATTAACATAGTAGCTATGTTAAGGAATTCAAAACAGCTTAAATGAAAACAGTGTGAATTGTGCATATATATATATATATTTTTACCGTGTTAACTCATGTATCCGTGGCTTTGATTAGTCTCAAAGCTGTTCACAGCTTTAGAGATTTAACTTTTATTTATTCTAGCTGCAGAGCTCCCAAGGACCAGAATGACTATGAGAACAACCTAGCCATGGAGGTGTTCTTGTTCCAGTTTGTCAACTACTACACTTCGTGTTTCTACATCACATTCATTAAGGGCAGATTTGTGACTTATCCAGGAGATCCGATGTATTGGCTGTGAAAATACAGAAATGAAGTGCTGTGAATACAGCTTTGTGTTCTGACAGTCTAACCTGGCTCATGTTTTCCTCTAGTTGCTCAAAGAAGAGTGTCTTTACTGTCTGTTCCTTAGATTTTTTAGCCATAAAATAATGACTTTATTTCATGTTATAGCTATCTAAAATTTAAATGATATTTTCTTTCTAATATTCCAGTGTGACCCAGGTGGCTGTCTCCTTGAACTGATGACACAGCTGACAATAATCATGGGAGGACTGTCAATCTGGAATAACATACAAGAGGTGTTACTTCCGTGAATACTAAGTCATGTGATCTTGGGGTGAGAACGGCCCACCCATCCAAGTCATTTTCCTGCATGCCCATCTCTAAAACAGGGGAGACTCTGCTTATTAAAGTCTCCAGATAAGATGATCCATCCAACAGTGTAAACGTACCTGCTGTTTAATAATTATGCTTAAATACCTTCTTTTTATGTTTAACTTAAATCCCCAAGTGCTATAATTTCTGCTTATTAGCCCATCACTGGGGGCTGAATGATCAGAGCCCTTTGAGAGATGGCCCTTGTTGGGGCCGTGAGCTAAGATTTCCCACAACTTCCCACAACTTTCTCCTCCTTTTATACATGCATTTAAAAATCCATAACAGGAATTTGTTGAGTGCCTTGTATGTGCTAGTCACTGTATTAAGTGTTGTACATATATGTGTGTGTGCGTGTGTGTGTATAATTTAATCACCCAAACAATCCTTATTCTTATCTCCCTTTTGCAAATGAAGATCCTGTGGCTTAAAGAGGGTAAGTGATTTGCCCAAGCTCTCATTGCCAATAAGAGACCACTGTGGGACTCAGATGTAAGACCCTATCTCTCTGAATCCATGTTCTTCTAAGAACAGAGGCTCTCTTGGGGTCCTAAGGCACAGGGTTACATAATGTTTTAAGAGACACTTGTCTAAAATAATAACTACAGAGGTTTTGACTTACTGTTCTCTTCCTAAAAATGAGAAAAGCAGATATTAGCTAAGGTCACACTGTCCTTTAGATTTTCACATAAGCCCAATCCCATATCAAGGTGGACAGTCCAGAGTTATCTGCAATTTCTGCACAATTCAAGGAGCTTACTGTATTCACTTTCTGTTGCTGCTGTAACAAGTATCCCCAAGCGTCATGGTAGTAGGAAGAAAAAAGAAAAAGTCTCCACTAAACAACACAAATTAAACCTCCTAGGGTTCTTGAATGCAGAAGCCTGCTGAAGTCAAGGTGTTGGCAGGGCTGTTTCTGAAGGCCCCAGGGGAACCTGTATCTTTGCCTCTTCTGGCTTCCAGAGGCCACCTGTGTCTCTTGGCCTGTGACCTATTTTCTCTCTCTCAAGGTCAGCACGGTGTGCCTCTGACTCTGATTCTGTGGTCATATCTCCTCTCCTCTCTCCCCTCTTCTGCCTCCCTCTTCCTCCTTTAATGACCTTGGCGATTACACTGGGCCCACCTCTCTCTTAGAGTTGGCTGGTTAGCAACCTTAACTGCATCTGCAAACATAGTCCCCCTTTGCCAGGGACCCTGACCTCTTCATAAGTTCTGGGGATTAGGTCATGTACAACTTTGGGGGGACCATTTTTCTGCCTAACATGCTAACCTTTTTAAGATAATGTTTGGCTTTCAGTTTCTGTTCTCATGAAACTGTTGATCTCTCTTCTGTCTTGCCTTCCACACCAGCATTCTTCTCCTGGCCAACCTAACTGCAGAGCTCACACCTCTCTGTGGTGTCCCCCAAAACCACTTACACAAGCAAGCCTTACTTATGTTTGGAGCATGGAGGAGAAACTCAACTTGAATTTTGAAATAAAAAACATCCATCATTTTAAAATCTTCCATGCCACTATAAAAAATTTATTTTTTAACTTCTTTTTTAATTTTAAAACTATTTTAAATTTGTTACTTTTTTAAAACTTTACTTTTTTTCTTATCATCCTTCATTGTAAGCTCCAGAAATCTGCTATTCTGCCCACCACATCCAACTTCCCTTTCATTGTTTCTCCTCCCTTCCCTAAACCTTCCTTCTCTCTCCCTTATTACCAAGTTTCTGTCCATTCTCTTTATAGGGCAGTTAAATTATTTTTTTCTTTCTTTATTTCTGTTTTTGCAAAGTGAACACCTATGGGTGTCAGTGTGTCCTTCCACATTTCTTCACAAGGGCTTCATCTTTCAGGTTCAGTATGGATTACTGGGGCCTGTCTCTAAACAGAGGCATTTCCCTTGTCCCCCAGCTCACCACACCCCTCAAAAAAAGATTCTGATCTTTGCTGTGAAATGAATCTTTTTTTTTCCTACTGTGCAGTGCACAACTCTTACACTGAGCCTACAGTCAGATTTTTCCAGAGGAGTAAATGTAGCTCATGTGCAAATAATACTATTTTTCTCTGTGAAAAGAAATAGATCAGATAGAGGAAATACTAAACTCAGGTTACTCAAAAGCATTTCCTTAAGGAAATAGGTTAATTATTTAACACTAAATTTTGTTGAATCTGGTTGTCAGTGAGCTATTTTAACCAATCAAGGAGAAGGATATATTTCCTAAATTGGTACTGAGAAATTCATGTGAAATGAAACTTGCTCACATGAACTAGTTTAAAGTAAAGGATGCATTATAGTATCTGTGGTCTGTTTATTCTTTCGCTTAAGTAAGCTCATTGTTGTAGGTTCCGGTGAGCTGAACTTTGCCTCCATGTATTTCTACTATGGGCTAAAATATTTAGGGAATATGTTTTGAATTATAATTCCTTTGTTTGAAAACCAGGAATGCTGAGTGGTAGCCAAGTTCGAGGGTGGCTTCTGTTTTCCTCACTGCCTCTTCTCTTTGTATAAGGTGACAGTTTCCTTCTTATTTTTTCATATTAAATCCTAACATACCAAATATATATCAGTAATTCTTGCTATGCCAAAACTACACCCATCCTCAAAAATACATAGGAAGGGAAAAGAAAACTTATCAAAGTTAGTGAACTATTTTCATGCTATTTAAATATGTCCAAAGGAACATAATGAAATGAAATAACTTAACTGCCTACACCCCCCAATTCCATGTGGGGCTCTTGAGTAGGATTCTGGGAGCAAATGAAGAAGGACAGTGAAGCCATGATCCAGGCTCCCTCTGGGGTCTCCCCAGCACTTGGATCGGCACCTGGTATATAGTAGGTCTCAGTCTGACCCAGCTGAGTGAGTGAGTGACTCACAGGCATCGAATGCATAATATCAGTGAATTAACAGCATTATTTGTAGGACTCAGAGAATAAGCTGAGAGCCCTGTGGCCTTCCCAGCCTCACATACTATTTTGATATTGGGATCATTTCTGGGAATGTTTTTCTGTACTTGACAAAAGGCTAGTATGACTCCAGGGTTAAGCAACTTGCCCTGGAGTAATTTTAGGATAAAATATTAAGAAAAATAGTTAAATGCCCAAAATGGCATAGCATTCTCCTTTGATGTTTAGATAATGTATGGCTGTAATTTTCTTACTTTATGTTTTCTACATTTTCCACCGTGGGTATGCACTACTATATAATAAGAAAATCTCTCTTCTCCAGATATGATTTGGTTAGAGAATGAGGCAGAGACAAATAATATGAGAATCTTAAATACATGTGTCTGTAATTCACTCTTTAAAATCAGGAACAGGAAACTCAGGAATGAAATAGATTCAGAGAATCAAAGATACTTGTATTCAAGATTAGCAAGTGGGAGTGTCCTCAACAGAAATGGTGATTATCTATAATGCAGAGATTAAATGTGATAATGAAGGTACAAAGACAACATGAAGTAGAAAGTGCCAAGTGGCAAGCACTGAGTAAAGGGCAATTTACTATGATTATGCTAATCTGTGGTCAATTCCCAAGCAAATGATTGTGTAACCCCTGCTAGAGGGAGAAAGCTTCCAGCCTTGGCCAGAGAGGGGGGAGGATCCGGTGCCTGTATTTTTTAAAATGTCTACAGGTGTTTCGCATGTGCAAATTGATATCCCTGCACAAGAACCATAACCCAACAGAAAACCCATAAGACTGAGGACAATGATGGGTAGACGACCGCCCAAGATTTTCTGCGACAGATGAGTGGTTCCACTCAGGAAGACTGAGAAAGAGGGTCAGAGCCTTAGCTAAGGACAAGCAAGTCGGGACTTCTAATATGACCTAATACCATCAGCGGGGGAGAGCATTCCAGCACAAGAATGTATTGCCAGATGAGTTAGCATGGAAGTTTCATCCTGGATCCAAACCGTGATGGATTTAGGTCCTGGAGAGTAAAAGCCCTGTTTCCGTGGGACATGGACCGGATTTCACAAGAGGCTGAGACAGGAAGTATGAGGCAGAGAAAAATTCCCCCAAGAGACTCCCGAGTCTGGGTGCCAGGAAGGGTGATGGACGAGCACGGTCCCAGTGCCACCCGCACCGCAGGGCTCCAAGTGGCTGTGGAGCTGCATATTCCTGGCCGAACCTCAGACCTGACTGCAGCACTCTGGGCTGCATCCTGGGGAGCAGCTTCAGCAGCAGGCTGTCCCCGTCATTCTCGTAGGTGATGCAGAGACCCCCACCCCTGTGGCCATGGTGTCCCCAAGCCAAGGGTCTAAGTGACTTCAGCCTTATTTACAGGTGGCCACAGCCAGTTAGCCTGTGCTGCTCAAAAGGAAGATCCCACATTTTGATGTGTTAGGGGGGTTGCTTATACCTGGCCTGCTCTGAATCGTTTCATCCTGACAGCAACCTGTGAGTGGAAATTTCATCTCCCAATTTTATTTCAACTTTTTTTGTTGAAAGTATAGTTGGTTTACAATATTGTGTTAATTCTTGGTGTACAGCATAGTGATTCAGTTATACATACATATATATATATATTCTTTGTCATATTCTTTTTCACTATCGGCTATTAAAATTTTTGAATGTAGTTCCCGGTGCTATACAGTAGGACCTTGATGTTTGATGCAAAAATTACTAAACAAGGTATTTGCAGACTAAACCAAGCCTTGTATATGACAGAGTTGAGTTTATCTCAGGATTTAAATGTGGTTTTGATCTCCAGGATCTCTTTATCTACTTATCATAAGTAAAGAGCCTGTCGAACACTTCTCAGAAAAATGTTTTAAAATCTTAAGATTTAGAGAATAAAGAAGGAAGATAATTATACTGAAAAGCAGATATCAAAATATAGAAATGGACATTTGTGATACAGTAATATCTGAATTATTGGAAGAACGTGTTGAATAAGAGGATCCAATGGTGGGTCTACTAACCGCAACTTTCTGCCATAGCAGTGAGTGTAAATCATCTTCTGAGATCTGTAACAATTGCATTTTGAATGTAAATAAAGTTAAATAACAAATAAGCCATGAAGTGTGAATTCAGATTCAGGGGTATCTCGAGTCCATATCCCCACCACTTTCCAGAGCTCCCTGCTCTTCCCCTAATGTCATTGAAAGCAGTGGGGAAAGTTTGTGAAGCGAAGGGCATGTTCCATTGCAAAGAAATCTCATAGCAAACTTGGAAGCATGGCCAGGGAAAGGTTAATGCTGAGATCAGAGGCAGTGGGAAACCTAGCAGGGGCAGCTCTTTACAAGTCACATCACATACTCTGTGTGTGTCCGTGTGTGTGTGCATATAGACGTGTGTGCATGTACGGTGTATACACCTGAATTTCGTGTGAAGCTGCCTCTCTGTCCAAATTTGAAATCCATCCAAACGTGCAGTGCAGTCAGCCGAAGCTTTGCCAGACGCTAAGATGTCTGTTGTTGCTCTGTCTCTTCTCCTGAACTCCATGAGTAAGCCACGTGCCAGCTGTTGCTTTCAGGGACAACAGCTCTGTAGGCTACAGGCCCATGCCTTGTTTCACTGCCAACCCCGATTTCATTTCAGGACAAATTGCTATTTGAAATAGGGGGAAGCATTCAGTTGGCCCACAAGCCTCTGAGTGAGGAAAAAAGGTAACCTTAGAGACAGCTCTGAGGGACAGCATCCAGGAGGGGGCAGAGCACTGTGCTGTAAGTCGAGGCTGTGTTTCTTTTAAGCTCTGCACTGACTTTGAGGCGGCATGTCACTTCTCTTACCCTTGATTTATTCTGTTTAAATTAGGGCCTTGGACCTGTTTGATCCAAAGTTAGAGTAACACTTTTCTGCTCGGTGACCCTCCATGGCTCTCCAATTCCTACAGAGGGAAAAATGCCCACATCCTCACTGTGGTCTCTTAGGCTCCACCCCCAAAACCACCACTGATTTCCTGTTTGCTCTAGCCCACACCAGTCTCCATGCTGTCTGTCCAGCGTGAGGGACCTCCAGGCCCGTGATCACTGTTCTCTCTGCCCACCCCTTTGCCTCATTCTTTGCCTTATTCAAAGGTCATTGCACCACCCCCAATCCTCCCTACCACAAATTCCTCGTCCTCTTTATTTTCCTCCACAGCACTTATCACCAGCTCACAGACCCTGTCTTTCTTTCTTTTACTTATTTTCTCTGATGATTTTCAGACTGGTAAGGCCATGGTGGATAATAGCAGAGAAATGGGGGAAAAAAGACAAATGAGGGAAGGTATCTTCTAAAAGCTAAAATGCCCACCTGAATAGGAGGTAGGAGATAAATTAGCAGTCATTACAGTTTTGGTAAACACAGATACATAGTCAGGACTAGTTTTCACAATGTTTGGGGGTAGGGTGGCAGCAATAAAAAGAAATTTATCCTGAAAACAAGAAATTAAATTCTTGGGAAGGTGATGTGTTCAGCTTGAACTGTCAGTAATACTTTTATGACCTTGGTCTGATAATATCCTGCTTTATAATTTGATCTGTTTGGCATCTGGGTCATGAATCTAATGGTGCCGCAGTTTCGGAAGCAGAACAGACCACCCCACGATGGGAACAGTACTGCCATCTGCAGCCCATGGGCAAACTGGGGTTATTTTATGAATACCTTGAAATGAGTAAGTCATCAGTGGAGACTTCGGTGCTGTCAGTTATACTAGAGTATGTTTTGGGTCTCAGAAGCATTGGTTACTGAGCCAAACAATGACCATCATACCGAAACGGAGCCCGCTTTTCTCCATTAGATGCAATTATGCAGTCAGGCTTTCAAATAGGGTGCCTCTGTGTATCTTTGTCAATATTTATGTTGTACAAAGCTGAAGATTTACTGCCAAGGAATGAAGTGGAATATTCATGTAGCCCATGTGGCACAACTGTTGGCTGATATCCTTCTAAACAGAGTCATGTGAGCCCGCCAGCCTGTGCAGAAAACCTGCAAGAGCATCTTGCGTCATGGCAGCAAGGTTCACAGGGTCACCCCTTCCACATCTCACACCTGCCTTTCACATTGTTCCTTTTCACATTCTTCTGACCGATGGTTTCTGCCTGGTTCCTTGAGTGACCTCATGGCACATCACTGGCTTGAATTCAGGATGAACTTGCTGATCTCAAATATTGGTTAAGCACAGATCCCCTCCTTCTCCAATGTCTTTGTCCATTTCTGTACATTTGCTTGGGCTCTGTTTCTCTTTGGTTGAACTTGGTTTTGAGATCTCAGTTGCCTTTAAATGGTTGTATCTTAAAATATATTTCCATAGGAAACGTCATCTTTTCTATCATGCATGGGACACTTTTATCTACTAGAAAGCTGATGATGTGCACGTTTTCTATCTGAGACCTTTGAGCTCACCACTGCCTTGAATTAGTTTTTTTTTAAGCTTAGGAGACAGAAAAGGATTTTGGCCAATAGGTTTGCATTTATGCATGAGGGTTCATGTCTGCAAAGGCACCCCTTTGTGCTTCCGGTGTATAAGTCTAGAGATAGAGGAAGGGTTTTTTTTCCTAAATCACATTCTATATATAAAATAATTGCTTTTAAAAATATACATTATACATGGAAATGCATCTGGTTCCCTCAGTGAGTGAAAGGTCATCTTGTGGCATCTTCAGTCAGTGATGCTTTGTGGCCTGGGATCTGATTTGAGTTACATTTTTGTTTTTGCTGTCTTTCATGACCTGGTTCCATTAAAGGTGCAGCTGCAGTCCCTGGTGTAGAAGTTATGTTCGTTTATTTTGCTTATTTTCAAAAGGACTATAAGCCAATGACCTGTTATTCCAAAATGAGTCATAATTATAAATATTTCTTATTGGAGCTATTATCAGCATTAAAAATAACAACAACATTCTGGGGGCAGCATAGCATTTATTATTTTAACACACACAGAAAAAGCCTTGGAAAAAATTTATTGTTCTAGTTAAGTCAAATAAAGGGAATTGAAAGGAAAAATTGTAGGCTTTCAGGAGAAATTGATAGGACTTTTAGAACTTTATAGTCTCATTAAAATACCAATTAAATAATTCAGCCTCCCCCTACCCTGCAAAACACGATGGAGTAACATCAATTCTAGAGAGATTTTTCAGATATATTAGTTTTCCTATTATCTAAATAATCCCTAATGAATTAGAAAATTCAATCCATTTCTGAGAGTAGGCAGTCTGTTATTCTGTATTCAACGCTGGAGTGAAACCTATTTTTTGTTCTTTTGGTTCATGGGAGATAGAATTTCCAATTGCTTTTTGAATTATTTTTGTTCCTCTAAAATAAAGTGCCTTTGGTGATGATCTCCTGACCTCAGTTTCCTCCTCCCAGTTTTCCCCATGATCATTAATGACACCCCACCTGCCTTTTCAGTTATACCTCTTAGCTGCTGAAGGGGAACAGCTTCTGAGAGATGATCCTGGAGCCCTCAACCCATGCTTCATTAGGCTTCACAGCCAGACACCAACCCTATTCTCCTTCGCCTGAAGTACCTTTCTCTGCTTTTCTGCCTGGAAGGATTCTTGCCAATCCTTGGCAGGAACCCCTCCACTTTTTAGTGATTTTCTGCTCTCCTCTCTAGGCATGAATTGCACTTGATTCTTCTCTTGATGGTGTGTGATTGTGTCCGTGTCCATTGTGCTCCTTGGCTGGACTGATCCTGTTGGAGGCAGTAGTAAGGCTTTGCATCTTCCTGTCCATGTCCAGAGCACCACAGCCTGGACCCTGGTTCTCACACGTGTTTAAGTGACTTGAGCTTGGAGTTTCAACACACTCATGTACAACTCTTAGATGAGTTGGCGGTAACATTGCCCTCAAGGCCCCCACAAGATTCTATATGGTATATGTTTTTTTCTGAGTGAAATTTCTCTTTTAGTTGTTTTAGTGAATTCCCTACCATTCTTTGAGATTATTAGAGTAACCATGAGTTGTTAACCACAATAGCTCTCCCCCCACCAGCAAATGATCCTGCTGTCTGAGAACTCCGACATGGGACATAAGAGAAATAATCTATCATTCTTAAAATCTGGAAGCCATAAGATACCTTTTTGTACTTAGAGCACCCACAACACAAACACCAGTCTGTCAAGAATTTGGTGATGCCTTCCCAGAGGGCAGGTGCCATTAGTGAAATGCAGTGAATGATGAAGTGAGACCTCTTTGTCTCTGTTACTGCCTCTTCCACCTGTGCTGTGTTAACTTGATCTTCCCTTCATATAATATGTTCTCCTTTTAATTTACTACAATTAATATCAGTTGTTCTTCAACATCTCCTTGCACCTGCCCCCTTCATTCCCCCTCTCTCCAGTGCTATCCCATCCACACCTCTTCTGCGCTCTCCAGGACCAGGCCTGTCTCCCGCACGCCCTCACCTCTGCTCTGTCTGCCCACCACCTGCACTGAGATTTCCTTGTCTCTGCAGAATGAACTTTCCAAATTGGCAGCTGAGTAACTGGGGGGATTGTAGACCGCTCATCTCTTTACTCACTCATTCATTTATCCACCCAACAAACATTGAGCACCTGCTATGCCAAAAACTGTATCAACTGCTGGGGAGACCAAGACAGGTAAGACTTGGTGTCTGCACTCCCCAGGCCAGGTGAGGCATGGCGAGTAGTTGATGGATTACTAAGCAGGTGAACGCAAATTGGACTTCCTAGACCTGGAGATATTTGAACTGAATTTTGAAAGATGAATGGAAGTTAGTTCTCTAACATGTGGTAGAGAAAGTGGACACTTCATGCAGAGAGGTGGAGATATGTAAGAGTACACGGGCATGAAGCCGCTTGGCCAGACTGAAGAACAATTAGGGCTAGAACAAAGTATCCACAGGTGGAAATATAAGGTACACAAGGCCTCTGTCATGATGAGTATACCTTATGTATCCTTAAAGAAACAGGTATAAATTGGAATATTTGTAAGCAAGGGAATTGCATAATGTTTATGTTAGAGAAGATCTGGTTATTCTGGCAGCAGAATGGAAGATACTATTTTGGGGGGAGGCCCATATTTGGGGGAAATGATACTTCAGGGGGCCACCCCAGGTAACCCTGACAACAAGTGGCACACACGTGCAGAGAGGCAGGCCCTGGGCAGAGTGATAGTGACATGGGCGGCAGAAGTGGTAACTGCTGTAGAGGTGACTGCATGGCGGCGGGGCACAGAGTTGCTGAGATGAATTTCCAGCGACCCATCCGGAGAGTGGGTCTGCAGGAGGAGTGTAAGGGGAGGAGATGGTTTCTAGGAGATGGTTCTGTGTGTGGCATTTTGAGTGTGAATTGTCTATGGGACATCTGAGGGGTGATGTCCGTTGTTAAGCTGGATTCACAAGTCAGGAGCTCAGGGGAGCTGTGGGTGAGTCCATTGGCATGATTCAGTCTTGCCAGGCAGAGGATTGAAGACGAGGCCCTGGGGAAAATGGCCATGTACATGGCAAATGGAAGAAGAGAAATCCACCAAGAGAAAGAAGAATAGCAGAGCAGTTGGGAGAAAACTTGTTGAAGCAACACAGGGAAGACTGTAACCTGGCTTAAGAGGGATTTGAACACTGACAAAAAGAAGCATAGTGAGAAAGGTGGGTGTGTGGGGCAAAAAAGCAAGAGCTAAAGCCCACCTTTAATTGCCAAGACTGGGGAAATGGAGGAGGAGAACTATACTTATGTAGCCTTTAAAAAACTGATCTGTGTATATCTGCCTGAGTTTTTAATTTTATTTAAGTAAAACAAAAATCAAGGGGAAAGAACATTCCACAGAGAGGAAAATATTTGTCCACAGCAAAATCTACCTGGTAATCAAATAAACAGTTACTGGAAACGCCCACTGGTTTGGAACTCACAGCCACCGACAGTGCAACTCCTTCTCAGTGCCGTGGTGAGGGCCGTGGGGGATGCAGGGCTCTGAGCCCTGGAGGAGTTATCAGCGCATGTACTTCCCCAAGAAACTGGAATTTAAAGGGAAGAATAAAGTGTATAAATTATCAGAGAGCAATACAGGGCCATGAAAGAAGGTTAGGTGAGGGTTAGTTTTGTTTTACAGTGGGCTTTTCTGGCCTTGCTGTGTTGCTAGGCCTTTGTTGTTGTTGGTCTTTGTTCCAAAAGCTTTTTAGAAAGTTCTTCTCGCTTGAATATCTGAACAGATTAAATCATGTTGGGTTTTTTTTTCTGGTGTTCTAGTTTTTAATTAAAAAAAGCTATCTGGAATTTATTTTAATGTCAAAAGTGAGGACACTCTACCAGGACTTCCAATGATTTAGCTAATTAATCCAGTAGTTGAATCCACTGATTTGAAGTGTCAGTTGTATAATATTACTGAAATCTCATAAATATCCACATCTGTTCTTGAAATGTATTCTATTTCATTCATAATCTCAGTGCACTATTTCTAAACTGTTTCCATGACCATAGATTAATACCTCCTAGAGTTGGTCCTACTTTATCCTTTTCCAGAATGTCCCTAATATTACCAATTCAACCTTCCCTCCTCATTATTTTAATTGTATATTTGTGTATTCTTCTGGAAGTACTTTAGGATCACCTTTCAGCTTTTTTTCTTAAATCCATTTGGGATTATTAACTAAATTTGCATTCAGATTCTAAATTTATTTTGGAGAAAAAGTGTGCTATGTCACCCAAATTTGAGACTACCCAATGAAGAGTATGGTGCATTCTACTGTTCATTCAACCATCTTTATTTTTCTTTCTTTTTTTAACTCATTTATCAGAACCATCTTAACATTTTTCACTAATATATTTCTAAATAGTCTGTGCCTTTGTTTTCATTATAAATGATTTCTGGGATTTAAACTGGGTTGATTTCTAATAAAGTCTTAATTTCTAGCTTCTCTTGAATGACAAGGAGATCTGACAGTGTGGGGCCCACTTTCCAATATGGTGATTGTGAGCAGTGCATTTCATTAGGATATCCACTTGCCAATTTGCCAGTAAGTGCACCCACTCCACACATTTCTGTTAGTTACCTGACCCCTGTAGGCAGATGAGTTCATGTAGGGTTAGGTGGGTTATGGACACAGATACTGACATCACTGCTGCCACTCTGCTGACTTTGTGGCATCACTAACTCTGGTTCTTGCCTCTCTGACCTCCCTGAATATGACAGCTCCTTCTGGGCTATGGAGCTGCTGTATCTTTCCAACACTGTCTGCTTTTCTGCAACACAAACCTGCCTCTCAGGTCAGAAGCAAATGTCAGCTCCTCCTACCCATCCACCCCATCCATGGTCTTGCAGTTCCTGGCACGAGAAGTCCCTATCCCTTGACTGAGCAGTAACACTAAAGGGACCATAAATTTGCCTCTCATCCACTGTCTTAGTTACATACATGTGCTAGTTTACTTTAAAGGTCTGCCAGTTAGGAGGGGAGGGTCTAAAAGTCTTTTAGATCTCTGGCCTTATCATTTCTAACTGCTCCCCCACCCCATGGAACAGCTTACCACAGGTCACTGCTGCCCCATCTGTGACAATGCCATGTAAATTACAGACAAAGAGAAAAGAACTTCCAAGCCACCACCATAATTTTCACTTCCTGTGACCACACAGACCATAGAAATATCAATATAAAAATTCCTGAAGAAGGATATTATGCTTATGAAGACACTTTAATTGCATACCTTTCTGTGACTTGTAAAAACTTCATAGACTATCTGGATGTGCTGCACTCACCTTCCCAGAATCAAGGGAGCTTGCTCACTTGCCTATTTGCAGCATATTTCCTCCAACTTTCTCTATGCATAGCTTTCCCAAAGGTACATTTCTTATTTCTATTTAAATTGTTAGATACTTCCACAATATTCTTTTTTTAATCCTCAATTACAAATCATCTTCCAAGATTGTATTATTTCAACACTGAGAATGAATAATATGCTTCAAGATTCCCAAGTTTATTATCAGCAAATAACTATGGTTGGTTAAAGATTTTTAAGTATGTTATTCCTATTAAGGGTATATATGTTAAAGAAACAGGTTGTAATTAGTCGTCTTCCAGAGATTTTATATTTGTCTTTTGTTTGGTTTCTTTCACTATTGAAAAATATTATTTCCATGACCGTCTTTTCTCTTTGGGATTTTGTTCACAATATGCCTCCCTCTCTTTACAGAAGTAAAGGAATATATGTTGCCTTCCATCCATCCACCACTCCATGTTGTGTGTCCATTCCTTCAACAGTTATTCAACTTGGATTCACCACCTTATTTGTGGCCTCTTTTCCACTGGCCCCTCTGTTAGTTCTGGGGAACAATATATTGAAAATCAGAGTGGACACGTGGAAACTTGACTAGCCAGTTGAGATGCATGTTGCCAGAAAAAGCCCAGGACATTGGATCGTGGCTGCCCATCATGCAAGGAACAGCAATTCTGGCTGTGGTGGACCAATGTGAGTAAAAAGGCTTCACACGGTGAAGACCTTGAAAAGTCCAAAAATGCATTAACGGTCCTTCCTAAGGAATCCAGTGTTGGGTATTGTTTAATATGAGAGGGAGATGCTAACACTATCATCGTTAAAAATAACATAGTTGTTGTAACTATAATTATTATTTTTAATATATTTTCTTTATAATTATTATTTGTGACTTACAAGGGCTCTTACAGAGGCAGTTGTTAGAAGTGGGACCATTATACTGTTGCTGGAGTGTTAATTCAGTAGAAGCATGATAATAATATTAATAAGTACTCACTCTTTTGATCCTAACATGAATATAAAGGTTACCCAGCAGTGCTTGTATAATGGAGATACAAATCTATCTGTTTAAGAGTTTGTAGAACCTAAAATAAGAGCAGTCATTCCACCGTATTTTACTATATAGACCAGACTATCAGTTTAAAGTGGGAACTACCTGATGAGGCCATATAAACACTTTGTGCATCCCCAAACATTCATTACCTTCCTGGTCCCCTGGGGCAGAGGTCCTTCCAGGGGTTGGTCACATATCTCCTCCCCACCCCACTCTTGGCCTTTACTACACACTGTTGTTCATTAGCTAAGCATCCTCATGCCCTGAATGTGCCTGAGCTGTGAGGGAACAGAACTCAGCTGTTTACAATCTGTATTGACTATGACCAGTCTGAAGAATCTCTCTCCTTCCCTGCCTCCACTCCCACAGGGCAACTAGGGGCTCACAACCACAGATTCCCATGCCAGCCCATCAGGGAACCTCCTTCCCTAGAAATACCCTTACAACCAGGGCTGTTTCCTCCCTTACTACACTGCCAAATTCACTCCCAGATTACAGTCCCCAACAAAAGGCTGTTGCAGTTTGAATTTCTTTATCAAGTCACACTGGCCCTGAGTCCCTGGCATTTTCCCATGAGCATTCATAGAAACAGAACAGGGCCTGGCAGTGGCTCTGGGCCAGGTTTCTGGGTTAGGGGACTTGCTGGGCACTTCAGGTTTTAGAGTCTGGCCCGAGCTCAGCTCCCAGCATGGCAGATTCCCATCTGCATGATTTCGGGCCAGGCTTCAACTGTTCACAGATTCATTTTATCATCTGTAAACAGAATAATTCCCTGCCGCATATTTTAAGACTGTTATGTACCACAAAGAGTGCTTAGGGAATTCAGTGAGTCAATGCATGGAAGTCACACAACCTGGTCCTCAGGGAATGTTAGTTATCTTCATTATGCACCATCGATAAAATTGGCTGCACAGACTTGGCCAGGTATCAAAGCTACAGGCACAAGAATTTGACAATGTGTCACTGTCTGGATCATAGTCACAATTTTACACATTAAAACAGGATTCCTGGGACCACTTAACTGTCAGTCCACCTGACTCCCCACCCCAAGAACACTCAATTTATCTGATTTGCTTGCTACCCCTACTTTTTGGAGAAAGTTGGCAAATCACACACAGACAATGACTGCTAGTTTATGTCCATTTCCATTCACTCAAATTGCCCCATTTTCAGTATCCACTGTGCTGCATAACATAGACTAATGTTCAGAAATATGACAGCGAGTACTTTCCAGTTCCACATTCAGAGAAGTATGAATCTGTCATGTTTAATATGTCATATGACACTAAGCAAGGCAGGAAAGCGGGCTCCCGTGCTTTAAGGAAATTTTTAGCACTGACTTTTAAAATTAAAAGTGTTTATGTTTGACCTTCAGCTAACCAGAAAATTCAATTGACTCCTATTACCCATTACTCAGGTGTCCTGGTTTGATTGTATTAGGCACTTTTTCCTCATCACCCTAGCATGGTTTTGCTCCATCAACACAGATGGTTTGTCTCCAAGGCTGCTCCATGTGCATGGGCGTGTTTGTGTACTCACGTGCACCCACTGATTGGTGCCACTGATCCATATCCAGTAGTTGTTCTGCCTTATAACTCAGGCATTGCTTTATTATACCCTAGAAAACTGCTTTAAGATCATTGATTGTACTATAGACCATCCTCTTGCCCACATTAGGAAATGACATCTTCCAAGACACAGGTCCTGTGTGCTTGTATATATGTATAAGTAAGAATTAAACATGTATGTCATCCCCTCACATATTTAATTTGTGCCTTCCCAATCAAATGTGCATAGTAAAGGCTAACTTCCCATAACAGTAGAACTTTAAGGAAGTAAGAAGAAGAAATTAGCCACCAGGGAGAAGACAGGGCATCAAGCAGGAGTTTGGTATCAAATAATTTATTCTAAAGCTGCTCTGGCTCAATAAATATGTGAAATTGACATTATTGTATCATGCTAGAGCATCTGATATTGAAAGCTGATTTTAATTTATTTTGATATAAGTGGAAAATTGTGTTGGAACAGCATGGGAAATGAAGCACACTGCATCTATCTGTACTCCCGCAGTGTATTTCAGAGCTGCTCAGTTTTGAGGAAAAGTATCTTGTCAGGAGACAATAGAATTGTTTTCCTTGTTGGAATTTTTGTAGCTTCCAGAAGCACATCTGCAGGTGATTATGTAAAAGTCTAGAGTTGAATTAAATAACAGGAAATTTTAGCCTATTGAAATCTAGGAGAAGTGAAATATTTTTGCTTACCACCACCACCAACACCATCACCACCACAACCACAACCACCAGGCAAGCACGTGTACACCCAGAGAGATTTCACATCAGAGGAAATGACAAAGCTGGTTCTGTTATCGAGGCCAAACTTGTTCTGCTCACTGCCCAACAGTGATAAATAAATAAATCAGTAGATGAAGTTTTGGGGCAAGTAATAGTAACTTTATTCAGAAAGCTGGCAGACCAAGAAGATGGGGGACTAATGTCCTGGAGAACCATCTTGCCCGTCAGAATTCAGGCTCCTTTTGAACTAAAAAGGAGAGGGGATGTGGTTGATTGTGCAAACTTCTTGCTGCAGGCATTCTTTGTTTTAGTCGCCATCCATGTGGGTCAGGCTATGGTGTCCCTGTAAACCTCCAACAAAACAATGGTTATTCTCTATTTTGCAACTAGCCATCCTTGCATAAGTGCAGAAGTGCTAACATCCTTAAAGGTCAGAGCCCCGAGAATAGGCTTTCCTGTAGGTTTTAGGCTAAAGGCAACGTTGTTTTACAAAAGATGCAGAGCCACCAAGATTAAGCCTGGAAAACAGGGCACAGTGCTTCAAAGTAAAGGAACAGATCCAATATGGCGTCAGATTTGTTCTCCTCTATTACAGTTCTAGTTGGGGGAAATTTTGCAATAGAAAATCCCCTTAGTTGTTTTTCTTGCTTTGCCTAAGATCTTGTTTGTTGGCTTGTGATCTCACGGTGTCTAAACCGTATGTTAAGATGAATACTATTAAAATCATATGATGCAGAAAACATATCTGTTCTGCTTCAAAAAATGACCGAAACATTTAGCTTTGTTTATTCCCATAGAATTTGGATTGTATCTATTCTCGACTTTCTTCTTCCTTCAAACCAGTTTTTTACTGGAGGGTTTAAAGCCCAAATTAAAGAATTTTGGAGAAAACTCATGTAATTCATAAAAGCTTTACATCCGAATTTAAGATTGACCCATATTTATACTTTTAATCAAGGAACACATTAAATTTTGTTAGTTGATCACTTATGATGTTTTTAACTTTGTCCATGTAATCTTTTGGAAGTTGAGAGGCTTAGACACTTGATCTAACAAAACAGGTATCATTGCTTGACTCTGTGAATGGAAGAATCACAGTATAGTTTCCTGCTAGTGTATTTTATTAAAAATAATAAAGAATTCTTGCTATCTAATAAAACAACAGACAGAAGCAATACTGAGTGTTTAAAATAAATCAGATTGTGGGTTCAATTATCTAAACAAGTGAAGATAGTATAGGGAAAAATTATGAATTTGAAGGAAAATATATTTTATGCAATTAATATTCTATTTTTAAGAAACAAATGATAAAATAAATCAAATTTTTAATCATTTATCTACAAAGGAGTTATATAAAGCCAACTTATCTTCATAAGTGTTACATATACAAAAGGGCTATCTAAATATACATTATTTAAGAATAAATTATAACAAATTGATCTCCAAGGTTGATTGATTTTCATGATATTTCTAATTTTTTATAATATAACTTTCATATAACATATCCAAGTAGCTCTTGAGTTATCCACAGTACCCTAGTCTACAGTTATTCTTACTGTACTTAAAAAATGTAATAGGCAAGGATCAAGCCCTTGCTTTTGAAATGCCACTGGACTTCTGGATATTCCCTTAAGTTAAAGACCAAAAGCAAATTAACTATTCTACTTTAAAGCAGTTGCTCAAAGATTTTAAGACATTCACTATCTATATTCAGTTTACAGGAAAGAATTAACTTTTCTGAATCTTAAAAAAAAATCTACTGCTGAAATTGAAATTCTGGCTTGTCTGTTGACCATAAATAAAAAGGCTCTAAATTAAAGCTCCCTTTACTGTTTTCTTCCCAGCATAGGCCATGATCATCACTTTCACACCAGACACGATCTCCTGTCTGGTGTATTGCTGGTCATTCTTTGTACCACCATAGGGGGACCACCTGCATGACACCATGGAGGGACAAAACAACAACACCCTCTGCTGGTTCAGCATCATGGACTTCAAAGCAGAAGCAAGGAAAATCCATACATTATGCTTAGTAACCATACCTCATGCAGGTAAGTTCTGTTTACAGGTGTTTAAAAACGCATTTCATCTTTTGTAAGACTTTTATTGTAATATAATTCTGTTTGATATCACAGTTGCAAGAGGGTTTTTTTTTTCTAGTTTTCTTTTCAGATAAACTTTAAAAAGGAAAAGATATAAAAGTTAATACAGACTAGGGTTAGAAACTTCAAACCAAACCATAAAGCAACATTTTAAAATGAGAGTTTCAAGTGAGTACAGGGAGATGGATCCAGGAGAAAACTCTTTTTTTTCTCTATTTTATATTTTAGTGCTTTATTTTGTATTAAAAAAGTTTCTTTTTTTTTTCTTTTTCTCTTTTTAAATTTTTTTTTACTGAGTAATAGTCATTTTATAGTGTTGTGTCAAATTCCAGTTTAGAACACAAGTTTCAGTTATACATGAACATACATATATTCATTGTCACTTTTTTTCACTGTGCAGGAGAAAACTCTCATATGTTAGAAATGAAGAAACTCTTAAGAGTTCCAAAAAGTAAGATGATTCAATTATTATGAGAAATGTGTTATTTAAGCACAACCTGATGATCCTGAATGATGACAAACTAGCACAGTCACTTAACAAAGCAACACAAAGACAAACAATGTAACCTGGTAACCACTAGTTTATCCTCTATAAGTCTGTTTCTTTTGTTATATTCACTAGTTTATAATTTGTTGCATTTTTTAGATTCCACGTATAAGTGATATCATACAGTATTTGTCTTTCTCTGTCTGCCTCATTTCACCAAGCATAATACCCTGCAAGTCCATCCATGTTGTTGTAAATGGCAAATTTTCATTTTTTATGGCTGATTAGTATTCCATTGTATGTATGTGTGTGTGTATATATGTATCTATATATATACACCAAGGATCAAATGGTAGTTCCATTTTTAGCTTTTTGAGGAACCTCCATACTGTTTTCTACAATGGCTACACCAATTTACATTCTCACCGACAGCATATGAGGGATTACTTTTCTCCATATCCCTGCCAACATTTGTTATTTGGGTTCTTTTAGATGACCATTCTGACAGGTGAAAGGTGATGCCTAATTGTGGGTTTGATTTGCATTTCTCTGATTATTAGTGGTGGTGAGCATCTTTTCATGTGCTTGTTGGCCATCTGTATGTCTTATTTGGCAAAATGTCTATTCAGGTCTCCTGCCTATTTTTCAATTGAGTTGTTATACAAATATAATTTATAATGATATATGTAACAAACATAAAAGCTCCTAAATATATGAAGCAAACATTGACAAAATTGCAGGGAGAATTAGACAGCTCTACAATAATAGTAGGAGACATCAATAACACACTTTCAATAATAGTTAGAACAACAAGACAGAAGGTCAATAAGGAAATAGGTGGCTTGAACAACATTATAGATCAGTTGAATCTAAGAGATATATATATAGAAAACTTCACTTCACAAAACAACAAAACACATTGTTCACTAATACATATGGAATATTCTCCAGGTTACACTATAAGTCAGGCCACAAAAATGTCTCAATAAATTTAAAAAGATTGAAACCATACAAATAATCTTTTAAATAAAAATGGAATGAAACTAGATATCAGTAGCAGAAAAAAACTGGGAAGATCCACTAATGTGAGGAATTAACACCCTTAAACAACCCATGGGTCAGACAAGGAACCATAAGAAAATTTAGGAAAACTGAGTCAAATGAAAATGAAAACTTAGCATACAGAACTTAGGGATTCTGCAAAAGTAGTACTAAGAAGGAAATTTATACCTGCAAATGCTTATATTAAAAAAAGAACAATTCCCAAATCAACAATTTACAACTTAAAGACTAAAAAAGAACCAACTAAATGCAAAACTAGTGGCAGAAATTTAATAATAAAGATTCAAGCAGAGATACTCAAAATGAGAATAGAAAAGCTACAGAGAAAAATCAATAAAACCAAGAGTTGCTTTATTGAAAACATAAAAAAACATTGACAAACTTTTTGCTAGGTTGACTATGGAAAAAGGAAACAGACTCAAATAACTAAAATCATAAATGAAAGAAGGGATATTACAATAAATTTTACAGAAATAAAAAGTATTATAAAAGCATTATGAAAAATTGTACACCAAAAATTTGGATATCTCAGATGAAATGGACAAATTTCTAGAATCACAAAACCTACCAAGACTGAACCATAAAGAAATAGAAAATCTAAACATCCAAAACTAGTTAGGAGATTGAATCAATCATCAAAAAACTTCCAACAAATAAAAGCTCAGGGCCAGAAGACTTCTCTTGTGAAGTCTACCAAACATTTACAGAGGAATTAACACTAGTTCTCCCCCAAACTCTTCCAAAAATTTGAAGAGAAGGGAGCATTTCCAGACTCATTATATGCTGTCAGCATTACACTGATACCAAATCCTGACAAGGACACTATAAAAATTGCAGACCAATATCCCTGATGAAAATTCTCAAGAAAATATCAGCAGACAATTTAACAGCACGTTTGTAAGTATTATACACTGTGACCAAGTGGAATTTATTCCTGGAATGCAAGAATGGTTCAACATACAAATATTAATCAATTTAATATACCACAGTAGCAGAATAAAGATGAAGGGAACCCATGATCATCTCAATTTATGCAGAAAGAGCATTTGACAAAATTTAACACCTTTTAATTATGTAAACCCTTAACAAACTAGGAATAAAAGATAACTACCTCAACATAATAAATGATACATATGAAAATCCCACAGCTAATATACTCAATGGTGAGGCTGAGGGCTTTCCCTCTAAGAAGGCTTAATAAAGAGACTAAATTCTTCACAAGGAAATTCACAAAATACCATTAAATAGAATAATATTCAAGATTCTCTATATCTTCTTTATAGACCAAAAATAAAAAAAAACCCCAAAGCAAAAAACTTACACCAGGAACATAATGATAAGTGTCCCTGGTTGAGGACAGCAATGAACAGGAGACTACAGTAGACAGGCGACTAGATTGTATAGTAGGAAATATTTAGAACCATTACATAAAATTTATATTAGTCAATAGACACATAAGTCAGTGGAACAGAATAGAAAACCCAGAAATAGCCCCCACACAAGAACAGGAAACTGATTTTTGACAAAGATACAAAAAGCAACTTTTGAAAAGTCTTTTCAACCAAAGGTACTGGGACAATTGGATATGCATAGAAAAAAATGAACCTTGACCTAAGTCTTACACCTTATGTAAAAATAACTCAAAATGAATCATAGAAATTCATGTAAAACATAAATATATCTAGAAACACATACTTTGATTTCTCAGCATGTTTCCTAGAGAAAGTTTCAAATTAAGGCAGTTTGTGCTGGAAAGTTGATTTGGAGTGATTGCTCCCCTTATGTACATAGGTAAGCCTGTCATCCTAACAAAGAAAGTCTGTTTCCAACAAGGTAATTGAAGGACAGCTTCCAACACATTCAGATCCCAGATTGGAACATGTGGAGAAGAGTTCATTCAGCTAGCCAGAATAGGCATGGTATATCTAGAAACAATTACCCTGAAATAAAAATCAAGTTCTGTAGAGATGGTTTGAAGCTAAAGGAGGTTTGAGCTGGAAAACCGAGTTAGATAGAGTGCCTCTCATTATGTATTTAGGAAGGCCTGTCAACATAACACAAAAAAATTTTGTTCCCAACATGGTAGGTGAATAACAGCTTGCACACACATTTGGATCAAAAAATGGAACATGTGGGAAAGCCTTCATTCAGCTAGACTGAAAGTGAAGGGTACAAGTATAAACAATGTGAATTCTCAGCAAGTTTCCAAGAGCTGGTTTCAAGGGAGAGGAAGTTTGTGCTGATAAACCAAGATGGAGTGAGTGTCTCCCCTTATATATATAGGTAGGCCAGTGTCACTAACCCATAAACTAGGTGTTACCAACAGGGTAGTTGAAGGACGGCTTCCACAGACAATCAGATCCCAGAATGGAACATGTGTAGAACCGATCATTCATCTAGCACAAAGGACAAGGGTACATCTAGAAACACTTACCCTGATTTCTCAGCATGTTTCCTAAAGACAGTTTCAAGGTAATGGCAGTTTGTGCTTGAAAACCGTGTTGGAGCGAGTGACTCCACTTTTATATACAGGTAGGCCAGTGCACCTAACCCAGAAACTCTGTGTTCTCAACAAGGTAGGTGAAGGACAGCTTCCACACACATTAGGATCCCATAATGGAACATATGCAGGAGCATTCTGTAATCTAGCAGAAAGGGCAAAAGTACATTGAGAACACTTGCCTTGATTTCTCAGCATGTTTCCTAGAGCAGGTTCCAAGGAAAAGGCAGTATGCCCTGGAAAACAGATCTGGAATATGTCCTGCCATATATATATATATATAGGCTTGTGTCCACAACCTAGGAACAGTGTGTTCCAAACAAGGTAGTTGAAGGACGGTTTCTAAACACATTCAGATCCCAGAATGGAACATATGCTGAAGAGTTTATTCATCTAGCACAAAGGGCAAGGATATATCTAGAAACAATTATCCTGATTTCTTAGCATGTTTCCTAGTGATGGTTTCAATGTAAAGGCAGTTTGTGCTCAAAAACCATGTTGGAGCAAGTGAATCTGCTTATATATATATAGGCAGGCAAGTGCCCCTAACCCAGAAACTCTGTGTTCCCAACAAGGTTGTTGAATGATGGCTTCCACACACATTTGGATACCAGAATGGAACACTTGGAAACGTTCATTCATCTAGCACAAAGGACAAGGGTACATCTACAAACACTTACCCTGAATTCTCATCATGTTTCCTCAAGCCGTTTCAAGGTAAAGGCAGATTGCTCTGGAAAACTAAGTTGGAGCATGTGCCTCCCATTATATATAAAGGTAGGACAGACCCCCTAACCCAGAAACTCTGTTTTCCCAACATGGTAGTTACATGACAGCATCCACACACATTGGGATGTCGGAATGCAACATGTTGAGATGTGTTCATTTATCTAGCACAAAGGACAAAGGTTCATCTAGAAACACATACCCTGGGTTCTCTGCATGTTTCCTCCAGCCGATTTCAAAGTAAAGGCTGTTTGCTTTGGATAACAGTTGGAGAGAGTGCCTCCCTTATATGTACAGGTGGGCCAGTGCCACTAACCGAGAAACTTTGTGTTCATAAAAATGTAGCTGAAGGAAGGCTTCCACACACAGATGAATCTCAGAATGTTACATGTGAAGAAGCGTTCATTCACGTAGCACAAAAGAAAAGGGTACATCTAGAAGCAATTACCCTCATTTCTCAGCATGTTTCCTGAAGCTGGTTTCAAAGTAAAGCCAGTTTGCTCTGTAAAGCCGAGTTGGAGCAAGTGACTCCCCTTTTATATATAGGCAGGCCAGTGCCACTAACCGAGAAATTCTGTGCTCAGAACAAGGTATGTGAATGAAGGATTCGACACACATTTGGATACCAGAATGAATCATGTAGGGAAGCATTCATTCACCGAGCACAAAAGGCAAGATTACATCTAGAAACACTTACCCTTTCTCATCATGTTCCTTGAGCTGGTTTCAAGGTAAAGGCAGTTTGTGCTGGAATACCGAGTTGGAGTGTGTTCTTCACTTATATATAAAGTTTGGCTAGTTCCACTAACCCAGAAACTATTTTCACAAAAGTGTAGGTGAAAGACTGCTTCTACACACTTTCAGATCCCAGAATGGAACAAGTGGAGAAGCGTTCATTCTTGCAGCAGAAAGGGCGTGGACATATCTAGAAACACCCTGAATTCTCAACATGGTTCCTAGAGAGGGTTTCAAAGTAAACACAATTTTGCTGGAAAACTAAGTTGGAGAGAGTCACTCCCCTTTTTACATACAGATTTAGACCAGTGCCTCTAAACCAGAAACTCTGTGTTCTGAACAAGGTAGGTGAAGTTTGCCTTACACACACACATTCGGATGCTAGGATGGAACATGTGGAGAAGCTTTCTTTCAGCTAGCACAAAGGGCAAATGTACATCTAGAAACAAGTACCTTGACTTCTCAGCATGCTTCCTAGAGTGGGTTTCAAGGTAAAGGCAGTTTGCTCTGGAAAACCAAGTTAGAGTGAGTGCCTCCCCTTCTATAAATAGGTAGGCCAATGCAACTAACCGAAAAACACTGCATTCAGAATAAAGTAGGTGAAAGGCTGTTTCCAAACACAGTCTGATCCCAGAACTAAAGATGTGCAAAAGTGTTCATTCATCAAGCAGAATGTGCAAGATTACCTCTAGAAACACCTACCCTGATTTTTCAGCATGATTTCTAGGGATGGTTTCAAGGTAAACACAGTTTGTGCTGGAAAACCGAGTTGGAGTGATTCACTCCACTTTTATTACAGGTAGACCATTACTCCTAACCCAGAAACCCTTTTTTCCCAACAAGGTAGGTGAAGGGTGGCTTACACATACATTTGGATCCCAGAATGTGACAAGTGGATAAGCATTCATTGAGCTAGCACAAAGGGCAAGAGTACTTCTGAAAATACTAACCATGATTTCTCAGCATATTTCCTAGAGCAGGTTTCAAGGTAAAGGCTTTTGCACTGGAAAACCAAGTTGGAGCGATTGTCTCCCCTTACATATATAGGTAGGCCAGTGTCACTAACCGAAAAACTGTGAGCTACAAACAACACAGGTGAAGAATGACTTCCACACACATTTGGATCCCAAAATGGAACTTTAGGTGAATCGTTCATTCATCTAGCACAAAGGGAAATGGTACATCTAGAAAGAGTTACCCTGATTTCTCAGCATGCTTTCTACAGTCAGTTTCAAGGTACAGGCAGTTTGCAATGGAAAACTGAGTTGGAATAAGTACCTCCCACAATATACATAGGTTGGCCAGTGCCCCTAACCGAGAACCTCTGTGTTCCCAACAAGCAAGGTAAAGGACAGCTTCCACACACATTCAGTTCCCAGAATGGAACATGTGGAAAAGCATTCATTCATCTAGCACAAAGGGCAAGTGTACATCTGGAAACATTTACCCTCACTTCTAAGCATGTTGCCTAGAGTAGGTTTCAAGGTAAAGGCAGTTTGCACTGGAAAACTGAGTTGGAGTATGTGCCTCCCCTAATATATATAGGGAAGCCAGTGCCCATAAACCAGAAACTCTGTGTTTGGATCAAGGTATGTGAATCACGGTTTCTGCACACATTAGGATCACAGAAGCATTCTTTCATTGTAGTAGAGTGGGCAAGGTTACACGTGGAAATACTTTGCCTGATTTCTCAGCATGTTTCATCAAGCCAGTTTCAAGGTAGAGGTTGTTTGCGCTGGAAAATTGAGTTGGAGTGAGTGCCTCCTCATATATATAAGTAGCCTAGTGCCCTTAATACAGAAACTCCGTGTTCTGAACAAGGTATGTGAGGAGGGCTTGCACACACATTCGAATGTCAGAATGGAAAATGTGGAGAAACATTCATTTATCTAGCACAGAGAGCAAGTGTACATCTAGAAACAATTACCCTGAATTCTCAGCATGTTTCCTATAGTCAGTTTCAAGGTAAAGGCAGTTTGTGCTAATAAATGACTTGGAGTGAGGCTCTCCCCTAAAATATATAGGTAGGCCAGTGACTCTAACCCAGTAACTCTGTGTTCACAACAAGGTTTGTGAAGATTGGCTTACGGACACATTCGGATCCCAGAATGGAACATGACGAGAAGCATTCTCTAACGTAGCTCAAAATGGAAAGATATATCTTGAAATACATACCCTGCTTCTCGGAATGGTTCCTTGAGCCGGTTTCAATATAAAGGCAGTTTGTGCTGGTAAGTCGAGTTGGATCGAGAACCTTCCCTTATATATACAGTTTGGCCAGTGCCCCTATCCCAGAAACTCCATGTTAACAACAAGGTAGGTGAAGGACTGCTTCCACACAGATTAGAAACTCAAAATGGAACATGTGAAGAAGCGTTCATTCATCTAGCACAAGGGGCAGGTGTACATCTAGAAACCCTTATCCTGATTGCTCAGCATGTTTCCTGGAGCAGGTTTCAAGAGAAAGGCAATTTGTGCTGGAAAACCGAGTTGGAGAGAGTGCATACTCATAGGTATGTAAGTAGAGTTTTTCCCCAACCACAGACAGTCTGTGTTCCCAACAAGCTAGGTGAAGGATGGCTTCCAAACACATTCGGATCCTAGAATGTATCATGTGAAGAGGTGTTCATTTGTCTAGCATACAGGGCATAGGTATAACTAGAAACACTTACTATGATTTCTCAGCATGTTGCCTAGTGACATTTCCAAGGGAAAGGCAGTTTGTGCGGAAAACAGAGAAGGAATGAGTGACTCCACACAGGTATGTAAGTAGTGTAGTTCCCCTAACGCAGAAACTCAGTGTTCCCAACAAGCAAGTCATAGATGGCATTCACACACATTCAGATTCCAGAGTGGAGCATGTGGAGATGCGTTCATTCATCTATCGTACAGGTAATGGTTATATCTAGAAACACATACTCTGATTTCTCAATATGTTTCATAGAGCCAATATCAAAGGAATGTCCATTTGTGCTGGAAAACTGACTTCGGTCCAGTGCCTGCCCACATATATGTAAATGGCGTTGCTCACCTTACCCAGAAACTCTGGGTTCCCAACAGGCTAGTTGAAGGATTGCTTCAAAATATGTTGGGAAATAACATTGGAGTATGTGGGTATGAGTTAATTCAACTAGCATACATGGCATGGGTATATCTAGAAACACTTATCTGATTTCTCAGCATCTTTCCTAGAGCCGTTTTCAAGGGAAAGGCAATTTGCACAGGAAAACCGAGTTGGAGTATGTGCCTTCATATAGATTTGTAAGAAGTGTAAATCCCTGAACACAGAAATCTGTGTTCCCAACAATCCAGATGAAGGACGTCTTCCACAAACATTCAGATCCCAAAATGAACCATGTGGAGATGCCTTCATTCATCCAGCATACAGGGCATGAGTCCATGTAGAAACACTCTCTGAATTCTCAGCGTTTATCCTAAAGCCGGTATTAATGGAAAGACAGTTTGCGCTGAAAAAACGAGTTGCAGCGTGTGCCTACCCATAAATATATAAGTAGTGTAATTCCCCTAAGACAGAAACTCCATGTCCCCAACAAGCTAGGTGAAGGATGGCTTCCACGTACATTCGGATCCCAGAGTGGAGTATGTGGAGAGACACTCCTTCATCTAACATACAGGGCATGAATATGTCTAGAAAAACTTACTCTGGTATCTCTGCAAGTTTCATACAGCCAGTTTCAAGCAAAATGTATTTTGTGCTGGAAAACACAGTTGGAGCCAGTTCCTTCCCATAGATATGTAGGTAGATTACATCCACTAGAACAGAAACTGTGATCCCAGCAATCTAGGTGAAGGATGGCTTCCACACACATTCTGATCCCAGAATGTAGTATGTGGAGAGGCGTTCATTCATCTAGCATACAGGGCATGGGTACATCTAGAAACACTCAGCATGTTCCCTAGAGCTGGGTTCAGGGGAAATGCAGTTTGCACTGGAAAACTGAGTTGTAGCGGGTGCCTCCACATAGGTATGTAAGTAGCACAGTTCCCCTAATACAGAATCTCTGTGTTACCAACAAGCTAGGTGAAGGACAGCTTCCAAATACATAGGGATCTAAGAATGGAATATGTGGGGAGGCATTCATTCAACTAGCATACATCACATGGATATATCTAGAAACACTTACTCTCATTTCTCAGCATATTTCATAGAGCCGTTTTCAAGGGAAAGGTGGTTTGCAATGGAAAACTGAGTGGAGCGAGTGCCTTTCCATACTAATATAAGTAGTGTAGATATCCTAACCAATAAACTATATGTTACCAACAATCTAGGTAAAGAACTACTACCACACACTTTTGAATCCTAGAATGGAGCATGTGGAAAGGCATTCATTCATCTAGCATACAGGGTATGAGTACATCTAGAAACACTTACTCTGATTTCTCAGCATGTTTCTTAGAGCCAGTTTCAAGGGAAAGATAGTTTGCACTGGAAAACCGAGTTGGAGTGAGTGCTTCCCATAGATATGTAAGTAGCATAGATTCCCTAAGCCAGAAACTCTGTGTTCCCAACAAGCAAGGTGAAGGATGACTTCCAAATATATAGGGATCTAAGAATGAAGTATGTGGGGAGGCGTTTATTCAACTAGCATACATCACATGGGTATATCTAGAAACACTTACTCTCATTTCTCAGCATCCTTCATAGAGCCGTTTTCAAGGGAAAGGCAGTTTGTGATGGAAAACTGAGTGGAGGGTGTGCCTCTCCATAGGTATGTAAGTAGTGGAGTTCCCCTAAGATAGAAACTCTGTATTGCAAACAAGCTAGTTGAAGGATGGCTTCCACACACGTTCAGATCCCAGAATGGAGCATGTGGAAAGGCATTCATTTATGTAGCATTCAAAGTATGAATATATCTAGAAACACTCTGATTTACCAGCATGATTCCTAAACCCGATTTCAAAGGAAAGGCATTTTGCACTGGAAAACTGATGTGGAGCCAGTGCCTCCCCATATGTATGAATATAGCTGAGTTCTCAAAACACAGAAATTCTGTGTTCCCAACAAGCTCAGTGAAGGAAGTCTTCCACAGCCATAAAGATCCCTGAATGGAGCACGGCAAGATCAATTCATTCATCTAGCCTACAGGTCATGGGGACATGTAGGAACACTTACTCTGACCGTTCATCATGTTTTCTAAAACAGGTTTCAAGGGAAAGGCTGTTTGCATTGGAAAACCTGGTTGGATCAAGTGCATGCCCATAGGTATATAAGTAGCCTAGTTCCCATAACACAGAATGTATATGTTCATAACAAGCTAGGTGAAGGACAGCTTCCACACACATTCGGATCCCAAAATGGAGCATGTGGAAAAGCGTTCATTCATCTAGTATACAGGGCATGGGTACATCTAGAAACATTGATTTCTCAGCATGTTTCCAAGAGCCGGTTTCAAAGGAAAGGAAGTTTGCCCTGGAAAAGCGAGTTGGAGTAATTTTCTCCCCATTGATATGTAAGCAGAGTAGATCCCCTAACACAGGAACTTAGAGTTCTCAATAAATTAGATGAAGAACAGCTGCCACACATATTCAGATCCCAGAATGGAGCATGTAGAGAGGCGTTCATTCATCTATCATATATTTAATTGTTATATCTAGAAAAACATACTCTGATAACTCAAGATGCTTCTTAGGGCTGATGTCAAAGTAAAGGCCGTTTGCCCTGGAAAATTGAGTTCGAACGAGTTCCTGCCCACAGATATGTAAGTGGCGTTGTTACCCTAACAAAGAAACTCTGTGTTCCCAACAAGTTAGGTGAAGGATTGTTTCCAAACATATTGCAATCTAAGAATAGAGGATGTGGGGAGGCATTCATTCAAATAGCATACATGGCATGGTTATATATAGAAACACTTACTCTGATTTCTATGCATCTGTCCTAGAGCCGGTTCGAAGGGAAAGACACTTTGTGCTGGAAAACCGAGTTGAAGCAACTGCCTCCCTATAGGTATGTAAGTAGTGTAGTACCCCTAACACAGAAACTCTGTGTTACCAACAAGTTAGGTGAAGGATGGCTTCCACACACATTCAGATCGCAGAAGAGAGCATGTGGAGAGACCTTCATTCATCTAGGATACAGGGCATGGGTACAAGTAGGAACAATTACCTTGAAATCTCAGCATGTTTCCTTGTGCTGGTTTAAAAGAAAGTCAGTTTGCGCTGGGAAAAAGAGTTGGGTGGTGCCTACACAATGGTATGTAAGTAGCGTAGTTCCCCTAACCCAGAATCTATGTTTTCCCAACAAGCTAGGTGAAGGATGGCTTCTTCAACTACTCGGATACCATAATGGAGCATGTGGAGAGGTGTTCATTCATCCAGTGTAAAGGGAATGTGTACATCTAGAAACACTTACTATGACTTCTCAGCATGTTCCCTAGTGTCAATTTAAAGGGAAAAGCATTTTGTGCTGGAACACCAAGTTGGGGCGAGTGAATACCCATAGGTATGCAAGTAGTGTAGATCCCCTAGCCCAGAAACTCTGTGTTACCAACAATCTAGTTGGAGGACAGCATCCACACACATTCAGATCCCACAGTGGAGCATGTGGAGATGAGTTCTTACATCTAGCATACAGGGCATGGGCACATCCAGAAACCCTTACTCTGATTTCTCAGCATGTTTCCTGGAGCCAGTTTCAAGGGAAAGGCAATTTTCATTGGAAAACCAAGCTGGAGTGAGTGCATGCCCATAGGTGTGTAGGTAGCATAGATGTCCTAGCCCAGTAACTCTGTGTTCCCAACAAGCTAGGTGAAAGATGGTGTCCACACACTTTCAGATCCCAGAATGGAGCATGTGGACAGGCGTTCATTAATCTAACCTACAGGAAATGGTTATCTCTAAAACACATACTCTGATTTCTCAGCATGTTTCCTAGAGCCGTTTTCAAGTTTAAGGCAGTTTGTGCAGGAATACTGAGTTAGAGTGAGTGCCTCCCTATATATATATGTAAGTAGTTCAGTCCCCTAACACAGAAACTCTGTTCCCTACAAGACAGGTAAAGAATGGCTTCTACACACATTCGGATTGCAGAAAGAAACATGCAGAGAGGCATTCACTCATTAAGCATACATTTCTTGGGTATATCTAGAAACATATACACTGATTTCTCCGCATGTTTCCTAGTGCCTTTCTTAAAGGACAGGCAGTTTGCCCTGGAAAACTTGGATCGAGCAAGTGCTTCCCCATAGATATTTAGGTGGCATTTTTCCTGTAACACAGAAAATCTTTGTTCTCAAAAAGCTAGGTGAACTATGGCTTCCAAACACATTTGGGTCCCATTACGGAGCATGTGGAAATGCGTTCTTACATCTAGCATACAGGGCACGAGTATTTCTAGAAACAATTACTCTGATTTCTCCGCATGTTTCCTAGGCCCGATTTCCAAGAAAGGAGTTTTATCCTGGAAAACAGACTTGGTGTCAGTGCCTCATCATTGATAGGAATTTAGCTTAGTTCTCCTAACACAGAAACTCTGTGTTCCCAACAAGCTAGGTGAAGGAGGTCTTCCACATTCATACACATCCCAGAATGGAGCATGGGGAGAGCCATTGAATCATCTAGCATAAACAGCATGGGTACATGTAGAATCACTTACAATGAATTTTCAGTATGTTTTCTAGAACATGTTATAAGGGAAAGGCACTTTGGCTGTAAAACTGAGATTGGTCAGTGCATGCCTATAGATATATAAGTAGCATAGTTTTCATAACCGGAATCTCCATGTTGCCAACAAGCTAAGAGAAGAATGGCTTCCACAAACATGCAGATTCTAAAATGAAGCATGTGGAGAGGCATTGTTTCATCTAGCTTACAGATGCATATAGATGCAGCAAAGCCTCTCTACTTCTTCCATTCTCAGATCTGAATGTGTGTGGAAGCCTTTCTTCAAATACTTGTTGGGAACACAGTTTCTCCTTCAGGGATATAACACTACTTCCATATCTATTGGGAGGCACTCTCTCCAACTCGGTTTTCTAATGCAAAATGCATTTCCTTGCAAACTGGCTCTTGGTAACATGTGGAGAAATCAAAGTAAGTGTTGTGAGATGTACCCAGCCCCTGATGCTAGATGCAGCAACGCCTCTATCCTTGTTCCATTCTCAGATCTGAATGTGTGAGGAAGCCATCCTTGACCTTCCTTGTTGGGAACACAGAGTTTCTGTTTGCGGGGAAGTACACTACTTCCATGTGTATTGGGAGATACAAGCTCTAACTGCTTTTACAGCAGAAACTGCCTTTTCTTGCAAACCAGCTCTATGAAACATGCTGAGAGATCACAGTCAGTGTTTCTAGATGTCCCCCAGCCCTTAATTCTAGATGCAGCAATGCCACTCTCCCTGTTCCATTCTCAGATATGAATGTGTGTTGCAGCTGTCCTTCAACTAGCTTGTTGGGAACACAGACATACTGTTTGAGAGGAAACATGCTAATTACATATCTATTGGGAGGCTTTCACTCCAACTCGGCTTTCCATTGCAAACTGCCTTATGTTGCCAACATGTTCTAGGAAAAATTTTGAGAGATCACAGTCATTCTTACTTGGTGTCCCCCAGCCCTTAATGCTGGATGCAACAACGCCTCTGTCCTTGTTCCATTCTCAAATCTGAATGTGTATGGAAGCAGCCCTTCACCTACCTTGTTGGGAACATAGACATTCTGCTTGAGGTGAACTGCACTATTTACATATATATGGGGAGGCACTCGCTCCAACTCGGTTTTCCAGTGAAAACTGTCTTTCCTTGTAAACTGGCACTAGGAAACATGCTGAGAAATGACAGTCATTCTTCCTACATGTCCCACAGCCCTTGATGCTTGATGCAGCAATTCCTCTCTCCTTGTTCCATTCTCAGATCTGAATGTGTATGGAAGCCATCCTTCATTTACCTTGTTGAGAACACAGAGTTTCTGCTTAAGGGGAACTATGCGACTTACATATCTCTTGGTAGGCACTCGCTCATACTCAGCTTTCCCATGCAAGTGGCCTTTCCTTGCAAAGGGGATCTAGGAAGCATGCTGATATATCTGAGTCAATGTTTCTAGATGTCCCCCAATCCTTGATATAGATGCAGCAACACCTCTCGCCTTGTTCCATTCTCAGATCTGAATGTGTTGGAAGCCTTCCTTCACCTTCCTTGTTGGGAACACAGATTTTCAGTTTGCAGGAAACTATGTGACTTACATAGCTATTCAAAGGGACTCACTCCTACCTGGTTTTCCAGCGCCAAATACTTTCCTTGCAATCCAGATCCAGGATACATGCTGAGAGTCAAAGTCAGTGTTTCTTGCTGTCCTCCAGCCCTTGATGTTAAATGCAGAAACACCTCTCTCCTTGTTCCATTCTCAGGTTAGAGTGTGTGAGGAAGCCTTCCTTCAGCTACCTTGTAGGGAACAAAAGTTTCTGCTTGAGGGAAAATATGTGACTTAAATATCTATGGGGAAGCCATCACTGGAAATCGATTTTCAGTCCAAACTACCTTTCCTTGTAAACTGGCTCTAAGAAACATGCTGATATATCAGAGTCAGTGTTTCTACATGTCCCGCAGCCCTCGATGCTAGATGCAGCAACGCCTCTCTCATTGTTCCATTCTCAGATCTTAATGTGTGAGGAAGCCGTCCTTGACCTTCCTTGTTGAGAACACAAAGTTTCTGCTTGACACTACTACCATATTGATTGGGAGAGACTTGTTCCAACTGGCTTTCCATTGGAAATTACTTTTTCTTGCAAACCGGCTCCAGGAAACATGGTGAGAAATCACAGTCAGTGTTTCTATATGTTCCCCACCACATGATGCTAGATGCAGTAATGCCTGTCTCCTTGTTCGGGTCTCAGATTTGAATGTAAGTGGAAGCCGTCTTCACTAACTTGTCGGGAACACTGAGTTTCTGCTTTAGGGGAACTATGTGACTTACATATCTAGGGGGAGGCCCTCATTCCAACTCTCTTTTCCAGTGGAAACTGCCTTTCCTTGCAAAACGACTCTAGGAAACATGCTGGTATATCAAAGACAGTGTTTCTAGAAGTTCCCCAGCCTTGATGCTCGATGCAGCAAAACCTCTCTCCTTGTTCCATTCTCAGATCTGAATGTCTGTGGAAGCACTCCATCAAATAAATTGTTGGAACATAGAGTTTCTGCTTGAGGGGAACTATGTGACTTAAATCTCTATGGGCAAGCCCTTGCTGCAACTTGATTTTCCAGTGCAAAGAACCTTTCCTTGCAAACCAGCTCTAAGAAACATGCTGAGAGATCACAGTAAGTGTTTCTAGATGTCCTGCAACCCTCGATGCTAGATGTAGCATACCTCTCTTCTTATTCAATTTTCAGATCTAAATGTGTTTGGAAGCCATCCTACAAATACCTTGTTGGGAATACAGACATTCTGCTTGAGGTGAACTATACTACTTACATATCAATTGGGAGGCACTCGCTCCTACTCAGTTTTACCACGCAAACAGCCTTTCCCTGCAAACCGACTCTATGAAACATTCTGAGATAACACAGTCAGTGTTTTTAGATGTCCCCAGGCATTGATGCTATATGCAGCAACACCACGTGCCTTATTAGATTCTCAGATCAGAATGTGTGTGGAAGCCATCTTTCACTTCTTTGTGGCTAGCACTGAGTTTCTTCTTGAGGGGAGCAATGCTATTTATATCTCTATGGGGAGGAGCTCACTCCAACATTCTTTTCCAGTGTGAAATGCCCTTCCTTGCAAACTGGCTCTAGGAAACATGCTGAGAAATCACAGACTGTATTTCTACATGTCCCCCAGCCCATGATGCTAGATGCAACAACGCCACTCTCCTTGTTCCATCTCAGATCTGAATGTGTGTGGAAGCTTTCTTTCACCTACCTTGTTGGGAACACTTAGTTTCTGCTTCAGGGGAACTACACGACTTACATTTCTAGGGGTAGGCCCTCGCTCCAACATGCTTTTCCCATGGAAACTGCCTTTCCTTGCAAACCGGCTCTATGAAACATGCTGAGAGGTCGCAGTCAGTGTTTTTAGATGTTCCCCAGCCCTTGATGCTAGATGCAGCAATGCCAATCTCCCTGTTCCATTCTCAGATATGAATGTGTGTTGAAGCTGTTATTCAACTACCTTGTTGGGAGCAGTGAGTGTCTGCTTGAAGGGAACTAGGCTACTTACATATCTATGGAGAGGCAATCACCCCAAATCGTTTTTCCAGTGGAAACTGCCTTTCCTTCCAAACCAGCTCTAGTAAACATGATGAGAAATCAGTGAGTGTTTTCAGATGTCCCGCAGCCCTTGATGCTGGGTGGAGAAACACCTCTCTCCTATTTTTATTTCTCAGATCAGAATGTGTGTTGAAGCAGTCCTTCACCTACCTTCTTGGGAACACAGAGCTTCTGCTTGAGGGGAACTACGCTAGTTACATATCCATGAGGAGGCCGTCACTCCAACTCGGTTTTCCAGTGCAAACTGCCTTTCCTTACAATCTGGCTCTAGGAAACATGCTGAGAAATCACAGTATGTGTGTCCAGATATTCCCCAGCCATTGATACTACATGCAGCAACGCCTCTCTTCTTGTTCCATTCTCAGATCTGAATATGTGTGGAAATCGTCCTTATCCTACCTTGTTGGGAACACATAACTTATGCTTGAGGGGAACAAAGCAACTTACATTTCTACGGGAAGCAGCTCCTCCTACTCATTTTCCCAGCACAAGCTGCCTTTCCTTGCAAAGTGACTCTAGGAAACATCTGAGAAATCACAGTCAGTGTTTATAGATGATGCCCAGCCCTTGATGCTAGGTGCAGCAATGCCTCTGTTCTTGTCCCATTCTCAGATCTGAATGTGTGTGGAAGCCATCCTTCACCTACCTTGTTTGGAAAACCGAGTTTTTGATGAGGGGGTACTATGCTACTTACATATCTATGGGGAGGCACTCCAGCTCGGCTTTCCAGTGCACACTGACTTTACTTGGAAACCGGCTGAAGGAAACATTTTATTAAATCAGTGTCATTGTTTCTACTTGTAGCCAGGTCCTTTATGCTGGATGAATATGCCTTTCTCCACATGCTCATATATGAGATCTCAATGTGTGTGGAAGCTGTCCTTCAGGTTGTTTATTGTTAACACAGTGTTCCTGGGTTAACTGAATTATGCTACATAAATATCTGTGAGTAGGCACTTGCTGGTACTAAATTTTCCAGCACAAACTGCCTTTCCCTGCAAACCGACTCTAGGAAACATGAGGGATCAGAGTAAGTATTACTAGATGTACACATGCCCTTTATGATAGAAGAAAGAACGACTCTCCACATGCTCCATTTTGGCATCTGAATATGTGTGGAAGCCGTCCTTAAACTACTTTGTTGGGAACATAGGTGTTCTGAGTTACGGGAATTACGCTACTTACCTATCTATTGGGAGGCACTCGCTCCAACTAGGTTTTCTAATGCAAATGGCCTATCCCTTGAAACAGCTCTAGGAAATATGCTGAGAAATCAGACTAAGTGTTTCTATATATACCCATGCCTTTTATGCTAGATGAAAGAAGGGCATTCCAAATGCTCCATTCTGGGATCCAAATGAGTGTGGAAGCCTTCCTTCATATAGCTTGTTGGGAACAGAGTTGTTCTGTGTTCTGGGAACTGCACAACTTAAATATCTATGGGGAGGCAATTACTTCAACTCATATATCCAGAGCAAACAGCCATTCCCTTTAAAAAGGCTCTAGGAAACATGCTGAGAAATCACAGTAAGTTTTTCTAGATGTAACCATGCTCTTTATGCTAGATGAAATAGCGCCTCTCCACATGCTCCATTTGGGATCTGAATGTGTGTGGAAGCTGCTCTCAAAAGTTTGTTGGTCACACAGGTGTTCTGTGTTAAAGGAGTTATGCTACTTACCTATTTATGGGGAGTGACTTACTCCAACTAGTTTTTCCTGCACAAGCTTCCTTTCCCTTGAAAACGGCCCTAGGAAACATGCTGAGAAATCAGAGTACGTGTTTCTAGATATACCCATGCTCTTTATGCTAGATGAGAGAATGGCTATCCCCATGCTCCATTCTGGAATCCTAATGTGTGTGGAAGTCGTCCTTCATCCAGCTTTTTGGGAATACCAGGATTTATGTTAGGGGAAGTATTCTAATTAATTATCTATGGGGAGGCACTAGCTCCAATACTGTTTTCCATCGCAAACTGCCTTTCTGTTGAAACCGACTCTTGGAAACATGGTGAAATATCAGAGAATTTGTTTCTAGATGTACCCAAGCTCTTTATAGTAGATGAAAGAATGCCTCTCCACATTCTCCATTCTGTGATCTAAATCTGCGTGGATGTCCTGCTAAATTAGTTTGTTTGGAACACATGTGTTTTGTTTTATGGGAAATACACTACTTACCTATGAGGAGTCACTTGCTCCAAGATGTTTTTCCAGGCAAACTGCCTTTCCCGTGGAACCAACTGTAGAAAAGATGCTGAGAAATAAGTGTAAGTATTTCTAGATGTAACCATGCCCTTTATGCTAGATGAAAGAAAGCCTCTCCATTTGCTCCATACTGGGATCCGAATGTGTGTGGAAGCCGCCCTTCAACTAGCTTGTTGGAAACATAGGTGTTCTGTGTTAGGGGAACTAAGCTACTTACATTTCTATTGGGAGACACTCGCTCGAACTCGGTTTTGAATTGCAAACTGCCTTTCCCTTGAGACCGGCTGTGAGAAACATGCTGAGAAATCAGAGTAAGTGTTCATAGATATAACCATGACCTTTATGCTAGATGAAAGAATGCTTCTCCACAGCTCCATTCTGGGATATGAATATGTGTGGAAGCCTTCCTTCAAATATTTTGTTGAGAACACAGTGTTTTGAAGTTTGCCGAACTACGCTACTTACATATGTATGGCGTGGCAATCACTCCAACTCGGTTTTGAAGTGCAAACTGCCTTTCCTTTAAAACTGGTTCTAGGAAACAGGCTGAGAATTCAGAGTGTTTATAGCTGTACATATGCCCTTTGTGCTAGATGAAAGAATGACAGTCCACGAGTTCCATATTTGGTTCGGAATATGGGTGCAAGCCATCCTTCACATAGCTTGTTCTTAACACATAGCTTCTGTGTTAAAGTAACTACATTACATTTATACATATGGGGATGCAGGAGCTCCAACTATGTTTTCCAGCACAAACTGCTGTTCCATTGAACCCGGCTCTAGGAAACATGCTGAGAAATCTGAGTATTTGTGTTAGATGTACCCAAGCCCTTTGTGCAAGATGAATGAACACTTCTCCACAAGTTCTATTCTGGGATCCAAATGTGGGTGTAAGGCCTCCTTCACCTAGCTTGTTATGAAGACAGAGTTCCTGCGTTGTGGGAACTACTCTACTTACAAACCTATATAGAGGCACTTGCTCCAACTCTGTTTTCCAGGCAAACTGCCTTTCCCTCGAAACCTGTTCTAGGAAACATGCTGAGAAATCAAAGTGTATCTAGATGTATACATTCCCTTTCTGTTAGATGAATTAACACCTCACCACATGTTCCATTCTGGAATATGAATGTCTGTGGAAGCCGTCCATCAACTATCTGGCTGGGAACACAGAGATTCTGAGTTAGGGGAACTACACAAGTTACACACGTATGGGGAGGCAATAGCTCCAACTCGGTTTTCCAGGGAAAACAGCCTTTCCCTTGAAACCGGCTCCAGAAAACATGCTGAGAATTCAGAGTAACTGTTTCTAAATGTACACATGCCTTTCAGCTAGATGAATGAACGCTTCTCCACATGTTCCATTCTGGGAACCGAATGTTGGGAAGACTTCCTTAATCTAGCTTGGTGGAAAACCATAGTTACTGTATTAAAGGAACAATGTTACTTAGAGACCAATTGGGAGGCACTCACTCCTACACAGTTTTCCGGATCAAAATTCCTTTCCCTTGAAACCAGCTCAAGGAAACATGCTGGGAAATCAGAGTAATGGTTTTTAAATCTAATCATGCCCTTTATGCTACATGAATGAACGCCTCTCCACATGTTCCTATCTGGGATCCGAGTGTGTGTGGAAGCTGTCCTTCACTTAGCTTGTTGGGAACACATATTTTCTGTGTTAGTGGAGCTTTACAACTTACAAGCATATGGGGAATCACACATTCCAACTTGCTTTTCCAGAGTAAACTGCCTTTCCTTTTAACCCGGCTCTGGGAAACACGCTGAGAAATCAGGGTAATTGTTTCTAGACGTACCCATGCCCATTGAGCTAGACGAAGGAACTCTTCTCCACACGTTCCATTCTGTTATCTGAATATGTGTGGAAGATATCTTTAACCAAGTTTGATGGGAACACATTGTTTCTGTGTTGGAGGAACTCGCTACCTACAGATTGATGGGAGGCACTCGCTCCAAAACTGTTTTCCTGCACAAACTACCTTTGTCTTGAAACAGGCCCTATGAAACATGCTAAGAATTCAAAGTCATTGTTTCTAAATGTACCAATCCTCTAAATGCTAGATGAACTTAATGCCTCTCTACATGTTTCATTCTGAGATCCAAATGTGTATGTAAGCTATTCTTCAACTAGTTTGTTGGGAACACAGAGTTTCTGTGTTAGGGGAATACTCTATTTACAAATCCATATGGAGGTACTCAGTCCAACTCGGTTTTCCAGTACTATCTTCTTTCCCTTGAAACTGCTTCTAGGAAATATGTGGAGAATTAAGACTAACTGTATCTTTAGATACCTATGCCCTTTATGCTAGAAGAAAGAACGAATCTCCACATGCTCCATTCTGGGATCCTAATGTGTGTGAAAGCCATCCTTCATCTAGCTTGCTTTGAACACAGGGTTTCTGTGGCATGAGAACTACACTACTTACATATCCATGGGGAGGCACTTGCTTCTAATCAGTTTTCTGGAGCAAACTGCCTTTCCTTTGAAACCGGCTGTAGGAAACATGCTGAGAAATCAGAAAATTTATTGCTAGATGTACCCATACTCTTTATGCTAAATGAAAGAACTCCTCTCCACATGCTTCATTGTGGGATCTGAATGTGTGTGGAAGTCGGCCTTAAACTAGCTTGTTTGGAACACAGGAATTCTGTGTTAGGGGAACTATGCAACTTATCTATCTTTCGGGAGGCAATCGCTCCAAATTGGATTTCCAGTGCAAAGTGACTTTCCCTTGAAACCAACTCTAGGAAACATGCTGAGAAAGCAGAGTAAGTGTTCATATAAGACATCCTTCCCCTAGCTAGTGGGTAACACAGGGTTTTGAGGTTAGCAGAACAATGCTACTTACATATCTTTGGGGAAGCACTGTCTCCAGCTCGGTTTTCCAGCACAAACTGCCTGTCCCTTGAAACCGCCTCTAGGAAACATGCTGAGAAAACAGAGTGTTTCTAGACGTACCCATGCCCTTTATGTTAGGTGAAAGAACACCTCCCTACATGCTCCACTCTGGGATCCGAATGTGTCTGGAAGTCTTCCTTCAAATAGCTTGTTGGGAACACAGGTGTTCTGTGTTAGAGGAACTATGCAACTGACCTAACTGGAGGCACTCGCTTCAAATCTGTTTTTCAGTGCAAACTGCCTTTCTCTTAAAATTGGCTCTAGGAAACATGCTGAGTTATCAGGTAAGTGTTTCTAGATGTACCTATGCCCTTTATGCTAGATGAAAGAGTGCCTCTCCACATGCTCCATATAGGGATCCGAATGTGTGTGGAAGCCGTCCTTCAAATAATTTGTTGGGAGAAGATGGTTTCTGGGTTAGCCAAAGTAATCTACATACGTATCTATGGGGTGGCAGCGGCTCCAAGTCTGTTTAACAGTTCAAACTGCCTTTACCTTGAAACCGGCTCTAGGAAACATGTTAAGAAAAGAGAGTAAGTTTTTGTTGATGTAACCTTACCTTTTACGCTAAATGAAAGAACTCCTCTCCACATGCTCCATTCTGGGATGTGAATGTGTGGATGGTGTCCTTCACCTAGCTTTAATGAATCACAGTGTTTCTGTGTTAGGAGAACTACACTACTTACATATCTATGAGGAGGCAATTGCTCCAACTCTGTTTTCCAGCAAAAACTCCTTTCCTTTGATATCAGATCTAGCAAACATGCTGAGAAATCTGAGTAAGTGTTTATTAGATGTACCAATGCCGATTCTGCTAGAAGAAAGAATGTATCTCCAAATGCTCCATTCTGGGATCCGAATGTGTGTGAAGCCGTCCTTCAACTAGCTTGTTGGTAACACATTGTTACTGTGTTAGGGAACAACACTACTTACTTATCTATTGGTAGTCACAGGTTCCAACTCGGTTTTCCAGTGCAAACAGACTTTCCCTTTAAACCGGCTCTAGGCAACATGCTTAGAAATCTGAGTAAGTGTTTCTAGATGTAAAATTTCCATTTCTGGTAAATGAAAGAATGCCTTTCCACATACTCCATTCTGGGAAGTGAATGTGTGAGAAAGCCATCCTTTACCGAGCTTGATGGGAACACTGGATTTCTGTGTTAAGGGAAGTATGCTACCTACATATCTAAGGGGAGACACTCGCTCTAACACAATTTTTACAGGGCAAAGCTCCTTGCCCTTGAAACCAGCTCTAGGAACATGCTGAGAAATCAGAATAATTGTTTCTAGATATACCAATGCAGGGACAGGGATGTTCCTCAGCCTTCCCTGAGCCCACCTGTGGAGCACCGACCCAGGCGGAGAGCACAGCAGCAGAAAGCAGCAAAGCGACTGGCACCAGGAGAAGGATGGTGGCCCCTGACTTTTAGGCATGAACGCAGCCCCTGATCACAGTGCTGGGAGGGGCAGTGACCCACCCTTCTACCTGACCAGTCTGCAAAATCTGACTGTGGCATCAGGAGGGGCAGTGACCTGCCCACCCATAGCAAAGGAGAGCTGCACCTGACTCAGTGTTGGGAGGAGGCACAATCTGCTTGCTGACAGGCACTGGGAGCAGCACAGACAAGGGTGCCAATGGAGGGCCTCTGGAAACAGCAAGCTGAGCTTCCAAAACAGGATAAAGACAGAAAGATCTCACATCAAAAGCACACAGTATACAGGAGAACACTGAGCCCCTCCTTTTTTGTTTTTTTAAAACTGTTTTACCTGTTATATTTTCTATCACCCTTTTAATTTTTACTTCTTAATTCATTTTTATTTCTCTTGGCTTTGATGTCCTGTTATTGATTACACACAGGTTTCAGATACATCTTTCCACTTTTCTCCTTTTTTAAAGGTTTTTAAATGACATCTCAACCCGATTGCTATTCTGCTTCAACTTCCTGTTCTATCATTCATTATACACTCTTTTCAAACCTTTTTTCTTCATTCTTTTAAAATTCTTTCTCTCTTTTTTTTCTAAGTCTTATTCCTACATAGGCATTAGATAGATAAACTCCTTAAGGACCACAGTAGATAACTGATACTCCATAAAACACAGTGCCAGAGAGGCATGAGCATGATGAAGAAGCAGAGAAAGCATCCCCAATTAAAATACCAAGAGAAATAAACTGAAAGAAAATCAATGAAATAGACATTGATAGACTAATAGATCAACATTTCAAAAAAGGAGTGATCAAAATATTGAGGGAACTAAAAGAGATAGTGTTTAGAGAAATAAAATATGCCAAAAATGAAATTGAAGCTATAAAGAAGAGCCAAGTAGAATTGATAAACTCATTGACTTAGATGAGGAGTGATCTAATGGCTGAGCAAACCAGACTAGAAAATGCAGAGGAACAAATTAGTGACCTAGAAGACAGGACAATAGAAAGCACCCAATGGGAAGAGCTACAAGATAAACAAATTAAAATAAATGAAAATGACATAAGGGACCTATGGGATAATATAAAGCATCCCAATCTTCCGATAATAGGGGTCCCAGAAGGGGGAGAAAGATCAAAGGGGATTGAAAAGGTTTTTGAAGAAATCATGACTGAAAACTTCCCAAACGTAAAGAAGGAATCAGATATCCAAGTATAGGAAGCTCAGAGGGTCCCAAACAGGAAGAACCCAAAAAGACCCACACCAACACATATCATAATCATGATGGCCAGAGTCAAGGATAAAGAAATGATCCTAAAGTCAGCAAGAGAAAAGCAAAGAGGGAGTTACAAGGGAACCGCCATAAGACTTTCAGCTGATTTCTCTACACAAACACTACAGGCCAGAAGGGAGTGGCAAAATATATTCAAAGCCCTGAATGAAAAAATGATGCAGCCTAGTATACTTTATCCAGCAAGGCTATCCTTTAGGATAGAAGGAGAGACAAAGAATTTCACAGACAAGAAAAAACTACAGAGATTAGCAACACTAAGCCCATGCTAAAAGAAATATTGAAAGTTCTACTCTAAATAGAAAAGAAGCAGAATGCTACATAAATGAGAAACTCACAACTGGAAAGGTGATAACTCATGAATTACAAATAAAATAAACACAAAATTATAAAAGAAGGCATATAAATAATTGAGAGTGGGAGAGGGAGGCCGGAAAATAAAGAATTATTTTTTTTAATTTCTTGTTCTCAGTAGAATGAGTTTGAGATCATGTTACTATCAGTTTAATAAAAACAGTTATAGTAATGGGTAAATAGACTTAAAAAAAAGGGTAACCACGAGCCAAAAACGTACAAGGGAGTCACTAAAACTAAATAAAATTCATGATAATACAAAGGAAAATTACCAAACCACAAAAGGAAGAAGAAAGGAACAAAGAGGAAATACCAAATCAACTGCAAAGATAAGTTCAAAATGGCAATAAACACTCATCTGTCATTAATTACTGTAAATGTTAATGGACTAATGCTCCAGTCTAAAGACACTGAGTGGCAGACTGGATAATAAAGCAAGAACCTTCAATATACTGCATACAAGAGACCCACTTCAGGGAGAAGGACACATATAGATTGAGAGTGAAAGGATGGAAAAGGATAATCCATGCAAATGGAAAAGCCAAAAAAGTAGGTGTTGCAGTACTGATTTCAGACAAAATAGACATTAAAACAAAGGCCATAAAGAAGGATGTTTTATAATGATTAAAGGAGTGATACAAGATGAGGATATTACACACATTAATATATATGCACCCAATATAGGAGCACCTAAGTACATAAAACCATTACTAACAGAGATAAAGGGGGATATTGATGGGAATACAATCATAGTTGGAGATTTTAACACCACATTAACATCACTAGACAGATCTTCCAGAGGGAAATTAAATAATGCAACAGAGAAATTAAATAATACAATAGAAAAATTAAATTTGGTGGATATTTTCAGAGAATTACACTCCCCAAAAATAGGATATACATTCTTTTCAAGTGCACATGGAACATTTTCCAGGATTGATCATGTACTTGGGCACAAAAGAAACCTCAACAATTTTAAGAAGACAGTAATTATCTCAAGCATCTTTACTGACAACAATGCCATGAAACTAGAAATCAACAACAGAGAAACAAAGAAGAAGAAAAGGAAAGCTTGGAGATTAAAAAAAAATGTTATTAAAAAAAACAATGGGTCAATGAGGAAGTGAAAGCTGAAATTAAAAAATACCTTGAGACAAATGACAATGAAAGCATAACCACACAAAATTTATGGGACACAGCAAAGGCAGTGCTAAGAGGGAAGTTTATAGCGATACAGCCCTTCCTCTAAAAAGAAGAAAAACCTCAAATAAACAATTTAACCCACCAGCTGAATGAACTAGAAAAAGAACACCAAAAAACCCCAAAAGGCAGCAGAAGGAAGGAAATTATAAAGATTAGGGAGGAAATAAAGAAAATAAAGATTAACAAGACCATAGGTAAAATCAACCAAACCAAAATCTGGTTGTTTGAAAAAGTAAATAAAATCGACAAAACTCTGGCCAAACTCACAAAGAAGAAAAAAGAGAGAGCACAAATTAGCCAAAAAAAAGAAAAGAAATGGAGAAATTGCAACAAATAAAATAGAAATACAGAATATCATTTGAGAATATTATGAAAAACTATATATAACCAAACTGGATAACCTAGAGGAGATGGACAAGTTTCTGGAAACATGCTGTCCACCAAGACTGAATCAATAAAAACTGACCACTTGAACAAACTGATAACTAGAAATGAAATCTAATTTGCAATAAGAAACCTCCCTATAAATAAAAATCCAGGACCGGATGGCTTCAATGGGGAATTGTACAAAGCATGCAAAGAAGAACCGATACCAGTCCTTCTCAAACTCTTCCAGAAGATTGAAAAGTAAGGAATGCTCCCAAACACATTCTATAAAGCCACCATCATCCTGATACCACAACCAGGCTAAGACACTACCAAAAAAGAAAATTATAGGCCAATATCACTGATGAACATAGATGCCAAAATCCTCATCAAAATATAAGCAAATAGAATCTAACAACACATAAAAAAGATTATACTTCATGACCAAGTGGCGTTCATCCCAGGGACACAAGGGTGGTTCAACATATGCAAATCAATCAATGTAATACATCACATCAACAAGAGAAAAGACAAAAACCACATGATCATCTTAATAGATGCAGAAAAAGTATTTGATAAAATTCAACACCCATTAATGATAAAAACTGTTCACCAAATTATGTATAGAAGGAACATATCTCAACATATAAAAGCTATATATGACAAACCTACAGCCACAATAGTACTCAATGGTGAAAAACTCAAAAGCTTCCCACTAAAATCTGGGACAAGGATGCCCACTATCACCACTCCTATTCAACATAGTCTTGGAAGTCCTAGCCACAGCAATCAGACGAGAGAAATAAAAGGGATCCAAATTGGAAAAGAAGAGATAAAAGTGTCACTATATGCCAACAACAAGTTACTATATATAGAAAACCCTAAAAGGTCCACACAAAAACTACTAGAGCTGATCAAAGAATTCAGCAAGGTAGCAGGTTACAAGATTAACGTTCAAATATCTGTTGCATTTCTTTACACTGATTATGAATCATCAGAGAAAAAACGTAAGGAAACAATCCCCTTTAAAATAGCACCCAAAGTAATAAAATAACAAGGAACAAATTTAACCAAGGACGTTAACGAATTATACACAGAAAACTATGAACCAATGATGAAGGATGTTTCCATGTCTTGACTATTGTAGGTAATGCTGCTATGAACATTGGGGTGCAGGTGTCACCTACAGCCTAAATGTCCATTAACAAATAACTGGATAAAGAAGAAGTGGTACATATAAACAATGGAATACTACTCAGCAATAAAAGCTGACAACATAATGCCATTTGCAGCAACATGGATGATAGTGGAGAATGTCATTAAAGTGAAGTAAGACAGAAAGAGAAAGAAAAATACCATATGAGATTGCTCATCTGTGGAATCTAAAAAAACAAAACAATACAAACAAAAAAAAACCCCAAAAAACAAAAAAAACAAATCATAAATACAAACGGAAGTAGACTCATAGACATAGAATACAAACTTGTGGTTGTCAAGGGGGCAGGGTTTGGGAAGAAATAGACTGGGATTTCAGAGTTTTAGAATACATAAAAAAGATTACACTGTACAGCACAGGGAAATATATACAAGATCTTATGGTAGCTCACAGAGAAAAAAATGTGACAATCAATATATATATATGTTCATGTATAACTGAAAAAAATTGTGCTCTACACTGGAAATTGACACAACATTGTAAAATGATTATAAATCAATAAAAAATTTAAAAAAATCATTGATGAAGGAAATTAAAAAAGACTTTAAAAATTGGAAAGATATCCCATGCTCTTGGATTGGAAGAATCAATATTGTTAAAATGGTCACACTGCAGAAGACAATTGACATATTTAATAAAATCCCTATCAAATTACCCAGGACATATTTCACAGAACTAGAATAAATCATAATAAAATTTATATGGAACCATCAAAGACCTAGAATTACCAAAGCATTACTGAAGAGAAAGAAAGAGGCTGGAGGAATCATTCTCCAAGACTTCAGACAATACTATAGAGCTACAGTCATTAACACAGCATGGTATTGTTAATAAAACAGACATATAGACCAATGGAACAGAAAAGAGAGCCCAGAAATGAACCCACAAACTTTTGGTCAACTAATCTTTGATGAAGGAGGCAAGAATATACAATGGAATAAAGACAGACTCTTCAGCAAATGGTATTGGGAAAACTGGACAGCAGCATGTAAAACAATGAAGTTAGAACACTCCCTTAAAACATACACAAAAATAAACTCAAAATGTATGAAAGACTTAAATATAAGACAAGATACAATAAGAGGGAAACATAGGCAAAACATTATCTGACATACATATCAAAACTTTTCTCCTAGTAGAAATAAAAGCAAGAATAAATAAATGGGACCTAATGAAACTTACAAGCTTCTGCACAGCAAAAGAAACCATAAGTAAAATAAAAAGACAACCTATGGAATGGGAGAAAAAATTTGCAAATGAAATCGATAAAGGCTTGATCTCCAGAATATATAAGCAACTCATATGACTCAATAAGAAAAAAATAAACGACAAAATCCAAAAATGGGCAGAAGATCTAAACAAGCAGTTCTCCAAGGAAGACATATAAATGATCAATAGACACATGAAAAAATGTTCAATATCACTAATTATCAGAAAAATGCAAATCAAAACTACAATGAGGTATCACCTCACACCAGTCAGAATGGCCATCGTTCAATAGTCCACAAATGACAAATGCTGGAGAGGCTGTGGAGAAAAGGGAACTCTCCTACACTGCTAGTGGGAATGCAGTTTGTTGCAGCCACTGTGGAAAACAGTATGGAGATTCCTCAAAAGACTAGGAATAGACTTACCATATGATCCAGGAATCCCACTCCTGGGCATATATCCAGAAGGACCCCTACTTCAGGATGACACATGCACCCCAATGTTCATAGCAGCTTTACAATAGCCAAGACATGGTAACAGCCTAAATGTCCAACAGATGACTGGATAAAGAAGAAGTGGTATATTTATACAATGGAATAATATTCAGCCATAAAACCCGACAATATAATGCCATTTGCAGCAACATGGATGTTCCTGGAGAATGTCATTCTAAGTGAAGTAAGCCAGAAAGAGAAAAAAAATGCCATAAGAGATCACTCATATGTGGAATCAAAAAAAAAAAAAAGCATAAATACAAAACAGAAACTGACTCATAGACATAGAATACAAACTTGTGGCTACCAAGGGGAGGGGGGGTGGGAAGAGATAGATTGGGATTTCAAAATTGTAGAATAGTTAAACAAGATTATACTGTATAGCACAGGGAAATATATACAAGAACTTATGGTAGCTCACAGAGAGAAAAATGTGAAATATATGTTCATGTATAACTGAAAAATTGTGCTCTAAATAGGAAATTGACACAACATTGTAAAATGACTATAAATCAATAAAAACTTTAAAAAATAAATCTCGGAACTGAATGTGTGTGGAAGCCATCCATCACCTACCTTTTTGCGAACACTGAGTTTCATTGATTTGGACACAGTCGTACCTATGTATATATATGGGGAGGCACTCTCTCCAACTCGATTTTCCATCACAAACGACCTTTACCTTGAAACCGGCTCTAGGAAACGTGGTGAGAACTCAGGGTAAGTGATTCTATATTTACCCTTGCCCATTACGCTAGCTGAATGTATGCTTCTCCACATGTTCCATTCTGGGATCCAGGCCTTAAACTTGAACTCTGACCCTCACCATGAACACTTCTCCTATCCCTAAACCCTGGCACTGAACCTGCCCCAGCCCCAGCCCCAACCCTAACCTTGCCCCAACCCCAACCAGAAACTTGTCCCTGACCCCTAACCTGAACACGAGCCTCACTCTCATCCTGATCCTCTCCCTCATCCTCTCCCTCAACCTCACCCTCTCCCTCATACTAAACACGAACATGTACCCTAACCATCACCTGAGCCCGCATCCTACTTACCCGTGCCCTAAACTTGTACCCTGACCCCTAGCCCTATACCCAGCACTACCATGAAATTGACCCTGACACTGACCCTAGACCAGACTCTGCCCCAAGCCCTAACCCTGGCCCTGGCTCTAGTCCTAACCCTAGTCCTAACACTAGCCCTATCCATAGCCGTGACCCAGAAGCTCTGACCCCATCTGCTGACCCTGACCATAAACCCTGTACCTGAACATGACCCTGACTGACATTGACATTGAACCTGTCCCTGAAACTTGTCCCCACACCAAAAACACTGACCTTAACACTGACCACTGACTCCTATCCAGATACTAATGCTGACCCCTGAACTTGACCCTGACCCAGACTCTGACCTAGACCCAGAAGCTGAACAGGACCTTACCTTAACCCTACCGTTAACACTAACCCTAACCTTACCTTAACCCTACCCAAACCCTAACCCTAAACCCTAACCTGAAACCAAGACTTTACCCTAACCCTAGCCATAGACAGAGCCCTAGCCCTAACCCTGACCCTGAACCAAAACACTGACCCTGAACCTGAACCCTGACCCTAAGCTTGAATGCTGACCATAAGCCTGAACCCTGACCCTAACCTTAACCCTAACCTGATTCCAACCCCAGACCCAACCCCGAATCGAACCCCAACCCAAGCCTGAAAGAAAACCCGAACACTAAAACCCTGACTCTGACCCTAGACCCTAAACCCTAGACCCTGACCTAGACCATGACCCAGACCTTGACCTTTGCCCTGACCCTAGGCCATAATGCCTAACCCTGCTCTTACCCATAGACCCAACCACAGCCCATAAACATGACATAAACATCCAATACTTCCACAGGCCCCTGTTCCCTAGCACTGACCCCTAACACACTTCGCCTAACCCTTACCACTGAATATTTTACTTTCACCCTGTCTCTACCCCTCATCCCTTAATCCTATTTCCTTGTAATAATCTAAGACTATCTTGATGGAATAAAATCCCACAGAAACATCACAAAAACAATCAACTTGCCTATTAAATTCGATTCCTCCACTTACCTAAAGTACTACTTACCTTAATTTAACCACACAATAAAAAGATTATGCACCTTAAGCAAATGTCTCCACAGAAGATTTTATAATTTTTTAACATTTTAAACCAAACAATGTCTTAAATTTTAACATAAAACTAAATGGTATAATAAACAACAATATTACAGCAGGAGAAATTACATAATCTGATTCAAATGATCATAAGAAACGTTAAAAAACTCCACTCTTACTTCATGGAATAAACACTCTTGAAAATAGGGGTAGAAACAAATTATCTTAGTATGATACACAGCATTATAAGAAACAGTAAATAAAAATCTGGAATAAAGCCCAGAGGTTTCCTTTCAACACTTTTATTCACTATTTTCCTGGAACTTCCACAAAAAGCCAGGGTGAAAGACAGTAAGAATATCAACAAATAAAATTGTTACACTAAAAACAAATCTATTCACCAATCAGATGACATCATATGTATATATATAAGTCTTGAAATCATGAACAATTCACTGAGTAGCTTAACTTTTAAGCTATAAGCGACTCAAATACTTCAGCAAGTATACAATACAAATTGTCAATGTATCAGAATTTCTTTCTTGTACACACTAACAATGAATAATATCAAGAATAATTTAACAGAATTTTATTTTACATAATATCAATATTACTAGAATACTTAAGAATCAACTTTATCAAGGTGTAAGACTAGTAAATTGAAATGGAAAAGACATTACCAAAAGAAATAAAATAAAACCTTATAAAAAGAAGACATCCCATGTTGATAACAAAACTAAACATGGAAGGAGTGCCCAAAGCGATCCAGAGAGAAATAGACTGAAGCCAGTTTACTAGAAGATTTATCTGCTGATTGAAACTTCCTGTAGTGGAAGCCCACCAATCTACTAAGTATTTTCCTTCATTAAAGTGTTTGATTGGCTTCAATTGATGTAGTACAAACTCTTGTAATCCATATTTTCAGAAAGGAAATTGTACTTCCTTAAACATTTGAAAACTGTTTGTGTGTATAACCTGAATCCATACTTAAGCACTGATACAGTTGATATTAAGGGCAGTAATCCTGTGACTGTTAGGATTAGTAATAATCAGAGTGTTGTTTTCTATGTTTAAAATCTCATTTTTTTCATAATTTATTGTTAAAAATATAGGTAGTGCTATGGAAGATTTTAGCCAGAAGTACAAATATATGTTGAATAATGCTGCAAGGAATATTAATGTTTGTAGATTGATATTAATGAATTTTGTTATATCTTGAGTTATTACTCATTTGAGGAAAAACCCTTATACTGGTGGCAGACCACATTAGACAATATGATGATGGGGATAAAAATTATGATCAGAAGAGTTTTATTTTATGTGTGTGATAATGATACTGTTGCAGTCCATGCACAGGGCATAAATAGTAATTTGACAGTGTTTTTGATACAAATTAGTGCATTTAGGGTTGTCATGATTGGCTTACACATTGTAATAGCTTTTATTCATCTTATATGGACAGTTGATGAGCAGGCTATAAATTTTGTAGTGAGTTTTGTTAGTCTGTCTCTGCTTCTGATGATACTTCATAATACAGCTTTGAAGAATAGTATGTTTAGTGGGCAGTGAGATTTGGTGTAACACATAGGGGTGTACATCTGTCACATTAATAAGATTGGCTCTATTGTATGATATATGCCCTGTATAAATTCAATCACTCAGAAAAGAAATGGGAGAAGTTCAATTTTATGTCTAGGGCTATTGTTAAAATGGTGGATGCTCTTAGATTAAAGAATTTTGTACTTGTTCACTGACTGGAGTATACTAGATTAATAATAATATCCAATATAAATAGTATTGATGTGGTGTTTATTGTTAGAAAAGACTTGTTGGATGCTTCTATAACTTGTGCATTTAATTTTCTTTTAGAATGGAAATACTAGTACCATGTGAGCTTTTTATTAAAATAATGATTCCTGAGATAATGGTCAGCAGAGTGACAGTAAAAATAGGGTTTACTAGTATACTAAAGATATAAAACAATACTCTTAGGGTATGTACCTGATAGTTTATTTAACAGACTATATTCACCATAGAATGTGGCATAATGTGGTAGCATGAACATTTTAAAATTCTTAGGGGTAGGATCAATTCCTATGATTCTAGGAGCTGATTAAACCTCTTTTATTTACTATTTTAAAAGAGCTCTTTTGGGGGAGGATATAGCTCAGTGGTAGAGTGTATGCATAGATGATGATGATGATGATAATAATAATAATAATAATAATATTAAATTAAATATTTTAAATAACAATAATAATGATAATGATAATAATAATAATAATAATAATAAAAATAATAATAATAATAATAAATTTAAACATGCATAAATAAACCTACTTACTTCCCCCCTAAAAGCAAAGCAAAACAAACAAACAAAAACTCTTTGGTCAGACATACTTCTTATGTTTGTAGTGGGATGCCTGATGCACTGACAGGTACTGAAACATATACATAGAGCTAGTCTTTGTGTTAATTTTTTTCATAAATAAGGGATGTATAAAAAAGTAATCTAAAAAGAGAACATAAATCCAAAACAGAAATAGATTCATAGACATAGAATACAAACTTTGTGGTTGCCAAGGGGGAGAGAGGTGGGAAGGGATAAACTGGGAGTTCAAAATTTGTAGATACTGACAGGCATATGCAGAATAGATAAACAAGATTGTACTGTATAGCACAGGGAAATATATACAAGATCTTGTGGTAGCTCACAGGGAAAATAATGTAACATTGTATATATATATATATATATATATATATGTTCATGTATAACTGAAAAATTATGCTCTACAGTGGAATTAGACACAACATTGGAAAATGACTATAACTCAATAAAAATGTTAAAAAGTAAGAGATGTATAAGATGATCATCTCAAAATTGTGTGTAGGATATTCAAATTCATAGAAAGGATATTGTTAGGATGCATGTTTGAATAATAACACTGGCTGTATGTAATTTGGCTGTATCTAATTCTGTTATCCAGGGATTTTGAAATGCCTTTAAAAATAGAATAATTTTGAAACCATTTATTATAGTGATACTGATGTATTCAGCTCTAAAGATCAGAGAAAATAGACCTGCTACATATTCTACATGGAAGGTATATACAAGTTTTGATTCTCCTGTTAAATCAAAATGGGGTTCTGTTGATTTCTGCTACAGTAGAGGTAAATATAAAAAAATATGGCTAGGGGTTGGGAGGGGAAAATTAATCATAGGTATTCTTGTTTAATAAATGAGAGTATAAATGATTCATTTATCAGTGGGGATAATAAACCAATAATTGCTAGTTTACATTATTTGAGATTGTGCTCTTGCCCATAAAGCTCTGATTAGTGTGTATTTTTAATATTATACTCATCCAGATCAGAGCATGGAATAAGAAGCTAGGCTTCATACAGCCAGTATAAGAAGTGTGCCTAAGTTTACATCAGTGGATAGTGGATAAGTTATGTTAAGAGGAACTGCTAATGTGAAAGCCATGGTTAAGGCCAGCATTGGTGCAATAATATACATAAATTGATGATATTTGGGTCTCTCTAAATTTCCAGAACCTAGGAATTCCCTTTAATTAATGTGAAAAGTGACACAGTGAGCAAACCTGTAATACTTAGTAAAAGAATGTAGATTGTAAATCTGTTCTTAGGAAGAGGACTTAACCTTAAGGAAATAAAGATTTATGTTTGAAGCAATTGTGTTCTGCTACTGTAGCAAACCATGTTCTACACTAGGGTATATATAAATTATTAAAATTTTACTGTATCACCAATTAAATTGATGGTGCTTTTATAAAGTGACCCTTAATTCTTTTGCCCTCTCATACTGGGACAAGTGTATAATAGATACAAACTTACTGGGATCATTCCAGTCTGAACTCATATCTCACAGAACTTTAATCATTAAATGAAACATTTTCAGCAGTTACAACACTGGGATCTTCTGATCCAATTCTGAGGGTATAAAACCTATTGCTGAAATGAATTCTAAATTTGAATTGAGCTATTGTTCTTAGAGTACATTATTATGTTAATCAATGTATTGGATCAATACATGCTACAGCATTTTGAAAAGCTGGTCTAAATTTTAATCACTTGGAGCTTGTTATATTCATTGGGGCCACCACAACCATAATTATTAACCCATTAAAAGCTATGCTATCCCTTAAGATTCAGTTATTTATTTTATAGATTAAACACGTAAAGCACCAAAGGAACTTCTCATTTTATATGGCTCCCACCTCTTATTGGGAAGGTCAATTTCACTGATGAAAAGAGATTTATTATGAGGTTTATTATTTTGCTATTGATATTGAGATGAATGTGTTCTTAACCTTGAATACTTTCTTAATTGGTGGCTGCTTTTAAGCAAACTACAGCATTGTTTATGCTTATTCTCTAGAGAAGCTTATATCCTGCATCTACAAACCTGTACCTTTTAAAATTACAATAAATTGTATTAACAGTTTTGTTTTTAATTAATAATTAAAATTGAACTAAAATTCTTTTCTGAACAACCTGCTATCATCAGACTTGTTGGGCTTATTACCTCTACTCATAAATCTTCTATTATACCATATAGATGAATTTGTTCCAGTAAACTGTTCATAAATACATCATCTGGTTTCAAGGTATTTAACTTATTTCATCTTTCCCTAATGGTACTTTATACTACTAGATTTAATTTTCTATCTTCAATATATTAAGTGGTAAACAAATCTCTAATTTACTTATGATAGTTGAATATGGTAGGAAGCCTGGGCTGGCTTTAGTTCAAATTTTTCATGAAGTATGGAATCTACTGGGTGTAAACCAGGTGCTTTTCTTTCAACTACACTTTAATGCATCAAAGCACACTCTATGGTGTGCTCACCTTGTCATGAATCACCTCCTCATTAATGACTTGTACTTGCTAATGGGCTATAAAAGGTTATCACTATTTGAGTAGGGTGATGGGATGAGTGTGCCTGCTTCGTGTCCTGATTGTATTTGTCACACTTCTTAATTTACAACTATGTTCTCCTTTGGTATTTCTTAACCATTTTGTATATATTATTTTGTACTCAAGTTTTCCCTTGACTTGCCATCCAATAGTTTACACTTAGACCTGACATTTTTATATCTGATCATTATGATTATGACTGCTCCTTTTGCGGGTATACTGAAGATGCTGTTACAGAGACAAACCACCGAAAAAGAAAAAACTGAAAAAATAAATGAGTTTAGAAAAGTTGTATGATAAAATATCAATACAGAAAAATCAATTATTAAAATATACACAATATCACTAATTATCAGAGAAATGCAAACCAAAACTACAATGAGGTATCACCTCACACCAGTCAGAATGGCCATCATCCGAAAATCCACAAATGACAAATGCTGGAGAGGCTGTGGAGAAATGGAACTCTCCTACACTGTTGGTGGGAATGCAGCTTGGTGCAGCCACTGTGGAAAACAGTATGGAGATTCCTCAAAAGAATAGGAATAGACTTATCATACGACCCAGGAATCCCACTCCTGGGCCTCTGTCCAGAAGGAACCCTACTTCAAAAAGACACTTGTGTCCCAATGTTTATAGCAGCAATATTTACAGAAGCCAAGACATGGAAACAGCCTAAATGTCCAACAACAGATGACTGGATAAATAAGAAGTGGTATAATTATACAATTGAATACTATTCAGCCATTTAAATCGACAACATAATGTCATTTGCGCAACATGGATGCTCCTGGAGAATGTCATTCTAAGTGGAGTAAGCCAGAAGGAGAAAGAAAAATACCATATGAGATCACTTATATGTGGAACCTAAAACAAACAAACAAACAAGCAAACAGCATAAATACAAATCAGAAATAGACACATAGACATAGAATACAATCTTGTGGTTGCCAAGGGGGCAGACGGTGGGAAGGGACAGACTGGGATTTCAAAATTGTAGAATAGAAAAACAACATTATACTGTATAGCACAGGGAAATAAATACAAGATCTTATGGTAGCTCACAGAGAGAAAAATTTGACAATGAGTATATATATATATGTTCATGTGTAACTGAAAAATTGTGCTCTTCACTGGAATTTGACACATTGTAAAATGATTATAAAGCAATAAAAAATGTTAAAAAAAGAAAAATGAGTTGACTTTCTATATGCTAATAAGTTCCAGAAAGATAAATTACTAAAACAAACTTATTTCACAATTGTACCAAAAAATAACCAAAATGCCTAGAAATAAATTATAAAGGATGTGAAAGGCCTGCACATGGAAACTTATAAAACAGTGATAAAGAAATTGATACAGAACACACATCCACAAAATTTGTGCTCATACATTAGAAGAACATTGGTATAACATTCATCAAGCCAAAGCAGTGTACACATTAATTGCAAACTCTTTCAAATTCAAATAGCTTTTTTTTCATGGCACAAAAACCAAGAAATCCTAGCGTTTGTGTAGAACAAAGAACCCGGAATAACCTAAAAGATCCTAAGAAAGGAGAAAACAGCTAGAGGCATCTTTCTCACTGACTTCACAGAACATGATGAAGCTACAGTCACCTAAGCAGTGTGGTACTGGCACAAAAACAGGCACATGAACCAGAGTGATAGAATAGAGAGCACAGGAATAAACCCAGTTTATGTTGTCAGTTAATTCACAACAAAAGAGCTAAGGACACACAATGGGGAAAGACATTATCCTCAATAAATGGTGCCAAGAACACCGGAAACCATATCCCCCCAAAATGACACGAGACACTGTCAACATCACACACAAAATTAAGAGTAAACTCCACAAGTTCCCATATAAACCCCCTTCTCTGCTGGATCCTCTGAAAATGGAAACCCTTGGCTGTAACCACTTGGAGAAAGCTTCTGCCCACTTTTTCCACATCTTTTACTCTCATGATGTTGCCTCCTGTTGGTTCCTGAAGAAGTCTGGCTCCTGCCTGTGTGTACTTACCTGAGCGTTGTCCTGAAGTTGAAACCACGACGGGTCCTGAAGAGGCCCAACCTCCACTAGCTCCACAAGGAGCCAAGCCCCTCAGTGAGAAACGTGCACCTCAAGGGTCAGAGAGTGGGCATGGAGCCACCTTCTGACCAGCTGGGAACTGCAGGTGCAACCACTCAGTGTTTACCAAGTGCACTCTAAATTGTCCATACAATTATAAAAATGCACATCTATAAATATTCTAAAGGAAAACATGTAAGAAAATCTACATAACCTGGTCTAAGTGATGAACATTTTAAAAAAAATCCCCAAATCTATCCACAAAAGTAAAATTTGTATCATGGAATTTAAAAAAAATAAAAATTTAAACATTGTTTATGATCTTATTCAGAAAACCTAAAGACAAACCACACACTGAGAAAAATAAATCTACACAACACATAACTGATTAAGGATTTGGACACAATTACATCAAAAATTTTATAACAAACAACCCAAATAAAAACTGGCAAAGATCTTAACAAACACCTTTCCAAAGAAAATCATATACCATTAAGGAATTACAAACTAAAATGATGATATAGAAATGCACACTTATTAGAACCACTACACTCCAAAGAATTGACATTACCTGTGATTTATAGAGAATGAAGAAAAACAGGAACTCTCCCTCACTGCTGGAGGAATCCATGTGTTGCTACTTTGAAAGACAGTTTGGCAGTTTTTTCCAAAGCTAGTCAAAGTTCACCTGAGGACCCAACAGTGTGTCTTTAGTATTTAGACAACTGCTTTGAAAGTGTCCAAACAAAACCTAGCCTGCAATTATGCACAACAACTCTACTCATAATGCCTAAATTCTTTATAATATGAGGATATCCTTCCATGCATGAATCCATGTGAAGGATGGCAAATTACACTATAACATAGATCCCTTTAGCTTGAAGATTACAATGGACAGATTTCTTAAAAAAGAACCATGAGGTTCTCTGAAACCCAAGTCAATTTTGCCTTTTTGAGGCAATTTTATATTTATAATGGAAATCTCCATTTGAAAGGTTGTGTCCCCCTCTGTGCCAGGAATAGAAAAATGACTAAATCTCAAACAACAACAACAACAACAACAACAACAACAACAACAACAACAACAACAAAACACTGTTATTAATGGAGAAGGCTAAGATTTAAATCTGTACAATGAACATACCCTTCGTTTCTTTTGGTTTTAGATGAAGATGGTATTTCAAGTGATGTCTTGGGCCATTTCAGGGAATTACTCAATTTTCTTGGTATCTCCCATGCTTAAAGGAGGTACTCATGTTACTAAGTTTGTTTATACAATTATCTATAGACAGCTAATACCACAAAAGTGTGTACTTATAATGATTTAAATGTTATGATTTAAAATGATTTAAGTGTCATATTATGTATTTTTAATCACAATCAAAATAATCAGGAATGTAGTACTGATACAATGCATGATAGTAATACACACTAAAAAGATCCCTAGTGAAAAAAGCCATAAAGAAAAGTTCTTCCAGATTAAGTGATTATCGTGTATGCTTTAAATCCATCAAGGTTGTAAAAAGGAGAGAATCTCAGTAACAATTCTAGAAAAAGAAAAAAAAAAGGGAAACAAGCAGTTAGACCTACTGGTGAAAGTTGAAGTGAGCCTACGGATTAAATAATAATGTGGAAAGCATATCACTTCCTCAATTGCACATTATATGGTGGTTCTTCAGGAGAGTGTCCCTACTTTGGGGAAAGCAGACTACAGTATTTGGTGCAAAGTGCCAACTATGAGGACTTTTTATCATTACACAATTTATTGGAAAGTCCAATATTTTCAAAGCAACCATATCAATACCATGGCAGAAAAGTGGATAAGACAGATATCAAACGTTGATATAGAGGCCAATACTTATCCAGACCAAGGTCATCTAAAGTTGTGATGATAATTGCCCTTGTAGAAAACCTCTTGCTATTAAGAAGTACTGTGGGAGGAGTATACAAGTAGCCATCAAGGTTAAACAGTATCTAAACATCCTTATTGTCTTGCATCAGAGGTGCAGATGTACTGTCATTCTGTCTAAGCAACATCCATGTGAGTTCCTGCCTGGGTCCCCAAGCCATGCATCCACATGTCTATGCAAGTAACTGTCTCACTCCCAACAACATAGCACTGCCAGTAGCTCCTAGACCAGACAAAGAGAAACAGAAAGTGATGGGATATAGTCAGTGGTAGTGGTTTGGAAGAGGCTGGTTTGGCCGTGTGTCATCTTCCTAGGTTTGCAGGCCTCTGTGAGTGAGCGAGGAAGCCTGATATCTGGGTACATGTCAAGGTGACCTCAGCTGGGCTGAGAGTGTGGGGCATTGGTGAAGGTTATAACAGACTTTTCAGGGGTACTTCTGCCTACACTTGTGCAACATGGTCTGTTCATCCCCAGCACAGATTAGAGAACAACACAGTTCCCACGGGTGCTGCACAAGGCCAAACCTAAGGTGTAATGGCTTACTGACCCTGCCATCATGTGGTAACTCAAAACCATCATCCATCCAGTAATGTGTGAACTTTCCCTGAGAAAAGTGCTTTACAGAATTCAATATAAATTCAATGTAGATTTTATAGAAATTCAATTATAGTGAAGTAGAAATCCACATATACAAATATATCCCATGCATGCAATAATAATTTTGCCATCATATGTTTCCTAACATAAACAGCTATAATGTAGTTTCTTTAAAGGTGAATTGAAATGAAGAGAGAAGTAGTAAGATCTTAAGCTCCTATAGAGAGACAATTTCACAGCAAAAGATATTTGGATGTATGTGGCTTATTTGGGAAGTGATGACAGGAATCCAGAGAGGTGTAGATGGCAAAAAGGGACAGTAAGACAGGGAAAATGGAAAAGTCAAGAAAGGCGAGTTATGGGACTGGTTCCCCTTCTGGGAAATGAGGTCAATCCCAAAATGGATATTCTGAAGAACTACAAAGAATGCACTTCAGAAGTATCCCTTTGAAGGGCAATGTGGAGATTTATCCAACAACTCACATTTCCCATTGATTGAGAGTTTTTGTAGATGTCTTTAACACCCCTAAACTTTCAGGCTGTGCCTTTGCAAAATGAGCTGCCTTTCACAGTTTAAAGAAAATCCTGAGACAGAATAGATGAAAGGCACTCGAGGCAGGACATAGACGTAAGCTTACTGGTACCAGGAATGCTCTGCTACAGTACATTTGAGAAAAGAGGCAAGAGGATGATCAATGAGAATTGGAAATAACTGAAGCCTAAGAATTGGGAAATAGAGTGACCAAATGTGAATAATACTTTCAGACAAAGCCTTGTACTGAAAATAATTTAAGCTTCTGGATTAAGGAAATGTATGTTTTCAAAAGCAATAAAAATATTAAACTAGTACTGAATGACATCATTAGGCCAAATTTCAAGGGAAAGTGGGAACTCAGTGAGGTAAGTGGAGCATGGAAGCTGTTGTCAAACAAAGGAATGTGCCATCAATTTTGAAGGTGTGAGATAAGGGGACAGAGTTCAAAGCCAGAGCTCACCCAAAGAGTCTATGGGGATGCATTGTACTTGATGACCATAGTTAATAATACTGTATCATATATTTGAAAGTTGCTAAGAGAGTAGATATTAAATGTTCTCATCATAGGAAAAAATATATATAGCTATTTGTGGCAATAGATGTTAACTAGACTTATTGTGATCATTTGTATCAAATACATAAATATGATATATATATATATAATATATCTATTTCAAATCCATGATTTTGTGTACCTGAAATTAATATAATATTATATGCCAGTTATATCTCAATTTAAAAATAATGTAAAAATGCATGAACTAAAATATCAAAGGTGAAAAGAAGAAAAATAAAGGTAAATGACTTAGGTTTTAATAACATGATATTAACCAATTATGAGAAATAAAAGCAATATAAAATGGGATGTATAATTCTATATTCTTGCCTCTCAAGAACACTGAAGATTAATGCAATGACAACACAGTTCCATTCAACACAAAATGTGATGAAGCTTCAATGGCAAAGTGTCTTTATTAATGAAGAAATATGTTTTGCTTGAACATTAAAAATTCCAAGCTTGAAATTCCCATAGTAGAGCCCTAGTAAAGAATTCTTGCTGCAGTTTGAAGGGCTTAAACTTTCACTTCAAAAAATAACTTAAGATCGGAATACTCCCTAAACTATATGAGGCAAATGAATAACTGTGCATTGTTTGTTTTTTTTCAGCTTAAAGGGAATAGATGCTATCTCATCTCTCCTGAAAATTATCCATTATTTCACACCTCCTGGAGTGGTTAATTAGAATTCCAGCATTATTTGATAATAAAACTAGAATGGGTTTTATTATACATAAAACTATATGTTATATTAGAAAATATAATAACAGTAAAATATATATTAATCACTTATTGTATTCCTGGAACTGTGCTAAACTTGCTCAATGTTAATTAATTAAATGTGATAACTATACACCTTGTGTGATTCTCAATGTGATTGTGCTATTTGTCAATTCATTGACTTCCCAACTCCAAGTCTACTCTTTATTCTCTATTCTGAAATCATAGAGCTTAACTCCTCAAGTATTTTTCCTTGGCAAAATGGCAACGTTCAGCTTTGTCAGTAGAAGGTGTTAAGAGGACAGACACGGTCTAGTGGAGACCTCCTTTAGATATTGAAAGAATAAACTAGTTATTCTTAACATTTTCTGTACATAAACATCAACAGGGATGCTCTTAAAAATGCTCACACTTGACCTTTGGAACATCACCAGAGTGTCTGATTTAACAGAGCTGGACTTGGAGCTAAGCATGAGTGTTTTTTTAAGGCCTCCTCCCCAAGTGATTTTAATTGCAAGCCAAGGATGAAAACAACTGGAGTACACCTACAAAGAAAGTGTGAACTTGAAGGGAATCTGCCTTCCCTCACTCCCAATGCATTATATTCAATGTTGATTTGATACAGTATGGAAAGGAGAGAAGAGTAGCAAAAAAAGATTCATGACTATCATATTTATTTGCAGCCAGGGGTTTGTTTTTAAGTTTATGTTTTGTTATTATTCAAATATGGTGAGGCCAACAGATAAGGAGATGATTGTCATGGAAAAGATGGTTTGTTATTCACAGCTCCCAAGAGGAGAGGGCATGCCATGACAATGTGGGGCAACACGAGAAAGTACCAGGGTCAGTAAGGAGCAGAGTGAGCAAGGTGAAACCTGGGCAAGAGCTTTATTGTGGCTGCTGCTGGAAGGGGAAAGGGAAGGGGTGAAGCAAAGTAGTCAGGTTAAGATTGGTTAGTTTGAATAATTTCAGCAGGCTGTATGGTATGGGGGTGTCCATAGTTGACTGATATCTGATCCTCAGGTGATTAGAGCAGTTGGATAGTGGCCCAGAGTGTGAAGGCTGATAGAGGAGGTGGGTGGAATATAGCCTATAGATTGGTTGGTTTTTTACAAAAGGCACACTTGCAAGGGAGTCCTTTACTATTTCTAAGAATTGGCTAACCCCAGATTGATCAGTCTCTTCAGGGACTGCAAAGTCCCAAGATGCCAAACCATTAAATACAGAAGCTAGTAAATATAGTTACTACAGGGTTGCATCTCTTGGATGGTCCAGGAACTCAAGGCAAAATTTTGGTTTAGGATGACTATGGACTGGTAATATCCACAGGCACCTTAAAAAATTAAATATGAATCCTTCACAATGGAAGATAATTTTACCCTATTCATCTTACAATTCCAACAAGAAATTTTAAAAGAAATTAAATAACAATAACAATTTAAAAATTGCCAAGCTCAAACGGAAACAATGAGCAAACACCCCTCCAAAAAAAAAAAGAATAAAGTGACTAAAAAAATTTAAATGTTGAAAATTATTGAATACAGATTACAAACTCATAAGCTTTCTCTGTTTAAACAAATAAAAGACAAACTTTAAAATATTTGCAAGTAATAGAAAATTATATATTGACAGCAAATTTCAAAAGGAATGGAAAAGTCTTTAAATGAAAAATGGATTAGCTGAAATTAAAAACCCAAAATATATTATTAAAAGCAGATTAGAGACATCTGACTAGAGAACTGCTGTTCTGGGAGACAAATCAGAATACAATATCCTGAGTGCAACACAGAAGAGGAAGTAGGAGGAGAAGGAGAAGGAGATATGGAAGAGAAGTGAGGCATCTTAGAGGATAAGGCAAGAAAATCTTAACTATAAGAAATGTGTGTTCCAGAACCAAATTGAGATTAATGCAGAAGAAGTTTTAAAGAACTATCAACAACCAGAAAGAAATTAACAAAATGGCAATAATTGCATACCTATCAATAATTACTCTAAATGTAGATGGACTAAAGTCTCCAAACAGAAGACATAGAGTGACTGAACATATGAAAAACAAGATCGATATATATGTTGCCTACAAAAGCCTCACTTTGGATCAAGATACACACTGACTGAAAGTGAAGGAATGGCAAAATATATCCTATGCAAGGGGAGACAAAAAGAAAGCTGGGGTAGCAATACTTACATCAGACAAAATAGATTTAAAACAAAGACTGTAAAAAGAGACAAAGAAGAGCATTACATAATGATAAAGGGATCAATTTAACAAGAGGATATAACAATTTTATGGGGGAAAGGTATAGTTCAAGTGGTAGAGTTCTTGCTTAGCATGCATGAGGTCCTGGGTTCAATCCCCAGTAGCTCCTCTAAAAATAGACAAACCCAATTACCTTTCCCCCAAGGGTAAATAATTAAATCATACAATAATAAATAAAATATTTTTTAAAAGAGTACACAAGACTTGTAAATATCTATGCATCCAACATAGGAGTACCGAAATACACAAAGCAAATATTAACAGACAAAAAGGGAAACAGTAAGATAATAATAGTAATGACAAAAATACAATAATATTTGAGGACTTTAACACCTCACTTACATCAATGGCTAGATCACAGAAAAGCAGAAAGGAAACAATGACCTTCAACAGTACTTTAGACCAGATGAACATAATAGATAAACACAGAACATTCCACCCAGAAGCAGCAGATACATATTCCTTTCAAAGACACATAAAGTGTTATAAAAGATTGATCACATGTGAGGCCACAAAACAAAACTCAATAAATTTAAGAAGAGTGAAATTATATTAAGCATCTTTTCTGACCAAAATGGTATAAAATTAGAAATCAATTATAATAAGAAAACTGGAAAAAAAGCGCCACAAACACATGGAGGCTAAAGATCAAGGTTCTAAAAAAGTAAATGAGTCAACAAAGAAATAAAAGAGGAAATTAAAAAATACCTTGAAACAAATTAAAAAAGAAATAGAGCATTCCAAAATCTGTAGGACACAGCAAAAATCATTCTAAGACAAAAATTTATAGTTATAAAGTCCTATCTTGGGAAACAAGGAAGCAAATAAACAATCTAACCTTACACCAAAGAAAACTAAAGCAAACAAACAAATAAACAAAGAAAGCCCAAAGTGAGTAGAAGGAAGGAAATACTAGAACAGTATGAGGGGAGGAGGAGAGAGAGAGAAGGGACAGAAAGTTTATTAGAAAGAAATAATGGTTGAAATCTTCCCAAATTTATGGAGGGAAATAAATATCCATATTCATACAGCATAATCCAAAGGGAATGGTTTTAAACTCGACACTGAGACACAAAATAAGCAATTGTCAAATCAAAGATGAAGACAGACTTTACAAAGAGTCATTAAAAAAATAACTTGTCACATACAAGAGAACCCATAACTATGAGAGAATTTCCTTTTTTAACGTTTTTATTAATTTATAATCACTTTACAATGTTGTGTCAAATTCTAGTGTAGAGCATAATTTTTCAGTTATACATGAACATATATAAATTCATTGTCACATATATTTTTCTGTGAGCTACCATAAGACCTTGTATTTCTTTCTCCATGCTATACAGTATAATCTTGTTTATCAGTTCTACAATTTTGAAATCCCAGTCTATCCCTTCCCAACCTCCACCTCGTTGGCAACCACAAGCTTGTGTTCTATATCTAAAAGTCTATTTCTGTTTTGTATTTATGCTTTTTTTTGTTTTGTTTTTATTTTTAGATTCCACATATGAGCGAACTCATATGGTATTTTTCTTTCTCTTTCTAGCTTACTTCACTTAGAATGACATTCTCCAGGAACATCCATGTTGCTGCAAATGGCGTTATGTTGTTGGGTTTTAAGGCTGAATAGTATTCCATTGTAAAACTATGCCACTTCTTCTTTATCCAGTCATCTGTTGATGGACATTTAGGCTGTTTCCATGTCTTGGCTATTGTAAATAGTGCTGCTATGAACATTGGGGTGAAGGTGTCATCCTGAAGTAGGTCTCCTTCTCTATATATGCCCAGGAGTGGGATTCCTGGGTCATATATTAAGTCTGTTCCTAGTCTTTTGAGAAATCTCCATACTGTTTTCCACAGTGGCTGCACGAAACTGCATTCCCACCAGCAGTGAAGGAGGGTTCCCTTTTCTCGACAGCCTCTCCAGCACTTGTCATTTGTGGATTTTTAAGTTATGGCCATTCTGACTGATGTGAGGTGAAACCTCATTGTAGTTTTGATTTGCATTTCTCTGATAATTAGTGATATTGAGCATTTTTTCATCTGCCTATTGCTCATTTGTATGTCTTCCTTGGAGAATTGCTTGTTTAGCTCTTCTGCCCATTTTTGGATTGGGTTTTTTCTTTTATTAAGTCATATGAGCTGCTTATATATTCTGGAGATCAAGCCTTTGTCAGTTTCATTTGCAGAAATTTTCTCCCATTCCATAGGTTGTCTTTTTGTTTTACTTATGGTTTCCTCTGCTGTGCAGAAGCTTGAAAGTTTCATTAGGTCCCATTTATTTATTCTTGCTTTTATTTCTATTGCTTGAGTAGACTATTCTAGGAGAACATTCTTGAGATGTATGTCAGATAATATTTTGCCTATATTTTCTTCCAGGAGGTTTATCGTATCTTGTCTTATGTTTAAGTCTTTGATCCATTTTGAATTTATTTTTGTGTATGGTGTAAGGGAGTGTTCTAGCTTCATTGCTTTACATGTTCTGTCCAGTTTCCTCCATACCATTTGCTGAAGAGACTGTCTTTATTCCATTGTATACTCTTGCCTCCTTTGTTGAAGATGAGTTGACCAAAAGTTTGTGGGTTCACTCATACCAGTCATTCTCAAACTCTTCCAGAAGACTGAACAGGAGGGAATACTCCCAAACTCATTCTATGAAGCCATCATCATCCTGATACCAAAACCAGGCAAAGACACTACCAAAAAAGAAAATTATATGCCAGTATCACTGATGAACATACATGCCAAAGTCCTCACCAAAATATTAGCAAATAGAATCCAACAACACATAAAAAAGATTATACATCATGATCAAGTGGCGTTCATCCCAGGGACACAAGGATGGTTCAACATATGCAAATCAATCAATGTAATACATCACATCAACAAGAGAAAGGACAAAAACCACATGCTCATCTCAATAGATGTGGAAAAAGCATTTGATAAAATTCAACACCCATTTGTGATAAAAATTCTTACCAAAGTGGATATAGATGGAACATATCTCAACATAATAAAAGCTATATATGACAAACTTGCAGCCAGCATAGTACTCAATGGTGAAAAACTCAGCAGCTTCCCACTAAAATCTGGGAGAAGACAAGGATGCCCAATATCACCACTCATATTCAACATCGTCTTGGAAGTCCTAGACACAGCAATCAAGCAAGAGAGAGAAAAGGGATCCAAATTGGAAGAGAAGAGGTAAAAGTGTCACTATATGCAACGACATGTTACTATATATAGAAGACCCTAAAAGGTCCACACAAAAACTACTAGATCTGTTTAAAGAATTCAGCAAGGTAGCAGGTCACAAGGTTAATGTTCAAAAATCAGTTGCATTCCTTTACACTAATGATGAATCAACAGAAAAAGAAAGTAAAGAAACAATCCCCTTTAAAATAGCACCCAAAATAATAAAATACCTAGGAATAAATCTAACCAAGGAGGTGAAAGAATTATACAGAAAACTATAAAACACTGCTGAAGGAAATTAAAGAAGACTTTAAAAAATGGAAAGATATCCCATGTTCTTGGATTGGAAGAATCAATATTGTTAAAATGGTCACACTACCCAAGGCAGTGTACAGATTTCATGCAATCCCTATCAAATTACCCAGGACATATTTCAGAGAACTAGAACAAATCATTATAAAATTATATGGAACCATCAAAGACCTAGAATTACCAAAGCATTACTGAAGAGAAAGAAAGAGGCTGGAGAAATAACTCTCCCAGACTTCAGACAATACTACAGAGCTACAGTCATCAAGACAGCATTGTATTGGTACAAAAACAGACATATGGACCAATGGAACAGGATAGTGAGCCCAGAAATGAGAGAATTTCTCAGCATAAATCTTATAGGCTAGAAAGGAGTAGAATGATATACTCAAAATGCTGATAGAAGAAAAACTGTAAAATAAGACTACTATATCCCAAAAAATTGGTATTCAAAAGTGAAGGAGAGATAAAGACATTCTCAGACAAACAAAAGCTGAAGGAGTTCATCACCAAGAAATATTAAAGGGAGTTATTCAAGTTGAAAAGAAAAGACACTAAATAGCAACAGGAAAGTATACCAAAGTATAAAACTCACTGATAAATATAAATATATAAACAAATATGGAATATTTTACACTGTGATAGTAGTGTGTAAATCACAGCTTATTTTGATATAAGAGTTAAAAGACAAAAGTGTTAAAAATAAACATAAGTATAAAAAGTTATGAATGGATGCACAATATAAAAATATGTAAAATGTGACAACAAATATAAAGTTGGAGAAGTAAAAGAGTAGAGTATTTGTATGTGATTGAAGTCAAGTTATTGTCAGTTTAAAAAGAGACATAACTCTAAGATATTTTATGCAAGCCTCATGGTAACCACATGACATGAAAATACCAACAGAGAAGACAGAAGAAAAAGAGAAAACAATCAAAAATTAACAAAAATCAACAAAACACAAAGGAAGACAGCAAGAAAGGAAAAGAGGAACAAAGATCTATAAGATAGACAAAGCTGTAAACAGTTAATGTCCAGTAACAAATGAGTAGATTAAGAAAATGTGGTCTAATCATACAATGGAATATTACTCGGCTTTAAAAAGGTAAGGAATTCCCACCATTTAACACAACATGAATGAAAGCGGAAGACGTTATATAAGCGAATTAAGTTGGTCACAGAGGACAAATACTGCATGATTCTACTTACATGAGGTGCCTAAATATTGTCAAAGTCATAGATGTAGTGAATAAAATGCTGGTTGCCAGGAGCTATGAAGAGGATGAAAGGGAGATTGGTTGTTCATTAGGTTGTCAGTTGCACAAGATGTGTATGTTCCAGAGAGCTGCAGTATGGTACTATGCCTACAGTTATCAATACTGCACTACACACTTAAAAACTTGTTAAGATATATAAAATAGATAAACAAGTTTATACTGTATAACACAGGAAAATATATTAAGTATCTTGTAGTAACATATAAAGAAAAAGATGAAAATGAATATATGTATGTGTTTATGACTGAAACATTATTCTGTGTATCAGAAATGGATGCAACATTGTAAACTGACTAAACTTTAATAAAAATTAAATTAAAAAGTGTGTGTGTATGTGTATACATATTATATATATATAAATATATATAATATATATATATAGCAGTTTGGCCCACTAAAATGTTTTTGAAGCAACAGTACTGCAGAAATAATGAATAAATGCAACACCCAGATTTTTGTTTTCAAATTTTTGTTCACTTAAAAAAATGTAGCAAACAATGTTCCTTAGAGAAATCACAGATTGATTGCAGGTGTAGGGGAAAAACACAACATGTGGCTATGATATAGTTTGGTGCCAGAAAACAAAAGTACACTCAAAGATTAGTGAGGTCATATCAAATAGGTCATATCAAATATGCCAAATGGACATATCATGGGCAAGTTTGGGATAATTTTAATATCCAAAAGACTCATGACTATAAGTGATTATATTCACATAACCTAAGCCGGTATCCAGATATAACTTCAGTAATAGGAAACATAGGGAAAGAAAAACAATATAAAAGACACCATGAGAAAATAAACAGGTGGGATATTCTATATGAAAACTAGTTTCTTTTAAAATTCAATGCTGTTTTTAAAATGAATAACACATTAAAAACACAAAATGATACTTCTAGGTTTATATAAACAGATATAACAAATAAATATAGGACATGATACTTGGTTTGACCCTGATTCAAAGATATAAATAAATGATACAGCTAAAAAGGTATGTTAGACACAATTGGGGAAATTCAAATATTGGCTATCAGGTTATATTAGAGAATTATAAATTACCATTCTTTCCCAGTTACACTAATAACAAATGTTTATTTAGGAAAAGATACTTATTCTTGGGAGATGCATGCTGAAATACTTAGGGGTATTGTGAATTGTCATGAAACAAGTTTTAAATGGTTCATCGAAAAAAGTATGTAGAGAGAGAAAGTAAACGTGACAAAATATTAACAAATTTTAAATCTTAATGGAAGGTATATGGGTGTTCATTGCACTATCTTTTCCACTTTTCTGTATGTTTAAAATGTATCAATTTAATGTTTGGAGAGAGAAAAGAACTGTCCAAGTGTAGAAAGGCATTCTTGCAATGCTGTTAAAAATATTATAACTCAGGGTACAATCTAAATGCACTGCAAAAATAAATCACTTTAACACATTTAGTACAGTTGTTCCAGCCACAGAATGAATTCAGCCAATCAGTGAACAGTTACCACCCAGGCAAGTTCTTGGCATCAATACTACCCTAAGCCCTGAGGACAGAGTGATAAAGAAAATAGAGAAGGCTTCTTCTCTCAGGGGAGAGCCAAAAACAAGCCAACAAATAAATGAACAAATTCATTACCGATAGGACTGGTGCATGGCATGAAGGAAATAATAAATGACAGAGGAGTTTCCCTAGATTGAGGGAGAGGGAAGGTTACATTGGGGTGGCAGTATTGGAGCTGAGGCTTGAGTGACAACAAGGAGCTGCCACGGGGGACACCTCTTAAATCTTCCCATCCTCACAAGTGATAGCAGAGTGTAAAGGCACTGATGTGAGCATGAGGATGGCTACACAGGTGAAAAAGATGAGCACGGCTGAGGAACATGTTTGCAATTATGGTGCTGTGTGAAAAGAGGGGTCTAGAACATCTTCTCTAATAGGATACAACTCTTCAAAGATACATGTACACACAGGATGATACAATGCAAACCACCAACAGCTTGTCACTGTGTTGACATCACAGGAGACCTTTCTCTTTCTCTCACTATTTGTTTTTCCCAAAGTACAAATGAACATGTGACTTTTATATAGATATAGATATAGATATAGATATAGATATAGATATAGATATAGATATAGATATAGACATAGATATAGATATAGATATTTTAAATGCTTAGCACCCTCCTGGAGGGAAAAAAAAAACAGCAGAAATAGCTCAGTAACTCCCTGGCACCCTGAATGAAGTTCAATCTGGACACTTGAGAAGGACCACTCTGATCCCACCTAGTCACAATCCAGGAGCTCTTTGCAGGGAACAGCTTCATACATTTGTGAAATGCTTTGCTTTCTTCCTTGACTCTAAACCTTGGGACTAGGACAGAAAATAGGGGAAACTTCTCATAAGCTACCAACAACAGAAGACTAGCTGAGCCTAAACAAACAAACAAACAAACAAAGCAATTAATTAATTTTTTAACATTTTTTATTGATTTATAATCATTTTACAATGTTGTGTCAAATTCCAGTGTTCAGCACAATTTTTCATTCATACATGGACATACACACACTCATTGTCACATATTTTTCTCTGTGAGCTACCATAACATTTTGTGTATATTACCCTGTGCTATACAGTATAATCTTGTTTATCTATTGTACAATTTTGAAATCCCAGTCTATCCCTTCCCACTCTCGGCCTCCCTGGTTAATCTTTTTGAAGTGTGGCTATGACTGATTCAGCATCCTGGTTACTGCCAAGGAGGAAAGCAACCTACCAGTTGCTCCTTAGTGGGAGCCTGATGATTGGCTGCTCAGCCACAGATATCCACAAGAGGGCAGCAGAGGAGTTTGCTTGCTCAAACACAATCCCATATGCCCTATCCTCCAGGGCCTCCATTCTTCCCTCTTCACCCTCTCTTTTAGTTCCCCCCTCAAAATGATCTCCTGCTTTTCAGCTTACTGTGGAGAATAAATCTGTTGGATCTCCACCTTCTGGAGACAATGCTCAAACCACTCATGCCACCTACTCCCAACCGTAAACAAACTGAGAAAGTAGCATTTAAACCTTTGTCTTCAATTAAATTGCATGGCGAGTGATTTCCCCAAGTCCCAAAAGGAAAGAAGGAAACTATGCAAAAAGTCAAGAAGCCTTGGCTGCTTACTCTCTGAGATTCGCCAAACTTATATCAACTTATAAACTTATTTGTGGTGATACTTTTCTTTGGTTTCAGAAAGCTAAATGGACCACTATCTTGGAAGACCTGGAGGGGTCTCAAATTACTGCTGAGTTCAGTCAGAAAGTAAGAGTTAGAGAAAAAGGGTTAGAAGCCATTCCAAGTTTTATCTTGTTAAAATCGTTTGGTCCTGTGTTCAAAATTGTAAACAACTGAAGGATGAAATGTGGCAAATTAACACCAGCAATTAGAAACTATTTGGAAAGAGCAGTCAAGGCTTGAACTGAATTACAAAAGTAGCCTTTGCTCTAGCCGCAGCTTTCTGAATGATATAAGTCTTGAGCTTTATGACAGAAAAAAAGTCTACTGTTAAAATGCTGAGATGCCTGAATTTCAGACATCAGCTCAGCATTGTGAGGGTAACGTTTCTAAAAAATAGAAAATTCACTATCAAATCACATGGCTTTACAATTAAAACAATTGCAAAAATCTGAACAAAGACAGGACCCCAAAATATGGGCTTCCATTGAATAGAATACTTGCTGGCATTACAAAGAAAATTTCACTGGATTTTGGACTGTCTAGACTCCAAATAGAAAAAAAGCCCCCAAAACACACAGGAGGAATACTAACTTAGCTCTGAGGAAGCAAGCATTCTTTGACCACAGTTCCCACTAAATTCACAGGGTGAGTTTACCCTTGTGAGTTGAAGGGCATAATACCACATTTCTCTTTAATTCTGGAGTGACATATTTCACTTTTAACACTGCTTCCTTTTCTGGCACCTTCTTCAAAGTCACCAAACTGCCAGTGGTGGGTTTTGATAATTTCCCTCATAGTTTGCCTCCCAGCCCCTCAGTATATCTATAAGATCCCTTCTGTGTCAGCCCAATTTTCCTCTTAGACCAACTACTCCAATAACTTCATGGATTGTGGTATTATACTTCATTGTGATACTGCAGGACTCCTTTCACAGGTCTCCTATTCATTTCTTTCACTTTTGTTACCTCTAATGGCTTTACCTGACTTCCTTAAGCTTCTCTGTCCTCTTCAACCTAGTACCAATCTTACTGTGGACTTAAGTCAATTAGTGGACAGGAGTTCTCTTCTTTCTAGACAAGGAATTTAACTGAAATTGGGCATGTATGAGGTGGAGAACCCCATAATAGAATGCTATGGTAAGTAGAATTAGTTCTGTCCATGCCCACCCCCCCCAAGATTCCCCAATATAATATAACACAAGAGAAACTTGATGGGTGCTAATAGTTCAAGAATTATTAGATAAGGTACTCCTGGTTCCTACTTGTATCCCATGCAACACTTTCATTCTGGCTGTTTAAAAGCCAAATGGAAAGGATACTGGCTATTCCAAGACTGGAGATGCTAACATGTTCCCCTTCAAATCTAATAGAACTCTATCCTGAGGTCTATTTAAATGTTCCCATAACTATATACTTCAACCCTCAATCCACCCTTATCAGAATTTCCCCTTCCCACTCTAGCCTTAAACTCTCTATAATCACTCAGCTTTAGGCTTCTTTTTCCCTTCTGTGGATTTTTGGAAATGTAGGGACCCTAAAAGCAACTACCACATGTGGAAAAGACTAATTGAAAACAGAGTGGATATTTTACCAACTCAAATGAATTTGAAAAATACCCAGATAGCTGCTTGGCGTCTTCCTAGTCCCCATTCCAAAATTGAGTTTACAGTCACCTTGACACTTATCCAGATGTCAGGCTTCCTCCCACACTCACAGAGGCCTGCAGACCTAGGCAGATGTCACACACCAAACCAGCCTCTTCCTCACTACCACTGAGTGTATTCCATCACGTTTTGTTTCTCTTTGGCTGATCTAGGAGTTACTGGCAGTGCTATGTTGTTGGGAGTGAGACAGTTACTGGCATAGATGTGTGGATGCATGGCTTGGGGACCAGGCAGGAACCCATGTGGATGATGCATAGACACATGGACAGTACACAGATTCCTTTTCTGCATCTCTGCTCCAAGACAATGAGGATAGTTAGACACTGTTTAACCCAAATGGCACTAGAAGCAGACACTCAGCCTGAGATTCTGGACTTGGACCATTTTACTTGGCTTGTAAGACAATGATACATATATGAGCTGATGATAACCCCTGGTATATCATAGCACCACATTTACTTAAACCAGGATGACTTCCCATTGTCCACCTTTGTAAACAATGTCTTACTGGAACATAGTTATGCCCATTTGTTTACCTATTGCATGGATGCTTTCACTGAATAGTTGTGACAGAGACCCTATATCTCAAAAAGCCTAAAATATTTACTATCTGGCCTTTTATGAAGAAGTGACCATAGACACGGAGAATGCTGAGGAAGGTGGAGAAGAGGAGGAAGGAGAAGTACTCCTTATACCCTCACAGTCTGGCTTCCTTGGACATCTCCCTGCTGCACTTCTCATCTTTCCCTTATACGCTGCTCCATTTTCTTTCTCACAAATGTGTGCCCCCAGTCACTTTCTTATCTGACCAAATACATCCCTTTGGAACTGGTCCAATTGGCTAAATTCCTGTGGAAAGAGGGTATCTATGTTAGGAGAGGGTCCATGTGTTAGGGAAGTACAGGCATGCTGAGCAAAATGCCAATAGTGAGCATCTCCAGATAATACAATGAAGGGTTGTTCATTTCCATCTTTAATCTTTATTTTCTAATTATGATAAAAGTTTTTCATTTAACTAAACATATATATTAAGGAACAGATGTAAAATGTTAAAAGCCCTTTACTAACAAAAATACCCAGGAATCCCCACCAAGAGGAAAATGCTTGAAATATACTTGTTGTATACAGCCTTGCTTACATTTGTGCCATGGATTTTCTATTTTTCTTGTTTGCTAAGGAAACTTAAGCCGCCTTTGGCAACTTTACACGGGGGGAGAGATGTATCAAGAAGGGGGACTATGAAGGCCTTCCAGTGCAGGGCAGCCCACAGAAAGCAGTGGCATGTGTTAAGATGTGACTATTAAATAGCGTTTTCTAATCTCCTCTCACCATGAACTACACACCCATATTCGAAATGTAATCAGTGGATCTAGCATGACTCTTCTAACTGAAAAAAAATATGAATTACTTTTGCTTTCAGCTTCAGTTTTATTACCATCATACTAGATGGACCAAGAAAAGATGAACCTCCTCGCTCTTTTTTAGCTTTCATGAAGGAGAGTCAGACTGGTAGGAGGAGCTAGTGAGCAAGGTGTGAGAGGCACTGAGAACCGTTCTTTTATCCCCAGTGTGTGGAGCAGGTATGTCCTTGTCTTTTACATGCAGTGCAAAATTGATGTCTTTTCTGTTTTTATTGCAATAGAGTCGATTTACAATGCTGTGTTAGTTTCCTCTGTACAACACAGTGATTGATATATATATATTCTTTCTCATTATAGGTTATTACAAGATGCTGAATATAGTTCAATAGGACTTTGTTGCTTATCTATTCTGTATGTAGTAGTTAGCAAGATTGATTTCAGATTCAAAGTGACACCTGAGGAAGGGCAAGTGGCCTGCTGTCTGGCATGCAGGGGTCTGTGGCTGGCTTTAGTTCAAAGGAAGCTCAGCTTCTCTGTATGGACCAGTAGCAGCTGCAAAGTGACAGCCAGACACACTGTGTCCCCCTCGATGTTCTTCTCCTTGAGAGAGTCCTCCTGGGGGCCTGCCTGTCTTGCTCTGTCAAGCTCTATGGGCTGGCGTTAGAATTCAGAGAATAAGACAGTCCCTGGCAAGGAGGTTATAGGGAACTGTCATTTATAGAGATTGTTTCTTTTTAATGTTTCTATTAGTCAATTTAAGAAAGCTCACAGTGAGAGCTCTGTAAATCTCTATGTAGAGATAAATTTAGTCTCCTCACCCCTGATCTTTATTACTTAAACATTACGATCACATCAAAACTATCTTTTTCTGTCTCTCTGGCTCCCTCTTCCTCCCTCTTATTCTCTCTCTTCCCCTGTCCCCCAACCCCCGCCCCCGCATTTATGGGTTTGTTTTTCATAAGAACATTGGAATCATTTGTAGCATGTTTTATACATACACAACCTAGGTTTAACAATCCCTCTGGGTGATTTTTTTTCTGTAAATCACATTTTGAAAACCAACCTGGAACAGGATTGAATAGCTGCAGTTTGTTAATTTGATGTTAAAAATTATGTGACTTATTCACAGCTAAGAAATCACAGGTCTGTTTCTTTAAAACATTTTTTATTGAGTTATAGTCATTTTACAATGTTGTGTCAAATTCCACTGTAAAGCACAATTTTTCAATTATATATGAACATACATACATTCATTGTCACACATTTCAATGTGAGGTAACACAAGATCTTGTATATATTTCCCTGTGCTATACAGTATAATCTTGTTTATCTATTCTGCATATGCCAGTCAGTATCTACAAGTTTTGAACTCCCAGTCTGTCCCTCCCCCCGCCCTGCCCCCTTGGCAACCACAAGTTTGTATTCTATGTCTATGAGTCAGTTTCTGTTTTGTATTTATATTCATTTTAAAAATTTTTGAGATTCCACATATGAGAGATCTCATATGGTATTTTTCTTTCTCTTTCTGGCTTACTTCACTTAGAATGACATTCTCCAGGAGCATCCATATTGCTGCAAATGGCGTTATGTTGTCAGTTTTTATGGCTGAATAGTATTCCATTGTACAAATATACCACTTCTTCTTCATCAAGTCATCTGTTGATGGACATTTATGCTGTTGACATCTCTTGGCTATTGTAAATAGTGCTGCTATGAACATTGGGGTGCAAGTGTCTTTTTGAAGTAGAGTTCCTTCTTGATATATGCCCAGGAGTGGGATCACTGGGTCATATGTTATGTCTATTCCTAGTCTTTTGAGGAATCTCCATACTGTTTTCCACTGTGGCTGCACCAAACTGCATTGCCACCAGCAGTGTAAGAGGGTTCCCTTTTCTCCACAGCCTCTCCATCATTTGTCATTTGTGGACATTTGAATGATGGCCATTCTGGCTTTTGTGAGGTGATACCTCACTGTAGTTTTGATTTGCATTTTTCTGATAATTAGTGATCTTGAGCATTTTTTCTTGTTCCTATTGATCATTTGTATGTCTTCCTTGGAGAATTGCTAGTTTAGATCTTCTGCCCATTTTTGAATTGGACTGTTGGTTTTTTCTTATTATATAGTATGAGCTACTTATATATTCTGGAGATCAAGCCTTTGTTGGTTTCATCCTTTGCAAAAATTTTTTCCCATTCCTTATATTTTTGTTTTGTTTTACTTATGGTTTCCTTTGCTGTGCAGAAGCTTGTAAGCTTAGTTAGGTCCTATTTGTTTATTCTTGCTTTTATTTATACTGCTTGTGTAGACTGCCCTAGGAGAACATTTTTGAGCTGTATGTCAGATAATGTTTTACCTATGTTTTCTTCTAGGAGGTTTATTGTATCTTGTGTTATGTTTAAACATTTGATCCATTTTGAGTTTATTTTTGTGTATGGTGTAAGGGAATGTTCTAGCTTCATTGATTTACATGCTGCTGTCCAGTTTTCCCAAAATCATTTGCTGAATAGACTATCTTTATTCCATTTTATATTCTTGCCTCCTTAGTCGAAGTTTAATTGACCAAAAGCTTGTGGGTTCATTTATGGGCTTTCTAATCTATTCCGCAGACCTGGTTTTTATAAAGTTGTTTCTCTCACATTTTCCTGCAGCTTCCTTTAAGTTTTCCATTTAAAGAGGGGGACTGGACAACTCTGGTCATTATAATGTAGCTGTTAGAGGATCCTGTTTTACCTTTGTATTCTTTTCTCCCACAATGAAGAATCAGAAAAAAGGAGATGGTACAGGAGCAGTGTTTGAATTTTCTTGCTGCTTTGCTCTGAAAAAAAAAAAATTATAGACCTTGTTTCTTAGTAACCTGAAGTTTGCAGATTGTGTTCAAATATGTAACCCAATTTGTTTAGTGCAATTATTGTGGATAAATCTCCATCTAATTCAGTAAGCATGCACTGAAATCCCTTTTTGTGCTGCATTCTATGCTCATATATAAGCTTTTACTTATCTGATTTTATTATCAAAACATCCTCCAGACTGGACTTACCATTTTTTTCATATTACCCCTATAATTATTCTTAAAAACTTAGGTTTAGCTAGGTGAGGCTTCTTGTTTAAGGCCACAAAAGTAGTAACTGATTAAGCTTGTATTTTTTAAAAATATTTTTGATAGTATTTGAGGCATCTTGAATACTTGACCTATAAATATGAACTGAATAGTTGAGACATTTGAATATAATATCATGTTTATATAGTCTGATTATGAAATATGCATAGATATTACAGGGAACTTTTATTATAATGCCAATCAGAAATATGCCAGAAGAACCATGGTATAATTGTGTTTTTAGTACTTAATTTTTAAAATCAAATTTGCCTTGGAAAACAATTACAAGGGAATCTCATATCCTTTTCACCTAGATTTACCCACTGGTGGCATTTTCCTAGATTTGCTTCCTCTCTCTAAATATATGTATATGTCTCTCAATATAATATAAAACAATATTTGCATTTTCATTCTTATTTTCATTTATGGGATTAAGTTGCAAAAATCCTGACACTTCTCAGCTAAGTACCTTGGCCTAAATCTCTCAAGATTCAGGACATCCTCCTGAAACAGAAGAAGAGTGGCAAGTGGGAGAAGGAGCAAGTGTGTGGGAACATTGACCTAAAGTGTGCAGTCTCCTTCTCAAAAAGGGGAGGCAGGAGGGTGGGAAAAGTCTTCAGTAGTTTACCTATGAGGATGAAGTTACCTGTGCGTTTTTCCATACATAGACTTCATTATGTTCAGGTAGTTTATTTTTATTCTTAATTGTATTTTGTTTAGTTTTCACATATTTGTAGACTTTGCAGTTTTATTCCATCTATTAATTTCCAGTTTCATTTCATTGGGTTCAGAAAAGATACTTTGTATGAGTTTAACCTTTTAAAATTTGTTGACTTGTTTTGTGGCCTAAAATATGGTCTATCCTTGGAAATATTCCATGCCCATCTGGGAAAACGTGTTTTCTCTTGATGTTGGATGAGAGTGTTCTGTATATGTCTGTTAGGTTCAATTAATTTATAGTGTTATTCAAGTACTCTGTTTTTCCTACCTATTATTGCAAGTAAGGTATTAAACTATTGTATTATTGTTAAGTGATCTGTTGCTCAATATTGTCAATGTTTATTTCACATATTTTGGAACTCTGAGGTTCAGGTATACATATTTAGAATTGTTTATCTTCTAGATAAACTTGACTCTTTTAACATAATATCCTTTGTCTCTTTTAACAGTGCTTGAAATAACTTTTTTATCTCATATAGATATAACCACAACAGTACTCTTTTTGTTGTTATTTGAATAGAAAATCTTCCTGGGATGTACAGTAAGGTGGTAGTTGCTCAGGCTGACCTGTCTCCAACCTGTCTGGTGGCAAACCAGCACCCATTCACTCCTTCTAGTCTAGGCTTCTCCAGCCTTTCTATCTGTTTCAGTCTTTCTCCAAGTAGCCAAGGGGATTTGTCTCCTCTGTGCAGGACCCCAGGACTGGGATGCCAAGTCTGTGGCTTGACCTACTCACTCCTCAGGGTTAGGGTCTATTTGCACAGTCTTCCTTTTCCTCTTAGTCCTTCCCTAGGTGCACAGGTCCCAACCTGAAGTTTTTACTCCTCCCTAATTATGTGGAAATATCTCTTGAAATCTTGTTTGTATAGGAGTTCTGCCAGTTTTCAGTCACTTTTCTGTGAGAAGTTATTATCCCTCATCTTGACCCCCCTCCTCTGGAAACAGTATTCTTCATTGGTAGGTTCCCCCCTACCCCATCACTCAGTTTTTAGCAATTTAAACATATCATTCCACTGCCTTCTGGCCTACAAATATTTTGTTGATAAATTGACTGACAATCTTATTGGATGTGATGAGTTACTGCTTTTTGTCGCTTTCAAGATTCTCTCTTTGTCTTTTGACAGTTTGATTATAATATGCCTCAGCATTGGTCTCTGATTATTTATCCTTCTGGAGTTTGTTGAATATCTTGCATTTGTAGATTTAAATATTTCATTGCATTGGGAATTTTTTAGCCATTATTTCCTCAAATAATCTCTCTGCCCTGCCTCTCCCTTCTGCTTTAGGGACTTTCATAATATATATACCTGTCTATGTGACAGTATTCCATAAGTTTGTTAGTCTGTATTCACTTTAAAAAAATTATTTATTCCTTCTGATCCTGAGACTTGATAATTTCAAATGTCCTGTCTTCAAGTTTGCTGAGTCTTTTTGCCTGTGCAAGTCTAATCCCCTTTATATGTATTCAAATGCTCTTCCCCTGAGCTTTACCACCAAGTCTAATTCCCTGTAGAAAATGTGTAAATTCATTCATTGTATTTTCCAGCCTCAGAATTTCAGTTTGGTTCCTTTTTTAATTATTTTTATCTCCTTGTTCATTTTCTAATTTTGTTCATATATTGTTTTTCTGATTTTCTTTAGTTATTTTTCTGAGTTTTCCTTTAGCTTTTTAAGCATATTTTTAAAATGTTATTTTAAAGTCTTTGCCTAAAACATCTAATGCACATGTTTCCTCAGGGTTTTTTTTTTTTTTTTTTT